>NC_133018.1:17608186-18252352 GCF_048564905.1 Vicugna pacos
TGATGGGGTAACCAAGTAACCCGTAGTGTGAGGAGACAGAGGCCTAGGATCTACCCAGAGATCCCGGCATCTCAGGGAAGCTGACAGCAGCGTGGGAAACAGGAAAAACTGGCCCAGGAGTGGGCAGACCTGGGTTCTGGTTTCAGCTGGAGCCTTGTTTCCCTGTTCATCTTTGGGCAAGTCACGCCCCTTTTCTGAGCCTCAGTTTCCCCATCTGTAAAGTGAAGGTGTTGGGCTTATGGTCCCTAACTCAAATTCACCCAAGGAGACAGACAGACAGTCTCCTCCCCACACATCAATTTCTACCCCACTGGGATTTTAATCAAAGGCAATGAATGCAAAGTCTCGGAAACTCACCCAGGCTTGGACTGAGGCGTGGGTCTGCTGGGAGCATGAGGTAGGAACAAAAACACCGTGCAATTTTATTTTAATATTTGTAATTATTCCCAGGCTAAAAATAAGGCACAGAGCAAAGTGTTTTCAAATGATGGCATTAATGAACACTTTTTATCCAACATAATACCGGCCCCCAGATGCATTTATGTCAGCCTCCCTGAGATCTCGCGAGCCGCTGCCCCACGCCGGGCTGGCTTTTCACGGCTTGGAAGCGGTGCAAAAATGAAATATCCCACAAGCGCAGGCTGGCAGGCTTGCTATTAGCAACGGTATAATCATCAATTACGTCCAATCACAAACTACTGATTTTATAATTATCAAATGAAGTTCTAACTTCTCACCTCTGCTCAGTGGCAACTAATATAATCTCTAGGTTCAAAAAAGGAAGCTTTTTTCTTTTTTTCCCTGTTCCTCTCATGCTCTTTCTCTCTTCTGGGGAAAAGAATTTCCAGGCCTCCACGTAAGACTGCATTTAAATTGCTTGTCACTCAAAACAAAGGCGAACCACTCATTTGTAATTCACCAGCCACCTGAACAGACTGCCTGTTTTCCTTTAAGCATCCATGCACTGAAGCACAAAGATCATTTTTCTATTGTTAAAATTGTATAAGCCGGGGCTTTTTTTAGCAGCGAATACACAATTTCGCTTCTCTTCTGAGGGCTCCCAGCATAAAAGGGACAGAAGGCTTTCTTTAGTGCCTTACAAATAAATTTTGCTTTGGGGTATTAAAAAAAAATCAACTGTGTGCTCATATAATGAGCTGAAAAGCTATTGAGGCCGTTTATATATGCAGGCAGGGACAGAAGTTATGTTTCCTGCCCTGCCAAGGGTGTGGCCAGTGTATGAAGTCAGATGATTGGGATTCATTCTCATGGGTGCTGGAATCATCTGTGTCCTATTTCCTTCTTTAGGGAGATGTCGATACCACAAATGTGGCTTTGTGCTGACTGGCACTCGGCTGGCAGGCTACGAGAGCAGGAACAACCCAGGAATGGGTGGCCCCGCTCGGACCTTGCTATTCCAGGTGGGCTCTACCTGTGTGCCTGACTCTGTGGCTTCCTCATCCCAGAGGGACAAGCCACGGACAATTGTCATGAAGCCCTTGCATGCGGTCAAATTCTGTGGCTCAGCCTCTAACGAGCAAGCCTGTTTCGACAATAGCTGTTTTTCTGTATAACTGATTATAATCAGAATACTTTGCAATTTTAATCCAGAATTTTTTATAATTTACGGAGACCTTTCGCAAGAATTAGTACATCTGAGCTTCTGCACACTCCCAGGGGTGGCTCTGGCAAGGAGGATGGTTCTTGTTTGAGAGGCCCAGAGAGGCTGATACAGCAGCCCCAAGTCACACAGGAAAGGTTGGGGTGGGGGTGCGAACCAGGTCTTTGGATTCAGAGCCAGCTATGTGGCAGAGATTTTGGGGCTGGAATTCGTGCAATTCCCTACTTGAAGTGGGAGAATAGTTCCCATTTTGGGTACATTAGAACAGCCTCAAGTTTATCCCCAAATGTCCCCTTCTCATGTCGAATATGCTACGCTTCCCTGAGTGGGTGAGTAAGGAATGGGGCTCTCGCCAGCCCATCAAAAGTTATTCATAAACCACAGCCGGTCTTTTCTATGCAGTAGCCATGAGGACTAACAAAGATTCCAGATTTAAAACAACAGTGAAATTATTCTGTATGATACTGTGATGGTGGATACACATTATGCATTTGTCAAAACCCATAGAATGTACAACACAAAGAGTGACTCCCTAAAGGTGGACTTTAATTAATAATAATATATCAATATTAGCTCATCAATTGTAACAAATGTTCTGTACTGATGCAAGATGTTAATAATAGGGGAAACTGGGGTGGGGAGCCCTATACTTTCTGCTGAAATTCTCTCTAAACCTAAAATTGCTCTAAACAACAGTCTATTAATTCAAAAAGGGAAAGCAGTGAACACACACAAAGCCAGGTACTAGGTACCTGGTACTGTTCTAAGCATTTATCACATTAATTCATTCAATCTGTACAATAGCCCTATGAGACCAGTATTATTTTCCTGGCTTTATTGGTGGGGAAAACAAGACATCAGAGGGGTCTGACTTGCCCAAAGTCACACAGCAAGTGGCAGAGCTAGGATTCACACCCTGGACTCCAGAGCATGTGCCCTCAGCCGTGACAGTAACAGGATTATCACTGGGCTCTCTCCAGAAGCCTGTCCCTTCCCCATGGGACACTGGCACATGTGAGCGTCCTACCTTGCTGACGTATGTCACACAGCACAACAGGGTCATAAACAATGGGTCTGGGGCCAGATACACCCCATGGACATGTTTTCTTGGACCTTCCAGTGTTTTAAAAATATTTGAGCCATACCAATAAGGACATGAAAAGACGCTCAATATTGCTAATTATCAGAGAAAGGCAAATCAAAACTATAATGAGGTATCCACTCACATTGGCCATATGGTCATCATTAAAAAGTTCACAAACAATAAATGCTGGAGAGGTGTGGAGAAAAGGGAACCCTCCTGCACTGTTGGTGGCAATGTAATTCAGTGCAACCACTATGGAAAACAGTATGGAGATTCCTTCAAAAACTAAAAATAAAGTTAATATATGATCCAGCAATCCCACTCCTGGGCATATATATGGAGAAAACTCTAATTCAAAAAGACACATGCACCCCAATGTTCATAGCTCTACTACTTACAATAGCCAAGACATGGAAGCAAACTAAATGTCCATCAGCGGATGATTGGATAAAGAAGTTGTGGTGCATATATACAATGGAATACTACTCAGCTGTAAAAAAGAAACAATGCCATTTGCAGCAAGAGGGATGGACCTAGAGATTATCATATTAAGTGAAGTAAGCCAGACATGGAAAGACAAATATCATATGGTATCACTTATATGAGGAATTAAAAAAAAGGACACAAGTGGACTTATTTACAAAACAGAAATAGACTCAACAGATATAGAAAACAAAGGGTTTGGGTTTGGGTTTTGGTTCTGGTTACCAAAGAGGAAAAGGGGGCAGGGATAAAATAGGAGTCTGGGATTAGCAGCCTAACTCCTATATATAAAACAGATAAACAACAAGATCCTACTGAATAGCACAGGGAACTATATTCAATATTCTGTAATAATCTATAATGAAAAGGAATATAAAAGAGTATATATATGTATAAGTGAATCACTATGCTGTACATCAGAAACTAACAACATTGTAAATCAACTACACTTCAATTAAAAAAATTTAAAAACTATTTGAGTCATAAAAATCCATCAAGTGACACACTTAAGATCTGTGCATTTTACCATATGTCAGTGATACCTTCATAGAGTACTGTGAGCATGAAAATGGGTGCGTGTATTTCAAGCTAGCATTTAAAAACCAGAAAAGATCCAGATTGCTGGCTTCTCTTGGAAAACCAGAGGATCTGGCCAGCCTGGGCCCACATATCCACCAACAACTGCCACCTGGGGAAAGCACTGGCTTCCAACTGAGACAGACCGGAGTTGGCAGCTCACCTGGTCCTCCCATGCACCTGCAGTACAGGTGTGGGACCCCATCAGCGTTAGTGTTTTCACCCTGGCCAAGACAGACACTCCCCTTTCCCCTTGCTTTGATTTCTCCACATTCTTCTTGAGTTCCATCAGCCTTCTCCCCCAACCCCACCCTTCAAATAGTGATTTCAAAGGTGGATGAAAAACAGGAGTGATGAGCAGGGTGTCCTGTACTGGCCCTACTTCTTGCTTCCGCACAGCCCCAAGTGGCTGGCAAACTGCCCTTCCAAACTGCAGCAAGATCCTGTGTGAGCCCTCTACCCTGAACACAAAGCGGTTAGGCACTCCCAACTCAAGTCCACCTGGGCCCAGGGAAAAAGGGCCATTTAGAGCACCTGGATGATTTGGTGCCTTCCTGAGTGGTGAGAAACTGATAGAGCTGGAAAGACCCGCAGGGTTTGGTATTCTGTATTCTGTATTCTGATGGTAATGGTGGAGCTAGGTGGGCCCCTGGGCTGGGAGGCTTGCAGGGGTCCCAGGTGGCTGCGGTCTCCCCTCTTGAGGTGATCTGGAGAAGTTCTCCGAAATGCCAGCCCAGAAGAGCTGAGGTGAAAGAACACGCATGCCCTTTATGGAGAGGCAGCCACCCAAATGTCACTGAAGTGCCACCTGCCCAGGCTTTTAAATGTAGCAGCGTCCTTTCTGGATGTCTCTGTGGAGTGGGCCTCAAGACAGCCCCATGAGAGCCTCAGCTGGTCACTCGGGGCACCACTCTGTCTGCTGCCCAGTTTGTGCAGTCAGGGGCCCATTGCCTCTGACTCTCCAGCTGTGGTTCTCGGCCATGGGCTTCCCGCTGTGGGCCAATGCAGTTCCCAGTCCCCCGACTTCTTTGTGGCCATGGGCAGCCACTGGCCTTCTCTGAGCCTTTGCTTCCAAATCTGAGGATGATGATAAGGGTTAAAGGTGATACACACAAAAATTGCTTAGCACATAGCCTAGCAAACAGACAACGCTTAACAGGTGTTGATTTAACAATTGTAATGATTTTCAGTGTGCCACGCACTACACTGAGAAGAATAAACCACAGCCCCAGCCCACAAGTCATAGAGTAAGAAAGAGACCATGGAAAAGGGCAAAAGGCAAGCAGCATTCTGAGGAGGGGCGTCAAGGAGGGAGGAGGGGTTTATTCTGCAGGGGCACGGGCTAGAGGAGAGCTTCAAGGAGGAGGTGGCACTGACTTGCAAAGGACAGGCAGGTCGCTCATCCATAGGGAGGAAGAGAGGGTGGCGTGTGCCAAGCTGGGAGGTAAGAAACACTCTGATCTAAACAGACAGCACGCATCACTCCTCCAAGCCCACGGTTGCAAACATGGGGTCCACAGTCCAAATCCCCTCATGTACTTGCCTTTGCTCAGGTTTAAAACATGTTCATTTTTTTAGCAAACCTTTAAAGATCAGGAGATTTTACATAAAAATCGAGATTTCCAGCTTGCCAGAAAAATTAGAAAATGTAGCCACAGAGGGCTCCACTCCTGCACAAACAGCATCAAAAACAAAAACGGTAATAATAGTGAATACTTACTGAGTGCTCAAAGTGTGCTGGGCACTGTTTTAAGTGCTTTTCGCACACTGAGTCTCCAAATTGTAAAAGCCCTATAAGGTGGGCGCAGTAATGTGCTAGTACAGGTTTAACAACTGGTTGTCTGGTGGAAAAAAAAGGGTCCTGGTTTGCAGTGCCTGCCAATTCCCCTGGTGCAAATACTCCCACCATGGCGGATTTCAAGCTCTCAGTGTCACTGACTGACCGAGGAGTTTGCTGTTACGAACCTCTCCAGTACATCAATGGTAGGAGGAGTTACCATTTCCACTTTCCAGATGAGGAATTGGAGGCACAGAGAAATCAAGAGACTTGCAAGGTCACACAGCCAGGAGAGTGGGCAGAGCAGGGATTTGGAGACAGATAGCCTGGCTTCGAAGTTTGTGCTCTCGGCTCCCACAATGCACTGAGAGAAAGAAGCCACTCCGGAGGTGGCACACAGAGTCCCAGCTTGCCTCAGGCACCACTCCTCTCTGTCGTCTCCCCTGTGCCTGTGCCGCTCAGTCAGCTTGCCTGTAGGACCCTGTGGGCAACTGAGTTTGCAGCCCTGCTTTGGGGTATGAAATGTCACCCAGCCTCCCACTTTCCCCCCTGCCCTTCTGGGAACCCCTCCAGGTACACGGACACAAACAGAAGGCACCCAGGGTGGGGGACAGCCGGCTTCTTTTGCTCTATCCCAACTCCATCCCCGGCACCTGACACAAAATACCAGAGCAAACCTTTACTTCAAATGCTCCCTACTTTTTTTTCTCATTCTCTCTTTGCGAGGAGCACTAACAGCATCAATTTCATGGAAGCAACTTTTCTGTTTCCCTCCTCGCCTCCACTACCCCATATAACAAAACTTGGAAACAGTAAGCTCTATAGGGGAAAAAAATAGCAAAAAACCGTTCAGCTTAAGTTGGAAATACAAGTGATGCTCTATCCCCTACTCTCTGTTGGGAGAAGGCCTTGCATTTATCAGAGGAAGGCAGCTTGGGTGGGGAACCCCATTTTCTTTGCTGTTTCTCAAAGACAGGCAGCCCTTGAGAAGCCCCCACAACCACCCTCCTCCCAGCTGAGAGCCCAGGATGGCAGCAAGCGAAGGAGAGGCATATGTTTAGCAGGAAACGTGGAAATAATCAAGTGTGAGTGGATTCATGTAAGTAATTTAATTACCTCACACAGCTATGAAATCTCTTGGTTTCCACTTTCATTCCTAATGCTGAATGTTAACTATCAGAAGGCGTTGGCTAAGGTTTCCTGATATACTGCGGGAGGGCAGTTTGAGTGTCCCCAGGCGGCCAGACCCGGCTTGTCACTGATCAGGCTGGTCCCTGCCTCCAGCTGACCCCCACCCTCGTCTTGGAATTGACTAGGAGGTACAATCCGCACCTCGTGATGGAAACCCCGAGCACCACCAATAAATAGACTTGCGAAAAACATTGAACCTGAATATGATCAAGCCTCTTGATCCAACTGCCCATGCACAACAAACACAGGGGACAGAGGAACAGGTCAAACCACACCACAGGGACACAAACAGCAAAATCCCAGCTAGAAGCGAGGTGACTTGCCCAGGGGACCACAGCTAGTGGTGGACTAAGATTTGAACTCAAGCTCACGAGCACAGCGCACTCCTGAGGCCACGTGAGAGGCCAGAGGAAGCGCAGCTGGGCTTCCAGAAGGTGGGACAAGAAACCAGAACATTCCAGAAGCAAGGAGGGTGCTTCCCAGCTTTAAAACCCAAAGTTCTGCATCGCAGGTACCGCTCAGTCCAGAGCCAAACCAGGTTAGTCAGCTGCCATATGTAAGAGGCACATCAACCAGTCTCAATGTCTGGACCTTGTGTGAATCCTGATATGCACCAAAAATGATTTTAAAAATTGAGGAGCCAATCAAGGACACTGAAGCACTGCCTGGATACTTGATGATATTAAGAAACTACTGTTAAGGAAAAAAAAACAACTATGTGCGGTATGGATGTCAAGCAGACTTACTGTGATGATCATTCTGCAATATATACAAATATTGAGTTATTACGCTGTACACCTGAAACTAATGTGATGTTATGTATCAATTATATCTCAATTTAAAAAGGAAACTACTGTTACAATTTTAAAGTTACGATGATACTGTGGTTATGTTTACAAAGAGATTCTTTAGTTTTTAGAGACAGGAGCTGAAATATTTACAGGTGAAATGACACAGCGAATTTGCTTCTGAATAATCCAGGAGTGAAAGAGGGAAGTGGCTATGAGTGAACAGTTGTTGAAACTGGGTCATGTGGCTCATTATTTTATTCTCTTTAACCTTCCTGTGCTTGAAAATCTTTCCATAATAAAGAGTAAAAGAAAGGAAGGAAGGGAGGGAGGGAGGGCGGAAGAGAGAAAGGAATGATTGTGAAGAAGCTACCCATTCTCTGAGTCAAAGCCGACCACTCGAAATTTACAAGTTTGATGTAGAACATAGGTCAGCAGATTTTTTCCGTAAAAGGCTAGAGGGTAAGTATTTCTGGCTATGTGGGCCATGTGGTCTGTCGTAAGTATTTAACTCTGCCCTTGGAGTGTAAAGGCAGCCATAAACAATATATCAATGGGTGTGGCTGTGTGTCAATAAAACTATCTATAAAAACAGGCAGCAAGCTGGATTTGGCCCAAGGGCTATAATTTGCCAATCCCTGTTCTAGAAGCACATCTAGCACTTACTTGATGTTGTGACTACCTTAGGAAAGTCACATAACCTTTCTGAGTCATAGTTTCCTCCTTCATAAAAAGGGGATATGAATAGTAACTACATCAGGCTAGGTTTAAGCCAGACAGGGGAAGAATGGAGCCAGGTCCATGTCAAAGTGAGCAGGGCCTCAAACAGCAGGCTGGGACCGATTTATCACACCCTGCTAGAATGTTTTGTTCACCGCTTAGAACAGCATCTGGCATGTAGTAGAAGCCCAACAGTATTTGCTGAAATGATGAATGATTACCTCTGTCCCTATCAAGCGAAGAAAATATTGATGGAAGAATGTGGTCTTCTTACAAATTTTTAAAATGGCAGGGTTTCCCCACCTCGTACCTTGAAAGAGGAACACTTATAACAGAGACATCTAAGTCCTACTTCACGCTATAAGGAGTCAGCTCCTGAGAAGAATTTCCTAAGGGGCTGTGCAGTTGAGTTTACTAAAGCGTCAGAAACATTTTGGGGTGACAGCTTAACTCTAAGGGGTGGCCCTGAGAAATTGGCCATCCCAAGCTCTGGTGATCAATGTCACAGAGGCAGCAGACTCCTCCATTTGCCTCTCAATGGCTTGGCCAGAGACTGAAACATGGGCTGGAGGCTCCATGGAGGAGCTGAGCCAGTGTGGGAGGTCTTTAGCCAGTCTTGGCCGCCATCTTGTTTGGATTAGAAATAATCTCTCAACCACTGAAGCAGGGCTCACTGGTTTTGACTCTCCTTCTACAGAGAATGTAGGGGGTATGTAAGGTGGTATTTTAAGTACAGGAAAATCACAGGGAAGAATGAAGCAAGATGGTGCCAGAGCCTGGCTCCAATTAGCAAGAACTGAAAGCAACCCATTCTCAGCAGCATGAGTATCTTTATCTTGACTTCTGGGCAAAATGTTAAGTACTGGGCTGGTTGAGATCTGCAGGGCTTTCTAGACCCTCAGGTAGATGGCTGTCTATCCTCTCTGTTCGCTAAGAATTACTCTACCACTCTTTTAGGAGCAAAACCCCAAACGTCTGCAGGAACCAGTATGTGAGTGGTAACTCCACAATGTGAAGGGGCCCATCGAAAGGGCGAGATGAGAGGGAGAGGTGGGACTGTGTGAACGGACACACAACAGGAAGTTGAATGAGGCTGATGGCAGGCTGCAAGTCTGTGACCTTCCTTCTCCCCCTGAGACTGGCCACAGCAGCTGATGTTTGCCCTGAGGCATCTTCCTGTCCACTGCTGATGTGCCAGGGGTGGACACTGGTCTCGAGCTAGGCCAGTGATTTCTGTTACCCCAGCAGTTTAAATTTGAGACTGGTTGATTTTGATTTGTCTCGGTAATTAGCTTCAGTGACTGGCAGGGCGGGGGTGGACCTGGGGGCTGAGATGGCCATTATGGGGGGCCACCTTCCATCTACCACGTGTGACAAATCCAACCCAGAAAGTGAGCAGGGCAAGGGACCCAACCCCTTGTGGAAGCACCATCCTTGCTCCTGGACTATGCTAGGTCCTTGTCCCACCCTCTGGGAAGCCCAGCTGTGTTTTCTCTGGCCTCTCATGTGGTCTCAGGTGAATGCTGTGCTCATGAGTTTGGGTTGAAATCGGTGGGACCTTGGACAAGTCACCTCACCTGGATGAGCCTCAGTTTCTTCATCTGTAAAATGAGGGAAATACCAACATTTTCCTCAGGACTGCTACGAGGATTAAACGACACAACCGTGCATCTGGCAAACAACAGATGCCCCATAAATATCATCACAGCTAATATTAAACTAAATTCTCTTCATGTAGGTTAGCCTGGGTGGATTTTTGTTTCTTGTATCCCAAGATTTTCTCTTAAGATGGATCTCCAGCTGCCCTCGACACTGACACCTTCCACTAGGAGGCTCCGTGTGGGGTAAGGGGAGTCTCCTTTCTTCCTCCTCCAAGACCAGGGACAGAACTTAGACGGAGACGGAGGTGCCGCGTTGCTCCTGACGCCCAGGCAGCCCTGGCAGCTGCCGTTCCCCTACCCTACTCATTGCAAAAGCAACAGGCGAGGCAAACAGATGGCTTTTTTCCTCTCCCAAGATGGGGAAAAAAGGCAAGGAGATGAACAGATTTCCAGTGGCTAGGAGATCAAAGAGAAATGGCCATTCTCGCTGATAAATTTTGCTTAAACACCATCCCTGCGTCCAGGCACGTGACCGTCCTGGGGCGGGACCGGGAAGGGTCCAGCTTGCTATGGCCTATCGATGTATCATCAATTTCTTTTTGTTTCCTGCTCCGACGTACACCCGACTCAAGGTGAGAGAACGCAACTGGGCTGCGACTTCTCAGATTGATAGATTGCGTTTCTGTGCTGGGTCCGTTTCATGCTTGGTGACTTTGCAGCAAAGCAATTATCACTGTGGAATGCATAATGGCCTAATTAATAACTAATGTCAGGTTGGCCTCTGAGCCATGATTATACCTTAGCAAGCCAACTTTTTTTTTCTATTAAACATTCTGAGAGAAAAATATTATTATAATTGACTGGTTAAATTGTCAAAGTGTCCCTACTCCGTGGACACGGGGTGTGGTAGGAAGCACGTAAAGCCTGGAATAAAGAGGTGGTGTATTCTGCCGCCAACTGGCTGTGTGGTCTTGCTCAGCATCTGAGCATCTCTGTGCCTGAACGTCTGCACGTGTAAACAGAGCCACCTTGCTGAATCTGAGTGGGATTCTTGGAACCTAGGGCCATGTAGCTCTTGTTCACTGCTGCTGTCCCCAGGGTCTGGCACACAGTAGGTGCTTAATAAATAATGGTTAAGGGTAAGGACTCTGGAGCTGGACTGTCTGAGTTCAAATCTTACCTTTGCCTCTTATGGGCTGTGTGACCTTAGGCAAGTTACCCAACCTCTCTGTGCCTCACTCATCTCATTTGTTAAATGTTGATAATAACAGTATCTACCTTATTGGATGGTCATGGAGAACAATGAATTGGCATCTGCGAAGTGCTTAGAATACTGCCTGGAACATAGAAACAGCCATAGCAATGCCTGCCAATGTTATTGTGTCAACATCCACTTAACTAAATATTTATTCAGTACCTATCGTGTGTCAGGTGCTGCATGGGACTCAGGAACATAGTAGTCTACAAAGTGCTCCCCCCTTCCTTTGGTTAAGTGGGAGGAACAAGCATTATTTGAATAATTAGGCAAATAAACATATAATTACAAACAATGCTAAGTATTGTGAAAGCTATGAGTGTATGTAACGGGGAAGCCTGATTAAATCTGGGGCCACAAAGGTTTTCCTGAGGAAGTCATATTTGCACAGCGATCTGAAAGATGTGTAGGCATTAGGTCAGTGGGTCTAAGCAGTTGTGCCCCTCAGGGGGACACTGCCTGGAGACACTCTGGCTGGCCAACTAAGGAAAGACGTGCTATTGACATCTGGTGGGTAGAGACCAGGAACACTACTGAACACACTGTAATGCACAGGACAGCCCCCACAACCAAGAATTATCCAGTCCGAAATGTCAATAGTGCCAAGGTTGAGAAACTCTGCATTAAGTGGACAAAACAGGTGGGGAGAAAGCATCAAGTAGTGAAGAGCAGGTACAAAGGCCCTGAGGTAGGGAGAGCGTGCTTCCAAAGAAAAGCATAAAGGATACAAAGAAGAGGAACAAGGTAGCAGATAAGGCTGGGACTCAATGGTAGAGGGTTGTCAGGGGTCTGGATTTCATTACAGCACAGGTGGAAGTTACTGGAAGGTTCCTGGAGCAAGGAGACACGCCATATGTTGTCTGCATTCTGGCAGAGAGCACTGGATGAATTAATCTGGAAAATGAGACGACTGGACTCTGCGATGCCTGAGTCATTTTCAGAAGAGGTATAGATGTCAACAACCCATCCTCGACCATTAAGAGACTGTGGTTCACAGGGCACATTAGAAAGGCCGACAATCCAGGAGGTACAGGTGTGAGGGTAGAAACCTGGAGGATCTCTATTTGGGTGGAGCCTTCAAGGACAAGCAGGGATTTGCCAGGGGGCTTATGGAGGAAGAGCATTCTGAGAGAAGGGAACCAAATGTGCAAAGGCTCAGAAGACACAACAGCTCTCGATCCAGGATATTCTGAGATCAAGCCAGCAGGAGACAGGGATGGACACAATGACCCTTCTTCACATTGGATGCTAGAAAGTTTTTGCTGCTTTTAAGAGGTAAGGTTTTTGTGACAATTATTTTTGCAATTGTTATAGAAAAGAAAACTAAAGCAGAGAGATTTAAAAAATCATTTCATAACTTGAAGCTGCTAGTTAAGTGGCAGATTCAGAATTTGAACCCAGGTCTCACACAATAACATCCCTATTAGGGAGGGACAAGTATCATCCTCGTTTTCCAGACTAGGGAGATGAGGCTCAGGGAGGCCAAGTGACTTGCCCAAGGTCACACAACAGGTAAGAGGCAGAACTGGGGTTGAGGCAAGGTGTCCAGACCAACTGGGCTTTTCTCCCTGAAACCAACTCTGCCTCTGCCTTTTTTGCCAATGATGTCATGTCCCAGTGACCCCTGAAGCCTGAGACTCAAGCCTTTTATCTCTGTAGGCCACATCCAGGCCAGGCCCCCCACTTCGAAACTCTTTCAAACCAGCCGTCTCTTTCCCACTCCTCTGCCTCTCCCTCAGGCCAGAACACCGTTATTGCTGTGTGTCTCAAGTGCTCCAAATCCTGACTTCCGAGTCAACCCTCTCCCACCCCATTTATCTCTAGAGGAGTCTTTCTAGAAAAGGCTTCAGGTCACGCTGTCCTCATACATCAAAAGACTCCATGAAACCTCATCTAACCACAAGACAAAGTGCAGACTTAACTCGACATTCAGGGCCCCTCTGTCCTGCCCACATGTGTTTCTTAGCCTTGTCCTGTCCCCAACCCGCCTACATATCACAGCTCCAGGTATGTGGCACTGCTCTCCGAACAGCCACTGGGGAACAGTCAGTCTTCACTTTAAGCCTTCTGTGTGCTCTGTATTGAGCTAAGCACTCCACACACATGACCATTTCATTTAATCCTCACAACAAGCCTGTATACCAAGTACCATTTTATTGATGGGGAAACAGGCTCAGAAAGAGGGGAAGTGACTTGCCTAGCTAGGATCCCTGAGCCAGTGGTCAAACTGGGGCTCAAGCTCAGGTCTGCTTGAGGCCAAGCCTTGTCTCTTACCACCACATCTCATTCTCCAGGTTCCGCACTGTCCAAGTCTTCCTGACCTGAGCTGGGACTTCACCTCCTCTGGGAAGACTTCCCTGATTGCCAGTCTACCAAGTAATCACCTTCCCCTTGGTACACCGGGGACTTCTTGCTCTAACTTCACATTTGCTTTTTTTCTTAGTGGACTGCGGGTGTGGGCTCCTTGTGGATGGTTTGCCCTCCTTGTTGGACAGAAATCATTTCTTCCCTTAGCCGGTCCAGCACAGAGAAGGAGAGAGTAGGAGCTTTATAACATGTGCCGAATTGTTAAAATCCTTCCCTGCCCTTGCTTTGCAGTTCCTTGGACTTGACAGACCCCTTGAAATCCATTTCCTGTTCTTTTGTCCAAAATGTACTGATCTGTTTTCCAGGCTCCACCTCATTCCCCAACAGCTGATGAGGTAGTTTCTTCATCCATCAGGAGTCCACAGTGCAGCAGGCAGGGTTATGAGCTCACCTAGCCCCCCTTTTTTTCTCCCTCTTTTAGGCACACGACAGACTGTATTTCCAGCCTCCCTTGAAATTGGACATGGCCTTATAATTGAATTCTGGCCAAGGGAATGTGGGTGGCAATGATGTGGCCACTTCCAGGTCTGGCCCTTGAGAACCCTCCCCACGTACTGACTAAGTGAAGGGGACTCCGGGACGCAGTGAAGGGCAGAGCCAGAAGACAGCAGATGCCAGGGTCCCTGAATGACCGTGAGGAGCACAGCCCCTCCCTCATCAGCCAGCACTAGACTGTGATGTGAGGAGGGCTGTGCCTGATGCTGTTGCCACAGGAATGAGCCACTCTGACGAGTGCAGACACACTGGGTTCGAATCCCAGCTCTTCTACATCTCCGCTATGTGATCTTTGTGTCTCAACCTCTCTGAGTTTGTTTCTCCTTAGGATTCTCTAGAATATTCCACAACATCCCAGACGTCTGAGACGCCCTGACTGTGGTATCCAGTAGGTGCTCAAGAAATGGAAACCCCCTCCCATCCCTGACCCCACCTCTGGTCTCAGTCCCTGGGTTTCAGGGCAGGGCCTCAGTACGGTTCTGGGACACAGAGCTGGCTGATCTTAATCTTCACTGGTCTCTGCTAACATTTGGCTTTATGTATTTTAATTGTTATTATTTTGTGCTTGTGCTGAGAACGATTTTATCAGAGAGCAGGAGTTCATAAACCTCAGGGAGGAAATAAATAGGAGACTTTTGTCTTTTATTTACAATTACAGTGTGGGCTCCAGGGCGAGGAGGGAGGTGGGTGGAGAGAATTTAGGAGGTGGTCTTTGAGGGTGGGGAGGCAATGGGGGCCAGCGTGCCAGGGTGAGCCTGGCTCAAGTGAGGCCTGAGGGACTCCGGCCACCTCTCCCAAGCTTTCAGCCTTGCAATTCTCACTTCCCTTCTCCCTCAGGGCATTTGCACATGCTGTTCCTTTTACCGAGCAGGCCATTCCACCCTTCCTGTGTCTAGAATGTTCTTATTCTTGCTTTAGTCTTGGTCATTTCCTCCTGGAAGTTCTCCTTGACAGCCTAAGATACTCTCATAGCCCTTTGGAGCTCCATGTCACAGCTGCTGCTACAGATGGTAATTATATATTTCCTTGCTGTGCAAATGTCTGAATTACATCTGTCATCCCCCCGCAGGTCCGCTGTGGGCGGAAGTATCTTATTTGCTCCTGTGCCTAGAACAGTGCCTGGCACACAGGTGCTCTGTAAATATTTGCAGAGTAAATGAGTGAATGAATAAGTGAATGAGTAAGACCATTCATTCTCTCCCACTCCCTGTACACCTAAAAGCAGGAGCCAGCAAGCTTCTTCCGTAGAGGGCCAGATAATAAATATTTTTGGATTTGTGGGCCATAACAACTGTTGTAACTACTCAACTCTGCCACTGAGATGGGAAAGCAGTCATGGACGATACATGAATAGAATGGGCATGGCTGCGCTACAATAAAATTTTACAAAACAGGCTTTGGCCCGAGGGCCACAGTGTGCTGACTCCTGTCCTAAAGCCTGCCTGCCATTTGTACCTCTGCTCTCACTTGGCATGAGGATTACTTTCTGGTGGTGTGCTGGGGGCTGACCTATAGCAACTTCGAAAAGATGACTTAAATTTTCAGGAGTTTTGCAAGCTGGTTGTTAAATGCGGCCATCATTAAAAATTTAAATCATTTAACCTACAATTAAAATAAATTATACTACTCAGAATGGTCCTACAACATGGATAAACCTTGAGGACTCTTTGCTGAGTGAAATAAGCCAGTCGCAAAAAGACAAATGCTGTATGATTCCACTTAGACGAAGTACCTGGAGTGGTCAAATTCACAGAGACAGAAAGCAGAACTGTGGTTGCCAGGGGTGGGGACTGGAGAGTTACTGTTTAATGGGAACAGAGTTTTAGTTTGGGAAGATGAAAAGAGTCCTGGAGATGGATGGTGGTGATGGTTGCACAATAATGTGAACGTATTCAATGTCACCGAACTATCCAGTTAAAGATCGTTAAAATGGCAAATGTAATGTTATTTGTATTTTATCACAAAAAAAACTGAAAAAAAAAGGAAATACATATTCAATACTCGTCTCTTCCTAATTACGTGGCGGTATATTACCACTCTCGGTTATGCACAGCTGGTGTGTCTGTGTGGTGGAAATGCCACATAAGATGCTACTGCACGAATCTTCCCAACTCCACGCTTGGACAGCGCGGAAATCAGGGCTCCCCAGACAGCCAGCTGTTCATTTACTGGCACGCTGCTGCTTATTTCCATGTGTGTCTCCTCCACTAGGTGGTGAGTTTCTGGGGCAGATGAATATCTCAAACACTAGCATCACGAGCAGAAGCTTTAAAAATCTTGATGCCAGGGCTCATGCCACACCAAGAATGCCAGCCACTCTGGGGTGCGACCCGGGTCTCAGTATTTTTTAAAGCCCTCAGGAGATAATCACTGGGCAGCCAGGGCTCTCTCAGGTTGAGCATCTCAAACTTTAATGTGCACACAAATTACCAAGTTGCTGCGGGATCTTTTTTTTTTTAATTGA
Organism: Vicugna pacos; assembly: GCF_048564905.1. Lineage (NCBI taxonomy): Eukaryota > Metazoa > Chordata > Mammalia > Artiodactyla > Camelidae > Vicugna > Vicugna pacos. Next base: position 17,624,609 of record NC_133018.1, read on the forward strand.
AGTGTAGTTGATTTACTGGCAGACCTTGTTAAACTGCAGATTCTGATTCAGGAGATCTGGGGGAGGGGGTGGGGGGTGGCCAACGAGACTGCATTTCCACCAAGCTTCCAGGCGATGTGGGTGCTGCTGGCCCACGGACCATGCTCTGAGTAACAGAGGGTCAGATGGAGGATGCTTCCTTTCAGTGGGGTGATCACATGGGTGTCCCACGCCCATCACCAGGGATGAACAAGGAGGGTGTTACAAGAACCCACTTTACAGGACAGGAGACTAAGACTGGAGGTGAAGTGACCTGCCCAAGGTAACACAGCTAGAGAGTGTAGTGGGGCTTGGACCCTGTTTTCCGAGACCCCAAATCCAGCTGCTTGACTGGGGCCACTCTGGGTAAGGGGATTGCATGGATCTGAAACAGCATCAAGCCCTTCCTTCTCCTGGCTGTGTAACCATAGGTGGGTTTCTCACCCTCTCTGGGCCTCATTCCTGCCACTCAGGGCATGGGGAGGGTTTGACTGTGATACTGGATGCCCGAGGGCCTCTTGAGCGGCCCACCTCACAGAGGAGGCCCATGGCCAGGAAGGTTCTTTCTCCAGTACCTGAATTTGGGGATGGCACTTCAAGGCCCCCCCCCATCCTGGGGCAACAACCCCAGAGGGTCATGCAGTCCAGCCCTCTGCCTCAGAGCTAGGTCAAAGGGAGGGTAAGAGTGGGGTCTATCTGGGAACAACTGCATTTTGCCTCCGCAGCATTTAGCACATCCATAATTAGTTAATGCACCGTGGGACAATTTCAGAACCGAAATCATTGTAATAATCAAGATGATTATAGCCTCTGACACTGATCTCAGCTCTCTTTACATCAGGCATTATTTTAAGCCTGTATGTCTATTACTTCATTTGCTCCTCACACTTACCCTGTAAGTTAGGGGCTATTATGAGTCCCATTTTATAGATGAAGAAATCAAGGCACAAAGAGAGAAACATAACTTGCCCCAGGTCACACAATTAGTAAATAGCAGAGCAGGGACATGAACCCAGGCAGTCTGGCTCCAAAACTGTGCTCCTAACCACCTATACTCTGAGCACCTCAGGTACAGGGGCCTCTTTGTCTTATTCCCTGCTATATCCCCAGGGCCCCACACAGGGTCTGCACATAGTAGAGGCTCAAGAAATAGTTTCTGAGTGAGGAGATGGGTGGGCTGGTGGAACCTCTCCCATCCCACATCTTAGCCATGTGAAACTCAGTAATAATCCCGTTGCTGGCACTGAGGGATGTGTGTCTAGCTGTCTCTCGCACTAGGCTGTGAGTGCCAGGAGGACAGAAACGGTATCTAGAGATGCTCACTGCCACACCCCTGGAGCCTGGTACTCACCCTGGTATACCGCAGGTGCCAAATAAATGTCTGCTGCTGAGAGTGAAAGTCTCAGTGGAACTGGAAAAGAAGCGGGAGTGTGCATGTGTGTTCCAGGGCTGCTGGCTGGAGGGGAAGGGGCAACGACACTGAACAGTCATGATGCTACGGTCCCGTCTCTGGGAGGTCTACTGCATCGAGCTCTTTATCTGCATGAATCCTCCCGGCCTTCCTACACGGAAGCGACAGTTACCATTCCTGTTTCACAACCAAGGAAACCAAAGTTTCACCGAGAATCCTGGCAAGGGACAGAGCCAGGACTGCACCCCAGGTCTGCGTGGCTCGAGGCTTACGACATTTCTTCTCCACACCATGGGCACCGGATGAATAATCTGTGATCACCTTCTCACCGCCAGTGCTTAGCACGGTTCTCAGCACACGGCGGCGCTCAACTATTTCCTGAGCACATGAATCAGTCATGTTCACCACCTTAGCCCCAGCACCTAGCCCCTCGCCTGGCACCCAGCAGGTGCTCATCCACTGGATGGAGGCACGAGTGACTGGGCGAAGGGCCGCCCGTCCCACGCCGGGGCGCTGGGCAGGCTGCTGCAGTCGCGTCTGGTCTGCTTTGCTCGCCGCTACCCCCAGGCAGACGCAAGCCAAGAGCCGATGGGCTGACAGTGCCATGAGATGGATGCGCGCCCGGCGGCCCCATCTCCCCACCGCCTGGCCCCGCATGGCCTTCCATAATGCAGTCCATTAAAAGGCTTGTAAATTTTCATACACGAAAGCCTACTGTGGCATCAGCATAGACTAATTGTTGTTAAATGTGCGGGAATGTTACCGCCATGCCGCTGGAGTGATCACTCTTCCCAGCTCGGCCCAGACGCCGGCCCATTCCTCTGCAGGCGGAAAGCTTACAACGTTCGCACAAGGCCAAAAAGCAATTCGTGTCAAAAAGATCAATAATATAAAAATAAAGCATGAGAATTCTAGTTAAAGGGAATGTCATATAAATATGTGGTTCACGTCCATGATTCCAAGATTAAAAAAATCAATCAATATCGTTCTTTAGATGATGTTATTTCTAATGAGAAATACCCGGAACAACTGCAAATAACTGCTTAACTGGGGGGAAAAAAGCATTAATAATTTACTTCATAAGGCATATGATACCGAATGAAAGAGGGTTGCTGCTGGTTCTTAATTTGGTTGTAATACGGCGTGACAGGTTCAGTGATGCTTTGGTGGGTTCTTAATAGTAAATTCAGAAGGCTGTTCAACTCATTGTAAGTTTTACCCCAACGTGAGCAGGGCAAAGCCAGAGGGGCCAGACTGGGTTATGGGAGCCAAGGAGACCTGCACCATCAAAGTTATTATGTCATCAAAGTGGAGGGTGTGGGGAGTGTGTGCGCACGTGGGCCAGCCGGGGACAGTAAGAGGCGGCGGGGGATGGCGCAGACAGAAGTCTTTCTCGTTGCATCTTGCAAGTGACACCCTGTTGACTAAGCACCTGCTACATGCCAAGTCCTGAGCTAGGTGTGTGGAGCAGGGTTTCAATCCCAGCTCTTTACAGGGGCTGGGCTTCTCTATCGGATCCTGCCTGGAAAAGCTCAGCAAAGTTGTAACTGAAAGGGACAGATCTGGCTGAGCGAAGAGAACTTTCCAGCCCTGACCATCTGCAAGCGTCCAATCAGGCCCTCAATCTAGACCCTCTTAGTCCCGTCTGTAACCTTGCAGACTCCTCAGAAGCTCTGTTCAGCCCTCCAAGTTGAGGTCTGCATCTTCCACCCTCTGCTCTGCTGGTGAGGAGCTGTGTGAGCTTAGACAAGCAGCTTAACCTCTCTGAAATCCAAGTTCTCACCTGTAAGAGGGGACGATACCACTGGTGCCTCCCTTGCCCTGCTGCTGAGAGGTGGCAACGCATGAGAGGCGTCGCTAAATGCCCGGCAACTTCTGCTGGCTGGCAGCCCAGCCTGAGTTACCACCCACCACCAACTGCTGGGCGCTGAGCCTGTTACCTCACCTGAGAATGGGGGAGAGCAGAAGCCTCCTCATGGGCTCGTGGGAGGAATAAATGTGACGAGGCAAGTTTCAGCTCATCAGCTAGGAGCGCTGACCAACATGCTGGCTTTGTTCTCACGGCTTTTCGAGTATCAACTCATTTAACTCTCTCATCGACTCTATGGGACGGGTACTATTATCATCATCTCCATTTGAAAGCTAAGGAAGAGGAGGCCCAGAGATGTTAAGTGACTCGCCCAGGATCATACAGCTGGGAAGTGGATGAGCTACGACGCAAGCCTGTGCCAACCTGGCTCCAAGCCCATGTGTGTCCCCATGCTCATCTTTCCCAGTGGGGCCTGCTGGTCAGTGAGGCCATCCCTCCCTGGCCTTGCCAGCTGGTAAGGACTGCACTGTCTAACATCTGTGGTGGCCCCAAGGGGGCCCCACTTACAAAGAGATGGTCATGCCAGCACTGGGAGTGACAGAGAGAAGGTCGTTTGGAGAGTGGGAGAATTATGGCATCGAAGATAGCTGGAAAAGCAAATAATGTTAAAAGGCAAAAAGGAAAAAAAAGGATCCTGTAATTAAATTTCTGCTCAAAAGGAAGGGCAGGAGTCCTAGAGGCAGATGTGGAACAGAGGGGAGTACGGGAACCAAACTAGGACACCATGCAGGGCTGGGGTTGGGGGACCCGGGGCCTGGGCAGGGAGGGACCAGCCTGTCTCAGGTGAGCTGAGCTGTGAGGATGCCCTCCATGACCTTCTCGGACAACTCAGCTGCAGGAATGGGGACTGACTCCCTGGGGGTCTTGTCCTGGGCTGGAACCCCCTTCCCCACCCACAACTGCTTGTGAAGGAGAAGCCAGAGTCCTCAGTGTCTGGGGCTGGGACAGATGCTGGGGGAAGCGAACTGATGACTTCAGGTTCTGGGCACTGGATAGGGGCAGAGAGCAGGAGCTCAGGGAAGGGGTGCAAGGGGTACAGCCTCCTCCTCTCAGTCATCTTCGAAAGGCCAGCCCTACTTCCTATGCAGAGGTATTAGGAGGCTGAGGGATCCTGTTAAAACCTGAGTCAGAGCTGGTCCCTCCTCTGCTCTAAAGTCTCCCATGGCTCCCACCTCAGAGTCACAGCCAAAGGCCTTAAAGTAGCCCCAGGGCCCTGACTGATCTGATGCCCATAAAGATGACTTATGCTAAGTGGCACACTGGGTACATGCTGTGAAAGATGGGGGCTCCAAGTCTGGCCAGCGGTGGGTCTGCCAGTGAGGGCTTCTCCACTTCTCGAGGATCTGACACTTGAAAGGAGTTAATCAGAAAAAGAGATGGTACAGAGAGAGCTTCCTGGACAGAGAGAACAGCAGTGCAACACCCTGAGGTGGTAACAAGCCGGGCTGCCTCCTGGCTCAGGGGAGAGGCTGGCAGGGGCCAGGAGGCAGAGGGACCCAGTGGCCTTGGATTTCTGCCCTAAGGGCTTTCTCTATCCCCACTACCCTCCTGGGCCTGGATTCACGCCCCTCGGTTCTCTCTGTGCCTCAGGCACTGAATGGATGGCAGTTGTCTCCTCTGAGCCTCAGTTTTCTCATCTGTAAAGCGGGGATAATCCCAGAACCTCCCCTTGACAGAAACATCATGAAGAACATGTGAAATAATCATTTAGAAAGCGTGCAGCCCACAGTAGGTGTGCAGTTAAAGTCATTTCAGGAGACTTCTCTAACACAGGCAGGGCCCAGCTGCAGGGCCAAGCCTGGCTGCTGATTAACTGGCAGGAGTGGGTAACTAAGTCTCAGCAACGTCCAATCAGGAGGCCGCACTGTGGCCACCTGGTCTCTGCTCTCTCTTCCTGTCTCCTGTCGGCCTGGCCTGGGTCTGATCAATCACCAGGATCCTGGCAGGTGCAGTGGGCAAAAGGAGAGAATTTTCAGCTCTCTACCCACCTGAAAGTGAGAGGGACTCATGGCAGATGTGTGTTGCCTTTGGCTGAGTGAGGCCCCCAGGGAAGGATCTGGAATGCCTCAGAACACGGCAGGTTATGATGTCTCACATCTCTGACCAGGGTGGCACCCTGAATCCCACATGGATCAGGCTGGTAGAGTATCCTCACCTCGTTTTACAGATGGCACAGTGACAGCTCATTCAGCTAGGGGTAGACATACTTATTTGCTGACTGACTGAGTCATTCACTCCTCCAACCAACACCCACCAAGGCCAGGAGTGTCAGACTGGCGGCCACTGTGCCACACTTTGCCATCTAAACCACCCACGGGGAGGCGGAAGGACCACATCTTTTGCTTTCGTGCAAACCCCTATTTCAACATTTCCTCTCTGCTCCCCCCAGACAGAACTTCTACTGGGTCTGCTCTCGGGCTCCCATCAGCCATTGGGGTTTGTCTGGGAGATGCACCCCAATCCATTGGAAGAAACACAAAGGAGAAGAGACAAAAGCGCAGACTGCTGACACCCCGCCCTGGGTCCCTGGAGGGCCATGCCAGGCCTGAAGCCGAGGCGGCTACGTGCTCTCTGCGCACCCTGGCTCTGCCTTGGGAGCTCCCGTCACTCTCCCCCAGAAACAGGAGGGGAGAAGGCACGCCCTGCACAGAGATGGAGGCCCAAGAACTTGGTGCTGGGAAAATGAGCCTGCTTTCCTCCTCGGGGCATGTCTCATCACCCAGGACCTCTCTAAGCAGGCTGGACTTCTCACCACCGGGCAGTCGCATTTCTTACATGGAGGCTGGGCTGGAAGAGGTAGGCAGAGGAACCACCAGGCCGGCTGAGGCCTCTGCTTGGTAAGGGCACAGGGTCACTTGTGCCGTGTTCTACTGGTTGAAGTGGAAGCAGGCCCAGATTCAAAGAATGGAGACACAGGCTTCACCTCTTGATGGGGGAACACCAGGACACAGTGCAGGCGTGCAGCCATCACAGGGACAGTGCGACCGTGAAGTTCAGCAAGTGAGCGAAATCTCCTATCCAGGAGATAGACTCCTGGATGTCGTTCCAGTCACAGGCACTGAACTCCTAGGGACACTATACAAGTATTTGTTGAGTAGACCCACAAGGCACCAAATAGAAGGGTGGCCCTTCCAGTTCTAACACAGATATCTTTCCTCCCTCACACCAGGAAGACGAGTCAGGTTGACTACAAGGCTGTGACCTTCATTGGGCCTAGTATCTAGAACACGGCCTGGAATGCAGCAGGTACTCAATAAATGTTTGTTGAGTGAATAAATGATTGTATGGACTCAACTAATGATCTAATACGTCTCTTGTAAGTGGCATCTTGGCCCCCACTCTGACCTCCTAGAAGGTAGTCATGCCACATGAGCCCCCTCTAACCCTGAGAGGACAGGTTGAGGACATTCTCAGCCCCAAGCAACAAAACACACCCACCCACGATGAGAACAAATGACTTGCTGACCAGTTGACAGAGAATCTCATTGAACCTCATGCAATCCGATGAGCTGTCCCTATTTACAGATCAAAAAACAGTGGCTCAGAGACATGAAGACACATAAGCAGTGTTAGGGTGACTTAGAGCTTGGATGTCTGACCACAACACTCTCCCACCTGCCCTGGGGGTCAGAGTACATGTCAGCCCCCTTGGTTCCCAAGCTGCTATGTTTCATTCAGGCCCAGGTGAACGTATCTGCTCCAACTCAACTGCAAGGGTTTTCCACCATGCAGGCCACATCTCCTTCATGGCGGAAGAGAAAGGAAGCAGGGAAAAAAATTTCCCAGCACTGGCCTTGCCATCTTCTGGCTGGGCCACCACACACACTCCTTAGAAAAGTTTCACCTCTGATTTAGCATAACAAAACTTTTAATTTAGATGTTTTTATCTCTCTCTCTCCAAGTAAAAATAAGTTTAAAATAATGACTGTAATAAATGAAGGTAATTAATTGTAGTTTGTTCCTTTACTGTCTAGTCAGCTTAATTTTACCTTTTCAACTAATAATGAGAAAATAATTTTTGTGCTTGGAGGGTTAATGATATGTAACTGCGAGAACTGCTAATTGCATGTTGCAATCCATCCATCAACAACCCCATCTGTGCGACTTGATTATGTTTGCTAAATTATTGCTTTGAATTATCTTTTATAAAGCAACTTTTGTAATTAGCGGGGCTTTCGTCTTGCTCTTTTCTCTGTGCGCAAGGATATTCAAACTTTGGCCATTTCAAGCTGTCTCCATTAAGCCACCTTCTCTGGCTGTCTTTGTTTCCCTGAGCAGGGGGAATCAAGACTCCTTTAAGCAATCAAGGCGGAGAGGAGAAGCTTCCTTGATTCACAGCAGGGCAAATTCACTTCCTCTCCGCCCCCCTCCCACCAGCGCGAGCACACACACACACACACACACACACACACACACACACACACACACACACAAAAGAAAGAAAGAAAGAAAGAAAGAAAGAAAGAAAGAAAGAAAGAAAGAAAGAAAGAAAGAAAGAAAGAAAAAGACCACACATATATAGTATGAAAAGATAAAAGGATACCCAGATTCTGTATACATCCAGGGTTGGTGGAGTGAAATTAAGGAATGAACCTGAACATGCTATATTTCAACAAGAGGCCCGCACTGGGGAAGAAGGAATGACGGGTCCGATATTCAGCCTTGGCATTTTATGGGTTAGTTTATGTGACTCTGGAAGGTGTTTGCCTCAGGGAATATTCCTGGGAGGTGATTAATGCCCACTTGGGAATCCTCAGCTCCGAGCCCAGAGCCTAGTGGATTGCGAGAGGGAAGCGGTATAAAGGATGAGCCCTCATTAAAAAAATTAAAATGAAAATCAAATTTGGATTATAAACGGCCTGTGTGTCTGCAGTTTGTTCTGGATGAAGAAGATGCTTTTTATTAACACCTTTCTTTGCCGGCACTTCTCCCCTGAGGCGCTGGGAGGGACATAGCGGCTGCAATGGATTAGTCAATAGATCATGAGGAAAGCAGGGGTTTCGGGAATAAAACTCCAGACAAATGTAGTCTTTTTGGTACATTAAAGGGACGATGGAAAACCCTCTTAAGAAAATTAACGAAGTTCTTTGAAGATCCCCAGCTATTAAAACAGTGTCTATTCAACATGCCACATGGGTTTGGTAATGAGAATTCAGCTTTGTCTCTTTTGGTCCCATTAAGACTCTCCTCCCACACTTACTGAGCACCAATGTATGCCAGACACCCTCCACCCTGCCTAGTTCTCAGAATTCCAGGCAACTGCCTTCACCCTACTTAATTCTTAGAGTTCTTACAGTTAGCCTCAGTTACTAAATGAGGAGAGCTGCAGCTCAGAGAGGTTAAGGAACTTCCCCCAGGCCACACAGCTAGTGTAACAGGCAGAGCTGAGATTCAAGCCAGGCCCATCTGAGTCTGACTGGCATGTGCTTTCCACCACGCTGCACCTGGGTCTTTGGATCATTGCTGAAATCCAACGTTTAACTCTTTCTCCTACTGAAAAGATTACGTAAGTTATGCCTGCTTCCTATAGGCACAGAAAACCCCCTTCTTTTGGATAAAAAGCTTTGAACATCTAGTTAGGTAAGGGGCAGATTCCAGTCCAGGCATAGTAGAGGCCAAATAAACCTGTGTTGAAAGTGACTGATAACAGGACTAATAAAAAAACAAGACTTCTAATACGGAAGGCAATGTTCTAAGCACTCCATGGGTATTAACTGTGTTCTTCCTCAGTCATAACCCTACGAAATAGCTATAATTATGATCCAATTTTGCAGAGTATGAAACAGAGGAACAGAGAGGTCAAGTGACTTGCCTAAGGTCAAACAGCTAGTAACTGGCAGAGGCAGGATTCAAACCCAGGTTGACTCTGGAGTCTGTGTTCTTCACTCCCGAGCATCTCTCTATGAGCCAGGCATTGCACCGAACCCTTTCCCTGCATTATATTTCAGTTAATTCTAAAAACAACATGAAAAGATCTATAGTGTCTATTCCTCTTCAACCGACAGGGAAACTGAGGTTCTCAGTGGCTAAAAGAAGCTCCACCGCACCAAGTCAAGCAAGGGAACAGCTGAGAAAGCGATGCTCTACACGAGCGGCTCAATGCCTGTCTTCGGGCTGGGCAGAGGGATCAGCTGCCCGAGAGGGCTTGTGTGCTGAGCGCCCCTCACGGGACCATGAGCTGGCAGATGGGGACCTCTTTTTTTTTTAAATACAAAGCCTTGACAACACATTCCCAACATTATTGGTCTTCTTTCTGTTTTCTCCCTTCTTTCAGCTTAGGCAACCTCACAACCAAATGAATCAACACTGGATGGCCCTATAAATAAATAAGCACATCAGTCAACTTAGTAATAAAATGAAAGGATGAAAAATATGGAAATCAGCGACATTTGTGTAAATCCAGTTATTGTTTACTTTAATATTGCCTTATGCGCTTACGCGGTTCCAAAGAGATTTCAAGTAACTTGGCAGACGACAGACTTAAAATGCATCTCTACTGCTGAGCACTGAGAAGGGCCAATCCTTCTAGGGTCCTGCCTGAATCCAGGGGAAGGCTGAAAAGAGCCCCCTAAAGACAGAATATCTGAGAAATGGCCTCCCCTTCCATTCCCCTGACTCAGTGTAATTCCATTCTTTTCCTAGCCTGCCTCCTGCGCCAGCCAGACAAGCGGACACTCTCAGAATCCTGGTCACAAAGTCAAGCAAAGGGGAGAAATGGGGGAGGTTCGGCTCCATTCCAGGGCTCCAGGAAGGCAAGAGAAAAAACTGGCTGAAGACAGCTCAGCTGCTGCTAAAGGAACCAGGGCCTATGGGTTGGCAGGAGAGGATGTGAACAGTGCTGATTTTGTACACTGAGAGGGTAGGTGGTAGAGAGGATTTCAGGGCAGGCTGGTGACTGTCTGGATTGATCTGGAAGGCTGCCTTAGAGAATCAAAGCAGAGCAGATGCCAGGGGAGAGCAAAGGTTACCGAGTACAAACCTCTGATTTTAAGAACGGGAAACTAAGCCTGGAAGGTAAGGTGGTTTGTTCGAGGTCACAGATATTAGATGCAGCAGAGCATAAGGCTGGGCAAAGTCTAGGGAGCAGGGATTTCTTGGGATCAGACGCTGGAATCCCATCAAACAGAACAGAGAACCCATTCTTATCACAACACCACTGGCTGATCTGGGGGCCAAGGGACAGAGTTTGCAATGAGGGTAGGGAAGTTTCTCCCAAGCTTCCAGAGGCTGCTGGCATTCTCTGGCAACTCCAGATGGGATAGGAGAGGGAACTGGGGAATATTTTTGTGACATGCCACGGGCCTTGGGTCTTACCTCAGCTTGGAAGCTTTTTAATACAGGAGCCACCATCTCTCTGATTTCCTGAAAAAGAGATCAGCGAAGAGTTCACCATGGTGCCACTTGGGACACCCCCATGGCCCCTGCTTGCCGCTCATTGTTGTCCCCCAAATCAGCACTTCCTAAGTGTGTCCTGTGGGACCTGCACTCCATGGGGTTTCATAAGGGTTCCTCACATATACACCTACAGACAGACACAAACACACACAAGGGTGCCAAGCCAGATCAGACCAGGACACATCAAGCACATCAAGTTTCTTCCCTGTAGGACTTTTTGGCGCCTTTAATATGATGCACACTGAGCATTTCTGGAAGAGGGAGAGAGGAAGCAGCGTTTCCCAAATGGATTTGATCATGGAATGCTCTTTCGTGCAGAGGACCCTGTGGGACTGGTAGTTCATCATGGGACATTCTTTGGAGTGGAGATGCTCCACACCCAGAGCCATGTCATCAAAGTCCCTTCATGAAAACTTTCTGCCCTTTAGGCGTTGCTCGGGGGCCATCTCCTCAGGTTGCCATCTCTGCTTCCTCCAGCAAGACTGCATTTTGCATTTTAGCAACATCACTCTGTAATGCTTCTCTTTCCTCACCAGAATGGCAGTTTCTGGGGCCTTGGTTGGGTTACCCTCTAGGCCACCCAGCTCAAAGGAAGGGCTCTGTAAATGTTTGATGAACTATACAGCACTGGGCTCTCTTCAGATGGAAGCCTCCTATTTTTGGACCCTAATTTCCTGCCTTTCACAAGTGACCTTGATGTTCCCAGCCCGAACGGCTCCCCTGGTGGACTCCCATGAGGTCCCTCCAGCATGCAAAAGGGAGGCCTTTTAGAACTGAGTGTCCTGAGATCCCAACCCTACCTGCTCCAGTTTCCTCTGAGACCCACTGGTGACTCCTTCAAACTCTTTCCAGCTACAGCCCACAGAAACCCTATGGGAGGAGGAGCTGAGGGAGCTTGGCAGAGTGAGGAGAGAGGGGGTAGCAGAGAGAAACAGGAAAAGAAGAGATGGGCTGAAGAATATATAAGTTCAGGTGAAGAATAATACCCTTAATTATGAAATAGGGTTGTGTTGCTTCTGTCCCTGGAAACAATCCTTCTTTTGGGTCCTGAGTACCCCTCCTCACTGATTTGTGTCCCCAGTGCTTCCCAGATCTGCTGATACCCTGGGGATCTCCAGGAGGGACATATAGAGTGATGTGATCATAAGGAACGCTGGGTGCACAAGCAGAGCAGTGGAAAAAGAAACTTATGAAAACCTAGGTTGCAGATTGCAAACTCAAATGCCCACAGAGGCTGGAGGAAGCGGACATGAGGGAGACAGACTAGGAGGTCCCATGGCAACTCTCAGGAGAACACAGCACATTTTTAACGGGAGTGGCAGCTGCTCAGCTCTTCCTGATGACTGCCACATGGGCATGGAACCTCTGTGTGGCCAGATCTACCCAATAATCGCAAAAGATCCTGGAAAACCAGGTTTTTGGGTGAAATCTGAGATGCTAGATGTTGGCAACTTCCTGTAAAATTCGACAGATTTTACAGACCAAATAAAACACATTGGCAGGAAACCTTTGGCCCAATTCAGGAAATGTTAGTGCCGGAAGGGGCTGAGAAACCATCTCTCTGGCCCCCTGAATTTACAGAAAGGGACACAGAGGTCTCAAGGGGAGCTGGCTTGCCCAAGGTCCGAAAGAGAATGGATAGCACAGGTGGAATTTGAATGCAGATCAACAGACTCTCCAAACAGGCTCTCTTCACAACCCCACACTCAAGTGAACTTAGGGGATTCAAATCTGAGGGCTATAGGGGGCGGCTGGTGGGACTTTGGGCCAATGCCAACCATTTCTAGAAGCCCATTTCCCTGCCTGCTTAACCCCTGGGGGAAACTGAGCAAAGGCACCAGGAGGAGGTAAGCTGGGCACAAGCCAGATGATGTTCTTAAATAAAGCCTTGGCATGACTCTTCCCATCAGGAGAGACTAGTTCCAAATATGAGAATTTTCAGAGGCGTGACTATAATAGGAATGGAAACTTATTCCTCCTAATTACATAATTGCATAATTATGCAGTATTAAAATTATGTAAGCTGAACTCAGAGGCTTAAAACCTGGCCTGGATTTCCCTCATCACCTGGGGGTTCCCACGTGGCCTGGGGAAGGAGGACAAGGTGGTGGGCTGTGAAGAGCAGTGGCCGTTTCATCTCTGCCTCTCAGAGACTGGAGTGTCAGAGGCAAAGCTTCTGTACTCTCATTCTGGGCAGAAAAATCAGTTTAAAGATCAAGCTGTTCTCTATTCTAGGAGGGAAGGAAAGGATACTCAGAATCTCCTTATGCCTTCTTAGCTCCCAGAGCCCAACCAAGGACTTGACTTGGCCTTTCTGATTCCTTACTCCTTTCAAAGCATACCCTCCCCTCAGCTCTCAAACCTGGTTCCTCTCAGACTTGCTCCACGGACGAGTCCTAACTAGACCCTACTTCCCACTCTTGCCTTGGAGAATCAAAGATATTTATGACTTGTGTGAGGAGGATTTCACAGCTAAGAGAATGACCCCTCTGTGCTCATGTGCCTGATTCCTGGGCAGGCCTGCCTCTTCTCCAGCTTCCCATGGTCCCCTCCTCTATCAGCAAGATGGCGACAGGACCCCGAGGTGATTCTAAACAGAGTGGGATCAACATGTTCAAGTCTGATACCTCTGGAATGGGAGACCCTGCCTGGTCCTCCTCCAAAATCCAAGCCACCTCAGCAGGTTAGGACAGAGAAAGAGAGAGAGAGAGAGAGAGAGAGATCAACTGTTAACCCTCTGCTGACCACAGAGAAGCACAGCGTTAGGGGTGGGCGGGGCATCTGTTTCCTATAATGGTTCTGATGGGTTACATCCCTGCCAACATTATATGGAGTCAGAAGGTTTTCTTTTTCCTATCTGTGTTTATTCTCATCATTTTTGGTGAGGAGAGGAGAGGGGAGGTAATTAGGTTTATTTGTTCATTTAATGGAGGTACTGAGGATTGAACCCAGGACCTCATGCGTGCTAGGCATGTGCTCTACCACCGAGCTATACCCTCGCCTGTATTCTCATCACCTTTTTTTTTTTTTTAAATTTGAGAAGCAACAGGGGGCCTGATAGAGGAGGAAAAGGAATTCACACATTTACGCCTGAGAAGAAAGAAACTTGTCCATTCTGGTCTCTTCCCCTGGGGGGCTCTTACATTGCGGGGGCTGGTCATTATCTGGACCACCCTCATGGCAGCTGGGAAAGACAAAGCTGGTGGCTGGAGCTGCAAAGGAGGAGGTGAAGGGGAAGAATGAGGCACGTTTATGGGGCGGGGGGGGGGGCAGACAGTTTCAGAGATGGAGATCAAGAGAAGGACCGGAGAGGGTGATCGAGTCTACAGCCGTCATCTCCCAGATGCCAATGGGAAAGCAAAATAAGATCAAGAACTCTAGACAAATTGTCTTTGCCGTCAAGGCCAAGTATTTGACTTAGACATTAATATGAGGGGAAAATGGATGTTTTATAGAGCCCTCAAACACAATGACTTCCATGGAAAAGCATCCTGCCCTTACTCTAGACAGCACCGCAGAGCACCACCATACCAAGAAACACTGAAAGGACGGGGGCTGTAATTTTTCTTTGTGGCTAATTAGCTTCTTTTCTTGTTAGTCACTTATGTCTACAGTTTTCAAAATATAGTTTGAACAGAGAAAAATCTGCATTCCTACTGAGTTAATTCTATAACAGCAACTATACTGTACCTCAGGTACATTTTTCTTAAATTCCCGGCGGAGTTCAATTAAATGTTTATGAGAATGTTCACTCTCCTCCTGCCGTGCAGACAGCTCAGAAGCGACGGAATTAAGCTCCTTCTGGAACAATAGAAAAAAGAGAGAAAGAGAAAAGAAAAAGATTTTTTTTCCTTCTTCTCCTTTTTAATCATCGTACAAAACAGCATTCTGAACAAGTTTTCTTAACTTACAAAAAAGCTGAGAAAAGACAAGATATTGACTCCTGGCACAAATGAATAATTTACGAAACTGAGGATGCAACCAAAAAAAAAAATCTAGGACAGCTTTTTTTGCTTGTCGGAAGTCAGGCCAGATCAATAATCTCCCATAAAGTTGGGTGGAGTTTTTTTTTTTTTCATTTCTCCCCTACCCCTCTGCCCCACCTCTTAAATTTCCAAAGGAGTGATGGCATAAGCTTGTCAGTAACTGTAGAAAACATCTCCAAACCGTGTCAAAATAGTAAAGTACGGCATATTGTATGGGCATATTATAGTGTAAGAAAGTGCTGTCGGCAGCTTTCATATATCAGAGGTGGGAACTGTTCCAACTATGACTTACTTACACTTAAGGGTTCATAAATACGCCTTTTAAGATATAGATGGCTTTTTAATTTCAGTAGATTTTGGAAAAATGAAGGTGCCAATAAGAAGCAAGCTGACCTTTTGTGTATCCTGCAGTAAATCATTTAAGGCTCACTTCAAGTATAAGAAATATTTCACTGAAGACTCCTGAATTCAGAAGAAGAGGATTGGAAGGAGCCTTGCCTGCTTATGTGCAGTGACGGCTTTAGACCGGGTTTTTACAGGATGTACCATGGAGGGAAAAAAAGAGAGTGAGGAATGGAAGCTGGGCATGCTCCAGCTCACACATGACAGACAATGTCTGCTGGTCGTATACGTATATTTGATCACCCCTCTCGCACTTTCTTCACTTTAACGGTGGCAGTTTCACAAGGGGAGTACAATTCACCATGAGTTGTCATGGATTTCATTTGCATAATTCAAGAAATGTTCTGTTTATGTGGTCTGCTGCTTTCTTGCACCATCTCGAGATGGGCTTTTTTTCTGGACCATAACTCGAGGAGCATTTCTGTATATATCACCCGATTATATTTGCAGCAATCAAGCCCCATAATTTCCTAAATCCGGTGATGCAATAAATTTCTGCAATCAGATTTATTAAAAACACACACGCAGATGCGAGAGTGTATTTCTAGGGTGAACTCTTTAATCTAACATATGTATGATGAGGCCCGGCACCGTGTTGAAAGACCCCATTTGTCATAGCTAATACGCATTCATCTCGCACACACAATGAAACACTTTTACCATTAGATAATGAAATAAAAGTACTATTAACCCACTGCAAATCCTTTTTCCTCTAAGAGACGAAATGCATGGTAATTGTCTTATATCATGTCTGAGAGTCGGTAAATCTGCGCACCACAGCACCATAAGCCTCGTGCCCATCGGAGGCTGGAGAGTCTACCCCAAACCCGGGATAAGTGTCTTTGCCTATGGAGCCTCTGGGAGAAGTCATGCAGGGAATTTCTATTTCTGGAGAAATGTCTAACCTCTTTGGAGAATCATGAGACTAGAAGGGAGGTCAAGGCAAAAAAGTAGCCGTTTAAAATAGAGGGGCAAGGGACTCGGAATTGTGGCGCTCTCCAGGGTCCTGAAATCAGCTCTGTGCCACAGTACACCAACTCCAAGGTGGAGGGGCTTCTAGTCCAAATGCCCCATGGAATTTTAGTCAGGTGAGAGAGGAGAGGAGAGGAGAGGAGAGAGGGAAACAGAAACAATTTCTGAGGGACAGTCTGCCAAGGTGACAGGGAAAATAAGGACTTTAGGTTTATCATCATTTAAAAATAATGTAGTTTCCAATAAAGAAACCACAATTGACCATAACCAAAATATCAAGTGACTAGGGAGAGATCTGTATTCGCAATAAGACTGATCAAAAGTAGACAAAAAGCAACCAGGTGACGCAGCCAGGTGGACAGAACCTCACTTAGCAGGAGAGAAGGAACTGGAGTGTCATGGCAGAGTGCTCAGTTTTTCTTAGTTTTTCTCATCTATCTTAAAGACAAAGATGTGATTTTTACATTGCTACAGGACAAACAGAACTAGGACCTGGGCTAACATCACTCAGTTCAGGATGATCACGTATCTGACACAATGTTCTTATCTCTGGGATACTGCTCCTCCTTGCTTCCCAGTAACCAATATACCTGGTGGGGGCTGGACTTTGACTCCTCATTTAAAACCTCAAATATCAAAGGTTTCAAAAGGAAATCTCAGAGCAGGATAAGTTCAACTGTCTGATGTGCTGCCACGCGACTGCACCAGCTCCCTCCACCCGAACCCCCCAGGTTGCTGGCAAGTGGAAATCTCCCTGCTGCGTTCACACTGCAGACAGAGCACAGGTGAGACCAGATGGGAGCATTATCAGCAGGCCTCCAGCCCCAGAGCGACACAAACCCAGTTGTCTTTCCTGCTCACCCCTAGAAGAGCAGACAATGTGACTGATGTCCACGTTCTCCTCAACACTGCCTACATCTATTCTCATCCTTCAACCCTGAATTCTTGCCACATTTCTACAGTAAGTACATCAACAACAACAACAACAGTAATAGTAAACAAGCCATCATTTATTGGGTGCTTGCTTACATGTACCAGGCACCATGCTAAGCTCCCTACATACATCACCTCATGTGACAAACACATTAATATGCCTGTAAGGGGATTCAAGCAGGGACTAAGAAACAAATTACAGTCAATTCTAATAATTCAGGTGTGGGGTATCTCCTTGGCGGATTGTGAAGGCCAAACTGAAAAGCCCTGCTCTGCACAGGGCTTCTGCTCCACTTCCCCACTGATGGCGGGGTGTTTAGGGACTTTGTTTCAAGTGATATATATGTGTAAAGTGTCAAGCACGGTACTAAGTGTTCAAGAA
Organism: Vicugna pacos; assembly: GCF_048564905.1. Lineage (NCBI taxonomy): Eukaryota > Metazoa > Chordata > Mammalia > Artiodactyla > Camelidae > Vicugna > Vicugna pacos. The sequence goes on from NC_133018.1 coordinate 17,641,978, forward strand.
TTGTCAGCTGATATTAATTTAGACAAACTGAGAGCTCAGAAAACAGCTCACCAGATCAGTGATTCTGAACTCTGGATTTCACAAGTCAGTAAAAATCTCCCTCTTCCCACACCTGCAAAAAAAGGATGACAGAATATTGCCAACTTTTACTCTATCAAGCAAAGACATTAAAAATCACTCCTTCCCAACCTAAAAGATACATTATTTGAACGTTAACAAAGCAAGGCAGGCAAAATGACGGGATTGACTGCGAAAATCTGTTAAAATAAACACATTTAAAATTTTTAAAAGCTCACAGCACTGTATTTATTTTGAAGGAATGCAAAAACTCTTATAAACATAAACCAGCACCGGTCTGAAGTTGAGTTTTAGAAACAAGTGTCCAAACCCACCACGTACATACGCAGCTAGCAGAGCCTCTTCTTTGATGATCAAGCAGAACCTGGGATCCCCTCCCACCCGGCCTCCAGCCCCCAGCCCTAGGGGAGCCATGATTAACACAGCCCCAGACTTTGGGCCAGGCCCAGGCGGGGAGGAGACTCATCTGATTAACCGGCCATCAGCAGCAGACAGACAGCCCGGAGCCCGGCGCAGACCATTCAAATAATGATCATCATAAACAGCCCATTTGCAACTAAAAAGAAATAATTTTAATGAGCTTGAAGCAGATGATAGATGCAGCTGAGGCTTGGGCCAGTGTGCAGAGAGAAAGGAAGCTGGGACCGAGCCGTACCCAGGACCAGCAGTGGCAGGAAGAGGCTGGGGCATGGAGGAAGGGATCTTCTGATGGGACCTACAGCCCTGCTGCTCCCCCAGAGGAAGTGCCCACTGCCTGGGGAGTACCCCTAGCTCCGAAACGGTCTGCCACCAGCTTGCTGGACAACCTTGGAACTCAGACCTCCAAGGCACTCAGGGTCTTGGAATATATGAACCAGAAGGAATGTCTGAGGTTGTCCAATTCATCACCGTCCGAACTTCAACCACACATACCCCTCTGCATGCATTTTGCTATACTGATATTCCACACAAATTACTATTCACTTAATTACTTAATATTTACCTTCAAACTGACTCCTATTTCTTTCTTTCTGATTGAGATATGCATAGCTTTACATTCAATTTTAAGTTCAAATTTTTACACCCTTATAACCACTGTCCAGCTAGAGATACAGGATATTCATGTACCCAGCACCTCAGAAGGCTCCCTTGTGCCCTCTCGTAGTTAGTACTGCCTAAAGGTAACCATCATTCTAACCCTAGCATCACAGATAAATTTTACCTGTTTCTGACCTTCACGTAATGACTCTCTCTTTTTTTCTTAACCTAAATAAGTACTTTTGAAAAGGACATTCTTTTTATCATTAGAGGAGCCTATGCCATAAATAGATGGTAGTCTTTAAAATAAAAGTACAATGAAAACAAAGCACTGCTGCCTGTCTTTGTTATAAAAGGAGGTTGGCAAGTGCTGGGAGGTGTTAAAGGTAGTATAGAGCCAAACAGAGACCTTCTTGTTCAAATGAGAAAGAATGGATGACCGCTGAGAAGGGAGAGCTGTGCTTCCTGACTTAAGTCAGTCCCTTCTAATGCCAGGTCTACTTACATTCATCTCACGTCCTACCAGTGAGTGTAAGTCCCACACTTTCGTTAACACTAATTGAATCTGATCCTCCCATTCCGAAAATGAGGAAACTAAGGCAAAGACAGCTTAGGCTGTCTGCCCAAGCCACAGTGCTGGTTAAGAGGTTGGATCCTCAGAGGGGAGGGTAGCTCCTGGGTGGAGAAGCAAAACTATTGGTTATGGGGAGAGAAAGTTGAACATTCTCAGTTCAACTGTTTCCCCACCAGGAAGGACTGGGAATCTTACAGAACTACCTAGTTTTGAAAGAAATTTAACACTGATTGTGACCTGAAGTGTCAACGATGCACAAAGCTTTGAGCTAGATGCTATGTTCTTATAGAGGAAATACACGTGAGACACAATCTGAGTTGTGTATGTGCATGTCAGTTCCCCTGGCACGTGCTCACACTCTTCTCAGCTCCAAAGATACCCCCGCACTCAGACACATTCCCCTAATACCAACTCTGAGAAGAGACCTTCTAAAGACGATGCAGTGATTGTTGGGGACCAGGGGTTAAGGAACTGAGGACTTCAGATGTTCCCATGCTTTGAAGGGGTTTCACGAAGGGAAATAAACTCTTCCTCAACATGTCCCTCCCCTGCTCAAAACCCACCTCTGGCTCTCCACTCCTCTAGGACAATCACCACACTCCCCATCTAGGTGTCACTGGGTCCCTGCCAGTCCTTCCCATCTCTCTATTTCTGTTTCCTTTTCAACCATACTGAATTCCTTGCAGGAATCCAAAGGCACCATGGTCTCACAGCTCCACGGCTCAACAGCCTTCCTTTCTTCAGTGCAGATGATCTCATTCTGTCTTTTGGCTTAAACGCCCCTCTTCCAGGAAGGCTTCCTGGACCCTCCCTCCAAGTCTGGGCTTCTCCTTTGTGCCCGTTACCCCTTTCTGATATTTGCCATCAGACTTTATTTTTTAAAGCCCTAGAACCTTTTCCTCAGGTGGAATCTTACACAGAAGTTCCCTACAGAAAACAACAGCTCATGGATAACATTTCTGTATGATTATTATATTTATGCTAGTATTTGTGGAATATACCAAGCACTTTATGCATATTACCTCCTGTAAGGATGCATGGAATAAGTGGCAGTTGAGATTCTAGGCCAGGTCCGGAAAACAAGGATGACCAGTGGTTATGACTCAATATAGTCACCAGCGAACCAAAACATAAACCTGAGACTCAGCTTTCTCTTTACTGCAAGGAGATGCAACCAGAGATGTTGGACATTCAGCCATCCATCTACCCATTCAGCCATCCATCCATTCATCCATGATCTCGTGTGCTAGGCATTAGGTAAGAGGGGTGACAAGGATGAATCAGATACAGTCTGTATCCTTCAAGAGCTCAGAAATCAGAATAGATAAGTTAGGGAATAAATAATTCTGGTAAAAGGGACAAAGGCCATCATGTTAAGACATCACCTCCAGGGCAGACTTGGGGAAGAGGAAAACCCTAACATATCCCCTAAATTGCCTCTGAGTAGTTATGGAAACTGATGGGGCAAGGGAAAGATAAAGAGTTTTACCTACTTGTACTAATTAAATTGCTGTGTGGTTCCCAACTTGGGCAGGGGCTGCCAGTACCTAGTAAAGTGTTACCCAGGCTGGAAGCCCTTTATCCAACACCCATCCAATCACCCAACCAACCATCCATTTATCTACTCATCCAATCATCCATCCATCCATTTATCTAACAGATCATCCATCTTCCAACTGATCATTCGTCTATTCATCCAGCTGATGATCCAACATCCATCTAACCAATCACTCAACTAGCCATCAGGCCATCCACCCATCCCTATCTAATCATCCATCTAACTAACTACTGAGCCCCAGTTCTCTGCCAGGTACAGTGCTAGGTACTGATATACAGAGAGCCTGTCCTTGAGGAGTTCACAGTGCAGTGGAGGAGACAGACAGACAGGTCAATTCCAACACTGTGTGCCTAAGTACAATATGAGAAGTATGAATAAAGTATCATGGGGACACAGAGGGCAAGGTGGCTTGCTGTGATTGGGGGAAAGAGTCAACAAGGTGGGAACAACTGACCTGCGTGCAGAGGATGCGTTGGTTAAAGAAGACAAGCATCCCAGGCAGAGAAGATGAGATTACTGTGATGGTCCCCTAACTGGTCTTTCTGTTCCTGTCTTTAGTTTTCTTCTTAACACATAACACTATCAAACACACTATGTATTTTACTTACTTAAATAGTATTTACTAGAATGAAAACTCCATGACAGCAAGATAGAAATTTTGGTCTTTTCCTCCATATTCTCAGTGCCTAGTACAGTTCCTGATACATAGCAGGCACTCTAGAAATGTTTGTTGGTCAAATAAGTGAATGAATGAATACTGTATGTCAGAAACCCTGAAAGAGCCTGGTCTGTCTGGGACACAATGACAATGTTCAGAGACTACAGACCTGTGTCCAAATTTTGGCTCTGACCCCTCACTAGCAGCATGACCTTGGACAAGAGACTCAATCTCAGTTTCTGGGTCTGTGAAATGGGGCTAAAAATTTGTGCCCTTAGGGTTGGTTACTGCGAAGATCCCTTGAGAACCAGTTTGAAATTAGGTAAGGTGCTCAGCACAGTGTCTAGAATCTTCAGGGTTCAAACCCTCTCCAAAGGAATGTCAGTCCCTCAAGGGTGGGGACTGTGCCTGTCTCGTTCACAGCCATAGCCACAGGTTCTAGCTCAGTTCCAGATGCATAAAAGGCACTCAGAAACACTTGTTAGTGAATGACTGTTCGTAAATATAAGCCTGAGAAGTCCTTTGTGGCAGGAGCAAGGTGGGGCCCTCTTTGGTAGGGGGCCAAAGATCCCATTCTGCATTTCGGGTTCATGGAGCCACTCAGGCCTCAGAGGCTGGCTCTAGGAGGGGGCTGGGGGATGACCTGGGATGGAGGGCACATGCTGGCCTGCCACAGGCAAGGAGACAAGACGGATGGCTCCGCAGCCCGCCGAGATGGATAACTGAGCTGCGGCTGAGACAGCCCGGGTTACCAGAGCCATCCATCACTCCCTGCACAGTATGTAAATTTCCAATGCCAAGATGTATTGGGCCAATTATCTGAGGCCAGGGCAAGGGGCGGAGTCTGTGAGAGAAACAGTTCCTAGTCCAGCTGGCTTTACTGCATTCCATCAGCTGGGCTGGGGGTGATAGTTCACACTCCGGTCAGGGTCAAAGAGCCCACTGAGAGGACTGTGGCCAAACCTGGAGGCCTGGGTGTGTGGGTGAGGCTGCCAACAACTTCTTAGCAAACTCCCAGTGCAGTGACGACAACGATATAATAACTGTCCCATAGAGGGCTTACTGGGTCCACGTTAACTGGCACACGAAAGTTCATTTAATTTTCCCAACAGTGCTTGGCGTGCAGTGGATTCTCTAGAATCATCTGTTGAGGGAGCAAATGAATGGTCCTACGATGCAGGGGCCATGTTACACATGGTACCTGCAGAGAGACAAAGCCACTTGCCAAGGACACACTTTCTTCTGGATTCTTTCCTCCAGATGCTCATAGGGCAAACTTTCCCTGACCTCTCTGTCCTAGACAACAACTCATGTGGCTTGAAGACCAAAAGCGTGGCTGGACCTGGTCAGTCTCTCTGTCCAACTGTTTGTCCAACTGTCTATGCATCCAGTCACCGACTGACATACTGGACTATAATTTAAGCACCTACAACGTTGCCCAGAACATGCCAGACCCAGGTCCTGCCCGCCCAGAGTGTCTGGTCATATAGGGAGCACAGAGCACAGACAATTAAATTGTGCTCTACCAGGTCCTCCTAGCAGCTCCCAAAGCACTGGCTTCCAGAAAATCCAGGAGGCAATTTGTCTGTAGCTGGAGACAGGCCAAAAGCCCACATTAGGCACAGAGGGTTCAAGTCCAGACACTCTTACTTACTGGCTCTGTGAGTTTGGGTAGACTCCTGGCCTCTCTGCATCTACGATTTACTGCTGTAAAACGGAGTCACGGCATGCCCTCCCTCTTGGGGGTGCAGGCAGGATGAAAGGCTTGTGGCTGGCAGGGGGCCAGGCTGCAACAGGTCCCCGGAAGTGCCAGCCAAGTGTTCAGGGGTCAGGGCTGGCCCTTGAGCTGGGGCCACTGCCAGCTCTGAGCCCCAGGGGGGCAGCAAAGTCCCCTGCCCTGGTATGGGGCTGAGGTCCAGGGTTGTGGAGGGGACACTGCTCTCATCAGCAAGTCCTGTCAGCTTGATCCAACCATTTCAGCCTCTCTACTGCTGCCACCCCGGGTTAGGCACGCCTAGGTGACCAGGGGAGCCTCCTCACTGGCCTCCCCACTGCTGGCCTCACCCTCCTACAGTCCCGTCCCCACCCGACAGCCACAGGGGTACTGTTAAGCCCAAGTCATATCCTGTCCCTTCTCTGCTCAGAGCCCTTCCCTAGCTCCCACCTGACATCATCAAGGCCAAAGTACTGACCTCAATGTCAAGGCCCCACGTGACTTATTTCTGGTCTCCCTTCCTTCTACTCCTCCCTCTCTCACTCTCTTTCAGTCACACGGGGTCTTGGCTGACTCTTGAACACACCAAGCACATACCTGCCACAGGGCCTTTGCACTGGTTGTTTCTTCCGCCTAAAATATTGTTTTCTCAGAATTCTTTGCGGGTCTTCTCCTTCCCTCCTCAGTCTCGGCTCTTACACCACCTTCTCACAGAGGCCTGTCCTACCATCCTATTTAAAACAGCAAGCACCTCCTCCCTACTTCCTGTGTTCTCTCTGCTTATTTCTCTAAATGGCACTTGCCATCAACCAATCTATGTAGTTACTGTTCTATTTATTTATTGCCTGTTTCCATCGGCCACCCTCCTTGAATGTCAGCTCCAGAAGGATGTGGACTTTGTCTATTTGGGTCACTGTTGTTTTTCTGATGCTCAATACACAGTAGGTGCTCAACATTTGTTGAATAAATGAACGAATGAATAAAGGAACAAATTAAAGATGTGTTGGCCAACTCTGGTCCCAGACCTCTACCCCTAGCAGTTGCCCCCCCACTCCCTGGGCCCTACCCTACTCCCAAGCATCAGCCAGGAAAATAAGCCAGTTCCTGCTGCAGGCGGGACCTGGAGGTGGCTGTCCTTGAGAGAGGATGCCAATCAAACACCTAATTATCTCGCCACGAACCCGGGAGCCACATCCGATCACTTCCTCCTGCCCTTGATTGCTGCTTTATATTCTGGAGTTCTCAGAATGTAAAACCTCGTGACACCAGGAAAATAAAGTAGCCTCCACTCTGGTATGTGTCAGATGAGGGGCCTGGGACCCCACGGACGCCCTGTTACGGCTAACACACCTGGTCCAGCTGGGTGAGCTGGCCAGGCAGCTCCTCTCTGCACTCTCCCCTCTCCTGTGTTAAAAAGGCGGGGGGGGGGGTAACATCAAGTCATCATGCAGTCACTCATTCCAGTGTATAGCAAAGGCACAGTCATCCTATCACAGGACTTAGTGCTTACTATATGGGATCACTTTTCACGCCTTGGCTGTCTCATCTCCTAGCCTCTCTCCCAGACGGGGAAGACAAATCTCAGAGGGATGATGTCGCTCACCCAAGACGACAGGCAGAAGCAGAGCTGGGCCTTGAACGCTGGTGCCCTCTTCTCCAAGCCACAGCACCATCGCTGAAGTCTGTGCCACTTTTAACATCTTTTCTCAAATTCAGTTCTCTGAGAAGCCCCTCTTTTGAGGTGGGGGATATTGGGTGCTGGAAGAAGGTCTATGGAAACCTCAGAAAGCTCTGGAAAGGTTTACTGGTGTCTAGGGCTAAGGCGCACAATCCAGGTGGGGAAGGAAGCATTTACTGAGCAGCTGCCCTGTGCTAGGTGGGTTCTAGGGGCCCCTGCAGCTCAGTGGTGGGAGACAACAGTCACACACACGTCAGGCGGTGTCCGGACGGAAGCTCACTGGGAAGCCTCGTGGACCAGAGAATGAGCCTGGAGGCCGGGAAAGCAGAAGTACCACCTCCTGCTACGGGCAAGGTGGGCAAGGGCAAGGGGGGCGACAAGCGGGAGAGAGGTGATGAGTTTGGGGGACCCGCTGGAAAGGAATCAATGCCACTTGGCAACTGGGAGGATCAGCTAGAGGAGGCTGAAGGTGAGATGGAGAGAGAAGACAGCTGGGCAAACTAACGAGGGGTTCACACCAGGCGTCCTCGGGCCCTCCACAGCTCATCCCTTCATCTGCTGTTGGCTTTGGCAAATGCCAGACCTCCCGCAGCCGCACTGTTTCACTGGTTAAGTAAGGGCAAGGATGTCCGAGGGGTCATTGAGAGGACCCAAAGAAATTTGGAGATGCGATTTCTTCTTAAACAAATCGGAGGAATTAGTGTTTAGTAAGTGCTCTGTGGAATCTAGTTTGTAAGCATGAAGACAAACATTTTTAAAGAAAAATATTTTGTAGGGGTGACCAAGAGGAAAAGGGAGCCAGAGTTCCAACTAAATTAAATGCCCCCCATTTCTGCTGTTGGTCCTGACCTGCTGGGACTGGGACACCCCTTAAAGCCAGTCCTAACTTGGCTGCGTCCCATACATGACGCCTATTCTTCTTTGAGTCGGAAGACATTTACTTGAGCGATGCCACCTCCAGGAAGGAGCCCTAGATGGCATAGGGGTTACCCAGGCAGGGTCATCTGAGGTCCCTATAAGCCTTCTACTACTCAGACGACCCCATGACTGAGCCCCTTGTCCCAGCCTGCTGTCAACATCTTGATAAAAAGTCTAACTGGCTGCTTCCTGTCCAGGGTGGGGGTCTTATTTCACACCAAGCTGTGTACGGTCCTGATATACAATGCTTCCACTTCCTGTGAAGGGGTGAGGGGGGAGGAAGAAGAAAGCCTGCTTTTTAATTTTGAATTAACATCCCTTTTGATCTACCTATATTTTATTAAAATGCTTACCACCCATGTAATGTAAAATTCCCATGGAGCTGACTTTAATTACCTGAAACTGTACCCAGGACCCCCGCCTGCCTTCCTGTCACAGTAAGTAAAGTCATGGACAGGGCGGGCACGGGTCCGACTGGGGAAATTAGAAGAGACTCTGATCCTTTCTGCAAAAGGGGGTGTCCTTTCCTTCCCCCCAACCACAAGAGGTCATTTCCCAAAACAACACAGATGAGACCTTTCCCTCCAAATGCTCTCTCCCTAGACCCGAGCAGATTTTCATCTCTGTATGTGGAGGCATAACAGAACCTCCTCCTACCAACAGACACACAGACAGTCTGAACAGAATTGAATTTTTATTGTATTTCTCGACTAGGTGAAAACTCAAGAATGACAGACTGGCCTATCCTAGACCAGGGACTTAGTCTCTCCAGAGCTGAAAGGGGCCCAGGACACAGGCTACTCACCTTCCCGGCACAGGGCCTAGACAAAGGCCTGTGAGTGCGGGCTGGGTTCGAATCCTGATGCTGCCACTCTCTAGCTGGGAGATCCTGACGCCTGAGCCTCAGTCCCCTGATCTGTACAACAGCACCATCTCAGCTAGAGGTGGGGGCTGGACGTCAAGCTGAGCTACCCAGAGCAGAGCAGAGCACTGGGAGGGCAGCAGCTCTGCAGCCTGGGGTTCAAATCCTGCTGGTTACACCTTCCAGCTCTGACCCGGGCAAGTCACTGCACTTCACTGAGCCTCAGTTTCCCCACCTGTAGCATGAGGATAATAATAATACTAAACAAATCCCAGGCACGTCTCACTCTTAAATATCTCCAACTGTCCAGAAATAATAACCGCCCCTGCTGCCGCCTTCGTCCAAGCTGCCATCATCCCTCGCCTGGACTATTTCCGGGGCCTCCTTCCTTCCCTCCCAGCTCCCACCCTTACCTGCTACAGCCCAATTTCCAGGCAGCAGCTGGAGTGAGCTGTTCACAACATGAATCAGCTCTTGCCTCTCCCTGGCTTGAAACTCTCCCATGATTTATCTGCCATGGGCTTAGATTAGAATCCAGACTCCCCACTGGGGCCTACAGGCTGCGGCCACTGCTCAAGGTTCCAGCTTCATGTTGGGGAGACATCATCGCTCCCCAACTCTATGCCCTCCAGCCACACTGGTGGCCTCTGTCCTCCAGTGTGCCAGCCTCTCTCCCACCCTCAGGACATCTGCCTGGGCAGTTCCATTTATCCGCAGTCCATTCCCACCCCACCAACTCTAGCACACCTACTTAGTGGGGTGCTCCCTGCCCCCACCCCCAAACTCTAAAGAAGATCCACCTCCTCATTCCTTTTTCACAGAGCTTTCACCACCATTTGCAAAGATAAACTAAAACTAAAACTAAAAGATCCAGGAGGGCAGAACTTGTGTCTCTTGTTCCCTGAATTTCCAGCACCTGGCCCTGTGCCTGGCGCAGAGTGAAGCTTAATAGACACTTTTTGAATGAGTGTTCGCCTGAGGATAATGAATATGAAAAGATTTTGATAATTACAAATGCTTCACACAAATAAAACAAAAATAACAATTCTTTAAAAGTGGAAATATCTTATTTTGGGGCAAAGAGGCAAGAAAGAAAGGGTGAGAAGAACAAGGAGGAAAGAGAAGAGAAAAGCAAGGGTGGGAGAAAATCCAGGATTAATTAGGTGGAACCAGTGTGCTCCCCAGACCGACAGCTTGGGACTCTCCCACCGCCCCGGGTGCGTGCATTGCTGCCTGACACGTTAGTGTTCCCTGCTAGTTTACGGCCCGGGAGAATTACTTGGGTGAAAATCCATTCACATTTTAAAGCCGTATTTTTCACCACGTAAACCTCAGCTGTGACCCCTTCAGTCAGATCTAGTGGTGGGACGTGGGTCTGGCCTGGCTGACCCAGCCAATGCGCATCCATTCCACGGCCACCTTGGTTGATTCCAGACCAGCCTGCGCTGCAGTGCGTTCCTGCTGAGATGCCGCATTTGCTCAAGGAGAGGGAAGCGGTCTCCGCCCTCACACAGAACAGGTCACCTCTGACATCGAACCTGATGTTGTTTTCAAACCACACTTTCTGAAGGAGAATGCCTGCTGTTCTTTCAAGGAACCCCCATGCTGCTTACATCCTGCTCATTAATGAGCCAAGAGCAATTCATTCATTCATTCACTCATTCATTCATTCACTCATCAAACATGCACTGGAGTGCCGACGCCGTGCCAGGTGCCACTCCAGGTGCTGGTGATCCAGCAGTGGCGGACAAGGCCACCGCCTGTGTGCTGCTGACAGTCTAGCACCTTAGCTTTCATAGACGAGGATGTGAAGTGAGGGTTTACATGGTATTTATACAGCCCTGGGGACTCGACAGAATAACAACAATAAAGATAACAGTAAGGGAAGCTGATATTTTTTGTCCATACTAAGAGGCAGACACCACACCAGGGGATTTATGGTCATTCTTCTCTGGGCCTTACAATAGTCTGTCCAGAATGATATTACTACTCCATTTTTCAGTTGAGGAAACAGGCTGAGAGAGGACAGGTCACCTGTCCTAGGTCACAGACATGGTAAGTGCCAGGGCTGGGATTTGAACGTGGGTCCTCCTGGCTCCAGAGCCCATCCATGCTTTTCTCCTCACCCTATGATATATACTTTGACCTAAGTCCACAGCATTACTTCTGGAACTTTCCTCTCCGTCCCAAGGCACTGTGTACTATCTAGGTGCAGTATTTCAGGACACATGCAGCCCTGACACCCTAGCTTATCCCAGCTTTTATGACTCAAAGAATTGAACTCTGATCAGTCCTCAGAAAGACTCATTGAGGACCTAGGACATACTGAGCAATGATCTTGTATTTTTAAGAGCTGCTTTGTCCAATACGGTAGCCACCTGCCTTATGTATTTCTTTAAATTTAGTACATCTGAATGAATTTAAATGAAATACAATTATAAATTCAGTTTCTCAGTCTCACAAGCCATATTTCAAGTGCTCAATAATCACAGGTGCTAGTGGCTATCGTATTGGACAGTTCAGACAGACACCAGTTACAGTGCCATAGAAACTCCGATCAGACAGCACTAACTTTGGAACATCTAATATGTGCGATTTTGTCTCATGAGTCCCATGCTCCCATCTGTCATTCATCTCTTCAAACTCCAACAGCTCCCAGAATTCCCAGCCCAAACCCTGATCGAAACTTGGGACCAAAAATGCATGCTCAGATCTCCAGAAGACAGGACTAAATGCTGGTGAGGATGTGGAGCAGCTAGAATGCTCATACACTGTGGGTGGGAATGCAAAATGGTAAAGTCACTTTGGAAGACAGTTTGGTAGTTTCTTAAAAAGTTAAAACATACATCTGTCAACGTCCCAGCAATTACACTCCTCTACCGAAGAGAACTGAAAATAGATGTTCACACAAAGACTTGTACATGCATATTCAAAGCAGCACTGTTCACAACAGCCAAAAAGTGGAAACAATCTACATGTCCCTCAACTGGTGAAGGAATAAACAAAATGTGCTACAGAATATTATTTAGCAATAAAAAGATCAAAATACTCTCACCTGTTACAACATCATGGATGAGCCTTGGAAGCATCATAATAAATGAAAGAAGCCAACACAGAAGACCACATGTTGCATGATACCATTTATATGAAATGACAAGAAAAGGCAAACCTATCGACATGAAACGTAGATGCATGATGTCCTGGGGCTGGGATGGGATTAGAATCAGGAAGATCTTTTGGGGGCAAGAGAAATGTTCTAAAATTGGATTGTGGTGATGGGTGCATAACTCCAAAAATACTAAAAACCACTGAACTGTACATAGATAATAGGTGAATCTTTTTGAACATAAATTATACTTCAATACACCTGTTTTTTAAAAATTCAAAAGAAATTAGGAGGTAGGGAAAGCTATGTTCAGCTGCCACATAAAATCATAAAGTTCATGCTAGCTTTCTTTTCAGAGCCCTCTTGGTCTTTGCATTGGACCATCATGACAATAAGGCACATTTAAAGACAAGTCACTGGTATGAGGCTCCACGATCAGCAGTTCACCTGAAGTGCTTATTAGCATACTAGTAGGATAAGATACTTCCCCATATCGCAGACGGCAAAACTGAGGGCTCAGAAAAGGTACTCCCCCCGCTCAAGGATACAGCATGGTGAAACCAGGGCTCAAACCCATGTCTGTTCTGCCTCTCACAGTCCACAGGATGCTGCATCCAGTTCTCCCAGCAATGCTGGTGGGAGCTCAGAAGAACAGACTGCATTCTGTGCCCTTGAAACCTTGAGCTGGTGGCTGGTGCCCATCCCCTGTGTCACCTGACACTCCGCTGGCCGGGACCCATGGGGTCAGTTTTAGATGATTTCTATTCTAAAGCAATGTTTTGCGTGTTTCTTTTTTTCTTCCTAGGGGTTTATAAACTCTGTCTTTTCTGTATCAGGTTGAAACTTAGAATACAGGTTGTCAGCCAACATGCCAGGCATTTTTCTAAAAATAACCCAAATTGGTTAAGCCATTTTTAAGCGATGGAACAGGCAGGGGAGGGAAAAAAGTTGTCGGGCGGGAGGAGGAGGGAGGAATTTTAAAGGTGGCTTCACATGCTTTTTTTGAACAGCTTCAAACTAAAGGTCTTGCATGAATGAGATGGATGTGGACCAGCGGCCGCAGGCATGGACCATGGGACAGTGTGTGGTTTCTCTGGTGTCTCAGGCCTCAGACTGGCTGATCAGAGTAGGCATCTCAACACCCTTGTGCGTGGATCTCCAGAACATCTCTGTGCAGAGGGATGAGAGGAGAGGACAGAGCGGGTGAAGGGAGAGGGGAAACAGTAGAGAACAGGACTTTCTTTGGGAACTGGGGAACACGGGAAGGAGGGGACCCAAAGAGCAGACACACCAAGGCTGGAGTTTGTTGTTCTCTCAGGCAAGACCACTAGGTGCTGAGGGTCTTCTCAAAAATGAACCTGCCCCATTAAGTCAAACTCCCATTTGAATATTTTAAACACCTGCATCAGGGAAGAGGCTGACCTGTTCCCAGCAGACCTCACAGGACTTACAGGTGAGGGACAGGGTGATCTTAAGGAATGAAGGGGTAGGGGGCATAACGAATGGAAGACAAGTGTCCTAGAGAAAGGGGAGCAGTTATACTCAGCTCTGGCTGACTGGTCACAGAGAATTGTGGGCTCAGAAGGGTCAGAGGATTTGGTTCTACAGAAAAGCCCAAGTCCACGTTTTTAATTTGAAAACCTCCCGATTTTTAATTGTTGGCAACAAATTCAGAAAAAAAATTTAACAATGCAATCTGTGCCAAACAAAACAGATTTACTTGGGGATTTGGACCCCGGCCTGCCAGTTTGCAAACTCCAGTCTAGCCTATTAATTACAAGGGCTGAAGAGAATAATAACAGTGATGGCTTATATTTACAGTGTGCTGATGACGTGCCTGGACCCATGCAAAAACAACACTGTGGGGCGGGCACTGTTATCATTTCATTTTTACAGAGGAGCACACTGAGGAACAGAGAGGTTAAGTCATTTGCCCAAGGTCACACAGCCGAAGTGGCAGGGCTGGAAACCAGCCAGGAGTCTGGCTCCAGAGGCTCGCTTTAATCACTTGGCGATCGTAAGCTAGCTGGCTACTGGTGTGACATGTCCATGACATCCTGTGGAATCAGAGGTCCCTGGAGATGAGGGGGTCCTAACATTCCAGATCCATCACTTTCACCTCTTATATACTTGTTGCCCAGAGAGACTGGGGAGGCTGAAAGCAGCTTCCAGAATGTAGGTTTCTCTTACTGGTCACTCCACCCCGGGACTGCCCTGGCTCAGCTGGCCCTAGAAGGTCTTCAGGCGGATCTGTGCTGCTTCCCAGATAGGAGCCCCTGGCCCACTGGAGCCAGCCCTCCTCGGTCCCCAAAACCCTATGGAGAGCAGGCAGGGCTGACTGCCCTTTAGCCAGCATGAGGTCTCCAGGCCAGGCTGGCTTGCCACCCCCCACACCTCCAGTTCCTTCCTCCCTGGATCCCAAACAAGGAGCCTGTTCACAGCAGAGTGCTCATTACCATTTGCATCCTGCCTTTATCCAGCAGATGTGCGGGCCGTTACAATAGCGAGGGAGAAAATAGAAAGAAATTTCGGAATTTGTTCTCCAAAGATATTCAAATTAGTTAATCAAGGGGCTTATTATTGCCTCTCCCCACACCCCCAACAGCTATCCATGAGGATAATTGATCAGCTGCTAATAACTGATTACACTTCACAAGTGTTTTCTTATGCCCATTACTAGACTGTTTAAAGACATTTTGTAAAGTTCTAATTATTTCAAATTGTTCTACTGTGGAAAACACCTTGGAACAGTCAGTCGTTGGCTGTGCCAGGGACGCCTGTGCTGGCTCAAAGGGTATTTGGAGGCGATGGTCAGGGGTCTGGGTAACTGCATGCCCACTGCTCTCCTGGACGCGTGCACCCCTCTTCCCTTGTCTAATCCATTCTCCACACAGCCACCAGGATGCTGTCCTCCAACCACCATCCCCCAAAGACAAGCCGGTCCAGACTCCTTAGAACACCATTCATTCATTCCCTCATTCACTTTTCATTTAACACAGCAGTTCTCAAACTTTTGTTGTCTCAGGACCCTTTTGTACACTTAAAAATGATTGCAGACCCCAAAGAGCTTTGTCTACGTAGGTTACAGCAATGGCTATTTAGTGTGTTCAAAATTAAAACAGAAATTTCTTTTAGTTTTTTTGTAGTCTTTTTTTTAAATTAAAGTTTACAACATTGTGTTAATTTCTGGTATACAGCATGCTTCAGTCATACATATAAATACACACATTCGTTTTCATATTCTATTTCATTATAAGTTACTACAAGATATTGAATATAGTTCCCTAGGCTATACATTATAAACTTATTTATCTGTTTTATATATAGTAGTTAGTACTTGCAAATTTCAAACCCCCAATTTATCCTTTTCCACCCGCTTTACCCCTTGGTAACTTTAAGTCTGTTCTCTGTGAGTCTGTTTAAAACTGAGAAATTTTTACAGCAGAAGAATATACAAGCACACACTCCATTAGCCATCAAAGGGGTGACATCATCACATGTCCTGTAGCTTCTGGAAAATCCCACCACACATTCTCTTACAAGGCTCACATTAGATTAAAAGTCGGGGGGCTGGGCTGAGGGGGCGCTCTAAGTGCAAGGGTGAAGCAGATGGAGAATTAACTCAGGCTCCCAAAGAGATGTGCACGGACATGGGCAGCTAGCGCATCTGCCTCTCCACTGCCTTCGCCCCTCCCCAGGCGGCAGGCCTGGGATAACCACCCTCAGAGGTGTGTCTATGTGAAGACACAAGGGATCTGTGGATCTGCTAATAATGTCAGCTATCTCTCTGGATGCCCAGAAAAGATGAACTAATCTAGTGGCCAGAAAACATCAGTGGGGGAAAGATGTCAAAGGAATATAAAGGTTAAGTGGACACCATGGTTTGAGCAGATGGAGGAAGTTCCACCATGAACGTGGGGAGAGCCCCCTCCCACCGAGGAAGGTCAGTGACAAGAGAGCATGTGTGTAAATGAACAAGAAGCTCAAGGGGTGATCCTTGAGGCGAGAGACTCTAAGTTGGTCATGATGGGCAGAGTGGGAATCTCCGTCCTCACCCCCTGCAAGTTCTGAGTGATAACTGTTGAATTAAGAAGAATAGGAGAAATAAGAGTTCACAGACAAGGCCACAGAGTGGGAGAAGATTATGTGCATTTTACCTAATAAAGAATTGCGTCCAGAATCCAGAACTCCTGAAACCTCAGAGAAAAGGAGATATGACTTAATGGAGAAATGGGCAAGAGATCTGAACCAGCAGCTCCCCAAAGAGATCTTAATAGCAAGAAGCACATGAGAAGATTGCTCAACCTCACTGTCAGGAGGGAAACGCAAATTTAAAACAGGAGAAAGCTCTCCATGCCCACCAGAATAGCTAAAGTGAAAAACAGACAATAGCAAGTGTTAGTGAGGATATGGGGCAACTGGAACTCTCACGGACCACTGGTGGGATGTTAACAGATATCTAGGAAAACTGCTGGGCAGGATCTACTACAGCTAAACATATGCTGCCCTGCAACCAGCAATTCCACTCTTGGGCACCTACTCCAGGGAAATATGTTCACCAAAACAGACCCTCGCTCTTCAAAGCATGGTCATGGGCCAGCAGCACTGGCATCACTTGAGAACTTGCAACAGATGCAAAAATTCAAGACCCCTCCCCACCTCAGAGCTACTGAGTTGGAGTCTGTATCGTAACAAGATCTCTTGGTGATTCATGAGTACATTAAAGTTTGAGAAGCACTGGTCTGCAATGTTCATAGAAGCACTATTCATAATAGCCCCAAACTGGAAACAACCCAAATGCCCATTAACAGTAGAACAGATAAATAAATTTGCAATATATTCACCCAATGGAATACTACAGTACAGCCATGAGCATAAATGAACTTCAACAACAAACAACAATATTGATATATCTTACAAAATCATGTCGAGCAAAAGCAGCCAGGTGCAGAAAAGTACACACTGTATGTTGCCATTTATAATAAGGTATGGAAACAGGCAAAACAAATCCATGCAGTTAGAAGTCAGGAGAGTGGTTGCATCTGGGGGGCAATGGAAGGGGTACAGAGATGCTTTTGGGTGGCTGGGAATGTTCGGTTTCTTGATCTCAATGCTGGTTCCAGGGGTGTGCTCAAGTATGGCGATTCGTGGAGCTGCACCCTTCCAATTTGTGCCCTTTTCTGAATGGACAGTCTGGGGTGGGGGGTGGGGAGGCAGAGGGATGGGGAGAGGCAGGAGGAGAGAGGATCAGCTATTTTCTTTTCATCCAAAGTACTCCTGAATCTGCCCTCATCTTGCCATCTCTGCTGCCACCAAGCCCCCTCATCGCCCGCCTGGGCTGCTGCAGTGGTCGGGCCCGGTCTTCCTCTGCCCCTCCTTCCCTATGATCGGTTCTGCCACAGCACCCAAGGGCGCTTTCCCACACATGAGTCAGATCCCACCACTCCCATGCCAAAAACCTGCAGTGACTTTCCACTGCTCTTGACGCTGAGGTCTCGGATTCTGCCCAGGGCCAGCGTGCTGGTGTGATCTGGCCCTGCTTACCCCTCTGCCTTTCGCTGGCCAAGCATCAGACCACCTCAGGGCCTTTGCATCTGCTGTTCCCCTTGCCTGGACCTCTCTTTCCCTAGATTTTTCCCTAAAATTGCTCCTCCGGGCTTCCCTGACCTCCAGGCCTAAGTGACCTTGTTCTTATTCTCTCCTGGACTCTGCCGGCTTCCTTCACGGCACTCTTGATACACCTCTGTTTGCTAGCTTCTTGCCACCTCCCCTGCTCAGCAGTGATGGCAGGGTCCCTATCTGTCCCGTTCACCTTTGTCCTCAGCCTGTGACAGCACCTGGCATGCACTCTGCCTGTCCCCTTGCACAGAAGGAAAAGAGCTGGTTTTCCCTCCCACTGCTTCTCCCCCACACATTCAATAATCCTCTTCCTCCTCCATCATTTCTCACCTGCTCTTTATGTTTGAGGTTGTGGCTACTTCATGTTAGTAACCTATTTACTGAGATAGAATATCCATTTGGAAAAGTGCACACAAAAGGTGCTCCATAAATACTTGCTGAAGGAACAAGGCAAGAGAAGGAACAAGCATCCAAAGACATATTCACCAACCATTCCCAGGCACCTCCTGAGGTTCAGTTGTCGTTGATTTTAATGGCTGTGCCACAGTCTGGCTGGACCACTTAAGGTTTTGAAAATATGTCCTTGAGAGATGTAGGAAAATGAGACAAAGAGGCCAAGTTTAAAAACAGAGTAACTCAGTGAAAATATTGGATCAATGGCTTTTTGTGGGCTGACAGGCAGCTGTGCCTACTCGGGGCTGTTGGACCCGGCCCCTCAACCAATCTGAGTAGGGGTAGCTTTGCCCTGGGAAGTAGGGCTGATGTGGCCAAGGGGGGCTAGGTACGGGTCTGGCGGGGGGTCATCAGGCTCTCCCGAGAAGGATGGGAAATGGCTTTCAGAGGCCCGAGCCTCCTCCAAGGCCTCAGCCCTGGAAAAACTGGGCTGTCTTAGAGGCTGGCATGACAACTTCTATAAATAATTTGTTCTTTCTCTTTGCAGTAGAAAAAGGTTCAACAGAAAGTGTAACATGGGTGAGATCTTTGATTATGTCCTTTGAGAAACCCTGCCCCAACTTTGAGGGTGGTGAGGGTCTGGAGACCCCTTGAGACTTTCCAACAAAAAGGGAAAAAAGGAACATTTGTATACTGAGCTCTCCTGGCAAACCAGGCACTGTGCAAGGTGTTCCATGGGTCACCTTATTTATTGACCACTTACTGTGTGCAAAGCCCTGAGCTAAAGGCTTTATGTAAATTATGTCATTTACTGTTACTGACTGCAGGTTGTCACTGTTACTAGCCCCATTTTACAGATGTATAAACTGAGGCTTAGACAGGCTTGGTATAGGCCAGAATCGGACGCCAAACTGGACATTCATACAAGCCTGTGTATAGGTGGCTCTGCACTGCCAACACCTGTCCTGCCCACCTACTTCACGGAAACTGTGAAAATGGACTGTGATTCCCTCACGACGGATGAGGAAACTGCCAAGACAGCCAGGGCTAGTCTGAAGGGCTCCCACTGACAAGAGGTCGAAAGTTTTGAGCATCATGAAAGAAAGTAATTGCGATGGACTGAAATCCACCAAAGGGATTTAAACCCAGGAGTTCATAATAACACCAAAAACAGAGCCAAAAAACTCTTCATTGGTCCCATTGGAGGATGCTGGGGAACCAGCTCATTGCTTTGAAGTCTGGTAAATAAAAGGAAAGAATAAAGCTAGCATTTTTGCCTTTCCTGTGCAATCTGCACCCCGGGGTGCCCAAACAGCAGAGAAGAAGTTTCTCTCAATAGATATATTCCAGCTAGTAAACAGGAAGGAAGGAAGGACAGAATTAGACCACTGCCAGCTGGCAGCCCCTGAAGAGCCCTGAGTTACCCTGTCCAACCCTGACAACACCCACTCATTCTACCAAACACATACTGAACACCTACTTGGTGCCAGGCACTGTTCCAGGCACTTTCCACACGTTAGTTCACTAAGTCCTCAACTCTGTTAGGTGATATTATTCTCCCTGTTTCACACACAAGGAAGCTAAAACACAGATTGGTCAAGTTACTTGCTTAAGAGCACACAGCAAGTAAGGGGCAGTGCTGGGATCTGAACCCAGGTAGCCTGGTTCCAGCACCCAAACAGCCACAAGCCTCTGCCAGCCCTGTTTAGGCAAGCTCAGTGGCACTTTGGGTGGGAGCTCGAGCATCAGGTAAGCTTGTGGCCACAGCCATCGGCAAGGCTTGTGGGGGCCCAGCAGGAAGGCTTCCAGGAGGTAGCACCAATTTGTCCTGCCAGGTGGGTGTGACTCTTCATTTTATAGTCTCAGCTAAAGAAGGCTCAGAGAGGGTGTATGACTTGCACCAGGTCACACAGCCAGAAGGCCAGGCCCACTTTTTTCATTGTCACCCCCATCTCTGGGATGGACCCTGCGGGCTGAGCTCAGAGTGAAGAAGCAAGCTAGTCCTCAGTCACTTGGAGAGGGGGCCGTGGAAGCTGCTTTCAGCCAAAGTCTAGTGTGGACAGACACTATATAGAAGACTGACGCCTCAGATGACCCACCCAGCCCATCCTGCACAGACAAGGCCAACTCCAGGAACCACTGACCTGGGCTAGGGGGGCCTCCTCTCAGAACTAGGGGTGCCCTGAGCTGGTGGGCTCCAAGGCATCCCAATCCCCACCCTAAGAGAAATGGGAGCGACTGAAATGCGTTTAAGAAATGCGTTTAAGTGTGGGGACGGAGAGAAAGAAAGTAAACCAGGGAAGAAGGTAAAAAGGGCATTGAGAGTAAGCTGCAATTTCAACAGAGCAGTCAGGAGACACCTCAAAGTAAAAGTGACTTTTTGGCAAAGCCCTTAAGAGGCTGGAGAATCAAGCCACGTGATCATCTGGGGAAAGAGCCTTTTCCTGAGAGGGAAGCAGGAGCATGCCCGCCCCGGGCACAGGCCTGGCGGGCGAAGGAAGTGCGGGCCCCACGCAGGTTCCACAGAATCCCGCTGGCTGCTGTGTGGATGTGGGTTCCTAGCCACGGGCATGGGAAACACCCATGGCAGGAAGCAGGGAGCAGAGGCAATGACCCCAGGCGTAAACCACGAGTGAGCACCGGGTAGCCCAGGCCCTGTGTCCGGCGTGCTCGAAGCACATTTACGCGTATCAACACACGTCCTTCTCCCAGCGACCCTTTTATGTAGACATGGTCACCACCTCCACTTTACAGAGGAAACACCACAGGCCCAGAGGGGGCAAGGCGGCCCAAGGTCACACAGCTGGCAGACGCAGGGGCTGGAGGGAAATCCAAGGACTCTGGCCCCAGCTTCCATCTCCCTTACTCTGCACAACCACGGGGCTCGCTCCACGGAGTCCCCGCCTCTGTCACAGTGAATCCGGGCCTGGCTGGGATTCACTCAGTTCACCTTCTCCCGGGCTAGTCCCTCTGCCTGGAACACTCCTCTCCCTGTCCCGGCCCCACGACCCACCTCATGCTTTGGGTCTCAGCCTCAGTGTCACTGCATCTGGGAGGCCCTGTCACTGCTCAGGCTCCCTGAAGCCTCTCAGAGTTGATGGCCTAACAGGACCTTGTTTTCCCCATCAGAGCCCTGATGACACTTCCTCTGCATCTAGGTCCCAACTGGAATGTCCACCATCTGAAGGCAGGCCCTGAGTCTGCCGCCTGCCCTCCCTTCGTCCCCAGCGCCAGCCCAGTGCACACAGTTGGTCCCCATAAGTGTTACCTGACTAGGCCCTTCACGGTGACAAGAGCAACACTTAGAGAGCTGATGTGGGGAGGGACAAATCAGAGGACAAGAAAGAAAACACAGAGCCTGAGAATGAGAAAGAAAGGAAAAGAGAGGAGAAGAAAAACAAGGAGGGAGAGAGAGTCATAGAGGACGTGAAAGAAATTTCGAGGGAGGGGGGAGAGAGAGAGGACACACAACTCCTTAGCTGCCTGGACGTCACGGACAGCAGCCGACACCGGTGGGCAGGCGGGGACCATTAAGCCCCCCACCCCGTCCCTCCTCTCTGGGCTGAGCTGGTGACCAGGTCCCATTACAGGAGCTGTGGCCATCAGGAGCCAGGCCTCTGGAGAGGCCTTGCAGGCTGACGGGTTCAAGGGCATGAGTGTGGAGGCCCCCATCCTGCCTCCCAGCAGGGCTCAGGGGGCCACCTCCACCCTCGGCATCTCACCCATGAGGCCAGGGCTGGGCACTGCCATGGAGGGCCCTGGGACCAGCACTGCCATAAACAGTGCCTCCTTTCAGTCTCATGCTGGTCTCAAAAACCACTAATAACCGTGGATGGCACAGATGGTTTATGTGCACAATCTTGACAACCCTTGTTATTGTCCCCATAATGGCACCATTTTACAGACAAGAAAACTGAGGCAGAGAGAGTTGCTATCACTTATCTGAAGTCAGCCTATCTTAGTGAGTAACAGAGCCAATATCTGCTCCCAAATCTGATTCCAGGAAACCAAATCCTTGCATTATACCGTTTTTAAAAATAGTAAACTTTTTACACTGCTAAAGTAATACATACTTGATAAAAATTGTAATGACATAGAAAGATAACATTAAAAAGTCTTCTTTCTCCAGAGGTGCCACAATTATTGTGTCCTTTTAAAGATATTCCATTCATATTCAGTCAACTACATAAGCATAATGTATCTCAATCTTTTGTTTGATACAGCATGCTATATACCATGTTCTGCAACTTTTCACTCTCACTGAATTTATCTTGCCACCTTCTTTTATCATAAAGAGTATCTGTCTTCTTTTTTACAACCACCGAGTATTTTTCAGTGTGGAGGTACCTTATTTTATGTATCTGACCCTCAGTCATGGAGGCCGAGGTTATTTCCAAGCTTGGCTATTACTACCAATGTCCCATCAATGCAGGGAGACTTTCCTCCCGGTGCCCCTAAAGAGCAAGTTCTGTGATGACGCAGGGCCGGGTCACAGGGCAGGTACACCTGTAAGTGTGATGGATGCTGCCAGCTGGCCCTCCAAAAGGGACTCCATTGACTGTCGCTCCCATCAACCACACGAGGGATCGCCTCTCCCCACAGCCATGCCCAGACTACCAGCCACACTTTTATCAGAGGGTCAGGATGGTAGGGATGTGAAAGGGAAAAGGAGAAGGGACACGTGCAACTGCAGTGTGTCCAGAAGAGGGTGACAATGGGTGACAAGGAAGATGTTGAATGTGCCAGAGACTTGCTCTGTGATTTCAGAGGTCACTGGGGGTCACTTGACACCTCTTTCTCTGGCACAGAATTCTCCTTGAGCCAAATGAGCTTGTTAGTCACAAATGTTGAGTGGGGGTGCGAGGTTGTTCCCTGAATGCCTTAGACCAACGATCACAGCTGCCCAACGGCATGTGCCAGGCACTGTGTATGAGATGACACGCATCACCTCACTTCATCCTCACTGTCATCTCGAGAGGGAGGTCCTATCATCAGTGCTATCTGCAGATTGGGAAAGTGAGGCCCAGAGAGGTTCAGCTGCTTACCCAAGGTCACACAGAGCTATGAACGTGACCACCTTGGGATCTGAACTATGGTCTACCTGACTTTAGGATGTAAGGTCTTAACCACCGTGCTATCGTGGTCCGAGGCTGTATGGCTCGCAGCCAGGTCACTGCCTCCTGAGACACCATTACTGCTTCTTTCTTTGGCCAGACCCCTCCATCCTGGGACTTCCTTACCTGGAAGCTTCTTGGTGACCTCAAACTGGCTCCTCTAACTGAGGGGACTAGAGCCTGGGCACAGCTCTGTGTCCATAAGGATGAAGCAGCAGCCCTGGAGGCCCAAACATCAGGCCTGTCAATGGAGGTCACCGAAATTTCCCTATTTCTCCCCTGGAGAGATGGCCTGGCCCTGCCATCCTTGGCTATCTGGGAGCTCAGGGGAGTCCCCGCTAGAGGCATAAGTAGCATTCAATCATTCATGTGACAAACATTTATTGAGCATTCTCCACTGACATTAAGAGCCCAGACTCAGAAATCAACCTGAACTTGACTTCCAGCATCACCACTGTTTAGCTTCATGACCTCGGGTGAGCCACTCAATGCCTGTGAGCCTCAGTTTCTGCATCTGTCAAATAGGTACAATTGTCACCAACCTCCCAAGGTAACCGGGCAGCTTAAAGGAGGAAGATGCATCTTGGCACAGGATCTGGGGCAGCTGGTGGTGACCAAGTGGCAGGTGTTACTCTGATTAGTACTGAACAAGACTGACCTCTTCCTTGCCATCAAGGAGCTTGGAGTCAACTCTACCAGCTCCCTGGGAGCATCCTCGCAGGGACACTTGAACGTCTGCTCCTCAGTGGGATCAGGGCCCAAGTCCCTTGCCCACTCTTGCTGTGAAGATCAATGCCAGCCTTCCCATTCCCACAGGACCCCCTTGGCTTACCCCAAAGTCAAAGCTGCAACACTTGCCACTCTATCCTCCACTATGATCGTTCTAAAATTAGCTGGTGGTTGTGGGTTCCAAGGGGAGCTGGCTTCTGGGAACCAGGGGGCCTTGGCTCTGTCACCCGATTCTTCGTCTCCCTCCCACTGCACAATGAATGATAGGTCTTGGCCACCTCACGAACGGTCTCGAGTTTACAGCTGTTCCACCATCAAGGACATTGGGGCTAATGGCTCTGAGACTAGAGATCAACTGGAGAGCGCCAAGATGATGAATGCACGTGCCCAATGCTAGGATGCTGGCTGCCGGGCCACATGTAAAAGGGAATGCCTAATTTGTGCATACCCACAATTACCTGGAGCCTGCTCTTGAGGTATGATTGAGTGCGGAAGGAGTCCCAAGTGCGGTCTCTGTTTGGAGGAATTAATTATTTCAAGTGGCGCCAACCTTTAAGCTCGGCTGCTGGGATAAGCCCCTCCTCTCCCACCTTATCCCCTTTACCCGCCCCCCGCACCGGCCCATCAACAGGGGCACATCCCTGGTTAGGTCCTGCCTGATGTGGAGGGAAATAAGAAGACTGAAAACACAGGCATTCCAGAGGGCTTTGGAGATTGGTTTTGATCCCCCAACCCTGCCCTGGAACATTTGTGCATCAAGCCCTCACCCGGCACACTTGTACACAGACATCCACAAACGCCCCCATTTGACTCTCCTCCCACCAAGATTATGCGTGCCCCATAGACATAATCCAATGAGTCGGTGGGCCTCCGCACCCCTGCTGAATTACAAGGATTTCTCCTGCCAGCCAAATATTTCATCCAGCTGTAGATATCATGAGGAAACGGCAAACAAAGAGAGAGATTTAATAACTGGAAATAAGACTAAGGATACAGATAGTTTAATTTTTTTTTGTATTGCATCTAATTGCAATCAACAGTAGACATCTGACACAGTGACAGCCTCAGCAAAATTGCTGCTGAGAGAACAGAATCTTTGTCTAAAAATAATCAGACATTCTGTGCACCACTGTTTGTTATAACGGTAATCGATGCTGGAGGCTTTGAATTCCATCAATTTATAGATCTGTGCCGGCCTGCCTGGCGATGGGGCGCAGTGCACTGGGGCCCTCGCCGGTGCGGGCAGTGCTGGGGCCCGGTGTGTGATTAAGATAAGCCCCGATTTCTTTCATACATTCCTTATCAGGGTCTAATTCTCCAGCAGGTAGAGATGTTCACAACAGTTAAAGATTAGTGCAGCTTCTCAGACGCCAAATTTGAGGGTATTGATCAATAAATCAAATCAGGCCAATCAATCGCCCAATCAGGAGAGTCTAGCCAGTGCATTATTACCGGCGCCTCCAAGCCAAGGCTTTTCATGGGTTTCATCAAAACAGCCTCACCTTGGCTTCCCGCCAGCTGCTGGCTTGCCTAATAGACTCCACAGCCGAGAGGGGCTCCTGCCCAGCGGAAGAGCAATAAATTTCTCATCAAACAGCCGATAGAGAAACAAGATGAACATCTGTTTTGCTGCAATGAAACTCCTGTGTTCTTCAGAATGCGCAAACCGCCTCTGACAGACCACCCCAAAGGCGGCTTCCCTGGCACGCGGCGGCCCCGCGGAATATTCCACCGGTTATTTCAATCAGGTAATTTAAGGAGACTCTTGCATTCTTCTCTTTGCAGCCGCCGGAGCTCTGCAAAGACTATTCCGGCACAGTCGATAATAAATGCCATCCTGGGACCCTGTAGTATGAAGGCAATTTTATGATACCCATTATGTGGCAATGTAACTTCATTAAAAGCTGTTTATTCCCTCTAAGCATTTTAAGCACTTTCCCTCACCCATAAAGGAGGAGCCGGGAGGTTATTTTTACAGAAAGGGTTCTAGGCCATATTTCTTCCCTCAATAACACAGAGCAGCCTCGCCCATCGGCTGCCTTGCTTCAAGGAGAGGGGGCGGCCTCAGGGTCCTGGTGAGGACGCAAGTCTTCCCCGGGACCCACACAGGAGGCCACCTCCGCCGTGGGCCGAAAGGTCCAGGAAAGGAGAGACCAGGGAGGCCCTCACAGGCCCTCTGTGCTGGGTCCTATGAGACAGAGATGAAGGAAGTTCCAGGATATGCCAGCCAAAGGCAGCATTTTCCAAACTGGGGGTCCCTTGGATCTGTCCTTGTATATTTCCATGTTGACACTAATCCAAAGAAGTTATTACTTGGCCAGTTGCGAAGGTTCAAATTCTCTTTTGCAGGGATAGCTGGCAGCTGAAAGATCGTTTCATAGCCCAAGATTTGAACGTCATATATCAAGGCTTTGGTAGAGGTCTGCGGACTCCGGGGCTAAAAGAAGCGATCCTCAAAGGTCTGTGAGATTTGTTTCCCTCCCTTTAAAAGGGTCTGTTCCCGCCGTGAGCTGGAGGAGGGGTGTGGTAGAAGATGGCATTCTGGCCTCCGTGAAAGCAGGAGAAGGAAAAAGGAGGCGAGGCAGTGCTTCTGCAGTGAAGAGCAGCCTGCGAGCCCTGGAAAGACTGCGGGCCCTGCCGGGTGCCCTCTGCGCCTGCGTCTCCCCATCTGTCAAGCGGGGCTCAGATGCCCTCCTCCGGGGTCTGCTGTGAGGGGGAGAGATGATGCTGGCACACAAAGGGCCCTGCTCCCTGGGTGAAGACGAGGCTTCCCAAGGACCCCCTTTATCTGGACGAGCTCGCTGTCCGCGCAGAGGAAGGACACTGAATCAGAGGGTCGTGGCACAACTGGGCGAGTGGGTGGTGGGCCCATGCTGGGGCCGGGGGGACTCTTGGGGCTGGAATTCTGTCTAGGGTAGAGTGGGACCCATGAGAGGGTCTAGAAGGTGGAACACACAAGGTGAAGGGGAACGGTTGGTGAGGCACGTCTAACACGGTGGGGCTCAGAACCAGGATAAAAACCACCTCCAGGCGCCCTGACAATCAACCACGTGACAAGCAGAACCACAGGGAAGAGGAGTAACGGCAGTAATGGCTGTAAAAGCACTAACAGTTGACCTATCAGCCCAAACTCGGTGCCAGCCACCGCTCTACCTTGTTTAACCTTATAGTGTAATTATTACACCCGTTTTGCTGATCAGGAAACTGAGGCCCAAAGAAGTAAAGTTAGGCTTCCCAGGTTCACACAGCTAGTATGCAGAATTAATCATCCACATTTCTTGGGTGCTTACTGAGTGCCAGAGACTGTTCCCTCTTCTGTGCATCTTATAAGCATTCTCTTGATTTATCTTTTTAACACCCCATCCCAGGTGGGTATTGTTATTATTTCCATTTTACAGGTAAGGAAACTGAGGCTCAGAGAGGAGCAGGGATTTAAGCTGGTCAGTAGGGGTGCAGCTGGGACTGGAACCCATTCCAAAGTCCTCAAAGCCTCTGGGGGCTCTTTCTGGCCTCCCAGGGGCCTCAGTGGGCTTCCTGTGGGGCTCTGAGATGAGGAGGGGAGTCTAATGCTCTTCACGAGGCTCTGAGATCCCACCATTGCCCTGTCCAGTCTATCCTCTGTACAGAAGCTGGAGGAGCCTTTAAAACAGAACCCAATCCTTCCCAACTCCCATCATTGGCTGCCCACAGCTCTGAGCAGGAAGACTCCACAGGGTCCTGCCTGGTCTCTGCCCAGCCTCCCTCCCAGTCTCCCCTTGCCCTGTGCTGACTATTGACCTCCTTGTACTCCTCCGCCTCAGAGCATGGGCTCTTCTCTGAGCCTGGTAAATGCCCACCATCCTCCAATGAGCTCTAAGGTGTCCCTTCCTCAGGACCACCCTTTAGGGCTCCCACAGCCCCTGAATTTCCCATCATACCCTTCAGCACAGGAATACATAATCTGGCTTCGTTTCAAGTGACCATCTTATAAATTGCCCACCTCCTCCACTGAACCCCAAACTCTGTCTTGTTCATTTAGCCACATAGTAGGTGCTTAAGAAACATTAGTTGAATGATCAAAACAGGGACTCCTGCCCTCCCACAGTCCCCCAAGGTGACAAGTCCACATGTGGCAGAACCATAGGGTACCCCAACACCTCACAAAAAGAACCCACGTACCGGCTTCGTTTTCAGTGGCCTTCTCCTCCCCCATTCCAGCTGTCTCTCCTTCAAATTCAGTCCTAGTTCTAAGCCGTGTTTCCTGTGTTAAACGTGGGGAGGAAGTAGCTAAGTCCATGGATTTGGGGGTGGGGGGCAGGAAAAGCTAAAGATTAAGGAGAAGGGACAGGGTCATGTCTTAAGCCAACGAAGCTGTGGAACAAAGACAACCCGGTCAGAGGACTGGACTTGTCAAACCAAGAGCAAATTACAATCCTGCCAGACCACGGGGCTGTCTGCCAAAAATCCAGATCTGCACAGGGGTCTCTCATACAGAGAGAGGCCACAGTATATTAGATTTATCATACACTCCAGCCAAGATGTGCTGCCGAGATTTCGAGACAAGATTTATTACACTGGCTGGTTTTTAAAATGAAAGTGAAAAGAGGATATTCTGGCAAAACTGCGGGCTGTTAATGGGGTGAGAATCACATAAAATGGATCATCTTGAAATCTCTTCCTCCGTATGCACAAACAGACCTTTGCAAAAACCCCGGGGTTTCCACAAAAAAGATGGTTGATCCAATGTTTTCACACTGATCTGCCAGTTGACCTTGAGTGACTCTCACAGTCTGGATGTGTGTTTCTTATTTGTAAACAATAATAATAGTAACACAAAATAGTAGCCATTATTTACTACATGCTGGACACTATGTATGGGTCGATTCTTTGAACAGGTGCTATTTTTATCCCCATAACACAGATGAGAAAACCGAGGCTAAGTGGTATAGTCACTAAGACTGTCAGTGACAAAGGCAGAGTGCTAGCCCAGACCTGGGGCCAGCCCCAGTCAGAAGCCTTTACTGACCTCCTGCTATGCAAACTCAGCTCTATCTGTTCAGACGAAAGCTATGGGATGAACTCAGGTCTCATCATTCCTGTTCTTAACATGGAGACTCCAGCAAGGAAGCCCTGGCCACCTTCCAGTCCTGGTGGTATCTGCCTTTTTTGGAGACTGGTGCAGAAAGAAAAACGGGCAATTTTATTTTGGTTTCTCAGAATCTTGGCAGGTCCAGCTTGTGCCATGTAAACGTGGACACTGCTCCCAACAGGCACCCAAAACAGAGGCATAAGCCACCGGGATGCTAACATGCCAGAGGGGACAGAAATGAAAGGATGTTGGAAGCCTCTCAGGTGAGGTGTCACGTGTGGCTGAAGGAGCCAGGATGGGGAGGACCCAAAGCTCTACAACAGTGGTTCTCAACTGTGGGTGATTTTGCACTCCGGGGGACATCTGGCAGTGAGTGTCTAGAGATACTTTTGAATTGTCACAACTGGGGGGTGCTACCAGCATCAAGTGGATAGAGGCCAGTGACGTTGCTCAACATCTTACAATGTACAGGACAGCCCCCCAGCAAAGAGCTACCTAGTCCAAAATGTCAGTATTGTGTGAGGCTGAAAAGCCCAGATCAACGAAGAGCAGGGACATTTGCCCTGGAGTATGGACGAGCTGGGGAGGGGAGTCTTTACGTATCTGAAGAACAGGAGAGGAGCTCAGATCTGTGTGGGCCAAGGAAGTTACACATAAACAGGTTTCAGGTTAACGTAAAGCAGACAGCCTGGATGGTCAGAAGTGAGTTCCCTGTCCCCAAATACGTCCAAGAGTAAACTGGTCCACTGGTGGGCTCTGCAGAAGGAAAATAAAGTTTGGAACAGGGGGCTAGACACAATAAGCTTTCTTTTCCTGTCCAAAGGCAACAGCAGTGAAGTTTGAGGTTCCTTCTGGAAACTTCCATGGATTATCTCATTTAGCCCTGCCTGACGATCAAATAGGTAAAAATTACTTGTGGGTCACAAAGCCTAAAGGGGGAAAGTCAAGAGTCGAACCTGAGTCTGTCTGATCACAAAACTCTTTAGGAAGATACTCCTCAAACTCAACAATTCTCTTAAGATAAAGCACAGCTCCCATCCGGGGGAAGCACCCACCCCCATCTGTCACTGCTATGATGTAGGATGGGTTAGGAAACCCTGACCCAACCCTGGAGACCTGAGTTCAACAGTTCAACCCTCTCTCATGTTAAGGACACAGAAACACGTTCCATAAGTTGCCCAGCCCCCTGCTCATTTTTTTTACACAAAAACACTGCAACCGGCAGTGAAAAGACATTGTCCCAAGTGCACACTTTAATTGATGTCCCGGACCATTCAAGAACAGGGATGAAAGAAAACTCGCTTTATTAATAGGCCCTCATGCTAATTAGCACAATTTATTGTCGGGAGGCTGCCCCTGCCTTCCGCAAACGTTACAAGTGCAGACAAAAAAACTTTTGTCGCAAACCCAACATGATATCGCCTCGTGACCAAGCCTGCCAAGCCTGCCACAAAGAGACGGGAAAGCACGAGGCTTAAAGAGGCCGCTCGGAGGCACTGGATTTCACTCTATAAATTTATGACGTAACGTGACCATTTCCTAGTGATAAGACCCGAATTTAAATGTGGGCCACTTCTGCACGTAACAACGCATTTCTCACCACTTTGAGGAAGTCTCCCTAATGACTGCAAAGCTTTGTGGAAAAGTGGAAAAAGGTGCGGGTGAGGGGGTGGGGGAGCTGGGGGGAAAACCTTAAATGCTTAATATTCAATAAATGTGTCAATTTTACATACAGAGGCAAATGGGTCTTTACTGAGGAATTGGTAAATTTCCTCCGAGAAAAGTAAGTGCATTTTAGCCTTCAAGGAGTCCCAGCTGAATAGAAATGGAATGTGATTTGTGATAAAACTCAGCTGCTCTATAAAAGACGTTAAATAAATGTTGCTGTTTCACCAGGGATATACAAAATTGATTGCATTATAGACTGATTCTAAGATGCTGCATCCCTGTACGGCCCCCTCATCAGCTTCCGTGTGTGTGGGAAGCTGCTTTCAGAGACAATTTAGACTATGTCACAACTCCTAGTCCTCATGCTGCAGCAGAATTTTCTAGAAATGCAACACTTCCCCCTCATACTTTGTTTTAGGTTGAACCACAGGAACCTGCTGATATTTAACCATTTTTGACTCCCTAAAAAAAATGACAGTTTCTCCTATATTTACTTAATAATTCTGGTGGACCAGCCCAAGTATCTTGGGAAGCCATTGGTACCACTTAAAGGGGAATTTAAGGTTCAGGGTGGAGGAATCATAGCTCTTTTTGTCTGCTCACCAGAGGGTCTCCCAGTCTGAGTGAGAATCTTGCTTTTCCTTTAGCCCAGCTGGGTGAGCTTGGGAGTATCTCCTGCCATTTCTGAACCTCAGTTTCCTCCATCTGCAAAATGAGTATAACTCCACCTTTCGCAAAATCTAATGAGGTAACAGACGAGACTCTAGCTGGTAAACTGTCAAATGTTCACAACCAGCTAATTATTATAAGGTATCTGTTGTGTACCTAACCAGGTGGCTGCAGGCGGGCTCTATGAGGCAGATATGACTTCTTCAGGTAAGAATCAGGTTTTCTGGGAGTGATGGGTGGACCCAAACTGATCAAGAAAGCTTTCCAGAAAGTGGGCACCTAAACTCAAATGCTCTCTCAGACATGTCCATCTATCCATGCCTCTCCGTGCCTACTGCCACCAGCCTGTTCCACCCTGGCTGCCTGCAGTGGCCTTCTCATGGGGTTCCCTGGCTCCATGTCTCCCACCCTCCCACCATCCCATTTCCCCCTTGACAGGCAAAGAGAGTGTTTAAAGACACAAGTGGATGCTGACACTTCACTGCTTAAAACCTCCCCATGCTCCCCATTTAATTTCAGATAAAATCCAAACTTTCCAGCTCAGCCTGCAAGGTCTATTTGGTCAGAACCCTGCCCTCTCCGCTGATGCATCTCCCCCGACAGTCCCCTTTATCTTGCTCCCACTATTCTGTCCCTCTATTCCATGACTGGAAACTGCCAAGCTCACACCAGCCTCAGGGCCTTTGCACCTGCAATTCCCCCCACCTGGATGCCCTCTCTTTCTAGTCCTTTGCCCAGTTTGCTGGTTCCCAAAGTGTGGTCCTTGGACCAGCAGCAGCAGTGTCACCTGGGAACTTACTAGAAGTGGAAATTCTTGGCCCAGCTCCAGATCTGTGAGTCAGAAACTCTGGGGGAGTTTCTAGGTGCCCAGCAAGGTTTT
The DNA here is from genome assembly GCF_048564905.1 of Vicugna pacos. Lineage (NCBI taxonomy): Eukaryota > Metazoa > Chordata > Mammalia > Artiodactyla > Camelidae > Vicugna > Vicugna pacos. The sequence goes on from NC_133018.1 coordinate 17,674,281, forward strand.
TAACCAGACCTCCACATGATTTTAATGTATACTTCAGTCCAAGAACCATTGGCCTAGCTCAGTCCTACCCCCCTGCCAAGTTTCAGCTCAGACATTGCTTCTGCAAGACCAGCACCCCAAGAAAAGGTCCGGTTCTTACTGTCACAGGCCCCCACTCCCCAAACCTCATTTCCATGAAGCACTATTGCAACTGTGATGTGACAATTGTTTCACATCTGTGTCTTTATAGCTTGACTAGAAGTTCCACAAGGAAAGGTACCAATGTAGTCTCAGCACCTCACTGTGCCTGGCAGACAGGTGCCCAGTAACTATGTGTTCACTGAGTAGATGAATGAATGCACAAAGGAACAAATGAATGAGTCCTGGAAGAGTGACACATGTTCATAAAGAAAGTGACTCCAGGAATCCTACTCTCCACCCACCAGTCCATAGAGCATACTCATTCCCATCTGATTTTCTAAGTATCCCCTTGGCTGAGTCAGGACCCAAACACAGTGATACATGGGAATGAACATGGGAAGGGAAGGGAAGGAGAAGGGTGGGGAGGGGACAGGAGGGGAGGGGAGGAAAGGGAAGGAGGGAGAGAAAGAATAAAAACGGCAGAGAGGAGATTCTCATCCAGGGGATGAACGGCTCAGTGGCTAAGCCCAAACATCCCCCAAGAAAAACAGCAAATCTTGTTTCTCCTTCCTGAACAGAGACTGGCTGTGAAGAACGTTTCTGAATAAAAGCCTGGAGACGGACAAAACTGCAAGCAGAAAAGCTGCCCAACGGCTTGGAAGATCCCAGTGCCGCCTTCATCCGAATCTCTGGGCTGACAGACGGAGTCTGCACTGAGCCCCGAGTTCACCGGAAGGGTCTTGCTGCTGCCTGCAGTTTGCTCTGCTCTTGGAGCTAAAGCTGGAAGAGAAATCATTTCCTTTCCTATAACTCAGAGCAATTATATTCTCTTAACGTGGACATCTGGCTCGCTGCTGCTGTCCTTACTTGTGTTTTCCAAACGGTATCAGTTCTGGGAAGATCAATTATTACTGAAAAGTCGAGAAATGCTCACTGGTTATTTGCATTGATCTGGCTGACAAGACACAGGTTCCTTATGAACTACGGGTGTCCGTGGAGGGGACAGAGAGGAGGAAAATGCAGGATCCTAGGACAGCTCGGGCTTCAGAGCCTCCACCAACTGCAGGCTCCTCAGTGGGGCTGGAGGCATTGCCCAGGACAGGGACACTGAGCTGCCCTCCCAGAGCCCCCCAAAACAAAGCTGTTTCCATTAAGACAAATGGGTAGCTGGCGTCGGCCAGCGCTGCAAGCAGCCACGACGATATAATTGGCCTGTTACCGCATCATCTTTAATCAATAGGATCCGGAGTTTCCACGGCTTATACGGCCCAAATCTCCCTGGCAGCCAAGAACCAGCGGGTTGTTAAAAGGCCCGATAGTTCTGCCTCGCTAATGGGTGCCTTGTTCCCTCAACCCTGCTGATTTTTTAAATAAACCTAAATTCCAATAATTGTTTAATGTTTATTTTTATTTAGTTCTGGTTCAGATGCTCTGCGTCTCTCTGACAGAAATTGATATCTGGCTCATGGTGAGCTTTATTAAAACACACACACACACTCATGCATATGCTGCACACCCATTGGGAAGCTGTTTATTTGGTTATTTATCTGGTGGAGGCAGGGACCAATCATATCTAGAGTGGGAGATGGACAGAAGGACAATTTGCCCAGCTCTGCTTTCTCCCCGGCTCCTTCCCAGGGAAGTGGAGAGAGACCCTGCTAATCTTTCACCAGGGAGCCCTGCTCTTCACTCGGGCAACAAAGGTGACACTTGGCCTCTAACTGCAGCTGTGTTGCTGGGAACATCTCTGACTTCTTCAGTGTCACTGCGGCCACACAATGAAACGACTCACCAGACAGAGCACCCCATGCCTTTCCTGTATGTGTTCATAATAAACAGGACCCACAAAACTGCCTGGCTGCCTGTGTACAGCAGGGACACGGGCTGAGGTTTCCCCGCACACCCCAGAAACCAAGAGGCAAGATATTTACGAACTGGGCCAGAGAGAGACTCACCCATCCTCAAATAAGAAACTCCTCTTTCCTCTGGCATGTGCAAGGTCAAATTGGAGACTTTTCTCTCTCCGCTGTATTCTGTCCATCAAATCGGGGGCTGCCCCAACTTTGCTATCTTCTTCTCTGCCAAGCTGAATTAGCCATTGATATCTGTAAGTTCGACTCTATGGGTATTGCCAGCGTTTGTCCCTTCCTTCTGATGCCAACACCGCCCACTGGTTCAGACCCATAAGGCTTCACTGGGGCAACCATGGACCCTCTCACTGACCCCTCTTCACTGGTTCCCAGACCTCCACCAGAGTCACTGATCTCAGACACAGGCCTCACCTTGTTACTCCCTGACCCCTCCCAGGGCCTCCTCCTGCTTCCTGGGGGACCCAAATGACTCCCAGGGCATTTGTACTCCCATCCCCTCTCCCCAGGCCTTCCTTCACACACTGAAGATGGACAATCTGCTGCTATTTTCATCTTTCCAATCAACTAAACGTACGAGGAAATGATGTCAAAGTTCCTCTTTCCGTCGGAGAAAAGGGAAGATTGGAGTCAGAGAGAAGTTTCTGCAGCAGGTACAGAAGAGTGTTGACAAGGCCCAGGTCTTGTCATCAAGTGGCTTACTGGCTGTGTGTCCTGGGCGAGTCATCCTACCCCTGTGATCCTGCTGGTGGCTGTCATGTTACTAATTAATCTCATCCTGGGAGGCTCAGGTCCGATGCTCGGTGCCATCTCTCACCACCGTGGGAAACTGCTTTTGTTGGCACCACCATTCTTGGAGGTGGTTACTTCAAATTCTATGTCCTCAATATCCCTTCCACTGGGGCATCCATGTGCCCAGGTCCGCACCTGAAATTTGATTCTGTCTGCAATGAGCTGCCAGACGGTCCTCCAGCAGGACCCGGGGGCCAACCTATGCCCTTCCAGACCACACTATCCTGCCACCGTCCACACCAGAGGAACTGCGTTTCTGTGTGTAACTCATATTCCAGTAACTGTCCCAGTACATATGGTGTGTACTTGGGTCTATTACCAGCTAACGTGTAAATAATATTCTGTTCTAAATCCAAAAGTGCTATTAGATACCAGAGGGGGACTGATGGGCGCTTTAAGACCCCTTTAATCACATATTAGCATGCCGCGTAACAGGCTGTGGAGCCCATGTGCCAACCGCCCTGCGACAGAGGAGCTTTCTCCTTTTAAACAAAGAACGAAGTGGAGGAAGGGAGCAAACCCTCGTCCTCAGGTCTGGTCAAGCAGCCAGGCCAACAGCTGGGGCTGGAGGACTACCCCTGAGCGGATCCAAAGTCTTTGAGTTAGACGGATGTGGCCAAACCTGCACCTTACTTTTCAGGGATGTGATGGGAGTGCGGGTGGATTAGCAATCTAGGGGGCTGCAGTCACAAAGCACCACCAGTTTCTGTGCTGGTGGTACTTTCAGCTCCCAATCTAGGTATCCACAGGGCCAGGCTCCCTCCTGAAAGCTCCGGGGGAGATCCCTTCTCGCATCTCCCAGCCTCCAGTTGGTGGCAGTCCTTGGCATTGCCTTGCTTAAAGCTGCATCGCTCCACTCTCTGCCTCAGTCATCACAGGGGCCCCTCCCTGTGTGTTTGTCTTTTCGCATGGCCAGTGAGGATACCAGTCATTAGATTAAGGGCCCACTCTAATCCAGTTTGATCTCATCATAAGTAAGTACACCTGCAAAGACTTTATATCCAAAAAAAGGCCAGATTCTGAGGTTTTGGGTGGATGTGAACTTTTGGGGGACACTATTCAGCCCAGTACAGGGGCGAGGGTTGTGGCAGTGGGGGAAAGAGGCTCAGATAAGGAGCTTTAACTCTGAGGGATTGCAACATGGAGCTCCTGTCATTTTGTGCTCCCTTCCCCCATTGAACATTCCAGAAAAGTTCAAGCACCTGACCCAAATTCCTCCCACCGATCCATCGTGTCAAATTAGCAACTTAGTTTCTTATTAGCCACTTCCCATCGAATCACATTAATATTTGTTTTCCCTAATACAATGCAAGAGTCTTCTCAGATTAGCAACTTTCTCATCACATTAGTGGAAACAACTACTAATACAATACAATCTGAATATGGCAGTCTGATGGAGAATTACTAACACGATCTGACTCTCCTCTACCTTGATGCGGGAATGCTGGTCTGTTGTTGAGCAAATCGGAAACACCCGGAGACAATTAGCCCCGGTGAGCAGAGCCAGGCGGGCCACCCTCAACAGCCTGGATGAGGTCTGGGTGTGGAGGGTGCCCCCACCTTGGAAGGAACCAACTTAAGGGGTCTCTCCTGTTTCTAAACACTCCCTGCCCCCGTAAGGAACATCCCAGCTTTTGTCCTAAACATCCAAGCAGCCCTGAGATCTGCAGGGAAAGGGGGACAAGGCAGACAGAGGAGTCTATTATACCTTCTGAGACCCTGTTCTCTGCAGTGCTAACCTTACTGGTGTGGTCACACAAGGCCAGCTGGATGTGTGGGCACAGCAGAGCTACAGCCATGTTGAGTGGCTAGCAGATCGGGCCGCTGTGCTGACAAAGCCACACGGCGGGGGTGGAGTTCGGGGCCACACTGAGCTGGTGACAGGCCTCACAAAGTGGTCTGACGAAAAGTCAGCTCAGGCTCTAGATGGACCTGGGTTCAAATCTATCACCACTGTGTACTAGCTGGGTGATCTCTGGCATGCAACTTAGTCTCTCTGTGTCTCAGTTTCTGTAAAACGGGGAAAAATACAGGGCATATCTACGGATTTGTTGTGAGGAGTAAATGAGACAGGAACAGAAAAAACTTCAAAGACTGCACAGCACTTGGCACGCAGTAAATCTTCCTTAAGATATAGTGATGGTGATGAATGCAAATCCCAAAGTGTGTCAAGTTCACCCACACATTCTGAGTGAGCTCTGGGCTAACACTGTGAACAAGTTAAAAGTTGAGTATGATACAGTCTCTCCTGTATCATCTCCCTGGGAGACAAGGTGCAGAGCCAGGGGTCAGGGGTCATATCATAAGAGGTCTTCAAGTCAAACTGAGGAGTCTGACCTTTATCTTGAGGGAAATTGGGAGTTGTGGAAGCAAAAGTCCCCAAGTTTTAGGAGAGCTGAGGAAATGGAGGCCTGTGGGGACAAAAGACATTGCTTCTCTGGCTGCCAAACCACCTGTCATCTTACTGGCTCCTTACGCCCTGGCAGAAGGAAAGACCGAGGGACAGCAAGAGACGGAGACAGAGGCAGGGAGGACAGCGAGGAAGCTGAGTGTGGGCTTCCAGTGACAGCACTCCCTTTGTTGCTCTCTCCGCCAGCCAGCCTGAGAGACTGGCAGAGCCCCCAGCCCATTCTAAACTATCCCAGGCAAGGTTGCTGAATAATTCCCACCACCTCCAAACGGCACTCCACGTGGCAGCCAAGAGCCTGCTGCCAAGAGGCAAGTGGCCAAGATTCCCTTCCAACAGAGACATCCCCTTGCCAATCAGAATGAGGCCGGCACACGTCCCAGAAAAATCGGACTGTTGCTGTCCATCAGGCAGATGATGCCGTCGGGACTTTGCGACCCTACCTGCTGCCCACCCCTCATCCCCAAAGTCTCCTGGCAAAGGATAAAGTCCACACCCCAAGGACCCAAATGCCTGCCCCCTCCACAGATCCACCTGATGAGAGCACAGTTTCTGGGGTCAAAGTGCACAGGTTCAAAGCCCAGCCCCTCCACTGAACAGCCGTGCAGAGCTGGGGCGAGTCACTCAACCTCTTTGAGCCCCATCTGCATTCACGTAATAGGGTTCATAACTGTTTCTACTAACATTCATCTCTGTCTCAAGGTTTTATTAATCCTTGAAGCGATTACAGACTGACTCCTAACCGTCAACACCGTGGAGTTTGCCCGAACACACGTGGCTCCTTCACAGTCACTTTCTGTGATCGTCTTTGGCTTATTCTAACTCCTGTTTAGCAAACACCTAGTTTTTGGCCTGGAATGGTGCTGGCAACATGGAAGGACACTGTCTCTGCCTCAGGAAGCTGATGGACTCCTTCATTTGGTAGGAAAATGCCTACCGAGTCTGGGAGCTCCATTTCCAGGTAGGAATGACAGCGGACACTTAGGCAGTACTTACTGTGTGCTAAGGACTGTTCTAAGTGCTTTATAAATATTAACCCTTTTAACCCACCCTATACTGTAGGTTCCGTGATTAACTTCATTTTACGGAGGAGAGGACTAAAGTTTATGGAATTAAGTCACCTACCTGCTCTAGGTTCTACAACCTTGAAAAGGAAAGAGAAACTATTTAAACCCCCACACAAAAGAAGATGTGGCATCTGGTCATATGTTGGACACTAAGGGATGCTCTTGAGTAATATCATGGACTTGACCCTTAGGAAGCAGAAGGGAGCAGATATAAGTAGGCAAGTGGCTATAACTGGCTGGAGCAGAGGGGCATGAACAGGTAGAAAGCTTCAGCACTCTTGGTTGTAAGCAACAAAATCCCAACTCAAAGTGCCTTAAGCTTAAAGGGGAAACTGTTCCTCCTATATATAAACAGTGCTGAGGTAGCTCAGGCATGGCTGGATCCAGCAGCTCAAAGAAATCAGAGCTTGATTTCTTTTTCTTGGTTCTGCTTCCCTCTGAGCTGTCTTCTTTCTCTCCCACCATGGCTGGCTCCCTCAGTCATGTGGAAAAGTGGCTGCTGGCAGCCCTAGAGTCACATCCCTACTTCGTGTTCATATATAAGTCACCAGGAAGTTTTAATGGAACATACCCACATCCATTCACGTACATATTGTCCAATGGCAGAGCTGAACAGTTGCAATAGAGACCGTGTGGCCCATAAAGCATAAAATTTTCACTATCTGGCCATTTCCAGAAAAGCCCATTTTAGACAGCAGTTAACAACATAACACTTAGCTAACAGACATTGAGCATGTACTGTATGCCAGATATAGTTCTAGGCTTGTCTGCCTCTTTCAACAATCCTATGAGGTGGGGAAACTGAGGTGTGAAGAAGTTAAGAGCAGTCAAGCTCAAGGTCAGATAGCTAGGAAGTAGCAGAGCTGGGACTCGAATTCAGCAGCCTGACCCCAAATCCCACACTCCTAACAGCTCTGCTAATCAAACAAAGGTCTTCTGGATGCTTCAGTAGGTAAGTTTCTAAATCAAAGTGTAATTTTACCAACTACAGCTTCAAGAAACACACACACACACACACACACACACACACACACACACACACACTTGCTGAAGCAAGCAGTGAATCCCACATGGAGCTTCCTCTTATTCAACACTGTCCTGTTGATGCTCTGATGGACAGAGTTGCCCCAATAAACCATCTGTGTCTCCCAGTGGACAGGGAGGCCCCACACAAGCTGGCTGAGGCTTCTCATCCCTGCAGTGGAGGCTTTAATGCCAATGGTGTCTAACAGAAGCTCCAGCCCCTGACCACTGGGGGCTCCAGGAATAAACCCACTTCTCTCATAACAGGCTCTCACCAGGTCTGGCCACAGACTTCCAAGGAGCCCATGAATCGCTGGTGTTTCCTGTTAATTTGTAAAACCTTGCCTAGGAAGCTGCTGGGGCAGCCCTAAAGGTCAAGTCCCATCTCCAGCCTTCGGCGGGTCATTAGAACACATTGAGGAAGGAGATAGAGACTTTTACTACCAGCAGAGGGAGGCAGGGGCTGGTGGCCAGGAGCATTTCCTACACTTGAAAGAGGGTTCAGGGCTTCCCACAGGCTTGGGTTCAAATCCTGATGCTGCCACTTAACAGCTGTGTGACCCTGAGCAAAGCATTTCCTCACTGGGGCCTCAATTTTCTCCTCTGTAAAATGGATGCAATGGCAACATTCCCCACTGAAAGATAGTTGCAACTTTAAGAGATTACCTATAGTGAGCACTCAGCATTGAATGTGAAAGCTGAGAACAGACTTTGCAGTCAGACCAGACGCGGTTCCAGACCCAGTCTACACCATACTGTTGTGCAACAACTACTCTGCTGAACCTCAGTTTCAGCAACAGATCCTTATTTTCTGAGATGAGTATGACATGAACCAGCCTCTGGGAAGGCAGTCTTAGTCCCCAGGGAGCTGACCCAGTGTTCTAGGGCCTCAATGCTGGGGGAGCCAGCCCTGTAAACACCCCAGCTCCATGCAGCTCCCTGTTGCTGTGGTTTGGGGCTGGGTCCCCAGAGGGGTATCTTTCTACTGGGTTTCCTGCATTAGTGCCCATGGGGCTGTGCTAACTGACGGGGGGCCTTCACTGCTCTGGCGCAGGGCCTCAGGGCCAGGGAAACGCTGTCGGCCTAGTCTGTGGACGTGGTCGGGTCCTCCAAGGGTCTCACTTGGCTCTCACCTCCAGACCACAGGATTCCAGTGTCACACCCACTGCAGACCTGACATCCCCTCTGGGAGGCCACAGGCATCTCAGATTTCCCATGGCCGAGAGGGAACCCTGGGCTCCTGCCTGCTCCCCACTCTTTCCCCCAGCGTCATCCCATCTTAGGAAACGGCACCAAATCCAGCCAGATGCTCAGGCCAGGAGGTGGGGAGGCATCTCTATTCACTCCATTCCACCACATTAAACCATCCACCAGTGGGTCCCATCAGCTCCACTTCTAGGGAAGCCCAAGCCGTGCTCTGCCACCACCCAGCCTCCTCCGGGCTACCCACTTATCCCCATAACACTGTTTCGCAGGGGATCCTGACAATGCTGTCGGATTGCATTGTTCCTCTGCGTACCTCTCCATCAGCTCCCTGAGCACTGGGCCAAAATCCCACGCCTTTTCATTTGGGCAAGAAAACCTGCAGAACTGGATGCCGTCCTGCTCTCCACCTGCATCTCACAACACCTCCCTCCTCTGGTTACAGAAGCTCTCAGACCCCAGAGCAACCCCTTCCAACGCATGCCATGTGTGCGGGCATAGGTACCCACAGACGTAAAGAAGCACACATTTCGACACACAGATAAAAACACAGGCATCCAGACACATTTCACAGACACACCCAGACAAGCATACACTCATACACAAGCAGACGTCAACACACACCTCACACCCAGACATACACCCATCTTCCTATGGCTGACTCCTCATCCTCCGGGGTCCACTTTACAATCCTTCCCTTTGCTGCCCAACCATGGCGCACTGTTGATTTTCTTCGTAGGACCACAATTTATGATTCCTTTATTTGTTTTAATGCTCTGCGGCTGTTCCCTCAGCCCCCTCCTAGACTGTCCATGCCAGGAGGTCTGGGAAACTTTTCTTTTCTGCAAAGCTGTATTCTCAGCTCCTAGCAAACAGTAGGCACTCAGTAAGTATTGAAAAAGGGAAGGAATAATTCCCTTCCTTTTCCTGTTTTAAAAAGCGGGCTGCACGTGCATGTTTGCCTATGGGTTAAACTATCCTGGCAAAACAAATAAATGTGGAATAGTCACAAAGGGGCTGAAAGTTCCGGAGGCCTGCTGCTCATCCTATACTCATCTTCAATGCTGTTCTTTAAAAAAAAATATACGTATATTGCTTATAGAATAACGCATATATAAAAATTAGTATTTTTAAGTGGGCTACCCGAGCTGTTCTCCAAGCCGGTCCAGCATCCTGGCCGGAGATGCCAGGCTGGGCTCCCAGCCTCCCTGGGTGGGGTTGAGGGGTGAGGGGTCTGAACACCAGTTGGATCAAGATCCAGGGCTCCACAAAGCCCTCCCCAGGCCCGAGGGGAAGGGGCCTGGGTGGAAGTATCACGTGGGCCTCCTTTCCCACGCCCTCTGTCTTCATGGCCAGCCCATCTGTCAATGTAGGTAATTAAGTCTGTCCAGGGCTGGATGTCCCTAAAGCCACGCAGTTGGTTGTGAGAACTGAGGGGACAAGGGCAGAGATTTCGGCTCATAGTTTGACTCTTTGCAGGAATGGACAATCTCAGGTGGAGACAGGGTGGCATCTCACAGCCCCTCCTCCTCAATGTCTCCAAGAACAGCCAGTGAATGTTCTCTTTCAAATGCACCTCCTGGAGTACATGGAGCTGTTGCTAAAACCACAGATCCCTGAGCAAGCCTTCATTCTCCCCAACTCCCTCCTATCAGCTTAAAATGACTTACAAGGCAGAGATGGCAAAAATACACCATGAATGTGGCAAATGCCACTTCCCTAGCCTGTGGCAGACATTACTAATGGAATGCCCACTCCTACCTTGCAATCCAACCCACCAATGAATTTGGTCAGTTAGACTTCTACAGCAGAGCTCAAATCAAATCAATTCTTACCCACCAGCCATCCTTCACCATTCCTTGCTCAGACACTTGTAATATCTTTGAACTCGATCTTCTAGTTTCTCCTCCTGTTTCCTTTCCCAGGGTGATTTTTTTTAAAAGCTTCAATTTTTTAAAACATAAACCAGATTCTAGTCCTTCCCTACTCAAAATTCTCCAAAGGCTTCCCAGTGCAATTAGAACAGGATGCCAACTGTATCTATCCTGTGCTCAAGCATAAGCTGGCCTTGTTGGTATCTACAGTCAGCCTCTCCCGACTAGAACGTGAATTCCTTTAGGGGAGGGAGTTTGGCTGTCCGGTTCAAGGCAGTGGCTCTAGTGCCTGGCACATCCAATGTCTGTAGACTGAATGAGACTCTCTTTTGCTGATACAGAGTGTGGTTTGAGACTCCTTCTCAATGTAGTGCTTCAAGAAGCCACCACTGAATTCTCAGAGTTGGCTCGCAAGATACAACCTGCTTTCAAAGCTCATCTGGGTGGGTCTACCCAACTTCAATTATTTGGGAATGAGACAGCAAATAAATAAATCACTTTAGCCCTCCAGACCAGCTGGACTTCCTTTCATTATATATAGAAAATATTTTAGTCCTTTACTCTCATTAACCAAAAATGTTTAGGTGAGGCAGGGCCTTGGGCCCGACAGGGCTCCTCACGGGGTCCCTGAGCATTGGGTGTCCAATGGCAGGAACCTTGGGGAGTCTGTGAAGGACTTCATTCATGTTTGGACCAGTGCATCAATGAGGCTGTCACTGCAGAGAAAGACGCTTAGGAAAGTCAAACCACGTACTGCCATTTCCTTAATATATCACTTTTCACAACTGGCCAAGTCATCATGATGGCAGGAAACAGGTTCTAGAAAATCTAAACTTCTGGAAAGCCCAGGGGCCCCAGTACTAGAGGAATCATTGGGAAATAGAGGGAAAATATTTAGAAACAGGGTGCCCAGATTGGGGTGAGCTCTGGGGTCGATGACTGGTTTCTCTGTGCAGGGACATTTTAGAGCAAAAGGTGAACATTTCTGGTGCTCCCACCGGGCTTCCTGGGGAACAGGGATGCTGGCAGGAGGCAAAGAGGATGAAGGGAGAGAAGAGTAATTAGTGCTATTAATTACATCTCAACCACAGCCCACGTTCCTGCCCCGGGATTAAAGAAACATTCATTTGGAACGACTATTAAGGTCTTAAATTCAATGCTTCACAAATCAGGGCGATGGAATGAAAATTCTTTCTCTGTAGGGACCAGGAAGCAGAGAGCAGAGAATTTTCTATCCAGGTTGCCGCAGCCCAGCTGGAAAAGCCAGAGCCTGTGAGCCTGGGTGGAAGACTGTTCACTTGTTATTGCTATTGGTTGAGTTTTTTGTTTGTATTTTTTTTTCTTTTAAAGCTGCTTCAGGCAGGGACGTGTTCCAAATGTATAATCTAATGTGCTATAAAAGTCACTAATGTGATTATACTTTTATATCATATTAGAGAAAATGAATACTAATTCAATACCACAAGCTAATTCGGTAGAACCCCAAATTGCTGAGAGGCTGCAAAACATTTACTGCCCTGAACTTTCTGACTGGTGCCTGAGTGAGTGCACTGATGTTTCCAGAAGTTAGGCAAATTGGGAGGTCAGAGATGTTGGGTCTGCTGGAGTCTGCCATCTTCCCTGTGGTGTACAGACGCTAGAGTGGTTCCCTGGGAACATACATCCTGGCACCTCAGGAGGGACTTCTCAATGCTCAAAAGAACTTTCCAAATTACAAGGAATGCAAATCCATCTGTATTTTTAAACTGTGATGTTCGACAGCACTGGCAGATGAGGGGTAGGCTGCCTCTAAATCAAGTCAAGGTTAAGAGCAGTTTCTTAGAAGGAAGACTACTAAGAACTGTGGCCTACGAAGTTATATTAAAGGCCAGTGTTTACTGAGCATTTACTATGAGACAAGCACTGTGAAATCTCCTTTTATTCATTCATTTTACCTTTAAGATGACCCTCTGGGGTAGGAACTTTTTTATACCCATTTGACAGATGAGGAAAATGGAGGCTCAGGGAGGTAGAGTGACTTGTCTAAGGTTACACAGCCAGTGAGGAGCAGAGCTGGCAGGCCAGGCCAGGCTATCTGGCTCCAGAGCTGCATTCTTAATCATTCAACTTAATTGCTGCTAGGTGAGAAAGCTGGGCCACTGACTAGACAATTACCTACATTATCTCATGTTAATCTCAAGGCAACTAGGGGGTTAGATTTGTTACTATTCCCATTGTACAGCTAAACAAACCGAGGTTCAGAAAAGTGACATAACTTGCTCAATGTTACACACAACATACAAAGTGACAGAGCCAGGACTCACAGCCAGGGCTCGTAAACACCATACTATACAACCTCCCAAGTCCTCAAAAACCAGTCACAATCGTCAAAGGAAGGTCCCCTGTCTCTTCTCCTGCCCAAATCACTGGTCAAACTAGCCCCTCTCATATCAGCCTCTCTGTATTTCTCTGGAGACTCTTCTCCCACTTCTGACCTGGGAGTCCATGGGGAGGCAGTTTGGATCAGCTTCTGGAGCAACTCTCATTCTGGGGTACCTCTCTTGCAGGTTCCCTGCCTCCCTGTTCCCCCCACACCTCCATCTCATGGGTATAATGTCCTGTTTTATTATCAAGCATCACCGAATCTCCCCACCCTGGACAGCCACATCTAGAAATGCAGGGCCAGAATTACGACGCGTCGGCTTGCCTTCATAAATAATATTTTGCAATTTCCTCGTCCGGGGGCATGGATAAATTATTCTTCTGCGTCAAGGTTATGATGATCAAAAAGGTGGCCTGGCTGGCCTTCCTCGAGAGTCGAGATAAAAAGGAGGCTCTGATTACATCAAGGCGCCAGGCTGAGGGGGGAGCCCCGGGTCCCAGGCTTCTGTTTTGTGGCTGCATGACAATCAGATATCTGAAAATGCATGAACTCTGATTTTAAGGTCCTGCTGCAGACGGAATTGACGTGACAAGCAGGTCTGACTTCACATCATTCATGAGGGTTGACAGAAGGAGCCTTCTGATGAGAGTGCATTTAGCACTGTTTTCTTGTTCCCTGCACCGAGCGCGCCCACTCAACCAGCCAAAATCACACATATGCACGTGCACACACACACACGGGCACAGATACAATACACCCTCTCCGCCCCAGGTGTTACAGGCTGCACTGTGTCCCCCTAATTCATATATATTCATATAACCCCCACGACCTCAGAATGTGACCTTATTTGGAGACTGGATCTTTATGGAGGTGATCAAGTTAAAATGAGATCATTAGGGTGGGGCCTAATCCAGTATGACGGGTGTCCTTATAAACGGGTTATCTGGACAGAGACATGCAGAGAAGGAGACTACATTGTGAACATGAAGACGACCTTCTCCTGGCCAAGGAGAGAGGCCTGAGTAGAAACCAACCCTACCGAGACCTTGATCTCAAACTGGTACCATCCAGAACTGCAAAGAAAATAAATTTCTGTTGTTTAAGCTGCCTAGACTGTGGAACTTGGTTATGGCAGCCTGTGAACGCACTGAGACAGACTTTTTAAAAACCTGGAACCAAGGTATCAAGTGGATCCTACTGGACTGCAGCCACCAATAGTTTCTGAGGCTGAAGTGTGTCTTAATGTCACACTAACATCTTAATTACACATCTGCTTATGGTCTGTCTGCTGCCATGGGACTAGAAACTCCATGAGGGCAGCAAATCTGTCCACCACTCTATCCCCAGAAGCTAAAATCGTGCCTGGCTCATAATATATTTGCTGAATGAGTAAGTAAGTGAATAAATAAATGAATGCCGGAAAGAATGAGTTTTGCTTTCATATGCCACAGTTTGGAAGCGTGGCAGCCACAGATGCCTCTTGAAATAGACTATAGTGGCCTACCCCAGCAAGTTTGTCCCTGCACCTTGGGTTGCTTCGTGGCAGCAAAGAAGGAAAAGAAAAAGAGGAATCTCTGCCCCAGTTCTAACCGCCCCTCCACCACCACCGATTTTAAAGTGCTCACTAAATATCCATTGACTGACTGACAAATGGCAACAGAAAGCCCAATTCTTGATAACCACTTAGGCACGTTCAGTGAGATGGCCAGACAGTCCATTAGCACTGGATAGTGGGAGCAGGCCTGGCCAGCCTCCTGCAGCTTCTCAGCCAGCCCAGAAATCTCCCGCCCTCCCAGGGGAGGCCAATAGCACCAGATCCCTCTCTAGCTGAATGGCAACACTGAGAGCTGGTGACAGACACAGTCCACCCCTCCCCACACATGCTCATGACACCCCCCCAGACTCAGCAAGATGGCACCAAGCTACAGCCTTCTGCCCCCACCCCCGCCACCTGCATCCAGTAGGCGCCCAATTCTCACTGCCCTCCCAAATCCGGACAAAACTGCGAATTCTCCCTGTCAGTGCTGTATATCACTTTGAGATATATACCATATTAGCAGAAAGAACTGAATTATATTGCATTCATGATGCAATTAAACACTTCACTAGGAATCAATGTAAAACTGATGAGGCCTGAAAGTAGTGCATATGGCTTAGAACATTATAAAACATTACCTTCACTCAAATCCTTTTCAGTAGCAATTTAAATCTTCTTACAGTTACTGCTGCCAATGGTAAACCATCTACTGATTCATAACAGTGCATGGTAACGAATGAATTTTTTTAAAAATTTATTCAACTACTAAATTACCCATGAATCCGGAATAGCTGACAGGAGTAATCTGAATTATTATTAGCTCTGCAAGTATTCTGCATTAGCCAATTTAAAACCACGGTTCTCAGGCAGGAACCAGTTAGTACAGCCAGAGTGTTAAATGACTGTAATAGTTCTTCATTTTACTGCTGCTTACATTTAAAGGTCAAGAGATAAAAATTACATATGACTCCAAACATAGGAAGGGTGTTTATCTTTTTCTATGAATCGGGTCAGTTGTAAACTTTAAAAAACATTTGAGAGGCAATTGTACAAACTCCAAGGCCTTGGGGGTATTTAGAATTCAGAAGGCTGAGGGGGCTGTTTCTTCCCCCTCCTCCATCACTGCAAAGAAAGATGACAAGGCCCCTCTTCCTTGTGGTTCTGAACCTTGCTCCCCCAAATAATCTGGTCCCTATCTTTCCTCTCTGACCTTCACATGCCCCCAAGCTCTTCCCAGGGCTTGGGCAGCTCTGGAAGGATCTCGATGCCACAGAGGAGGAAGTCACAGGAGTGGGAGCTCCCTCCCCACCAAGGGGGCATTTGAGCCAGCCCTCCGCCTCCCACCTGCGGCAGCAGCAAGACTGAGTCTTCCAGGCGCCTGCTCCCTCCTCTCAACTGCCTTCCTGTTCAGGCCCACCGTCTGCTGGGTTTTTCCCCTCCAAAAGCCCAAGGGAAAAACCAAAGCGAGAGAAATGAATAAAAAAGCAGCCTTCTTCATGAGGCCAATGTTATCAATGCATGATTGAACAAGGACCATAAAACACCAGCCTCCTTTCTTTGCGTGGCTCTGGCAAGATGGGCACATGGGTTTTGAGCTCTGTAGAAGGAAGAGCCAGGCAGTTCAAGGCATGATTCTTCTTTTTACATTTCCTTTCTTTGGTGGAAGAGTTTTTTTCTTTAACCACAAAGTTAATATATGCTCATTATAAAAAATCCAAATGACAGAGAAGCATACAAAGAAAAAAGTTTGACAGCCCCGTCTTTCCACTATGTATTCAGCTATCAAACAAATAATGACCAAGCACCTACTGTGTGCCAGGGCACTGGTGCCACAGCTAGGAACGAAAACACTGGAAACCTCTAGGGTCTATCCTTCCCTACATGTCAACTAATATGTACATTCACAGGTCGAATTTTTCTCAAAAATGGGATCCTTTTCTACCGCTTGCTTTATTCACCCAACAAAGTGTCCTGAACATCTTGGTACAATTCTACCGTGTGTATGGACCATGTACCTACCTAGACCTGCATAGACTTTTTTTTGCTAAATTGAACCATTCTTATAAATGAACATTATTCAAGACACAAGTGAAGGGTGTGCCCTGTCTTATGCCAAATGGATGTTCAAACTGGATGTTCAACCTGTCAGGGCATTTTAAGGGCGAGGTGGTGTGAAGGGTGAAGGCACTCCTGTGGAAAAATCTTTTCCAAAGGCAAAGAAAGTATTTGTGGCTCCCTTTCCCTCCAATGATCTTTTGTGCACAAGTTGATTTCCATGCATTGATATGGCTTTAAAAGGGGAGCGCTCACAAGCTCACAAGCAGCAGGAGCAGCAACACCTGCTACCTGCAGGCTGGCAAGTCTGCCTTGGTGAGTCTGACAACTGCCCGACATCCTCTGTGCCACCAGGAGGCCCCTAGTTACACCAGAGGGTCTAACGAGGGTGACTTGCCTCCCCGGGGCCATCTGGTAACTGGAGACACCTTCGGTCATCTCATTAGGCGGAGGGTATGTACTTTTGGCGCCTAATGGAGACTGTGCTACAATGCACAGGATGCCTCCCCCAACTCCCTTATCCCCCCACGACAAAGAACTGTCCAGCTCAAAACGTCAACAGTGTCAAGTTCGACCTTTAATCAAAGTCTGGGGCATATGGTTGAGAGACTGGGTTTCAGACAGACCTGTGTTCAAGGCCCAGTTCAGCCATTTGCAAGCTGTGTGACCTTGGACAAATGACTTAACCTCTCTGAACCTAAGTACTGCTAGTGTCCTTACGACTTATTAACAGTGTCTCCCTAGGGCTCTTGGGAGGCCCTATCTTACACGAGATAATTTGTGCCCAGTATGAAGCGCAGCATCACATAGTACTATCAGCATTATTAACAGAAATAGTAGCAGCAGAAGAATGAAAGCAGTATTTTTTTTTTACTGTGGTAAAATATACACAATATAAAATCTACCATTTTAACCAGGTTTAAGTGTACAGTTTGGTGGCATTAAGTACTTTCATACTGTTGTGCAACCATCACAACCATCCATCTCCAAAACCTCTTCATCAGGCAAAACTGAAACTTAGTATCTATTAAACACTAACTCCCAGCCCCTGGCAACCACCATTCTACTTTCTGTCTCTGTGAATCCGACTGCTCTAGGTGCCAGTCACACAGTAGGCTACAGTGGAATCAAACAGTATTTGCCCTTCTGTGAATGGCTTATTTCACTTACCATAATGTCCTCAAGGTTCATCCATGTTGCAGCATGTGACAGGACCTCCCTGTTGAAGGCTAAATAACAAATTCCATTGTATGGAGACACCAGTTTTGTTAATCCAGTCATTCACTGATGGGTACTTGGGGGTCTGACTGTGAGACAAAGCTCTGACCATCATGCTAGACCACCACGTTGCACGGGACTTGGTACTGCCCCTCTCTGACTCTGCTGACTTCCATAAAATGGGATAGTAAGAGAATCTACCTGTGGCCACCGCAAACCATTCCAACACCCTTCCCTCACCATCTGCATTCGTTTGCTAGGGCTGCCAAAACAAAGTACCACAGCCCGGGCAGCTTGAACAAGAGAAATTATTTTCTCACAGTTCTGGAGGCTGGAAGTTGCATACTGAGGTGCTAGCATAGTTTGTTTCTTCTGAGGCCTTTCTCCTTGGCTTGTAAATGGCCATCTTTCTGGTGTCTTCATATGGCCTTCTTTCTGTACACGTATGTCTTTGTCCTAATCTCCTCTGGCCACACTGAATTAGGGCTCACCCCAACGATCTTATTTTAACTTAATTACCTTTAAAGGTAAAAATAATTACCTGTCTCCAAATACAGTCACATTCAAAAGTTCTGTGGGTTAGGACTCCAACATGCATTTTGAGAGGGCATTATTCAACCCACAACACCGTCTTCTATCAAAGGCTGGGAAGCTACAGAGTCTGATTTCCCTGCCTCCCTTGCAGTTACAAGTGGCCTGTGAGAATTCTGGACAACGTTATAAAGATTAGCTATCCCTGAGGAGGGCTTTGCTTTCTAAATTAAAAAGTAAAACCCTCACTGGAAGTAAAGGTTTCTGCCTCCCGACCTTCCCTCCTTACTCATTCCTGGCCCACAGACATGAGCCCTGGAGGAACAGCCACCTTGCAGCTATGAAGATGAAAGCCAAGATGTCAGAATGGAAAGACAGAAGGGCCGCCTACCTGTGAGCTTTGTTATGGGAGAAAAACAAACCTCAAGATGTCCTTCAGTAGACGAGTGGATAAATAAACTCTGGTACATCCAGACTATGGAATATTACTCAGCACTAAAGAGAAATGAGCTATGAAGCCATGAGAAAACATGGAGGAAACTTAAATGCATTACTAAGTGAAAGAAGCCAATCTGAAAAGGTTACGTACTATATGATTCCAACTATCTGACATTCTAGAAAAGGCAAATCTCCGAAGGCAGTAAAAAGCTCAGTGGTTACCAGAGATTGAAAGGTGGGGAGGGATGAAGAGCATAGGGGATTTTTAGGACAGTAAAAGGGCTCTGTATGAAACTATAATGGTAGATACACGTGTGTCATTATACACTTGTCCAAACACATAGAAAGCACAACACTGAGAGTGAACTGTAATGGAAACTGGACTTTGGGGGATGATGTGTCAGTGGAGGTTCATCAGCTGTAACTAATGCATCACTCTGGTGTGGGGAGGCTGATGTGGGAGGATGGGCACCTGTGGGGTCAGAGGGCATACGGGAACTCTCTGCACTTTCTGTTCAACTTTGCTGCTCTAAAAAGAAAGTCTATTTAAAGACAAATAAGTAAACCTAATGAGTTTAAGGTACCATTGGCTGAGTTTCCAGTTACTTGCAGCTGAGTGCATTCCTTGTAGGAGCAGAACCTCAGAGGGCACTGGGGTCACAAGGGTGGAGGGGGTCTGGACAGAGTAAAGGGAGCCCACATGGAAGCCAGCAAACACGGTATAACATCACACATAGATCCTGCACAGGCCCTTCTGCCCTCAAGTCCTGAAAATCTGGGGGAACGTGGATGAGCTAGTCAAAAAGATACAGGTTTATGGCTCACAAGATCTCTTGGGAGAGCTGGAATTCAAACTCAAGATCAAGAGGCACAATTAAAGACAGAGGCCAAGCTGCCCCAGGGCCTTCCTCCTGACATCATCCTTCCCCAGGATCCCAACAGAAGACTCTGCCCTGCTTATCCCAAGGGCACAGAAACCGCCTACAGGGAAAAGTTGTGATCAGACAGCCCAGTACCCAGTTTATTCAGAGACAAGAGCAAGAGTGCTTCCATGGCCTATGCAGCATTGCCCCCGCCCCCACCAACAGGCTGTTGAATCAAGATCTTTGGACAGGCCCCAGAATTGTCTCCCAAATGTTGCCTTCAACAACTCCACTCTGCAAAATGGGATTTAACACAGCTCAACCCAAGGGGTGGTGGTAAGTTAGGGCATTCATTCATTCATCATCTTTAAGCATTCAGGGGTTTCAAGTTGGACAACGGGACTCCACAGATGAACTAGGTAGGAGTATGACCTAAAGGCGTTCTCAGCAAACCACAGGACAGGGAGGTGCACACAGTCCCCGTTATGCATGCTGGCCTTCCGCGGAGTGAAGTTCAAGGATGGCTCAAGAAAGGGTGCGGTGGACGTCTAGGGGTCCTGAAATGTTGCGACAGGGCAAATGAGGCAGCTTAGTTAAGCCTCTCTTGCCCAGAAGGGAACCAGTAAGTCAGTAATTCACTGAGTACTTATTAAGCACGTTCTGTATTCTGAATACCATTCTGGGCATAATCAGGGTGGCAGTGGGAAGACATTAAGGACCTTTGATCTACCAGGGAGGAATCACAAGGCAGCATGGGCACTAGCAGTGGTGCATCCACCGTGAGTGACACAGGCCTGAGAGGTGTGACAGTTCAGAGAAGGCAGGACTGGTCAGGGAAGACTTCTCAGAGGCAGTGGCCATGCTACAGCAGAGCCATGAATGCTAAGTCAATTTGGACAAACAGACTCTGGCAGGGACACCAAGCAGGCACCAAGGAAATGCAAAGACGTTCTGAGCAATGACTAGTCATCCCCAGCCCACATGGTTGAAATCTCTAAGAAGGGGAATCACAGGAGACGCTAATGAAGAGGGAAATTGAGTCCGAAGAGTATCAAAGAATACATCTGTACACACATCCCATGCCACACATGCCAGGAAAGCAGGTGCCAGACAGCTGCTTAGCTCGCGCACCACACAGCGATGGAGAACCAAGGCCGGGCACCAAGGCCTCTGGAATAAGTGGGCTCCAACTTGGAAAGGAGGCATTGTCTCTTTAAGTGAGCATAACACTGTATCATCCTTTCTCTTCCTATTTTGGGTTTTATTAGCAAAGCAGTACAATGTTTATACTAGTGGGTATTACATTTGCCAGAACAATTACAGTATGACAAATGGTACATCAATGTAATCCATCAACCTTGCCAAGACAGGAATCCTTTACTCGGGACTGCCATTAATTCTGCGCTCCCGTCTCTGGGGTCCCGGGTCCACGTCGCCATGACAACTTGGATGACGCCTGGAGTGAACGCTCAGGCTCCATGAAGGATAGGCACCTCCCCGGTGCACTGGAATTTAACCTCCGACACCCGCATATTAGTCTACTCAGAGCAAGAAATTAGGATTTGAGGCTAGAAAAACCCAGGACGCTTGGCGGAAGAGGTGTTTTTTCTCCTTTCTCCTGGTGCAGTGCCTCGGAAATGGGGAGGGATATACACCTATGGGCCGTGCGGCCTGCCTGTCACAGGTTGTTGGATACCAGTTCCAAAGCCAGGAGCAAATTCAGGCAGGGATGTGCCAAGTCTAAGTAGCAATGGCAGCTTTTAAGGACAGCAGATGGGGACTCGGGGCATAAGGTACAAAGACATTGAGTATCTACAGAGAGGGGAAAAGGGGCAGTCATTTTTTATTTATACAGAAAGCCTCAGAGATGCCAAAAAAGCAAACACCTCTCTAGGCACACAGAGGAAAGATGAGCTGGTGCACACCTGACCCTCTGGGTGGTCAACTCGAGCCCCAAATGGCTGACATATAATTTCTTGACTCTGGGCTCCCTCTCCCTCCTCCAGCTGCAGCTTCTCAGAGCTGCTAAATCCGAATGGTTACACACAAGACCGCAGTCATCAGCTGCAAATTCACCAGGAGTTTCAGGATTCCTTGATTCATCCCAACCGGCAAATTACAAGCCAGGAGCAGCTTTATAAAATATGAAACGGCTGCTGTCAGTTTTTCCATCAGTTCTACATATTTTGCTGTTAACAAAAGGAACCGGTAACCACTTCTCATAAGGAAAAACAAGAATAAAATCAAAGGCCCCTTAATGGAGACAATCTCCAAAGTGCAACAACACAAGCCCATTTCTTTCTTTTTTTTTTTTTTTTTCTCTTTCCCTGACAAATCAATCTGGCCATGGTCCAAGGATACAGGCAGACAGACGGAGCTACCTCACCTGTTTTATTAAGCCATTACCAGAATCATTTTATTCCCATTTATAATGTTCAATACATGGTCTGAAGACTTTTCTAATATAGTAATTAGATGGAACACTAGATAAATGGATTAAATTGGGACGATATTTTATGCCATTGTACTTTGCTTTACAACATTCTGCCTGATTTCTGAGATACCAAAGTGTGAGTGTGTGTATAGATACATAAATGTATCCCTTTTATTTTGGATGGGAAGGCTGTACTTTGCATGTAGCTAATCTCAGCATGAGCCTTCCCATGGAAATCTGATGGAAATGTGTGAATCCATGATAGAACTCCCCAGGAGATCCATCCCACATTCCACCCCCCCCCGACCCCCAAGCAAAGGCTGCCCAAGTATCCTCACTGTTGTCATGGTCACTGCAGCCGACGCTCACTGGGTGCTTGCTAGGTACCAGGCATGGAGCTGAGACCTTGGAATTCATCAGGAGGTCACATAGCTTGGGGGCTGAAGAGCACAGGCTTTGAAATTGCCCACAGTTGGCTTTAAGTCCCAGCTCTCCTACCTGCTTGCTGTGTGACCTGGGGAAAGTAACTTTACCTCTCCAAGCCTCAGCTTTCCCTACCTGTAACATGGGGATAATTTCGGTACCCATCTCATGGGGCTGCTCTTAAGACGTTTAGATGATGCTTTGTATGGAGCCAGACAAAGAGTAAGTGCTCAACAAATGTCACTTTTTATTATCATCTTGTTTAGCCCCAAGGAGATGATATTGTGCCTTTTATAGATGGGGAAACTGAGGCCTGGAGAAGGAAAACACTTAACCCAGGTTACCAAATAGTTAGCAGGCATGGGTACCTGTGTCCAGGGCCTGCTCACCTAACAACCACAAAAGACTGTCTCCTTTGAAGGGAGAAGAAGGGACACCTCTACTAAGAATTGTGTGTGTGTGGAGGAGGTGTTGAACTAAACCCCCGAGCCCCTAATTTGTACCTAAGATATGGACTTAAATTATACTCTCTTAGTTCTAAGGATCAAAGAAATCTAGGCTTGGTGATCAAAAATCTCCCTTCATGTACTGTCTCCTCTCATTCTGTGAGATGACAAAAAATGAAACCGGAGAAATGAGTCCTGCAGGAGTCACCCGCTCAATTCTCAGGCAACATCCCCACCTGCGGAAACTGAGCCACTGAAAAGTCAAACCTGAAACATCATATGGAGAGAAGATGCTACTTTACAGAGCGGAACACTGATGCTCAGAGAGCTGGTGGAACCCGTCCGAGGTTGCACAGCATTTGAGGGCACATTAGGGACCTCTGCAGCACTGAAGCCCTAACAGGGTGTAACAAAGACTACAGATCCTTCCAATTTCAATTATGCAAAAAACCAAAAAACACTCAGCCCTGCCCTCTTTGTTCCCCTACCTTCAGACCACCTCAGCCTGCCTGTGCTGGGGCTATATTTAGCTGTGGCAATTTTTCCAGTTTTGTGTGTAAATGGAGACCATCTACTGGATGAAAGCTATTAATATAAAAGAGGAGGATGCACCCAGCCACGAAGCTGGAAGCTGATTGCTTCTGAAGACCTGTCTTCACCATGGCCGGGAAAATAAAATTAATCTCCCTACACATTTTTCTACATCAAGAGGGGATTCTTGATTTGACAGGTGGTACTATAAGTCATTAAAAAGAAGAAAAATCTCGATAAAACTCCAAAAATCTCTTTGCTGCCAACTCAATCTATGGTACTGATGGAAAAGTGAGACTTGTCTCCACGTCAATTGTCCCCCATCAACAGACTCCTGGATCAGCTGCTCTTGCTCCTCTGCCAGGAAATCAGGCCCCTGTGTAGCCCCCTACATGGGCTCTTGGAAAGTTGTTAAATGGGCCTCCAGCTCACCCCAACTCTTCTGCTGCTTTTGCAAAGCACAGTCAACACAGAACATCTCAACACTGGAAACATTTCCATAAGGAGCAAGGTGAGGGATGCAGAGCTGAACCAGCATAGAGATGAAAAAGAACAGACGGGTTACTGGATATGCCAAAGACTGATATGTACTCTGGGCCAGGCTCCATGACCACCTCGTTGCTTCCCTCAACCACTCCATTCATATTCCCATTTTACAGATAAGAAAATGGAGGCTCAGGGAGGTTAACTGACTTACCCAAGGTCACCCTGTTAGTTCAGGGTGGAGTCGGGATTTGAACCCAGGTCTGTCTGATTTTAACATCTAAGACATGTAAGAATGAACAACCTTTCGGCAGAGTGAAGGTGGAGCCACGCCTCTGACACAACAGGCAGCATCTTCGGGGGAAATTGTTCTTTTGAAATCTTATCCTGTTTGAAATGACCTTAGGAAGCTCAGCCCTGTGGAAGGAATGGATGTGTCTGTGCAATGCATATAAACATCTCTTTGTTCATCCACTTTGTGTAAGAGAATTTCTTATATTAGCCTTTTTTTGCCACAAAAGAAAAGCCTCCCAAGGAAGGAGAAGCAATTGGCTGGGTCTGAGATGAGGTGGGGAAATGGATCAGATAAAGCAAGGCATTGCCACTGCCTCAGAAGATCACCCTCAGATGATCCAGGAGGTTTCGCCCCAGTGCAGAACTAGAAAAGCAACATCTCAGTAGCCACGCTCTCAACTGTCAGTATTTCTGAACATAAAAGCCCATTTCTTGAACCAGCTATCCTGGGACTCCTTTCCTGGATCATTGGGTCTCCCAGGGAGGGAAATTTCACAACTGCCCAGACACCCACTACACAGACTGCTCCTTCTGGAGTCTGACTGTGGTGTTTCTTGCTGTAGCCAGACCTCATTTCCTTACAGAAATATCTGTGGTGATGACAGTGCTACTCAATCTAGCCCACTATATAGATCCTTTGACTCCCAGTGGCAGGAAGGACTGTTGCAACTTTTTAGGTGAGCAAACTAAGGACCAGAGATGGGGAGTGACTTGTCCAGAGTCACACAGAAAGTGAGGGTTGCACTGTTCTCCACATGAGCACTGACCCCTTCACCTCCAGGGCCCCAAGAGGTGAAAGGAGATTCTAGCACCTCAGGGTGGGTCCAGCCCCAACTCAGGCCCCTCTAAACACTTCCTCATGCAGCAGTTCAACAAGTGTTAGTCATTTGTATCATCATCTTGTTTGCCAATGAGATGGCATCATGCTCATTTTACAGACGGGGAAACTGAGGCTTGGAGAAGGGAACGACTTAACCAAGGTTATCGAACAAACAAGTGGCAGGCACAGGTGTCCACGCCCAGAGCCTGTTCACTTAACCACATCTCCTTTAAAGAGCAGGAGAGATACCTGTACCAAGAAGGTGTCTAAAACTCTAAATACCATTCTAAAATATAAACCATAGCACTCCCTGCTCAAAAACCCATCCATGGCCCCTACTGCACTCGAAATAAAGTCTGGCTGGCCCCCTCACCATGGTCTCATGGACCAGCCCACCTCCCTCTCCTGCTGAGCCCTGTCCTGACTCGGTGCTCCAGCCCCACAGCCTATCCATGGGTATCTCACCCTACGCTCTGCCCATGCAGTTCTCTTGGCCACAAATGCCACTTGCTATTCTTCCCTCACTGGTCCTGCATGTCCACTCTCTATAGTCTGTCCCAGGCCAGGGAGGCAGAAAATGCCCCCAGCACACACCCTTCTTCTTTCTGCTCCCCAAACTCTCTCCTTTCTTCTCTCACAAAGCACACTGTGACCACTCAGACCAGCAGGATCATTTCTGCCTCTGAGAGAGCCTCCAGCTGACAAAAAGGTATGTCACACCTGCGATCTTCCCTTTTTCATCCCCATGTCATCCTCTCCTTCCCCTTCCCTGAGGATCCTGTGATTCAGGAAGGCTGACAACCTGCTGGAGATAACACAGCATCAAAAATGGGACTTGAGTCCAGGCTGGGTTCTGCCTTGGGTCTGATGCTCCACAAGCACCTGAGATAGGGACTTTTGTGCTGGAGACTCACGGAGGGAAGGTGCTCAGGAGGAGGCCGGAAGGAGTGAGGGAAGTGGGCAGGAGCAGAGGCAGAAGCTGAGCAGAGGTAGGCTCAGCTCATCCCTGGGGAAGCTCTGTTTGGTGAATGGCACCACAGAGAGGTCCTGCCTTGAGGGAAGGGGGCCAGGCTGTTGGTCCCCTGAACAGTCAGCCAAAGGCTGTGGGTTGCCCCCCAGAGCGGGGTGGGACAGAACATCTCTGGGCAGACAGTTCCTGGAGGCTGAGACTCCTTGGAAAAAAGGGTCAGTGGGAGATGCTATCAGCCAACTCACAACAGCTGGAAGTGCTGACTGGTAAAGGGGTCTGGGGATGCCACCACCAACATCCCTCATAGATCCATGACCTCCTTCTTCCTGGAATTCAGCAGAGATGGCTGGCAGGGTTGGAGATTCTTTGCCTAACCCAAAGCCAAATGGTATCACTTTACCTCCTCGGAGGGAGACCCTGGGGTGCTGTGGAGAAACCGAAGTTCAGGAAGGTCAAGCAGTCTGACGGAGGCCACACAGCATTTCATCCCATTTACCATGGAGCCCTGACGCTCTGTAATAATGAAGAACTGACAGGCAGCCTCTCTGATGTTCTTGCCTCTCCCTTCCCCCGCCCCTACCGGTACCCTCTTCCCCACCCCCACGTGGCTGCCCCTCCTCTTGCCGGCTCCCCAGCGCCCGGGTGCTGGATGGGAACAGTGACACCTTGTCAAACAGGCTTTTGATAAATGCAAATCTCTCTTAATTTGAATTTAATTATCAATGAAGTGAGCGACTCCCAGATCACTTCTCCCCATCAGAAACTGGCAGATACATCTGTGCGCAGAGCGAGACTGGCATCTGCTGGTCCTCATGCCAAGCCCCTCCTGCCTGGCCGTGGCTGCTGCTCAGGGGGAAGAAGGAAGGGAGTGGGAAGTAGGAGTCCCAACAGCTGGAGCCCCAACCTCTGCAGATTTCTACAGTCCACAACTGAGCCTTTCACAGGGCACCCAGAGAGGTTCTAGATAACTTGCCCAAGGCCCCACAGCAGGGCTGGACCCAGGTTACCTGACTGTATTTTAGCCAGAACCTGAGTTTTCTGAGTTGATTCTGGGGTTTCTGGGATTGGCTCTCTAATCCAGTTAGATTTAAGGATGCTAATGACTCTACTTCCAATAGTAAAGAGACCTGATAGTCCATGGTATGAAATGTTCACAGGGATAAGCATAATGCCAGCCAACACTGGATACTCCCAATTAACCACTTACAAGAAGCAAGGATCTGAGTGTGTGTATGATGCTCTCAAATAGTTTTGGCAAACTGATACAATGAGATCAGCTGGTTACTCCTAATGTCGCTGGACCAAGTGGGGAAATAAAAGGATGAGTTCAGGAAGTTGAATTCTCAGCTCAAGCGTCACGTAAGTGATCTGAAAGCTTTTATGTGTGCCCTGAAGGACACCCTTATCACCTGTAGCAGTAGGGCTGAGACCGCTGAAAATCAAACCCGGAATCTCATCTTGCAAGTGGCTGAATTACAAACCAAGTTGAACTGCCAGCCTGTGTATCTACCGTTAAAGTTAGGGCATTGATTAGGAAAGAAGGAGATCTTGAAAGTCAGAACAGGGATGTAGGGGAAGAGACTGGTGATGTTTGGGACACTGAACCCTTAGATTCTGCGGCGGCTTCTTTGTTAATGACAGAGGCCTCCTAACCCACAATGGGAGTGGCTTCTCTGTCTTGTCTGAGGGGATCAACCCTACACTTGGAAGAAACTACAACGGCCTCCTCTGAGGCAGCTGCCATTCCAGACAAAGTGGATTCTCCTCAGGACCTACCCCTGTGCCGCCCCTCTTTGCTTCTAGATCTATAACTAGATTCAAGTCTCAGCAGGCCCTTAACGGTGAGGTACAAAGTGTGACCCATGAGGAGGTGTGCTACCCTCCAAAAGAACTACTTGAGCTTTCTAACTTATACAGACTGAAATCTTGGGAATATATGTGGGAATGGGTATTAGGAATGTGGGATAATGGTGGAAGAAACATAAAGCTGGAGCAGGTAGAATTTGATATGGGCTCACCAACCAGACATTCTGCATTTCATGTTGCAGCTCAGGGAGTCAGGTAAATCTCTAACAGTCTGGCTGGCTGGTCGGCTGAAATACAGACGAAAAAGTAGCCCACCGTGAGCAAGTTGGAAGTACTGGGCCTGCCTTGATTTACTGGAGAGGAAGGGATTCAGAGGCTGAGGGAGGCTGGAATGTTAAGACTGGATTTGTCATTTAAGACCTACTTACTCACACTGAGGGGATGGGGGGGTGTCTAGAAGACAAACCTTTCACAACTGTGAGAAACAAATTTGCTAGGGGAGCCCTGGCGTCTTGAAGAGCTCTGTGATTGCTGTTCTCTGTAGGCCAGATCTTCCAGTGGGAACTGCAGTCACGCAACCGGGAAACCTGAGTGCAATGGGAGTAACTGGATCCCAGGGTGGCAGGGGCTACGCGGTGGCGCTCAACCGCAGTCAAAGCTGCAATCTGAACAGTCTGACTCACCCAGACCTACGGCATTGGCTACTTACTCACGGTGCTCCTAGAAGTGAAATGGATAGGAAACATACTAAATTCTTACTTGATCTAGATACGCCGAAAGTTCTATGTCAAGTGAATAAAAGTCTAACCTGTATCATAAAAATACAGTCATGGCCCCTTCGTCAATTTCCAGACTGAGCCAGTTTATAGACCCAGAGCTCCTTGAATGAAGGGGAGGCCAGGTTTCCTTGAAGAAGGACTCTGCTACACTACTGAACATTTATACTGTGAAATCTTTCTCCAAGCCTCCTTCCCTGAAGGGACCGATGGCCTTTTACCAGGGTGACTCTGCACTAGGATAAAGGAAAAAAAATCAGACTTTTTGGAGACAACTTACGGAGGTCAGGCGATCAATGGAGTTTTAGCTCAGGTCTGTTTCACAGTGAGCCCAGTGGGCCCCCGAACCCACCTTGTGCTTAATTTCCTCAGTTCTGGAACACATAATTGGAATAGATATACGCAGCAGCTGGCTGAATCCCCACACTGGCTCCCTGACCTGTGAAGTGAGGGTAATTATGGTGGGAAAGGCCCAGTGGAAGCCACCGGACCTGTGTCACCAAGGAAAACAGTAAACCCAAAGCAATGCTGCTTTTCAGGAGGGACTGCAGAGGTTAGTGCCATCATCAACGACTTGAAAGATGCAGGGGTGGTGATCATCACCATGTCCCCAAGCAATCTGCCTATCTGGCCCATGCAGAAGGCAGATGGATCTTGGAGAATGACAGTGGATTATCGTACGCTTAACCAGGCGGTGACTCCAATTGCAGCTGCTGTACCAGATGTGGTTTCATTGTTTGAGCAAATCAACACATGCCCTGGTCCCTAGTAGGTAGCTATTGATCTGGTAAATGATTTTTTTTCCTTCATATCTAACAATAAAGTCCACGGGAAGCTGTCTGCTTTCAGCTGGAAAGGCGAGCAATGCACCTTCACTGTTCTACCTCAGGGGTGAATCAGTTCTCCAGCCCTACATCATAACTTAGTTTGCAGGGATCTTGACCGTCTTTCCCTTCCACAAAATATCACACTGGTCCATTACAGTGATGACATTATGTAGACTGGATCTAGTGAGCAAGAAACAGCAACTGCTCTAGACTTACTGGGTAAGACTTGTGTATCAGAGGGTGGGAAATAAATCTGACAAAAATTCAGGGGCCTTCTACCTCAGTGAAACTTCCAGGGGTCCAATGGTGTGAGGCACGTTGAGATATCCCTTCTCAAGGATAAGTTGTTGGATTTGGTCCCTCCTACAACCAAAAAAACATGCACAGTACCTAGTAGGTCTCTTTAGATTTGAAAGGCACATAGTCCTCATTTGGGCATGTTACTCAGCCCCTTTACCAAGTGACCTTGAAAGCTGCTGGGTTTGAGTGGGACCCAGAACAAGAGAAGAGTAAACATCAGTAAAGGCTCTTACCGCCTCTTCTGGGGAAGGGGTTAGTGCATTTTGGGTTGTTCACAGGATAGTTGTATTGTGTTGGTTGGAGTCGTGACCTTGTTGCTGTCTTTATTTAGAGATTAAGTGCCAGCTTTCAGACTGGAGCTTAAAACCCCTGGCTATCCTGCTTGCCAGCTGAAGATCTTGGGACTTAGCCTCCATAATCATGTGAGCCAATTTCTTATAATAAATCTCTTTACATACACACACCCACAAAATCCTGTTGATTCTGTTTCTCTAGAGAACCATGACTAACACAGTTCATAACCTGGTGGCTCACTGCATTGCCCTTTGCAGATGTGTTTTGTTTAGTTTCTGCTGTATTTAAATATCAGGAATTTCATACAGATACTCAAAATTCCAGTTTCTTTTTAAAAATAGGAAATTCTGACCACACTGTCCTTGCCCTACTGCCTGGCAATCATTACCATTTAGAACCGTAGGCCTGGGCATCCATTCTAGTTAGCCGCAGTTTCCACCACTCCCTATAGCCTTGCACCTGCTCTGCTTCCCTCATTAATCCTACCTACCAGGTTCCTGCAGGAATTTGAGTTTTCAGTTCCTGCTTCACATGTCCCTTCCCTTCTAGACTGTGAGGCCTAAATGCAGGGACCACGAGAATGTTCACTCATATACCCGCAGCATCTGGTACAGTGTCTGCCACAAACATATTTGCTGAATGAGTGAATGAGTGTTCACTGCACCAGGACTAAAAGCTAGAAGTGCCCCAAGACATGGCAACAATAGCTCCCGTCCAAACACCCAGTACAACTTGACAGGTATTGGGGGATCCAGTTTTGGTAGAGTGTAGGGTTAAATGTCAATTCTGAATAGTCTGGCAGTTCCTCAAAAAGTTAAATACAGAATTCCCATATGACCCAGCAATTCCACTCCTAGGCACGGACCTCAAAGAGTTGAAAACAAGTGTTCAAATAAATACATGCACATGGATGTGCATAGCAGCACCATTCACAACAGCTAAAAGGAGGAAGCAACTCAAGTGTCTTTCAGCAGACGAACAGATAAATAAAATGTGGTGCACCCATAAAAAGGAACACGTACGGAACAAGATTCTGCCATAGAAAGGAATGCAGCACTGACACAGGCTACAACACAGGTGAACCTTGAAAGCATGTTGCCAAATGAAAGAAGCCAGACACAAAAGGTCACATACTATATGATTCCACGTACAGAAAATGTCCAGAACAAGTAAGTCTATAGAGACAGAAAGCAGATCGGTGGTTGCCAGGGGCTGGGGAAAGGGGGAATTGAGAGTGACTGTCAAAGGGTACAGGGTTTCCTTTTGGGGTGATGAAAATGATTTAGAACCAGATAGGGATAGTGGCTGTACAACACTGTGAATGTACTAAATGTTACTCAATTGGTCACTTTAAAATGGTTAATTTTATGTTAGGTGAATTTCACCTTGATTTTAAAATAGTTGTTGACTGGAGCCAGACTGTCCAGGTTCAAATCCCAGTCTGACATTTGCTAGTTGTGTGAGTTTCACGACCCCCGTGTCTCAGTTTCTTTATCTGTAAAATGGGGCTGAAAATCACACCACCCTCCATGGGTTTTATGAGGATTAAATGAGCTAATGTATAGAAAGTTCACAAGATTCGGCATATTCTAAGTGGTAAATGTTAATTATTCCTGTTATCACTCTGGGGTTGCCGAGTTTCCTCAGTTCCTTCAGGACTGGGTCAGCCAGAGGCATGGAAGGCTCCTGGGGGCCCAGCAGGGCTGGCCAGGACTCCCAGACCCCCTGGCTACATCTGACATCCAAGGAAGGGATCAAACATTTCCTGTCCATTAAATTAAAGCAGACGCCGTCTATCTAGGAAGAAATAAAACTGAAAATATCAAAGCCAATGCATAACCTTCCTGGGCTTCTGTTGCAACTTCCTCTCTTTAATAATTATTGTTTAAAAGAAGTAGTCTGGGACGGTAGGGTGGGGTGGGGGCGGGTTGATGGATCTTCCACTCCATGTAAAGTTCACAGCACGCGCCGACTTGTGTCCCCATATCAAATATCTGCAGCCACTAGGAACCAGCCAGTAGCTGTTTGCTCTCTAGACATTATTTATTGCTGGTGTAAATTGGCAGGATCTCCCCCGGTGCATAACTTTTTCCCTGACTTGTTTCTTTCCAGAAGATCCCAGACTGGGGGGCCAGCCTCGCAGACGCCAACAGAACAATCTTCTTTCAACAGCATTAATTATCTGTATGGCTTTCCATAACAACAAAAGAAAAATCTTGACCCCACTGCCTGCCAATATTTAAGGCACTAGGAAAGGGAAATCCTCTTATCTTTGCATCTCCCAGAGCAGTTTGGTTTGATAGAACATCCATCCCATCCCCCCTCCCTTTTTATATTCTGAACTTTCTGGCCTGATTAATTCTCCCCATCTCCGTAAGGGGCTGTGTATACTCTTGAGTGTTGACTTGATTTTCTTCTATAAAAACATCCTTGCAAGAAATTAAAACAGCTTAGCCCATTCTTGCTCCAAAAGCTACTTGTAAAGAGTCTTACTCCTTACAAATGGAAGGGGGGCAATTAAAAGATCTGTAGGGGAGGACAAGGGTGGGGGGAGAAAATGTGGAAAATGGAATATGAGTTGAGAAGATTTCTTTATTTTAAATTAAAGTTAAGGATTAAAGGCATCAGGCTTTCAAGAGTTATCGTGAAAGGCTTTTTAGCAGTCCCAAGTGGACGGGCCGTAATCTTCTTTTTAAATGGCTATATTTAGACCACAGAGCACTCAGGCAGTCGAACTAGAAACTTCCAGCAGGGGACTACAAGCAGGACGGAGGATGGTGTTTTAATATTAGCTGTGGAAATGAGATTTAACCACCTAGGAGTGATTTGTTTTTGAGGAACATGTAGCACCTGAAAATAGCATATATATTTTAGATATCAGTGGAAGGGGTTCACAGCCAGAGTCACGCCGAGAGAAAACCCCACAATTTGGGAAGGCCAGACCTCACTGCAAATGCCCCTCTGCACAAGGGGTGTCTGATTTACACCTGTAATGACACCTCTGATGAAAGCATCCGTGGGCTATAACTCATACAGATGTTTTTCGATGTGAAAAATTATCTTAAAACACTGCCTCTCTTAATAGATCAATTAGTGAATAAAGTAAAGCAAAAGAGAATTGTTTAAAGGAAACATGCTTATTTCATTCTCTGCCTCCAGTTTAAGCTCCATGATCATGTTTATTGAATCTGAAATTTGACTGAGTTCACCACTTCCCTGGTTGAGGACTACTGGGTGCTTTATAAAGGTTATTTGAGCTCAGAGTACATTACATATTTAATCAATATGGTAAAGAACAATTCACCCCAAAATACAAGATACCAAGTTAGGCTTTTTAAAACAATTTTAACAGGATTTTTCAGTGTTTGAATGAAGCACCAGTGTTGATGCAGCACAAGAGCACATCCCTTAAAAGCCTGGCAGGCAACAGGCAGGAATCCAGACGGAAGAGTTCAGTGGAACAAGAATCCTTTGGGCTTCTGAGACAGCAGGACCTCCTGGGCTGGTTTCAGTGTGGTTTGGTTTTTGTTCATTACTGGAAGCATGAGTGAGTGTTCTAAAATCAAAAGTGACAAAGACCCAACTTGCAAAGCAACATAATCCTCTCCTAGGAAGCAAGAACACGTTTCCCACATTTCCCTCAAATTGCAAATCAAAGCAGACCCAGACATATTTTCTCTAAGCTAATCTCCGGCAGCCTGGTAACTGTAAAGGGGTTTAAATTAGACCAGGGTTTTTCGGGTGTTTTTTTTTTTTTTTCTTGGTGTTCACTTCCTTCCCTATGGACGCTGGAGAGAAGGTGTCAAAAGAGTGCTGGGCAGGGCTGGGGTGGGTGGGAGCTAGATTCTCCTTCACCTGCTCCTACCAGACTTCCCCATTTGCCTGTCTTCTCAACAGCCCAACACCCAGGTGGGGTCTGGGAACCAGCAGGGTTAAGAAGATTCCGCAGGGATTTTGATGTCTCCTGCAGATGCTGAAACACGGCTATCTGTGGTTTTAAGTGTGAGGAGTCATGATTTAACCCACAGTATTTCCGAGTCCATGTAATAGCTGGTGAACCCGCTACACATCTTACAAAGCACATCTAATACTCCAGCTTGTTGTTTGTTTATTCTTTCATTTCTCCAATATTTCATTTAATGAGCACCTACTGCGTGCCTGACCCTGGTCATGGCCTCAGGGCATACAGCAATATATAGGAAAAGGGAGATGGTCCCCGTCCTGATAGAATTTAGAGGAACACATGCAAGCAAGCACTTTCAGCGCAGTGTTGGAGCTGGGTGATGGGTACGTGGAGATTCTCTTTCTGTGGACATTTGAAATGTTCTATAATGTAGGTTTTTAAAAAAAAAAACAATAATAGATGCTAATTTTTGGATCAATTTGTTTGTCTGACAAGTATTTGTTAAATGAGACCCCAAGGGTTGGGCACTCTGCCAGGAGAACACTGAGAGGCTCTGCACCTTCAAAGAACTCAGGTTAGCGATGGTGGATTTTCCCTATCAGGTAAGTGACAACAGTTAAAACTGTTTAAAGAATCTGGGGGACTGGAGGTGCACTCGACAGATCAACACAACCTGCCAGCTCAGTTGAGAACATTCAGGGTGACCGGGTGCAGAGATTCTAAGAAGAACTCTCTGGATGAAAGGAACACCATAGACGGGGGTTGGCAAGCTATGACCCATGAGCCAAATCCAGCTCACCTCAATTTGTAAATAAATTTGACTGGGACACATGGTCAGTCTTTAAAGTCTTGTCTAGGCTGCTTTCACACTACCACAGCAGAACTGAGTCCTGTACACACACACAGACTGCACGCCCACAATGTAAAAAATACTTACTATCTGGCCCGCTGAAGAAAAAATTTGCTATCCTCTGCCCTATAGTGTTCTTTACAGGATATTGTTGAGAAAACTGGGAAGGTTTTTGTGACTTACATCCCCAACCTCCTAATCTCCCTTCTTTGGCGGCCCAAGTTTTTCACACATTGAGTCAGCTTGGAGCTGTACTTCTCCGCCTTGGCTATCACTGCAAAGCTTTAAAAAATCCTCATGCCCGGGCCACACACCAGACGGATGAAATCAGACCCTCTGGCGGTGGGTCCTAAAAAAAACCTGGACTTTTAAGCTCTCGTAGATGATTCCAATGGGCAGCCACAGTTGAGAACCCGCGGCTTCAAGGGAGAGACATCAGCGTGGCGTTACGTTTTCAAGGATGAATGCAGACTGTTGGTCCAATGCAGCAGTCCCACAGAAGCTGGCCCTCCCCATGAATCTATGGATCCAGTTGGATCCATGGGGAGGCCCAGCTGGTCCTGGATTGATTCTGATGGTGCCGCCGAATTGGGAAAGCAGGTGGGCTGCGAGTGTGGTGGTGTGCTGGTAAATGTTTAACAACTAACTCTCTAGGGAAAAAAGCCCTGAAAGGTAGTGCTCGCCAGTTTCTATGGTATAAATACTCCCACCACGTCCAATTTCAATCTACCAACTAAACATCACTGAGAGCATGGCTAGGAAGCCATGTACAGTAGCACAACATTATATAGTATTTCCAGCACACAGATGTGATAGGTGTAAATAACCTCAAGAGTATGTAACAGTAAAATACAGTGAAATAATTAGGAATTGCTGAGTTCTGAGTATTTATTAACTTCTTTTGAAATAAATATAATGGACTTAACTGTAGTTAGGTTATGCAGTTTAATTCTTAGTAATGTCTTGCAAAAGTCCTGGAAATTTACCCTTTGGTTCTCGTGAGCAGGCTGGTTCTAGCACAAAACAGGCAGACCTGGGAGATATTGCGGGTTTGGTTCTAGACCACCGCAATGAAGCAAATATCACAATAAACCAAGTCACACAAATTTTTTGCTTTCCCAGTGCATATAAAAGTTATGTTTACACTATACTGTAGTCTACTGAGTATGCAATAGCATTACGTCTGAAAAAGCATAATCCTATTGGAAAAATGGTACCAATAGACTCGCTCGGGGCAGAGTTGCCACAAAACTTCAATTTTATAGCGAAGCTGCAATAAAACGAGGTCTGCCCGTGGTCACTTCAGGACTCGGGAGAAGAAGAGTTGGCCAGTAGTTACTAACAGAATTTACATGGGAAATATAATAAGGTAAAGGATGACGTTGGGTAGTTTGGTTCATTCCCTGAGCCTCAGATTTCTCATTCTACTAAGTGGAGTAATTAAATTACAGAGTCTGCAGCCACAATGGCCTGGATTCAAACACTTCTCTAAAACTTCCTAGCTGTGTGTCCTTAAACCAAGTAACTTTACCTCTCTGAGCTTCAGTTCCCTTATCCGTAAAATGGAGATAATTATTCTATCTACTTGATGGGATGGCTGTGGGGTTGAAAGTGTTCTTCTAAGTAAGCAGTACATGGCATGTGGTCAATAATCAATAAATGTTCGTTCTCATTATTATCGTAGAGGTTTGCGTAAGATCAGATGAATTACTTGTTGTTTATTGGATGCGAATGGCAATCATTAATGCTGTTCGCCAAATATCTCTGGCTCCCTCCCTTTCGTGCACAAGGTAGGACTGCACTTCTTGGCTACCTGCGGTTGAGTGAGATCACATGACTACTCTGGGCCAATGAGCTGAAAGCAGAAGTGATGTGTCACTTTCCAGGTGGAAGTGTTTTATTGTTGCCACAATACCCTCTGAGCAGTCCGTCCCTCCAGCATAGTGAATAGTGACATTAGAGCTGATAGCTGCTCCATTAGCCTGGGGCCTTGAATAACAGTGATGAGCAGAGCCCACTGCCCGTCCGCAATGGACATGGAGTCAATGGACTTGTCATGTGAGCAAGAAATATGCCTTTGTTGTGTTAAGCCACTGAAATTTGAGGGATCTTTTGTTACTACAGTGTCATAGAGCCTATATTGACTGATACATTGCAAAATATTCTTAGTTTTTTTTTATTTTAATGGAAGTGCTGGGGATTGAACCCATAACCTTGTGCATGCTAAGCATGAGCTCTACCACTGAGCCATAATATCCCCCTCGATACACTGCTAAATAAATGGCATTTATTACTACTATTAAGAATATCTCCACTGTCTCCAAAACCACAAATGTCACTCCAGAACTCTCAATCTAGGTCATATGTCTCTAACAGAAAAACTTTAACTAGTATTGACTCATTGGCAAGGTATAGGGAACAAGGCACAGTATTAACTGTCCAAAGATTACGTCTGAAGCTGCTACTTGCTAACTCTGTAATCTCAGGCCAATCACATCAGTTCTCTGAGCCTCGGTTTGCTGATCTGTGATATGGAAATAATAACAATGATCACATTTGCTCTTGTTTTACCAGGCAGTTGTGCGGCTATACTGAGAGTACACATTTGTATAAAATATAAGCTATTATCATCCAAGGAAAAGACAATCTGATTGTGATAAAGTTAGGTTATTTCCATTGCTCTTTAAGCTCTCAGGAAATTCCAGGCAAAGTTTTTATTTCGCTTGTATTAACGACCCCTAGATCTAATTCGGAGTGAACAGTATCTCTGGTCTCCTCCTTCAGGGTTCCTGCCCCGGACTCTACATTCCTGAGTGACTTTCCTCTCTCTCTCCTCTTGCTTCGAATCACCAACATGCAGCAACATGCTTTGGTAACTTGTCCCAACAACTCGCACCTTCTTAGAAAGTTCTTCCTAAAGTCTTCCTTAGAAATGTTTACTCTGGGGATTTAATTAATGCTAGGATCTATATATTGACATATGATCAAAATGCAGAATGAAATCTATATATCCAACTAGCATTACAAACCGATTAGTTAACAACACAATGCCCCTCAACTGCCGACTTCTTAAAACCTTAAAGGAAAAAAAAGACTCTTAATTTCATCACTTTGTCCCCACCACTTTTCAACGTTTTGCAGGCTTTAGCATTTCCTAATTATGAGCACAGCCTAATTCAATCAAGATTCTGCCACTAGTTTTTCAAATGCTCCAACGGATGCTGTGAAAGCAACACCTTTTCCCCCCAAAGAGATTAAAACTCTGTATTATAATCATTACCTAAAAATTCTCTATAAATGTATTATTTCATTTTTTAAAAATCGTAATTACACACATCTACCTGTCAAGTGAACAGGCAGGCGTTCTCAACATATACTGCATGTCAGCAGGAACTAAGAGTTAGGCAGAAGGCCAAAAAACGGATGGCAGGGTTAGGCCTTGGTTTCTCCATTAGCAGGCAGAGACCAACGTGGGCATCGAACTGTGACTGACAACAGCCAGTGACCTGCAGATCTCTGCCAAAAGAAGAGGAGGGCACACATTCATTTACTTATTTATAAATCTTTATGGAAAAGTTATTGTGTGCCAGTCTGTGAACAAGGCGGACCTGATCCCTGCCCTTATAGAACTCATGACACAAAGCAGAGAACCACATAAATAATTATTACCATTGTGATAAGTGCCAAGAAGGAAGAGCAGGGGCAGGGGGTGAGGGAACAGAGGGTATAACAGGAGCTACATCATTTAGTCAGGAGGCAACAAAGACTCCTTGAGGAGATGGCACTCAAGCTGGCACTTGAAAGAGGAGTAAGAGTAAGCCAGAGAAAGAGTAGGGGACAGAAAACTGAGATATGCTATGTTCACGGATTGGAAGACTGATCAGTGTTAAGAAATTTCATTCTCTCCAAACTGATCTATAGATTCAATGCAGCCTCAATCTAAATCCCAGCAGTTGTTTTTGTAGAAATTGATAAACCAATTCTAAAATGTACATAGAAATTCAAAGGACATACAATATCCAAAGAAATCTTAAAACAGAAAACCAAGGTTGGATGACAATCTAACCGATTTCAAAGCTTACTGTGAAGATACAGTAATCAACAAAGTGTGGTATTGCTGTCAGGACAGACATATTGATCAATGAAACAGAATAAAGAGTCCAGAAATAGACCCACATAGATGCTTGTTTGATTTTTGAAAAAGGGCAATCAAATCAATCTAAAGGGAAAGGGAAATTTTTTTGTTTAAACAAATGATGGTGGAACAACTGGATACCCATTTAGGAAAAAAAAAAAACTCTCAAACCCCTACCTCACACCATACAAAAAATTAAGCTGAGATGGATCAGAGACCTAAACACAAATGCTAAAAGAAAACACATGAGAATAGATTCATGATTTGGGAGTAGTCAAAGATTTATCAGATAGGACACAGGGGAAAGAGTATACCAGACAGAGAGGATAGCTTGAGCAAAGGAGAACAAAAGAATTTGATATAAGAACCAAAACAAGGCCAGCATGGCTAGAGTGTGTTGAGTGAGAAAGAGAGTGGCAGAGTTCAAAACATCAACTGTTCCAGTGACCTTTATTTTAAAAACCTGCACGTTAAGGGATGAAAAGACACAGACTGGGAGAAAATATCTGCAAATCATATACTGGACAAAGGGCTTATCTCCAGAAAATATAGAGAACTCTCAAAACTCAACAATGACATGAACAAACCACCCAATTAAAAAATGGAGAAAATATTTTAATAGACACATGACCAAACCAGATATACAGTTAGCAAGTAAGCACATGAAAAGATGGTCAACATCATTAGTCATTAGGAAAATGAAAATTAAAACCACAATGAGATACCACTACATACCTGTTAGAATGGCTAAAACTGAAAAAGGCTTAAAAAAAACCCTGATAACACCAAGTGTTGAGGAACACGGAGAACAGCTGGGACTCTTCTATGTCACTGGTAGGAATGCAGAGCAGCACAGCTGCTTTTGGAAAAAGATTGGCAGTTTCTTAAAAAGTTAAACATACACTTATCAAATGACCTAGCAACCCCACCCCTAGAGATTAAAAACTACTATTACACAAAAACCTGTAGGAAATGTTTATAGCAGCTTTATTCATAGCTGCCAGAAACTGCAAACTCAAACGTCTTTCAACAGGTGAATAGTGATATAATCATACAATGGAATACTACTTGGCAATGAAAAGGAACAAAGTACTGACACACGCACCAATACGGAGAAATTTCAAATGCACTACACTAAATGAAAGAAGCTAGATTTAAAAACATATATACACACACATATACATTATCTGTATGCATGTATTGTATCTTTCCATTTATATGACATTCTGAAAAAGACAAAGCTATAGGGAGAGAGCAGAGCAGTGGTTTCCACGTAAAGGGGGTGGGGGAGGGGTTGAATATAAGGGACCAACATAATGGAATTTTAAGGGGTGATTTAACTGTTCCATATTCTGGTTGTGGTCAAAGCTCACAGAACTATACACTAAAACAAAACAAGTTTACTTTATGTACTTTAAAAATGAAACTTCACCAGTCATCTCATCTCCTGCTTAAGCATTTTGCCAGGTCCCCAGCCACCTACTGGAGAGAATCAAAAGTTCTCAGCCAGATGTTCAAGGCCTTAAAACACCTTCCCAAGCTCCTCCCAGCCAGTACTTTCTACCCATCCATGCTCCCTGGCTCCCTCCGCCACTCGAGCTAGCAGAAACCTCAGGGCTCTAGGCCTTGGGGCCTTTGTTCATGCTGTTCCCTCTGCCTGGACTCCTCCCTTCCTGGCAAACTCCTATTCGTCTCCCCAAATGAGGCTCAACTGTCACCTCCTTGGGTAATCCATCCAAGCTGTCTAGCACTGAGCTTGGGTCCACAGAAATGCTAAACACAGCCAGGGTGGGCAAACTGATGTGGTTCAATGCCCCAGGACTTAAGGAGGCAGTGGCCAAGCTACATCTTGGATCAAAGTGTGTACATTCCAAAAGGGCTATCATGAGTGAAACACATAAGAGGCAAGGGACATTAGTGCAGCTAAAAAGCACAGACTTTCTTAACAAGGCTTATTTTAATCTAAAGAAAATAATGAGCTGAAAACTCTCAGGAGACAGAAGTCCAGAGTCCAGCTACTCAGGAGGTAACCGATCTTCAGTTTCCAAAGCACACAGCTTGTCATAAGTTCTCCCCATGCTTCTGTGTCCCCATGTCACAAGTCCACAGTAAAGAAGTGGCTCCTTCCCCACGCCCAGATGGATGAAGGCAACAGCAAAGCCCCAGAACACTGCTTAAGAGATATTTCTTAGGCCATGGCTCTGCGAGTCAGAAATAAAAAGCGGGGTTTCAGCATCGTGCAATTAATGCAGCAAACATTGATTTCTGCACTGTAAGAGGCTGGTTCATTAATTCCAGATGCTCCCACCAGTCAAACCGAGGCTCGGCTTCTTTGCAAGATGAGGCAAATGAGAATACTGAATTTTAAAATTCCTTTCTGCTGCAACCTTTATTACCAAACAGAGCATAAAACCCACCCACCCAGACTGCTTAATTCTTCCTAAATAATTAACACCACCTGCTCATCTCCCCGTTTACATGGGCAAAACTCACCGCACTGCTCGACGCCCAAGTGCCCTCTCCTTATGAGAGGAAAGATCAATTGGCCACCAATCTCGGCCACCCCGACCATCCCTGAACAACCACTGTTATTTACTTAGGAAAAATATTCCTCCACGCCTCCAAATACCTTCCGGATCTCTTGACTGGATTAGATTTTTCTAAGAATCACCTTTGGAAGGTAAAGGCCCAACAGAGACTTCCTGAGAAAGATACCTGGGGGTTCTTTGAGGTGAAAAAGAGAAAAGGCTGCCCCTTGGGAGAGCCATTTTCCTTTGGAGGAGGCTTCTGCAAGTTGAAATCTTTCTCTTCTTCCCCCTTTTTTTTTTTAAGATAAATTTCCCTTTAGGGGAGTTGGTACATTTAGCAAGACTCAAATTCTGTAATTCAAGCCCAGAAAGGTATAGGAACTGGCAAACTGTACTGCTGGGTTTTCTTGTCATCTGACAGAGCCTTGCTACTCAGTGTGATCCACTAAGGTAGCTGGCCATCCTTTGTAGTCTGTTAGAAATGCTCTTTCTCTTGGGCTCCACCCAAGTCCTAGTGAATCAGAACCTGCATTTAAACAAGAACCCGACGTGATCCATGCTCACGTAAGTGAGCAGCACTGCATGAGAAGCACTGGCTCAGGTGGTCTGTTTTGACAGAAGTGACAACGAGGAAGGACAGCTGCCATATATCTGTAAGGTGTAAACAGGAAGAATGCTTTCTGCTTGCCTGCCCAAGCTAAGATGCCCAGCCCTGCCATTCTGAGAACCACCACAGCCATCAGATAAAACCTTCCAGCAAGGCTGCCAGCCAAGGTCATCAGGCCACTGACTCAGCCATGACATCCTGGCATGGTTCAGAAAAGCCCAAACCACAAAGCTCTCAGTGCCACCCACAGGGTGGCCCCCAGACCAACAGCATCAGCGTTGCCTGGGAACCTGTTAGAATGCAGAATCTCAGGACACTCCAGGCCTACTGACTGCCCGAGGATCAGAGAAGCTCTCTAAGAGAGTCCTGTGCATGCTAAAGTTTGTGGACTACCGATTGAGATGTCTTGCCAAAGGATTCTAGCGAAGTGGAACTCTGAATCTCATGCTGACACCTGGCGGCTACCATGCTGTTTTGATGTCTTCAACTGGACTCCAACTCAACGTGGGCCTTGGAGAAGCGGGGAGACCCACCTTTGTTTTCTAAATGAAGAAGTTGGGGGAGAGAGCAGAAGTGAATAAATGGCTCCTAGTGGGTCATTAACCTGTGACAGGGTTGGGAAAGTGATGAGGTGCCAGGGATCCAAGTTCAGATCCACTGCCTTGAACCAACAATGAGTTTCTTTGGCGAGCAGCATCAATAAGCCTGCCCCCTCCCCTCCCCTGTACCCCAGCCTCTGTCCCATTCGCCCAATTCCTTTAACCAAGAGGAACTCAGGGACGAAACAGTCTTTTGAACGTGTGCATTCCCCTTAGTGCCCCCACCCCCAGCCTTCTCAGTTATCCTGGTGAACGCAACGAAGATTTCATGCACCAAATACCATCCGGCTCCAATTGTCATTTCAGTATTCGCACCGTTTTAATGAAT
Organism: Vicugna pacos; assembly: GCF_048564905.1. Classification (NCBI taxonomy): domain Eukaryota; kingdom Metazoa; phylum Chordata; class Mammalia; order Artiodactyla; family Camelidae; genus Vicugna; species Vicugna pacos. The sequence goes on from NC_133018.1 coordinate 17,716,994, forward strand.
GCCAAAACTATTTTTTCACTTGATAGAGCCTGACAAGACCAACAATCACAGATTAGAGAGAAACTTCTTGCTTTTCAACAAAGGTTAATAAATAGTGACAGCATTAAGTCTATTCTGATTAACTATGCTGAAAGATATTATTGCTGTTTGTAACATGAAATCATTATTGGATTAAGCATAGCATATAAAAATGAAATGTGAGTTTTAATCTCAAACACAGACATGCAGGCTGCTCAGATAAAGGCAGGGGTAACACTCAGAGGCTCATATTAATTTTTAAGTCGCTCTGATGAAGGGCTATGATCTGTCGTTTGTCTGGCCTGGATTTGATGGTCCCTCGGTGAACTTTCTTATGGCTTCCCGCAGAAGATGCTAAGAAGCAAAGAGCAGGGACATCCCCTCTTCGCTAAGCTGTATCACATCAAGTGGCTGAACAAAGCACGGCAGGACCCAAGCAGGGATCGATGGACCACAAGTGGCCTCACTTTTCTAGAGGTTCTCTGACCTCAAAGACTTTTCCCAAGAAAATGCCAATCCTAAGTAAGGGGATGGATTGAAGATGGGGGAGATTCACCCTGGTTTCTAAATGAAGAAGTTGGGAGAAAGGAATAAAAGTGAATAAATGGCTCCCAGTAGGTCATTAGCTTGGGACAGGGTAGGAAAAGAAATGATATCCAAGTTCAAAGCTACTCCCCTGTCCCCTTCCCCACCATCCCATCCACTGTGGACACTGTAAATGCCCCGAGGTGCATTGTTAAAGATATTCTGACATTCATTCAGCATCAGACTGTGGTCTCTAAATACCATTTCCTAGTAAAGGGATCCAGGGCTTCCTGGAGCAATGTCTGAGTCCAAAGATGTGCTGGGAAATGGACACAGTGAGTCTGGAAATCTTCCCAGAAAGCAAGGAGACTGTCCAAGACCACTGGAGGAGTCCAAAGGATTCAAGAGTCAACTTGGAGAGGTCCCCATGCACCAGAGATGGGAGAATCTGAACATGAATAAAGATAATAACTGAAATGGATGAAGACACTCCATTAACACTTATGTCCATGGGTTTTAATGATACTTTTGAAAAACCCTTGCTGGCCACCTTTGGAGGATCCCAAGGAACCAACTCTTTACATTGAAAACTGGCAAATAAAGGGAAAGAATTAAGCATTTATCTTCCCTTTCCTGGACACACTTGCCTTCAGTGTAAGCAAATAATTGATGACAGGCAGTTTCTCTGTAGAGAAATCTTCCTGCTAAGAAAGAGAGGAGGGACAAAATCAATGCATCAACATTTTGCAAACCCTAATGAATTAATGGACCCAGGAAATGATTATCAGTGGGTGCGAAACTCAGCAGATGAAGAGCTGATGGGGAACTTGACAATGGATGGATCAGGCTGACAGCGCCTAAACCACTGATCAATCTCAATGTCACAGAAAAGGAGACAGCCCAACTTCATGTACCTCCTGACAGAAGGGCACACCACCACCTGAGATGTGGTCTTGCCAAAAATATTGAACTGGCGTCTGATCAAGCCTCTGGGGCTACCGCCAGTTCCCAGGAAACCCAGAGGATGGAGAGGAGTGTTAAATGACACCACAGGGACATGCTCAGCTGGATCCAATGGAGAGAAGCTCTACAGGTCAAATGGCTTCCTTATCAAGAAAAAAAGAAGTCAAAAAGAGAGGAAGACAAAGAGGTAGGAGGGTGGGGCAGAAATAGAGGGGGGACAAAGAAACAGGGAGGGACACAGAATAAAATATGAATCGGTAAGTCCATATGGACACAAATAAATAACTGAATAGATTAAAAAAAGTTGGGGAGAAAGAAAAGCTCTTCAGCTAACAAATGCAGAGGTAATGATGGAAAGAGGAAATCACCATTTGGCAAACACCACAGCAATAACTATTTCAGGCAAGAAGCATTGATGGATGCTCAAATTAGTGGGCAAAAGAATGATGAGTAACAGAGTATTTACACTATCTCAAAGTGTCTCCCCACAAGATACTTACTAAGTACAAAAAGAAAAAATGCTAAGTTCACAGTGGAGAATCCCAGCCGACATCACCTTAAGTAAGTGACTAAAGTTAACATTACCAGTAATGGGACAGAGGGTTACCACGTGTCTACTGATACGATGCATGGAGGAGGACACATCACTCCTGTAGTGTTTCTGCCAAAATGCAGAGCCTGAAGCTAATCAAGAGTAAGCATCCTACACTCCCAAATCAAGGAACATTCTACAACATAAAAGGCCAGTTCTCATCACTGGTGTCAAGGTTATGCAACCACAAGAGCCCTGCCCATTACAGTAGAGAGTGGCCCCAGACTCGCCTCTCCTTCACAGTGACACAGTCCCTAAAAAATCTAATTGAGATTCGGACATCAAACAGTATCTCCTTCACTTGGTCCAACAGGGCTTCTCCCTGTATCACAGCACTGAGCACAGAAATATTCACTGAGTGAATAATTCAATGAACAACAACCAGTTTAAATAAAAAAAGGATTTTTATTGGGTCACATGACCTGAACGTTCCAGGCTGTCTGGCTTCAGGCATGGCTGTACTCAGCAGCTCGACTGATGTTCTCACCCTACTCATCTCCTGGCTCGGCTTTCCTCTGTGTGAGTGGCTTTGTTCTCAGCCAGGGTTCTCCCCTGGCAGCTCATGTTTCACCAGCATGGCAACTCCCAGGGAAAGAAAGCACCTCTCTCAGTAGTGCTAGCAAAGTGCCAGGATTCACTCTGCTTGGACTGACTTGGGTCCATGCACTTTAATCTGTTCCACAGTAAAGGACAAAATGGACATGACAACTAAATGCAGTGCACAACCCAGGATGGGACCCTAGACCAGAAAAGGACATTAGTAAGCCATGGGCAAAATTTGAGTAAGATTAGTACACTAGATCGTTGTATCAATGTTAACTTCCTGATTCTGTAGTTCTGTTATGCTGAATGTTAATGTTATGTTAATGTTAATGTGGGTAAAGGGAATATGGGGGAATTCTTTGCATTATTCCTGCAACTTTAAAAAATCTTTTTGAAACTATTTAAAATAAAGTAAAGTATGTTAAAAAAAAAAAAACCCAAATGTGAAGCCTTCCCTAACTGCCCTACCTCAAGAGGTTCCCACCAGACAACATTTTGCGACATCTCTTATTCCACAGCACTTGGAATTTTAAGTTCACTTATTGCTTCTTTGCTGAATGCAGTCTTTCTTGCTGGCTTGTGACCCTCTGATCACATGACACTTTCCTACTAGAGGGAATGACTGTTCTTCCTTTATCATCCCCTTCTTTTCCCATGTAGGTCTTTTTAAAATTACTTTTTGTAATTACATATTCATCTGCACTTGGCTCATTCATTCATCTGTCCATTCAAGAAATATCTGAAGGCACAGGTGAGCCAGGTAAACGCTAGATGTTGAGAACCCAGCAGTGATCCAAGTACACAAAACTTCTACTCTTACACAGCTTTACTCTGTCTCTTCCACCAGCCTGAAATCTCCAGTGGGTAGAGCCCATGCCTGCTTTGTTTCCTGCTTTGTCTCCAGTGTCTGTTACATAGTTAGCAATCAAGACGTGCACACTGAATGAATAAATGGATGAATGGCATACACACCACCACTACCCTCTCCAGCACCTACAGCAGACACTGTTCACTGATTCCAGAACTCTTTCTCGTCGAGCCTGGCCACACAGGCATGCAATGCATTTGCCTAAGTGCACAGAGGAGCCTTGGTTAATATCTGTTTTAGAAATGAAGAAGTGAGGGGCAAGAGGCACGAAGTCACTGGCCTTAGAGCGCTGATAAAACCCAGTGCCCTGAAGTCCCACCCTCGGCAGGTTCCACTGTAGCACTAGGTCGGAGACATTTCCACAAGAGCTGCTAACTTTTAGGCAACTGCTGGGCCTCATTAGATTTCACACTAATCTCATTTCTGGCCCCTCTGAACATCCCCTCTCCTGGTTCACTCCAACTCAGGGGGGCAGGCATAGAAATATTCCCCCCAAACAGGGTTACTGTGCCCATGTTTCAAAGAGCAAAGAAACTTACATGACAGTGGCTTCATGAGCTAAGGAATCCTACACAAAGCTTAATCTGCTCCTGACACTCAGGTACTTCCTGAAACAGGGACTGTGGAGAGTTTGCCCACAGCCTGTGCTAGGGTGTTTGTTATGTTTTATTTTCTGTTTTCCTCTATTCATTTCATGAGTTTACAGCCAACTTAATCCTCTCCTCATCAAGCCCTGAGGTAACCGATAGCTGCAGACATGAGGACGTTCCACGTCTGAAAGGCAAGTCCCAATCCCGCTACGGGCCTCAGCTTCCCCATCTGAAAATGAAAGAGGATGGTTTGAGGTCAGAGTGCACTGGGTTCAGATCCCAGTGTGGTCACTTCCTCAGAGACTGTGGGCAGGAATCTAACTGCTCCCTACCTCAGTTTCCCCATATGTGAAATGGGTCGATGCTGTGAGGCTCACTGGGAATGTGGCTGAAAAGTGTTCAGCTCAGAGAGCAAGTCTGATAGTGGATGCTGCTCCCATCTAAATTCCCCCTTACTTCTCACCTTGTGGGGATTTCTAGAATCACTGGCTTTTCCATTTTCACTGGTGTGCCTAGAGGTGCTTAACAAAGATTCCCAGAGTTTATTTTAGCTTTGAAGTAGGTGAACTCTGTGCAGGGTGTCTGCCCACCCAAGTACTTCCTCAAAGGCAGGGACCCAGCTGTGCTGGACATCTTCGCGTTGCCACTGCCTTGGGTGCTGCCTGGCACAAAGGGATTTTGTATATAATACAATTTATTTACTTTTCACCCTTTTTTTATTTTTAATTTTTTGTTAGGGGAGGTAATTAGGTTTACTTATTTATTTATTTTTAGAGGAGGTACTGGGGGATTGAACCCAGGACCTTGTGTATGCTAAGCATGCGTTCTACCACTTGAGCTATACCCTCCCCATTCATCCTTACATATTTTTAATTTCAGGCAATTTTTAATTTTCTCACTGAGGCTTGAAGGTCCCACCCCAGATCTTTCTGCCCCCTGCCCCCTCTGGTTCCCATCTACATAATGGGCATCTCACCTGCCATAGACACCCCTACCTCTCCAAACTCCCCTGAGCCAGGGAGGATGTAGTAAATATGGTGGCAGTTTTGACATCAGGCCCTGGCCAGGTGAAGCCTGCAGCTTCCTGGAACTCCCCGAGGCAACAAAAGAACTTAGCTGGCAACACAGAGAAAAGAATTGTAAGTGACGTCTACATGACATCTTCGGCTGATTGAATTAGGCAAGGGATCTTGAGGAAGGATATATGTGCCCCAGTTAAGTGTCAAAAAGGTTTCTGCAAAAAAGAAACTTTTGTGGCCCAAGGACTTATACGACCCACATCAGGTGGGAGGGCTGGTGAGGGGTCTGTGGGCTTGGCCATAGAACAGGGGGATTGTTGGGTCTTGCCAAGCCTCGGGGTTGATTTAAGGGAAGGGGTGAATGACACAGAAGAAAATGTATTCGTGTGCACCAGTAGATACTACAAACGGCCTCAGTCTCCTCATCTGTAAAATGGGGATAAAGGTGCAGATTCAATGAGATGGTGAGAGTCAACACTTAGCACAATGCCTGGCATATAATTAGTGCTCAGCAAGGGAGGAGGTGTGATATACTATAAGTGCTTCTGAATTTCAGATAAAACAAATGGGCCCCGATGCACAAAGCTTGTACGTCAGCCATTCTATCGGAGTTGCTGGCCAAACAAGGCCCAACAGCTCCTCTTCTGCCACAACCTCGCCCTCCCAGTCCCTCCCCTCTCCCAGCCACGCTGGGCAGCAGCTGGTCCCCCATCGGGCCAGAGGCTTCCACACTTCCCTGCCTTTGAGCCTAAGAATTCTTGAAACACAAGTGTTCCCACCCCCTCTGCTTTTTGTCACATGTGAGAAGTTTTATCATTCAAGGCCCTTTTCTTGGAAGTCTTCCAGGATTGCCTCCATCAAAACCCATCACCCTCCTTGGCACTCCCATGACACTCCGCTCCTCTATCAGCAAGTAATACAGGTTGTTAGTTGTTAATATCACCACTGCAATCAGAGCTGTCATTAATTATCACCAAGAGAAGTTCTCAGTTAATTCTCCAAACAATCTCGTGCAGGAGGTGTGCTCTTCCGCACTTCACAGACAGTGAAACCGAGTCACAGAGAGGTGAAGCCACCTACACACGGCCACCCAGCCAGGAGGTGACGGAGGCAGGCTTGAAACTGGGTCCGCGTAGCTCCAAAGTCCTCACTCTTCTCCAGACAAGCGCCAGAAAAGGTAGCTGAAGAGGTGGGAACCCGCATGGCTCACCTCACGGGGTGGGGGGTGCTTGTGAGTTATACGCCCTGGAGGGAGCAGCAGAGCGGCATGCGTGCATGTGTGTACACACACGTACACACACACACACACAGCTTCCTTCTGGCTTCTCCTGAATTTCAAAACAGCTCCCCTTTGCTGAGTCACCTCCCTGAGAGGAGGTGGAGAAATCAATATTGTGTTGCCTATCAGCCCAGCTATCAAATCAACAGGCTCTGGCCCCCAAGGCCACGGCTCATCATTCCCAAACCCCCAAGCCCCATTTCACTACAATTAAAAGAACATTTCCTTTTAATCACCCCCAAATATTTCTGAGAAGGCAGAAATAAATAAGTCCGGCCAGGGAGAAGACCGAATGATGCATCTTTCCGTGGACGAGCACAGCACAGTGTGCAGGGGCAGCAGGTCCTGAGTCTGGAAGGGACTGAGCAAACCCTGAGCATGACTCCCGGGTCTATTCTGGGGGCAGTGATGAGCCGCTCACAGGGCAGGTCGCCGGGGTGGCTACTTAGAGGAGTGTAGGTCACAAGACATGGCAGCGAAAACCCAGCCAGAGAAACACCATGGATGAGGTCCTGCTCATCCTCTGTGGGAGACATATGGTCCCCCACCCCTACCCCTTCTTTCTAAAGTGGCATCAACATTTTCTGAGGGCCATGGTGAGCTGCAAGCCCACATGGTCTCAAAAAGGACAGCCAACGTGAAGAGTAAGGGCTGAAGTGGGGGTCACGGTGAATGGGGCAGGGAGCACTTCTGTGATCTTGGGGTGTCTCTGAAGCTTACTGGGCTGCTACTTCCTCCTCCAGTACACAGGAACGGAGTTTATAATCCTCCTCTCTACCTGGTAGCTCTGAAAACAGCAAGATAGTAAGGATAACAGAGAAGCATCAAAGAGCACTCGCCGAGTCCCAGGCCCTTCCTTAAACCCACTGTGTGAATGATCTCATTTTACAGATGAGGAACAGGTAGCACAGAGAGGTGAAGTAATTTGCCCCATGTCACACAGCCTGAAGGGCACAGAGCTGGGATCTGAACCCTGGAAAGCTCAGCTTCTGAATTGGGCCCCTTTCCCTTTTCCACCCAGCCTGAGTGAGGCCCAAGTCTTTGGGACCCAATTATAAATGAATAGATTCAGCAAGATGATTCCTGGGGTTCCCTTTGGACCCTGTTGACTCATGACCTCCCACAAGCCATCCTGGGATCTGGCTTCTAAATTAAATCCTTAACACCCCAAACACACTAACAAGCACTCAATATACATCTCTCATGTTTTTTATATTATATATAAGGGAAGAGAGAAAAGTAAGAAATGAAACTGGCCTGCCAGGGATCATGGTCTACCTGATGTGAACACAATGCAGCCATGATGCAGCTAAATTAGATACAAAGCAGGAAAAGAGATGATTGGTGCTCTGAGAGAGGAAGAAATGCAAAAGACAATAAAGGCAAAAAGAGAAGGCTATAGATAGAAGCTATGGAGCTCAAGCAGGACTTGAAGGGCACGCAGGTATGGGACAGGCAGAAGAGAAGAGAGCAATCCAGGAGATCGGTACAGCTTGGGCAAGTGCATGGATCCAAGTTGGCCCAAGCAGAATGAATCCTGGGACATTTGTTAGAACTACAGGGGCAAAGGTGCTCTTTCCCTGAGAGTTGCCATGCTGGTGAAAGAGAGCTGCCAGGCGAGAGCCCTGGCTGAGAACAAAGCCCACCCATATAGAGGAACGCTGAGCCAGGAGATGAGCAGGATGAGACAACATCATTTGAGCTGCTGGATACAGCCATGCCTGAAGCCACTTTGACCTGGAAGTTTCAGGTCATGTGAGCCAGTAAAAATCCTTTTTGGTTTAAGCTGGTTCCAGGTTCTCACACACAACAAGAATCCTGCCCATTATAGTAGAGAGTGGCCCCAAATTCTCCCTCACTGTGACACAGTCTCTGAAAAGTCTATTTGAGATTCACATATCAGTTCTCCTTCTCTTTCACTTGGTTCCACAAGGTGTCTCCCTGTATCACGGCATTGAGCACACAAATATTCACTGAATGAATGAAATTCCCCCCATAGTCAATGCATACCTGTCTGTCAAGGTCATATTCACTGCCTCAAATTTCATTCCCTGGTCTTCAACTTTTAAGACAGTATCTCAATTTTCTGCCATCACCCTGCCTCTGGTCATCACAATCACAGATAAGTAATTAACTCCAGGAGGTGTTCCAAGCACCCACAGCTCTGCAAAGTGTGCATCCCTGAAGGGAGGTGCCCACATCAGTCCCCCTCTTCTGCGGGAAGCTGCCAGGTTGTCCCTAAATCCAAACATCCTCTTAGCTGCAGTAAACTTGGGACTATGATCCTTCCACCCATCCAACGAGCATTTGTTGAGCAATTACTACACATCGGACCTTTCCCTCAAAGCATCTGAATGAGTCTGGTTATAGAACTGGACACAGGGACAAAAACCCAGGGAAGTTTCTTTTCCATGAAACAGAAGAGGCTCTGCCCCCACAAGCAGATAAGACCCTCAAGATAAGAGCAGTGTCCCCGCTAGGCAGGAAACTCACAAATTCATCTGTTGCCAATAACAATAAAATGTTTTTCTCCTCCTAAAAATAATCTCTCCTTGCAGACATCAAGGTCTCAAATTTGAATCTTGTCGATACCTCTGGTAAACTGAAAGGAATGTTCCCTTGCAAAAAGATGAAATAATAATCATAGTAATAATAACAACAACCCTCTTAAAAAATCATTTACAAGGCCAGATGCTAGGTTAAATGTTTTAGCTGCACTATTCCTTTGAATCCTTGTTACAACCCTAAGAAGTGGAGAATTGGGGGCTCAGAGAGGTTAAGTAACTGGCCTGAAGTCATGGAGCAACTGGAGCAACGAGAATTTCTACCCAGATCTCAGAAATTCCGAAACATCTCTGGGACTCAGCTTTTTCCTTTGTGAAGTAAAAATAAGTAGGACCCACTTTAAAGGGTTTCTACGAAGATGCGATGAGACAATGCCCACAAAGAGCTTTAGCACACGGCCATACTCACGCGAAGGGCTTCATCCAGCTAGACGGAGTTACTTCATCATCAGCATGCCCCTCACACGGCTTGAGGCGGGTGGGCTCAGGGCACCATGTGGGGCCAGGCTCGGGGAGGATACCCCTCTGCACTCAACTCTCCCCCCCGGCTGTCTGCCGCCAATGCTCAGATCAGTCGCCTTTTGACAAGTGCACAAAACAGTTTTGGGTGCCCATAGCCACCACAAGCCCGAGCTTGCTGGATCCACTCCGGCAGGGAGAGCTGCCAGGTGGCTCTCTTGCCGGTTGGCTCTCGCCCCTGGCTGCTGCCCAGAGTGACTTAACCGAGTCTGTACCCACCTTGCCAAACCGTTGGAGGAGAGATGAGCACAGCATCTGACCCAGCCCACCCATGCAGAACACCCACCCGTGAGCCATGCCATGATGCCCCGGGCACTCCCAGCCGGGTGCCTGGCACGCAGCCGCCTGACGGCACAGAGTGGGCAAAGCTGCAGAAAGAGTGGGTTATAAGTTGTGTTTAAAAAAAAAAAGGGATGATATTGTGTGCTGAGGGGATATTTTAATCTGGCTTCAGGCACTCCAGAAATAACAATAATAGCTCACGCTCTATAGCACTTAATCTAACCTTTTATGTAAAGTAAGAAATTTAACCCTCACAAACATGCTGTGCAGTAGGTACTATTATTAGCCCAATTTTACAAGAAAACTGAGGCACAGACAGGATGACTTGCCCATGATCACAGGCAAGCAGAAGACACTGAACCCAGCCGTCAGTCCACACAAATCTGCCGTGTTCAAGAAAGACTCCGAGGCAACAAATGAGAGACAGCCCTGAGAAACTGTCCCAATTCCCATTTTACAGATGGGAAGACTGAGGCTCAGAGAAGCTGAGCAACACGCTCAAGGCCACACAGCATTTGAAGCCAGGCTCCCAAACTGCATTCAGCACTACTTCCTGATTGTATTGAATTCTGCACAGCACCCGGTTTCTACTCTGTAAAATCCAGCTCTCTCATACCAGCCACCAAGGAGGTGAGCTGGATGGGGATAGGGATTAAAAAGACGTTCCTCTAGCCCTGTTTCTCTCTTCTGAAGAAGTCCAATGGTCACCAAGTTCCCTGCAGGATGTGGGTTTTCTGCCCTAGAGAAGAGATTATGGCAGGTTGCGCACAGTGGGTGGCAGGGTTCAGGGCTGCTGCAGCATCCGGGGAAGCCCTAGGCACCTCCAGGGCTGCGGCAGGAGCCTCCACCACCCAGCTGGGGGAAATGAAGCCCGGGGCACCAGCACACTGCAGGCCAGATCAACAGCTGTCAGCCAGGGGCTGGTATGCCTTGAAAAGGCACATTCTGTATCATAACTTTATTTAGAAAGCAGTGCCCAGAAACAAAGCACCCATTGCTCATATGACTAAAGCTGCAGAGGTAAAGCTCAACAAAACCTCAGCTGGAGCAGGGTGGGTTAAAACAGCACCACCCTCAGAGGCATCTGGAGGTTTCCCGAGTCTCTGACCAGAGTCGGGCCAGGTGGGAGCCTGGCAGCCTGTCAACAGTGTCCTCGAGCCCAGGGAGGTTCGTGACAGGCTGAGTTACCCAAAGATGGCTCTAAGTGGGGGGGGGGGGGGGGCTCTAAGTGGGAGAGGACAGGAGAGCGCTGCCACACATGCTCTCACGGGCAACACGCTCATGCAAACGCATACACTTGACATGTTACATTCCCTCACGCGTGTGCACACACTCACAGCACAGCTCACGCTCTCATACGCAATGGGTGCTCACGTGCAATGTGCTTTCACATGCAACACGCACACAACACGCTCTCATACAACATCCTCCCCCGAGACACATTCCCCTACACGTGCGCACATGTTTAAATGCATGCTCACATACTCACACACTGTTATACATACGCTCAAGCTCACACATGCACACACACAGGTGTACGGATGCACACGAACCCAGTCATGAACCCAGGTACCTCCCCCAGAAGCTCACATACATCCACACTCAGAAAAAAAAAAAGACATGCAGGACCACAGAGAAACACACCCAGATCCACACCCAGCCACACCCATGATCACCTCCCGAAGACACACAAGGACAGACACACACAACTCAAGAACACACACACACACACACACAGAGTCACACCCAGACAATCCCCCAAAAGCCATGATATCACACAGAAAAAGACACACAGAGAGCCACACCCGGCACACACCTGGCTGGGCGCATGCACGGGCACAGGGACACGCACAGATACTGCCTCCTGCTCTCACGTCCACAGGTCCTCCCAGCTGAAGGAAGGTCCTGGCACTCACCCTGGGCAGGGATGTCCAGACACAGGCGGCAGCACTGTCTTTCCAGTCCCAGCCTGGCAGCCTGAGCCCACTCTGTGGGCCTGTCAAGCAGCACCACCAGCAAATAAAGAGCGAATGTGCAAAAATAAAACCGAAAGGCTGCGATAAAGCAGTCCCCTTCCCACAGGACTCGGCGCTGACGCAGGTTCTGCTCTCTGCAATAAACATTTTCATTCTAATTTTAAAAGACATTAGCATTACCTCTTTGGCTCTCAATCCAGCCAGACGGTACCTCACCCGCTGGGCTGCCCGCTGGCCACACTGGGCAGGAAGGGGATGCAGCGTGTCAGGCCTCACTCCCCAAGCCTACAGGTCACCCTGCACAACGGGTGCTGACCCAGGGACCTACTGACCACCTGGGTTTTATCTGACATCCTTGCAGGGTCCCACTGATGATACACCCAGTAAAGCTAAGAGAAATTCCCAAACTTCCCCTGGAGAATTCTATCTGACTCTAGTCGGGATCCCTGTGGATACAATTTTGCCATCCAATATGAGCACCTCCCATGAGGAAGGCAGCTTTCAAACGGTGGGCCTGCCCCCTGACAAATGGGGGAGGCTCGGTGTGAATTAGGGCACCGCTGTCCACCCCCTAGCCCACAACTCTCCCTGCCTGCAAACTCAAGTCTCACCTCACACCTCCCAGCAGTGACCCAACCCGGATTTCCAGGCTTGGCAAGAACTTAAGGAAGAAGGGAAACCACAGGCTAGTTTGTGAAGGAAAGTGAGCTACTTTTATGAGCTCAGAGGCCTAGACCCTAAAATACAGCATCCAGCCTCCAGCCTCAGCTCTTGCCTCATCCTGCTCAGCTTTTGGGTCCTAGGCACTCTGCACAGGTGATTTCTGCAGAGCCACCTCCAAGCCTCTGCTCAAGCTGTTCCCTCCTCCTAGAACACATTTTCCTGTCTCTCTGCCAGAACTGCCTGGTGATCCTTCAGGTCTCAGCTTCCAAGTCACTCCATCCTACACTGTTGGGGACCTAGGGATCCCATGTTGAATGAGGCCACCCAGTTCCTGCCTCCATCAATCTATAATGTGGGTGGCTTCCTTCCAGAACTTTCCTCAGCCTCCCGGGCTGTGTTGAGCACTTGTCCTCAGCTCCCATGGGCTCCTGGGATAAGGGATAGCTCTTCCTGGGCTGGTTCCACCCGCCTGTCCCTGGTCTGTCTCCAGTAGCTATGACTAGGGGCTCCGCAAGGGCAGGGAGCAGTCTGCCATGCACTGGGCACAGTTTTAGCCCAGTAGGTGGCTGCTGAGTGAGTAAATGAACAAAGAGTTTGTGCTAGCTGAGGCATGGCTTCGTCTTCACTGCATGCAAAGACAGAAACCAGGAAAGGGAGATCCAAGCAAGATCTTGCTAGAGAGAGGATGTAACATTGGCTCTGGCTCCCAGCTCTTGTGTGCTCTGCCCGGGGATGGGGGTGCAGCCCCCTTCAGCTGTTCCCAAGTGTTTCCACATTATTATGTCAGCAATCAAGACTCCGTAGGTCCCGAGCGTAAAAATGTGGGATGGAAAAGAGAACTGTCAGCAGATGGCTCAGAGCAGCCTCAGAGCCCACCCTCCAGGCCCACCTTGAATCTGCCTTTGAAACGTCCCTGCATCAGTCCTCTGCTGGGCAGCCCCAGTACCACTGCTGGGCCCAGGCCCCCCTGACACAGGGAGCAGTGGCTCCTCCCCGTCTCCCTAACTCTGATCTAACCCGCACGATCCCTCCTCTCCATGGCGGCCTGCGGGTTCCCTGCAAAAGGTAACTGGCTTCTGTCACTGCCACTCCAGGTTCAAACCTCTCCATAGCTTCCTGTAGCTCACAGAATTAAACCCCCAAATCCTTACACTGAGCCTCCAGAAAAAGTCCAAACTCCACACGGTGGCTCAGGAGGCCTTGCCTGACACGACATTCATCACCAGCTCCAAGCTGACTTCAATCTCCAACGCAATGATTTACCAGTCTCCAAGGCCCCCAGTTCTCATCCTCTATGCCAGAGCCCATGCTGTTCCCTGTGTCTGATGCTGTTCCCTGGTGTAAAAGGGAAACCCTAATTCCCTGACTGGCAAACTCATCTTTCCAGACCCACAGCAGTCTCTTTGCAGCTCCTTCCCAGCTCCTGGCTCTGCGCACCTGCACAGCACGTACCCAGGGCCCTAGAAACCTCCATCTCATGCTGTCACGGGTGGTCTTCTCTCCCCAGTGAGCCACTTGAGAGCAGGAGTCCCATTTTATTTATCTAGGGGCTCCCCAGATCTGGCCCAGAGTAGACACATTAATATTTATCAGTGATTATGGCTATGATGAATACAATGTTTAAGCTCCCTCTGTGGCCTGGTAACTTGCTCTAAGCTCTCGAATTAGTTTGTTTCTAGAAATCAAGCCAAAAGGAAAGATCCAAATGCCTCAGCTTCCTCCCCATCTCTCCAGGCTCCAGTCTGAAGGTAGAGGGCTTGAGGATTAGCATGTGAGCAGTGGAGGGAAGGCCCCCTGGAAATGACACAGAAGAGGGGAGGAATGATGGGGTTCACCACCCCAAGCCAGGCACTTGAGTATCTGAGACCCTCACACTCAGCCCAGAACAACATGGGTCTTCATTCCAAGGCCACCCTGTGGGTCCCAGGGGATACTCTCAGGTCTGAGGCCCCCACATCACCTTCCAGTGGCTGAGATGCTTCCGCTTTCTGGAGGAAAAGAGCAGGCTAGAGACACAGCTGAACTGGAAAGCGGGGACTTAACACATCAGAGAAGAGGGACAGGTGATAGGAATGCTGTGTGGCCTCAGGCAAGTGACTTTATCTCTCTGAGTCTCAGTTTCCTCATCTGGAAAATGGGTGAAAGTAATAAAAGCTCCTGAGATCCCACACAGGGAGCACCCAGCATGGGGCCTGACCGCTCACTCTGCTCCACACGTAAGGGCCATCATGATGATACTTATACCAACCCAACTAGCTTCTGAAGAGCAGGAAGAAAGGACAGAGGGGAAGCAGAAAGGACAGAGGAAAGCAGCCCAGAGGAGACAAAGAGCCTTGGCCCAGGCAGTCAGGGAACTTGAGACCATGGTCCCACCCCCTTCCTCCAAAGGCTCTAATTTGGACCTTCTGGGCAGCTGCGGGAATATGAACCAGGCTCTGGTGATGATAATGCTCTAAGCATCAGGCAGCTCTTGGTTCTCCACACTGACGGGGTGCTCAGTGGCATGGATAATCCAGAGGCTGTCACTCATCCATGAGACACTCTTATCAGGCATGGCCAAGCCTCTCGAACTATCTTCTGCCCCTGGATTCATTGCTAGCTCTGTTTGGTTCTGGGGGATGTGAAACTTCTGGGCCCTTGCGCCCGTGCTGGAGGATAGGGCGAGGTGGGGACTCAGGGCTTCCTGGGCCCTGGGGGCAGCTCTTAGCTCCAGCACAGAACAGTTCCACGAGAGATGCCACGGTCTGTTGGGGGGGACTCACTCCAGGCCAGTTCCAGTGCCAAATGCTTTAGACCAGCATTTCCTGATTCTGTACCGATCTCTTTGAGACCTTGAAAGGGGGCAACAGTGTTCAAAGCAGACAAAACAGACAGAGGCTGTGAGCTTCCTTGGGTCATGGAGAGCAAAAGCAGTGATAACAACAGGAACAGCAATAAAACATTAACGACAGTAACAGCTGTACTTTACTGAACACCAGCTTTATGCTGGGCCTTGCGCTGGGTCCCCCACCAGCATTCTCTCGTTTACTCCTGCATAGCACCCTTCAGGGAGGTAGCATTGTTACACTTATTTTACGGAGGAGGAAACAGACTTAAAGTGATGATGGCCGTTCCTCCATTATCCAGTTTGACAGACCAGGAAACGAAGCCCAGAGAGGGCAAGCCACTTGCCTGAGGACACAGACACCAGAATTTGATCCCAAAGTTTCTGACCGTCATACTCTTAACTACAGTTGTTTCCTTCCCAGCAAAATCCATGCCAGTCATTCAACAAATAGTTGCTGAGCCTTTAAGAAACTCCAGGGAGTGTCTGGGGCCGGGGATACTACGGTGAATGTGATGAGTCCCTGTGCTCTTGCGGCTGACCAGCTAATGCGGGAAAGACAGACACTGAAGGCTCCATCACTCTCAAGGATGACGAGGGTCAGGCAGGGAACTGGGGGAGGCTGCTAACAAAGAGTCTATCTACTTTCTCCCAGAGGTCAAGAGAGCCCCCCTGGTTAAGCGAGACGCCTTCCAGGCTGCACAAAACTTCTAGTCCAAAGAAGCAAGACAGACATTCACTGGACAATCACATCAAGTCCCTTCTAGCACTTAAAATGGTGGGTGCCACCTAAGGGTCAAGCACTGTAACCAGGGCCCAGCGGGAAAAGACATATCCTTGTCCCCTGTCCCCATAGACCCTCTAAGCTGGAGGCAACAGCAGAAGTTACTTATCTGGAGGAAAAGCCAGGTTCCAGGTCCCTCACCTTCCCTGCCAGCTTAGACCCCACTAAACTTCTCCTGATCTTTCAGCCACAAGGAGGTGGCCAGGCTGCTCACATGGGCCCAGCTGCAGCCTCCGCTTTCCCTCCTTCACGTGTCTCTCAGAATTATCGATTCTGCCACTGGAACGGCCAGGATAATTTTGCTTAGCTTCAAATACCTGGTTCTCATGAATTCCTCAGCCAGAAGGTTATAAAGTTTCTCCTAAAACATGGGGGAAAGATTAAGCCTGCTTATGGTTAATAATACACTGTACCCTGTCCATCAGCTGCCTGTCTGCTATTGAAAGTTCACTATAAGATACTTATTTAAACAGCCTCGCAAGGCTTCCAAGGAAAGTGCAGTTATGCATTTTCCCCTTCTTGCTGGCACGAACAACTATAGATAAACATCAATTCGCTCCCGCGGATCACAGTCACAGTAAATAAATTTTTTAGGAAGCTGGAGATCCGCACAAAGGCTTCACCAAGCTCCCATTTCACACAACATCAATGTTTGGCCTCCAAGAAATAAAAGCTCTAAGGTGCCCGTCACTAGGCAAAATTATCAATTGTCAACTCACTTTTTACGAGGGAGAAGATGGAGCATTTTAAGGAGACATTTTTTCCCTGCAGGAAAAAAATTTGGATGGACGGTCATTGCACCCACAAACTAACCACTAGGACTTTCCCCCTAAAAGCCCAGGAGTCCATGCCCCCAAATTCTGGCCCCTGGGCAAGCAGAAGTAGCCATAGCTCAGAGCAGCCAGTTCCAGATGAGTTCAGTGACTTCAGTGACTCAGGCTTTGGGTTATTTTCACTTTGTTAAAGTGAGTTTGTTTTTTTTTTTCACTACTTTTAGAAGTGGCAGACGAGGCTTGTCTATTATAAAATATTTGTTGCAAACACACACACACGCACACACACACACGCCCCCTCACTCACCACCCCACACACAGTTCCCGTTTGTGTAAAAATCTCAAGTCGTTCTGGTGTGAGGGACAGGAGATGGGGAAGCTGAGACACCCTTCTGGGCAAACCAGGGTTTATGTAACCCTTTGGGCCTCATATTCAGCACAACTGTGCTGGAGTTGGGAACCTGGAGCAGATGCCATTTTACAGATGGGGAAACTGAAGCACAGGGAAGCCTAAGGAAGGGAGAGGGAACCAGAGAAGTGGACTTGGTCATTCCTGCATTCGAACCTCAGCTCTGCCACCTACAGCTGCAGGCCTTGGGCAGGTAACTGAAACTTCCTGGAGCCTCAGTTTCCTCATCTGTAAACTGGGGATTGCAGCAGTCTCCGCCACACAGCATCCATGGGAAGATGAGCTTCTAAATTCATACTCGCTCGTTTTACTCTAAAGGGTTCATATCCTCCTAGTTAATCACTGTCAGGAACCCAGGCTGGATTTGCAAGGAGGGAGCACTGTTATTGGAGCAGCACATCCAACCCTGATTCTAAGCCTGTCACTTCAAGTCACAGCTGTTCTCCCAAATCTCCAGATTCTCTGTCCAAGTAATGAGACCCTGGACTCCTAAGTCTTTAGTATTAAAATCTTTATGTGATGTCTTCACAGCCACCCCGCAAGGAAGGTGCTGGTATTATCCCCAATTTACAGAGATGAAAACTGGAGCTCAGGGAAAGTTGTCAATGAACAAGGAAACATGAACAACCCCAGACCTCAGCTTGGCCCCGCTCAGAAGCCTCTGCTCCTCCTCCCGACGGCAGTAAAGACTCCAAGTCTCAGCTTTCCGACCTCCTTTAGGACGGACTTGGGAGCCCTTTCTCCTGCCCATGGTTGGGGGAGTCATCCCCACACCCCCTCCCCTCTTCCCCACAAAGAACTCCTAACAAAGCTCAGAGTGAAAAGGACATGTTTACAACATTTTCTAAAAAGGTCTGCACTAGGTTAAACAGTGTTCTCCTCCCATAACCCCGACCCCACAAATTCACATCCAGACTACGGCCGGAACCTCAGACTATGACTTCACTGGGAAACAGGATCCTCGTAGTTGAAATTAGTAAAGATGAGGTCATACTGGATCAGAGCAAGCCCCAAATCCAACGATCATTGTCCTTATAAGAAGAGAGGCCAGGCCAGACAGAAGACAGCCATGTGACAATGGAGGCTGAGACTGGAGTGACACAGCTGCAAAACAAGGGGCACCAAGGACTGCTGGCCACACCCGAAAGCTGAAAGGGGTAAAGAAGGACACTCCTCTGGAGCCTTCAGAGGGAGCATGGCCTTGCTAACACCCTGATTTCAGACTTCTGGCCTTCAGAACTGTGAGACAACACATTTCCACTGTTTTGAGCCACCCAGTTGGTGGTAATTTGTCATGGCAGCCCTAGGAAACTAAGACAATGCTATTCCATGAGAAGTGCATAGAACCATGGGTGACAGTTGTCTGGGATTTTGGAAAGTTCCAGGCTGGCTGAGGTGAAAAATCTAAATGGGCCCTGTCAGTAGGGCAATCAGGATGAGGTGGCCCAGTTCCCCAACTCTCAGTGGCCCCACAGAGTTTCTACCTGTACTTGAGAGGCTGCACAGGGACAAGTGCAGGCCACCCGGTTACACCTGACCTTAGCCAGCAGTGGCCTCGGCTGTGTCTCCTCCAGGCCTCATGGAAAGGGCATGGCTGAGTCAGGAAATCTACCTTGGCAGCTTTTGGGCTGTAAACCTCACCTCCCTCCCCTGAACAGTAACACCGAGGCACACACCCCAGAGTTATTTATTGCCAGTTGCCTCTTACTGAGGCCGTGCTTCATACCAGAACTGTGCCTGGTTGTCCCACCCCTGGCTGGAGTGGGCTCACTGACTCCTTTGGCCACCTTTTGAGGTGAGTCTAAAGAGTGACCCCTTATACAGATGTGCAAACTGAGGCTGGGAGTGGCTGAAGTTAGCTAGGACATGGAACAGTTCGACATAGACCCCAGTCTGTTGGACTCTAGCACCTGTACCCTTAGTCCAGAAGATAACATACATGGGGCCTCACCACAAAGCAGGAGCTCCATAAATGCTGGTGCTTGCTTTGGAACCCTCGGTTTGGCGATGGCGCCGTTTCTCAGCACCTCTCCTAAGATAAGCCAGAGAAGTGGGAGGAGAGCCTCAAACTAGTCTAAAATTAAAAGAAAACAAAGAAAACCAATAGTCAGTATCTATGTTAGGCTGATTGGATTGTGGCACCTTTGAAAAACCACTGGACAAAATAAAGGAGTTGTATCTTTAACACCAAAGACCTCGTCCCCCTGGGGACACTCATGGACTCTGAGTGGGGGTTGGGGTTTGGGGGGTTTGTTATTCACTGTAAGGCGCTGGCTCAGGGAGCATTTCGTCTGACCCTCACTGAGGCCAAGGACGCCAAGAGGTGGGGAAGGTAGAAACTACTGCTATGTTACAGAAAAGACTGTGGAACAGAGAAGTAAAGGGGCTTCCCCTAAGTGGCCCAGCCCAGAACCCAACTCACCCAAGATGCCCCCCATCTGGCCCCTTGCCAAGCTCTGTCACTTTCACACTGACAAATGTCCTGAATTCATCCACTTTTATCCAAGTCCACTCCCACAACTCTGCTCCAGTCAGCCGTGATCACTTACCAAGATGTGGCAGTAGCCTCCGCTGGGGGCTCGCCTCTGCTCCCCTCCAACTCCACACAGCAGCCAGAACCACTTGTCTCAAATGTAAGTCTCTCTGCGTCACTCCTCTGCTCAAAACCCTCCATGGCTCCCTATCACCCTCAAGATGAAGTCCAAATTCTTACCCATCTATAAGCCCACCTGGGATTCCTCTAGCCTACTTTGGGCTGTTCTAACAGAAAAAGACTGAGGGCCAGAGTGCCTGGGTTCTGCTCTCTGCCTGTTTAATGTTCAAGCATTACCACTCTGATTACAGTTCTCCAAAAGCACCTGTGCCCTCTAATCTCTGAGCCTTTGCATCTGCTATTCCCTCTTCTTGGAACATCCTTCCGTCCTCCTCTTTCCACTCACCTGGCAAAGCCCAGTGTTGCCTTAGGTGTTGTCTCCTGCAGACAGCCCCCTCAGGCTCCCTGGATGTCCCCTGTTATAGCATGTGCCATCTTGCTCAGGAAACCAACAGCTAAGCAGAATTCGGGTCCAGGAGATCACAGACCCCAAGGAGCCATGTCAGGGCACATAATTCAGGAAGGAGGCTTTGCCTCTCTCGGCATACTCTGCTCAGAGCTCTGAACCTCAGGGCAGATAGATCAGAGTTCTCAATCAGACCTCAGATACTGCCAGTGGTTTTCTTCCCCTATAAGGTGTTATCTATTTCTTATTTAGTCCTCATTATTACTCCGCATTTCAGAAGAGGAAAGTGGGGCGTTAAGAAGAGAAATCACTTGCCCCAGGCCACAGTCTGGTTGCCTGTAGGGCAAGGACTCCATCTCAGTGCTGCTGGACTTGGCTGCAGAACTTGTGCCCTTGACCACTGCATCACAGGGCCGAAGATGCCCTGAGAACAGCAACTGTGCAAGACAAATCAAAGGAACTATAATCACCACCACGGGATGCCAGAGCTGGGAAGGACCACAGCTCCACCTGGCACAACCTCAATTCCTTTTCCATCCTGGGCCGCAGTCTCCCCACCTATAAAACAGGTATAACAACACCACCAACACCGCACACCCAATGTGCTCACATAAGGCAAACGACTGGGTGGGGGAGAGGGTCATGACTCCTGAGGTTAGCAGGTCACTCAGGAGCAGCCAGGCGGGAAGCCCAGGCCTACTCTCAGCCACCTCTCACCTACTGAGTTGTCAGTCATTTAAGAGGTCACCCACAGTGCCCAACTAAGTGGCTAGAGATCATGTGACTATGCATGAAGGAAGCGAGCTTCCTGGCTCTGCTCAGTATCCAAACCACAGAGACTCAGAGCTGCATGTCTAGAGGAAAGAACTCGGGGTCTGGGGCCAGACACTCCCAGGTTTGAGTCCCACTTCCACCACCTGCAAGCTGTGTGTCTTCAGACAAGTCCCTTAACCTCTCTGAGCTTGTTTCCTTCCCTGTAAAAATCCATCTATATCATGCAGCTGCTGTGAAAACTTGAGTTAATGTATCACAGGGTAGGGGTTCTGCCCATTGTATCTCTAATAATTAATGAAGTGCTTTCAGTCTCTCAATTCTTTTACATTGAACTTCTTATTGTGAGATAATTATAGATTCACACACAGTTGTACCAAAGAATACAGAGCGACCTCCTGTACCTTTTCATTTTCCCCTTGGTAATAATTTAGAAAGCTTACTACAAAAATCACAACCAAGATACAGACATTGATGCATTCGACATACAGAACATTTCCACCACCACAAGGGTCCCTCACCTTGCCCTTTTATAACCAAACCTACCTTCCCTCCATTCCCATCCCTAATCTGTTCTCTATTTCTATAATCACTCATCTGTTAGCCATTTCTGTCTTCTCAAGAATGCTACATAAATGGAATCATCCAGTATGTCATCATCTTTGAGACTGGCTTTTTTCACTCAGCATAATTCCTTCAAGATTTAACCAAGCTGTTAATGTGCCAATAGTGCTGAGTAGTGATCCAGTGGAATGGATGTACCACAGTTTGTTCCATGGAATGGATGTACTACAGTTTGTTCAACCACTGACCAGCTGAAGAGCATCTGGGTTGCTGAAGACCATCTGGGTTGCCTCCACTTTGGGACTATTATGACTAATGCTGCTGTGAACATTCATGGGCAGGTTTTCGTGTGAACTTAAATTTCCATTTCTCTGGGATTTGGCCTTTCACTTTTAAACCCCTACAGACATATAATTTCATTCATTCCACAAATATTTTTTGAGCACCTACACGCCAGGATTTGAACCCTCAAGGACTGAGGGAAGTGATTTGATGGCTTAAAAAAGGTGCGCTCTTCCTCTCTTGGTTCTGCACCCATTTCTGTGATGTTAACTGTCTTCCTCTACCAGGCCACACTCACCTCATTAAAGGCCCCTGGCAGCGACAGTTTCCTATAAT
Organism: Vicugna pacos; assembly: GCF_048564905.1. NCBI lineage: Eukaryota > Metazoa > Chordata > Mammalia > Artiodactyla > Camelidae > Vicugna > Vicugna pacos. The sequence continues at coordinate 17,739,137 of NC_133018.1, forward strand.
ATAAATTGGCTGGTTCCTCATTAACTATGAAAGACCTAAATGCTGATCACCTCAATCAATATGTTCTAAGCTCTCACCATTATAAAAAGAAATAATCAGGTCAGCTGAACCTGTTCCCTGTAATCAAAATGTTCCCGTCCTCAGTGCACCTCTGGCCACTCGATTCCAGACGCCAATGGGCTCAGCATTTTCTCTATCATGAAATAAACTTCATCTTAAGTCCTGAACCCCTGACATCCGTTGCTCCTGTGACAATAAAAATGCCAGCCATGATATAATAGGCATATTTAACCTCCAGTGTCACCAATGTTTTCAGCAGCTGCACAGAGCTTGTTCTAGCTCACTGACAGGGCCAGCAGCCCAGCCTGGGAGATTACTGTGCCCATTTTCAGAGAGGCCCCAACTTGCACTGTGTTTCTTTCGGGTTAAGTAGAAGGCATCCAGGAATTATGTTGCTGGAATCAGGCTGGGCACAAGGTAGGAACCTCTGGCTTCTCTGCCAGCTGCTGCTGTTCCTAATTTCTGATCTCATGCCGTTAAGATATCTCCCAAGCCAATGCCGGGCACAAGAAGAGGCTTTTCGTCAACATTCACTCAGATAATAATGCTCTGAGCATGTGTTTTGTGCAGGCCCTTGCTGGGAGCTGGGAGGTAGGAGGGAGCAAGAAGACTTCTCAGAGCTTACACTTCAATGGGGGAGAGAGACCCCAACACAATAAACAACCTGATACACAATTATAAATGGAGACAAATGCTGGGAGGAGAGTCAAAGGGTGCTGACAGAAGAATAAAGGGGGGAAATGCGCTTTAGCAAAAATGGTCAGAGAAAGCCTCTTTGAGGAGAGAATGGAGCTAAAGTAACCAGCTAGAAGAAGAGCATCCTGGCAGAAGGAATGGCATGTGCACAGGTCCTGGGGCACAAGCAAGCTTAGTGTATTTCAGAAACCAGAAGCATTTAGGGAAGTCTCTGGCTTTGTCTCCTTTCACGCTCCCCCTCACTCACTCGGTCCCATCCACGCTGTCTTCCATGATGTTTCTCAAATCTTCCAAACACATTTCCCCTTCATGGAATGACTGGAACCCCCTCCCACAGCTTTTCACATGGCCTCTCCAGACGATGTGCTGGTAAATGCTTAATAATCAGCTCCCTGGAAAAAAAAAGCTCAAATTTGTGGCATTTGCCAATTTCCATGGTGTAAATACTCCCACCCTGGCTAATTTCAAACTACCAGACACCACTGAACAAGGGGCTGGGAAGAGATGGGTGCAACTGGATCTCATGAACCTGCACAAGCCAACTCCAGCACACCACTGGGTTGCTCCCTCATTTCATTCAGGCCTTTAAACACCACCTCTTCAGAGAAGCTTGTCCTGTTCCCCACATCAAAAACAGAACCCCCATAGCCATCCTCCGCCCTGTTTCACTTTTTGTCCCCTCCTCTCACACCTGATATTCATTTGTTTCTCTACCGCTTGTCTCCCCTGACTGGCAGGGCAGCTCCATGAAGGCAAGGAATCACTAGTGTCCAGAACAATGCCTGGCACAAAGCGGATGCTCAATAAACATTAAGAGCATAATAGGATGATGAGAAGGCCCACGTGTTTGGGCTGCAGTGATGAGGAGAAGATGGGGCTGGGTCCAATTGCCTATGGCCTGGTGACTCTGATGTGGGCAATGACTTTCCCCTGGGAAGCTTCTGAGCAACTGAGCAATGAGACTGACTTGAGTTTTAAGACACCCCTCTTTGGATGATGGGTGGGGAGAAGCCCAGAAGTTGAAGTCAGGAGCTTCCTGAGGATGCTTCAGTGGCAGAGAGTGGAAGATACCGAGAGACACCCCTGAACCGCGTTCTGCAGCAAGAATCCTCAAGACTTGGGAGTGGGTGGGGCGTGAGGACACTGGCTGGACCCCGAGGCCTCCGCAAATCCTGTGCACCCGGCAGGAGCCTCTCCAGAAGGGGGTCGCCAGGGAACCTGGGTGACGGCAGGCCTGGCAGGCCGTCTGCCAACCTACCCACCACGTGGTTCCTCATTATACAGTGCAGTCACTGCTGCCAAGCCTTCGCAGCCACTCTCATACCGTTTTGCTTTTAAAATAGAAGTTTCCTGTGAAATTGCAAATAATTCATCGCTGAGAGTCCTTAAAACGTTCACAGGTATTTAAAATGCTATATAATCAAGTTCGCAAAAATATAAAGTGTAAGCGTTAAAATACTTTAATGTTCTAATTAAAACCAACCACTTACGCCCTCGTGCTGACTCCTGTTTACTATTTCCGTAATAGCCAATGGCCTGTTCTGGAAAAAAAAATTTTTTAATTGGCGTTAAAAAAAAAAAAAGGAAAAAGTTAAGTTTGCTCTCTCCAGCAGTGCTCTGAAAAAACTAAAACTCACACTCTCAAAATATCTACAGGTTGCTGACTGCTGATGCATGGGGGGGTAAGAGGATAAAGAGGGCCCCTCAGCCCACTCCCCTGGAAACAGGGACTGGGCAGGAATTAGAGAAAAGGGAGCAGAAAACCTTTATGTCTCAGGGTTGTGAGAATGCCCACCACCCCGGACACCACCAAGCACTCCACCAATTGGTCCTCACTATTGGAAGCTAGGAGGGAACTCATACTTGTTTGTAAGGTTTAATGAGATGAGCCAAGGCTCTATCTGCTCCATAAACCCTGATTTCTGTCCAGCACAGCCATGATGGCTTTGCATATGCTGTTCCCTCGCACTTCCCCCTGCAAACTTCTACTCAACCTTCCATTCTTGGTTCAAGTGTCACCTCCTTAAAGTAGCCTTCCCTGATTACCTCCACGTCAGGATTCAAGTTAATTGCCCTGTTGTCTGGTCTGCTCTTGCTGCTTTCCTGTCCAAGGTTTGGCTTGTCACCCTGCCTCCACCAAAGTCGCCAAGAATGAGCAGGTTCTCAGGCCAAACGGGGGCCACCCTATGGATGGCAACCCTTAACTGCTTGCTGGGCCTCTCCCCCTAACGCTGGCTCCCAAAACACAAAGTCCCGTGTGCTTCCTTTCTTGGCACTGAGTGCCATCTGTAATCATACATTATCTGCCTATTTGCTTGCTCAGCACCCCCTCCTCCTCTAAGCTATAATCTGATCCATGAGATCAGAGGCATTACAGGTGCCCAGGGCCCACCTATGTGCACACAGTAGGTGCTCACCAAATGGCATAGGAAATGGTCTCTTAGCTCCCTCCTCAATCTTGGTCCTTTTTTTAAAGTGGCTCCTATCTGGCTTATTCATTCATTCATTCACTCAACACCACCACCCTCCCCTTTACCGAGGACCCACTTTGTGTCAACCCCTGGAGACATGCCAAGATGCACTGACTCTGGGGTCCCCAGTCCCCTTCACTCCAAAGGGTTCTGCTTCCTTTCCCATCTGTCCACAGCCCCATGAACCTGTCAGGCCCTGGGCCTTGGACCCTGGTCCCTAGAAGACCAGGCTCCAACATCTCTCTTCTCCACAGTCTCCTTGACCTACTAATTCCTAGCCTTCTGGTCCTTGTTCTCAAAGGCCTCTAGCACCTGTGCCCTCCTTCCTCATTCCTGCCCTACTTCTAGGCTGCATCACTGTTCACCTGCATGCTGGCTGCTCCCTGCTCCCACCCAATTTGACACAGTGGTTCTTGGCCGGGGGTGACTGTATCCCCCAGGGGACACTTGGCAATAGCTGCAGACATTTTTGATTGTCACAGTTAGGGTGGAGGCAGCTGGCAATCCAGTGGGCAGAGGCCAGAGATGCTGCTTAACATCCGACAATGTGCAGGACAGCCCCCCACAACCAAATGGCCCAAAATGTCAATCGTGTGGAAGCTGAGAAACCTTGGGATAAAAGGATCTTTTAAGCATACCTCCAAATATCTCACTCTCCTGCTCAAATATCTTCTATGGCTCCCTATGGCCCATCAAGCTATCCAGCAAGACCTCTTCATGACATCCTGCATTCTCCCAGCCTAACTCCCACATCTCCCATTCGCACATAAGCCAAGCTGGCCTGCATAGTGCTTCCCAGCCTTGACCTTGGTCTACTGACCCTGGCCCTTGCCAATGCTGTACTCTCCTTCATCTGTCAGCCTGTCAAGTCTCCCAGCTTTCAAGGCATATATTAAATGTTCCCAGGCTCCTCAGCTGATCTAACCTCTGTCTTTCCTCTGCGTCCATGCCCTGGGCTTCAATTTCCCCCAGGCCACCTGCCACCCCTGTCCACTATGGTCACTGCTATTGGTTAGTTCTCTCAGACTCTTTGGGAAACTTGGTCTCACTCATCTCTCCCCGCCAAACTGCCCAACACAGTACAGGAGGCATTCAAACACCTCCGCCCACTTAAGTTTCAATCCAGAAATTCCCCCCAAATGCAACCAGTTCAGGCCATCAGCCTCTTATTTGGACTGATTCCAATCCCCTTAGTTTCCCTTTACAACGTATTGTGATTTCCTCTTCTCTGTTTTTCCTTCATCTCAGCTCGATGCAGAGGCCGGAAATGCTCTGTCCACAATGTGAGTAGAGACACAGATGCTACCAATCCACCTGCTGCCTGCGCACAGACCCCCACCTGCCCCGGTGGTGGTTCTGCTCTTTTGTAGTAGCTTGATTTCAAACGACAAGGTAAAACATCTTCAGTGCTGGAAACCTAAAAGCTGCCTTAAGAAAGTCAAACACAAAAATCACCTATAATCTCTACCAACCAAAGAAAATGCAAAAGAGATCCAGGAACCATTCCACTCAGGAGTGAGGGAGCTGGAGCATTTATACACCACCCTCTGAGACCGAGGGCTGCTCCCAAGAGCTCCCTGCATTCTGGCCTGCTCCACTCTCAGGGAAGTGGTCTTAAGGTTTTGGACATAAGCCCCCAGGGACCAGAGATACAACACAAGCAGGTGGAAGCTTGTCAGAAGACACTGGGAAGTCACAGGGGACCGGTGTCAGCATCTGCTGATCTGCTTTTGCCTCTGCCTCAGGCTACACGGTAGATAACCACTGGCCCAGCACAAATTCCCGTTACATCTAGCAACCGTCTTCATCTTCATTTGGGGATCCCCATCCTATCCAGTCCCACTCCCTCCCAACTACTGTGAACATCTGCGGTGCTTTCCTGGCCAGACAGCATCGGAATCTTCTTCTGTGGATGGAGAAGACCCCCTTACATGAGTCTTGGTGGGAGGCTGAGTTGATTTCTGTTGCTTGCAGTTAAAAGTCCTGGATGGGGTTCCTCCCAGATCACAGGGGTGAAGCTTGAGACCCAGGCATAGGCCAACAAACAAATCTCATTTCCCTAGACTGGGGAGGCTCTGCTTTTTTAACTTACAAAAATTACGTGCTAAAAAAAAAAGAAAAAAGATCACACACTATGTGCTGCTCCCCCTCAGCTTTTAACCACATGACAATATGCTGAGGATGTTCCCCCAGGACAATAAATATCAGCTGATTTTTCCCTTCTTAAAAAAATCCAGTTTCCATACTTTTCCAAAAAATGAAAATGAAATCAAATGAACTTTGCTTGGAACAATTTGAGACACTCCTTGAGAAAGCTGGAATCCCAGGGGATGTTTGCAAGCCTTGGCTAGACACTGTGGGTGGATGACAATCAAAAGGCAAACCAGAGGATCATGCCCCACCACTGCAGTAGTTAGTCAGGACTGGTGACACGGTGGCTGGGGCTGGTCCCTGGGTCCCAGACACCAACTCCACTTCCCTGAAATGCTGCCATAACCAGGGTGCCTTTGGTGTTCACTTTGTACTTATAACTGTAAAAGCTCCTATTTATTGAAGAATTACTGTGTTGGGAGCTGTACCAAAAACTCAACATCCACGTCACTGAATCTTCTTGGCAACTCTATGACAGCTATTATCAACAACATCTCCATTTTAAAGGTAAGGAAACTGAGGCTCACAAAAACTTAGCAGCATTACTATTAGCGGTAATAATGGCTCACATCTGTTGAATGCTTACTATGTACCAGGCACTGTTCTAAGTGCCTTACATTGATTTATTTCATTTCTTCAATAGATATTTGCTGACCACCTACTATGTGCCAAGCTCCATTTTAGATGCTAGGAAGACAGCAGTAAGCAGAACAGACAAAAATCTCTGCCCTGCTGGGGCAGCTATTTTAACGGGAGAAACCAGTAAGCAAGGTAAGTGGTTAAAAGCTATAATATGATCAATCATGTTAAGTGCTAAGGAAGGAAAAATACATAGCAGGGAAAGGAAGAATGGGGTGTGTGTGTGTATGTATGAGTGTGTGTGAATTTAAGTGTGTGAAATTAAGTGTGAGTATGCACACACTGCGAAATTTTAGTCTGGGTGGCGAGAGGGCTTCCCTGGGAATGTAACTTCTGAGTAAAGACCAAAGTGAAGGAGCAAGCTATGCCAACATGTGAGAAAAGAGGGAAAAGCAACAAGGAAAAGGCCAGAGATTATCATCATTCCCATTTTACAGATGAAAAACCGAGACCCAGAGAACAGAAATGATTGCTTGGTCACACAGCAAGCAAGTGGATGTGCCCGGACTGGCATCTGGGTCTTCTGACACTAGAACAGATAGTTCTTTCCACTGAGATCCCTCAGCAAGCAATTACTCTATGCCACGTCTGGATTAAGATGCTTGTGAGAGCCTGTTTGTCACCAAGGAGAGCTGGGAAGTGAGGCTGGCATCCTTCCACACAGTCCAAAGCCACGTGGGCACTCCCAGCTTGTGCACACACACAGGTGTGCATGCAGGCCCTCTGCCCCCCAATAATGTGGGTGCAAGAACAGTGTTGCTGAGGGATGTGCAACGATTAAGCTAATAAATAAAGGCGTCCAATCGATGGTTCCTGGAGCAGAGCACTGGGGAATGAGAAATTGCTACTCATGCCGGGAAAAGTCAGCTCCTCCAAGACCCACCAAACCACGGCTTCAACCAACAGCAACAGGGAAGAATAGCTGAGCAGGAAGAGAGAGGCCAGGGCCTAATAAGGGTAAAGCTGTGTGATCACAGGCAAGCAACTGCCCCTCTCTGAGCCTCATTGATAAAACAGGAGTGGTAACACCAGTCCTCAGTCCAAATGCCACTGCAGGTCCAACCCAGTGAATGTCACAGTGCATCACAAATGGTATGGACAATTCTGACCAGGTAACGCATGCCTGTAGCATAAATTCAGAGGCTACAAGAGGGTATAGAGGAGAAATTCAATCTCCCACCCAGCCCATGTCCTCCTGCCAGGGGCAACCACTGTTGGCCGTTTCTTATGAGTCCTTCTGGAAAGTTCTATACCAACAATTATTCTCACTTGCTTGTCTGTGCAAAGAGCAATTTGTCTGAGGTCACTGGCTTGCAAAAGGCAGTGCTGAGACTGGAAGCCCCACATCAATCTGACTTCATAGCCCAAGTTCCCAACCTCTGTGCCACCTTGCTCCCAGCTGAGGGAAAGTCTGGAAGATCAGTCCACAGACAAGCAGGGTTCTGCCACAAAGAATTCCTCCACTCCCCGGGACCAGGTCACTGCAGACCAGGGGCTACAGACCTCATGAGGCTAGACCGAGGCCCCAGCTGGCCCGAGCACTGCCTCCTCTTCCTTGGCCACCTGGCTATGGACCAGAATTGCCAAATCTGTCACCACCCACTGGACAGCTACAGTAGACCCCTCAGCAGAGACGTCCCATTCCTACAGCCCACTCTAATGCAAAACTTGAATAAGCCACTCCTTCGCTCAAAACCTTCCCAGGGCACTGCAGATAAAAACCAAAGTCCTCCTCCAACCTAACCCAGCCTTTGTTTACCTGTCCAACCTCCTCTTCCATCCCTCTCCCCCTTGTCACCTCATCACTCACCTGCCACCTGGCCTAGCTGGCTCCTCCAGCACACGTGCTGGCCCTTCTGGCTCTCTTCCCTTCTCCCTTCATTTAGAGAGAACTTTCTGGCTTACATTCAGAATGAAATGGTCTTGTTATTTTTTTGTCAGAGCTTCCTCGCAAGACTTTGCATGTTTTATAATTATATACCCTGTCATTCCTTCACTGCCTGCCTGCCTCCCCTCAGCCAGAATGTATACTCTTTGCGGGCAGGAACCTTGTCTCAATAAACAGCTTCCTCTCTGATGCCCAACGCAGTGCCTGGCACACAGTGTGGGCTCGACTGTTTGTTGAATGAATAAATAAAGTGACCAGAAGTGACACCCTCCACAATGAATCATCTATGCATTCAATTTGCTCACTGGCCCACTTTCATATGAATGTTTCGAAAATTTCAGAGGATAGGGCTGGAAACCCCAGCAACCCCCAGTGGTAAAAAAGCCTTTGCCACCCCACATGGCTACCACCTGGACTCCCTTTGTCTTCTCTCTTCTTTCGTGCTGTTGCATTAAGCAAAATTTCTCCATTGGCAAATAAATGCTTTTTCCATCAATAACCGCGGATGACTAAATCAAACCTTTAGTTGCTGTTCTTATCTCTTAAACAGACCCATGGATTTCCCAACTAATCAGAAGGTGAATCAAACGCTGCCATTTGAGGTGGGAGATAATCCAGTCAATTTCTTCCAGGAGGAGGGATCTGGGTGGGAATTTGCGTATGGCCCCCAAAAAACAAACACCCTTGTAAATAAAGGCGGCCTCCATCCTGTCTCCACAATGCAACTCTTATTGAGTGAGTCAGGTGTTTGGCTGATTAAAAATTGATCCATTTCAAAATCTAATCAACAGAATAGGATTCTTTCATACGTTATCAAGAGAGCTGCTGACATCGAAAACCAAACCTGTTATTAACCCATGAACTCCAGTGACCCGCTGCTCGCCGCTCTGCGGGACCGTAAATTATTCAGTGGTCCAAGACCAGGGCTGGTGAGCCTGATGGATTTAGATGGGGGCGCAGTCCAGGGGGTTCAGGTCGATGGCGTGGCCCTGTGGGTCCCCGGAGACCTGGGTTCCAGACACTCGAGGTTTTCGTATCATGACCACGAATACATTAGCCCTGTCCACCTGGGCTTTGCCACGGCTGTGCCTTTGACAGAAAAGCCTGTCTCAACTTCCCAAGCAGAGCAGGCAGGCTGGCCTAGGCCTCAGGGAGCTGCAGGGCTAGGGAATGATATTATCCCTAATTCCCAAGTTAATAAATTATTTTCTTTGAACTACAGAAAAGGCAAAAATAAACAAAGACAAGGGGGGGCCTGGCTGCATTTTGCAAACAGTTAGGAACAGGCCATACAGTCAGTTCAAATATTTCACCTCCTCATGCAAGGAAGAGCTCTGTTGCAATGGGACTGTTTAAAAGATGAGATGAAAAAAAAGCCAGCCATTGGCTGTTTATGTGTCTGGCGGGGCCCAGAGGGGCCAAGGGCTTTCTCGCCAACTTCTAGACTCTCTGACCTTGAATTAAAGCCTCATTAAGAGTCATATCTTATAAAAACAAGAGCAGAGTAAATAAAGGGCTTTTTAAAAGGACACATACCCATGCCAAATTTCCATCCTGCTAAGCAAGCAGGAAATCCAGCGGCAGCAAAGGCCGTACTTGGCATTATTTTGGGGTCCGTATTCCACAGTTGACCTGATTAGAAAGAAGGATTTAGGAGGGAAAAATGTAGTCTCAGGCAGGGCTGGAAGGAGACTGGAAACTAGGAGAAGAAATTTGGACTGTTTGCTGAGTAACAAAGGGGACTAAGGCAAGTCACTTTCTTGTTCTGAACAAGAAGACCCCAGAGGAGTGTAGATGCCATCATGGGCCCCTCGGAACAGCTGCTGAGAGAACCAGAAAGGCTCTGTAGGCAAACAGGGTTCAAATTCCAGCTCCACATTTCCTGGCTCTGCGAGCTTGAGCAAGAGACTCAATCACTCAGCCTTGGTGTTCTCATCCAATCAAATGGGAATAATGAAACAGCTTTGTTTCATTAAAAAAATTTTAATTCAGCTATGGGTTTTAAGGTAATGTTTATTTGGGAGGCACATAGGAATTACTCAAATGTTCAACAAATGGCATCTGTTGTTTTTGTTGTTAATATTATTGCTATTATTATGCGAGGTGTTTTGCACTCCTTGGAGGAGTGTGTGATAAAGTCAGCAGTGAATTAGCACCCTCCTCAACTGCACGGTCCCAACCTAAATGCTGGACCCTCATAAAAATAATGATTCTGACCTTCCTCTCCAGCACACAAAGCTTTATTGGTGGGAACTCTAGAAAGTACCTATACAAAGCTTGAAAGCCCAGGTCCTGGGTTCAGATTCCAGCTCTGCTACCTGCTAGCTGTGTGACTCTGGGAAAATGAATGCACCTCTCTGAAAGTCAGCTTTCAGAACTTTAAAAAAAAATGAGATGTTAATAATATGGACTTCGTGGAACTCACATATAAGCACAGTTCCTGGCACACAGTAAGCCTTTAATTAATGCTGGCTATCATCATCATCATCATCATCATCATCATCATCATCATCATCATCATTCTGATTCAGTTTCCACTTGATCAAGTGATTATTTTGTCCATTGACTACTGAGAGTTGAACCTGGCAAGGGCCTCTTGCTCAAAGACCCTAGGTGAGTCACTCCACCTGTCTGATTCCTGGGCTCTTCACCCATAAGGGTAAATAATGAGAACTATAAACTCCAAAAGACAAGGCCCTCATCTGGCCTGGTAACAACACTTGCTCCCTCAGTCTAGAACAACACCCAGCTACAACAAGCACTTAAAGAAACAAAGTACTACAATTAAACATCAGCTTGATAAGTTCTTTCCCAGAAAAGTCTGTGCTCGGCACAAGCTGTCATGCAAGGAAGGTGAATATCTCCCTCACCAAACCCAAACCCAAACTCTGAAGACGCCCTCCTTCCTGGGGGAAGCATCCAGCCCACCTTAAACTGCCTGGATACTTTGGTTCTGTCCTAGAGAGCATTCAGGAGGCCAGGGAGAGGCTGAGTCCCCAGCAAACTCTTACAGACCACCAGGAATCCTCTCTTAAATAATAATATATTTATAAGTCTGACGCCCTTCTGACCTCTTCTCAAAGCAATAGCATCCTCTGAAGGCCCCAGGACCCGATCATATTGATCCTGTCTGAGCTGTAATTCCGTGGCTTTGAGCTGAGCAGACAGGGTCGGCCTGCCCAGCTGGCTGCGGCCAGGCAGCTCTTGGGTGCCCAGCAGCAGCTGGGAAGAAAAAGAAATCAGATCTGCCCTCCAAAGGAGGGGAGAGCAGCTGCTCCTGTGCGCAGGGCTGAGGGTGGGGGCAGGAGCTGGTGGTGAACATCTCGTTTGTCCACTCCTGCCCTCAGGCCTGGCCTGGCCCCAGCCGGACCAGAGGAGACCCCAGAGGTGGAATGAATGGACCATGAGTCCTTGAGGCTCTCTGGTCAAGAAGCAGCATGGCGAGAGGAATCCAGGCCCTGGCCCTTGGCCAGGCCAGATCTTACCTGGTCAGACGGTGCAGTCTCTCAGGAGGCCTCAGGTCAGGACTCAAAGGACACTGTGCCCTCAAGAGCAAAGGTCAGAATCTGGCAGACACTTTGAGCTGAGACAGGCTCTCAGGCCAGCCAGGCTCTCCCTGCTGCTGGGGCTGCCGTCTACTGTTTACCTGCTGCCTGTTTTCCTCATGACAGGGCTTCCAAGAAGTGCAGACAGAAATCAATGCAGCTGGTCCTGGTGCCCACTCCCCCCACCTTTCCCTTCCGCTGCCAAAGTTCAGTGCCACTTCCTGTAAAGCTGAGGCGGGCTCTGAGCTGAGCTAAGGGGCAGCCAAAAGTGAGGACACCCCCTCAGCCCACTGCCCAGGCTGGGAAAGGCCAGTCAAGGCCAGACCCTTTACCTTCACCCACAGGGGAGCACTGACTGGCAGGGAGCAGCAAGGAAGAGTTTTCCCTGCCCCGCCTTCCACAGAGCACATCACAAACATGGCTGAGTAGGAGTTTATCTTAAAGTCTTGCTCTCAGTCACCTGGGGCCTTGGTTAAAAATTCAGTCTCTTAACCCAGCCTTGGGGATTCAGTTTCAAGAGATTTAGGGTGGGGCCAGGATTCTGCACTTTAACAAGCCCCTAGGTGATTCAGCTGAGAAGCCAAGTTTGAGAAACACTATTTGTATACTAAGATGCAGCTTCCAGAGTGCTAACCACTGCCATGCTCAGAGGAGAAAAGAACTGGAATTAAGAGGATAGCTAGCTCAATGCAGGACACTCAGGTCAATCTGAATTCCGATAAACAAGATTTTTTTTAGTATAAGTATGTCCCAAATATTGCATGAGATATATTAAAAATCATTTGTTGTTTATCTGAAATTCAAATCTAACTAGGTATCCTATATTTTCATTTTTTAGTTTTTGCAAAATCTGGCACCCCAAATTGAAAACCATTTACCATTCCACAACAAAGAATTACTGACATAAACCACAGCTCATCCACGTGAGAGAGTATTTATAGCCACTAAAATGGACAGCAGCGGTCAACACAGCACTTGCCCTGTTCCCCCTGCCTCACATACATCAATGAACTCAGGTATTCGCAGTCACCGTTACTGTCCCTGTTTGACAGAAGAGGAAACTGAGGCACAAAAAGGTGAATTCACTTGGCTAAGGCCACACAGCTAGAGAGTGGCAGAGCCGAGGATTAAACTAAAGGAAGTCAGGTTCCTGAGCTAAGTGCGGATTTAATCATTTTATTGCTCTCTAATGGAAGAATAAAAGATAAAAGACATAAATGACTAGACCATGTAACCTAGCCTGAGGTGGAATAATACCCATGACTTCATTCTATAAAATTTATATATAAAATATAGATAAAGACATGAGAAATGGTTAGGGCATACACAGCTGGCAGAAGTATAAGCTGGTACAACCACTTTGAAAACCACTCGGCAAACACTATACAGAAGCCATGCATATACCTCTGTGTAACCTGGCAAGCCCACTCCCTGATACATTCCCGGGGTCTCCACCAGAGGCAATTCTGTCTACCTCTGAGGGAATACTGGGCAATCCTTGGGGATCCTTTGGATGGATGCTACTGGTACCTAGTGGGCAGAGGCCAGGGATGCTGCTAAACATCCTCCATGGCCAGGACAGCCCCCACCACAAAGAATCATCCAGCCTCAAATGTCAACAGTGCCAAGATCGAGAAACTCTGATTTATGCTCAAGAAAAACGTGTGCACTGGTTTACCCAAGAGACTCAGGCACCACTGTTCCTAAAAGCACTGTTGGTAGGAGCCCCCAACTGGAAGCCACCCAAATGCCCATCAACGGGAGAATGGATGAATAAATTGTGGTCTCCTCACACAACAGAACGCTAGACGGGAACGGGAATGAATGAACTACAGCTACACACAACAATGTGGGCAAATCTTCAGAACATAATGTTGGTGAAAGAAGCCAGACACAAAAGAGCACATGCTGGGTGATTCCTTTCACATAAAGTTCACAAACAAGCAAAACTAACGCATGCTGTTAGGAGTCACGATGCGTCACCCTTGGGGCATGGGTTGGCAGTGACTTGGGCAGGGGCTTGATGGGGCTGGAGTGGAGGACAAGGATGTTTCTTAATCTGAGTAATGGTTCCATGTTTGTTACAAGTCAAGCTAAACACGTATGATCCATGTCCTGTTCTGTATGTTTCCTACATCATGACAAAAAGTCTAACGCAGTTGCACAAAGGATTATAGGAACAAAGGAAACAAAACTGTATGGGGGTGAAGAGGCTAGGGGTGCAGGGACTTGCTTTTGACAGGAAGACAAACAAATATGGACAAAATACCACTAAATAAATAAAGCAGGCTTTCTCCGACCTTGGGATGGAGGGGCTGTCAAGTGGGAAGTCTTAAAGAGAGATGCAGGGTGCTTCTGGAGACGGGAGCAGCATCTAAACTTTCCTGAGCACTCACTACGTGCCAGGCGTCATGCTAAGGAAGTGCTTTACCTGTATTGTCTTCACTGAACCCAACGCCCTCACTCAACAGAAGGGAAAACAGGCTCAGAGAAGTGACAGGGTTGGCTCAGTGAGGATGGCAGAGCTGGGATTTGAACGCACATCAAGCCTGATTCCAGAGCCACATTCTTAACCATGAGATTTCCCTCCTACTCTCGCACAGGAGAGCCACGGTAGCACCACCACCCTTCTCTCCTCTCAGGGGTCCACCTGGAGCTCCCAGACCCCCAAGGAGGCACAGAAGTCAGGAAAGAAGGGAACAGAGTTGAACCGGGAAAGGCAGAGCAGGTGGGCTACAAAGCGCTGCTGCAGGGCCGTGCTGGGAACACAGTCGAAAATACCAGCTGCTCCAAACAACACTGCCTTTAATCTCTTCAGAAAATGGATGCTGCTCTTGGGTCCCCGGAGAGCCCAAAATTTGGGCTGAAGGCTTTCTGGAAAAAAGCTGTTGCCAGCGTCTCCACAGTCAGTCACCCCGGGTGACGTCTGACACTCCACCGAGGCACTGGCTGACAAGCATCTTCAAAGGACAGAAATCGGCAGCTTAGCCGTCTTTTCATACAGATGTCATTAACCCACAGGAAGCGCTCTCCCTGTGCATTGTGAGAGTTATTTTGGTTTAAGGAAGCCAACCCCAGAGCAAACCCAAGAAAGAAATCAAAGGAAGGGGGGAAAAAGGGGAACTCTGGCAAAATGAGGAAAAGTGGCATTTGGGTAAACTGCACACAAAACAATTTTTTTCAAGATGGTCTTTTCTGAGATCAAAGATGAGGGGGAAAAACTGTAATGAACGTCAGCAAGTGTGGTGGGCTCAGGGAAATGCGTGGGACTTTGCGGGTATCTGCAGGCCACGTTTAAAGAGTGAGCAAAATCCATTCTCGATGAGCCAGACTTGCTGGGCTTATGTGTGACCGGGGAGGAGGATGGGTGTCACTTGTACAGAGCTAAACCCCCTTCATCACTCGTCCAGGGCCTGGCACCAGTAGGGGCTCAATAAATGTTGGCTGAGCTGGATCCAAGCCCTGGGAAAAGGTAGGATGGAGAGATTCTCCAGGGGATGTCTGACCTCTGAGAGTGAAAAAGTGGGCCCTGACCGCAGGGCAAGTGACAAGGGTCAGATCATCTGACAAGCAGGGGGGCTGCCAAACATTCTAAAGAATCCTAAAGGAGAAACTCAGCTTTCCATTACACTGAAAGGACTTCATGTCTAGTAATTTGGGAGATAAGATAACCTGAAAATGCTCACACTACAAAACACCCAGAAATAATAGATGAGATATACCAACATCCCTTTAAATATATAGGTCAGTTCAGTAATAAAGTAAGAGAAATTCTCAAGGGCCAAAACTAAAGAGGGAACTCAAAATCAGACTGCTAAGTATGTGAACTGATACTTCAGTGCCTTTGGCAATGAAAAGGTGGGGCAGGTGCCCATGTTAGTAGTCCAGAGGCCTTCACTGTCCGTGAGAGTAGGTCAGAACCCTTCTATCCACTAACACAGGAAGAAGAGAAGGCATTTGATATGTCAGCCTTGCCTTTAGACTGGAAAACTAAAAAGCAGCTGATAACTCACAACCAGAGGTCTGCCCTCACATGGGTTTGGAGTTCAATTTTATGCTACTCTTTAAATGCTCAGATGCGTGTACACCAGCATCACCTGGATACACAGATTGCTGAGCTCTGCCCCCAGAAGTCCTGATTCAGAAGAACTGGGATGGGGTCCAAGAATTTTCATATCTAAATTCTCAGATGCCTTTGGTCCAGGGACAACACTTTGAGAACTACTGCTGTCAGCCAAGCAATTAATGTTTAAAAAAATCATTCTCCTCTGGTAATACCCCTGGACATTAAGCAAAAGCAAATATAAAATCTCTCCAGAAGAGAAGTAAGCAAACTATGACTTGCAGGCCAAATCCTACCGCCTGCAGGCCAAATCCAGCCACACCCAGTAGATTATGTATTTATGGCTGCTTTTGTTGCACAACAGCAGAGCTGAGTTGTTACAGCAGACTGCAGCCTACAAAGCTAAGAATATCTGTTATCTGGCCCAGAAAAAGTTTGCCAACTTCTACTCTAGAAGGCCACACAGAATTCCCAGAGATTCAACTCTACTGAAGATGAGCTTTCAATCCAAAATTACAAAACATATGAGGAACTAGTCTACTATGTATGAGAATCAACAGACAGAACAACTAGCAAGATCAGATATAAGAACTTCAGATAATGGAATTATTATATACAGACTATAAACATAACAGAGGGGCAGAGACTACCTACACTTAGCAACTCTCAGGTCTTCAATTAAGTGTGGCTTACTGTGTGCCAGGCTTTGGGCCAAGTACTTCACATGGTTCAAATCCTTTTCACGTGAAGAACTCCACATCAAGTATGAGGCCAAGGCTCAGAGATGCCTCTTCACTTGCCTAACTTTACACAGCAAATATGAAAGAGAGCAGGATGAAACCTACGCTTTGGTTGAAACCCAGTTCTAAAAGGTTCCAGAGCCTATGACTAATTTCCACTCCACAACAGGGTGATCCACAACAGAGATTGGGAGTTCTTAACTTGGAGTACCTTAGTAAATTTGGAGGACCCAACAACCCAACACTATATGCAAAATACTACGTGTCTCTATCATGTTCCCAAAGAGAGGATCTATAGCATTCATCAGATTCTCAAAGTTGAAGAATCTTTGAGAGCCAGATCCAAATGCAAACCTTCCCTCCATGCTACACCAGAACATGTTAAACACTAACATTTCTTATGCACAATGCCAAGTGCCATTTGAACTTTGTAAGAATATGCTTGTTTAAATCCCATACAATCTTACAGGGAAGTACTTTTATCGTTCCCATTTTACAGATGAGAAAACTGAGGCCATAGAGAGGTCAAGTAACTTGCCTGAGGTCTCACAATTAACAAGTGGCAGAACAGGGACCTCAGAGTGGAAGCCACTCACCTGGCACACTTACCCCCTGCCACACTGCCTCCTGCTGCCTGTAGTAACCAGCCCTCCAGTTCTGAAACCAATCTCGTCTATACAAGCTTGAAGGGCCCTGGGGTCTTTCCAGTCTGCCCTGGAGCCATTCCTATATGCACAAGAAACATGAGGGTACTTCTACCCTCACTTCAGAGCAAAGTTCCTTTCCTAATCTCAACCTTCACGTCCAGAAGAATATTTCAAGGCCAGCCAGGCATGAATCGGACATTTCTCGGAGTCTGAGCATTCCCCTGTCTCCCACCACCTCGCCTGGCGCCGGCCCAGACACCAACTACCTACTTGGCTGCTGCCTTGCTCATCACCAGCGTAAACACACATTTACCCAATTTTTCAGAATGAGCAATATTTACTCAACAGCCCAGAATGGCTCATATGGAACTATTAAACCCCATTGCCTCAGTCTGCAGCTTGGAGTGCGATAATGAATCAGTATTTTGGAGCGATTACGATGCTAATAAGAATGTGTGAGGCACAGAATATCACTATGCAGGGGCAGCCGCCAAATCCCCTGGACTCCCTGCCTCCCAACCTCTCATTCGGGAATTCCACCATCCAGAAACCAGCCTGCCTGAGAACCTCCAGCCCCCGAGGCGGGCCACGCTTGAATTATTGGAACACAAAGCAGATGAGAAACAGAAGCCTACCATTTTGCAGAGGGCGGGCCCATGATGCCAGCCCTCATCTGGGAGGTGGAGAGCGATGATGCCCCACTCCCGACAGCCCCTAAGGCCCTGGAGCTCCCTATTCTGGTGGGGCCTGGGGTTTCAGCACAGCATTTCACACACTCAAACACATACAAATATTGGAGAAAAAATACTTGTTCCCTCAGGCTGCATGCCTGAAGCAATGTTGGATTTGGTGGGTTTTTTTTTTTCTTTTGGATCTTTCTCTTTTCACAAGCCTCTAGGTAAATAATAAATGGCAGGAAGGAAGAATATATTTGAATGTGGTGAGACCCTCCTCCACCTCCCTCTCCATCTGCCCAAGGAAACTGCTCTATTCCTGTCCATACCTTGACCTGCTCTGTCTAGTGACTGATGAATTTTCTGGATGCCTGCAGAGGCCAGGCATGCAGTTTCCAACCAGGGGACAGTGGTGGGTGTCTGAGCCTCTCTGTCTAGCTACTTGCCCCCTAAGTCTCTAGGCCCTCAAGCCCCTCCAATTCTTGCATCCCTCCAAGGTCCCCACGCTGTCACAGTTCCCCTCTATTCAGGATAAAGACCTCAGCAGAGCCTATAAGTCCTACTTGAGCCAACCCTGTCTACTCTCCCCAGCCACACTCCACCTCTCTGCCCCTCAGTCTGCGCTCCAGTAACACTGACCATCTTTCACCTCCTGGAACAAGAAGTGTATCCTCCCATCCCAGGACTTTTGCATGTGCTGCTCCCTTCCTCCGCCTGGATGACCACAGCTCCTCTTCACTTGGCTAACTCAGGAGTCTTTCCTTAACTTCCAGACTAACTCTGTTGCATAGTATCACCATTCCCAGCTAATCTCCTCCACAGCCCTTCACACGGTTTGCAGCTTCAAATATGTGTGATTATTTGATTAATGTCAGTCTCTTAAGGGATTTTACTTCTAAACACCATAGAGACCAACAGTACCATGACGGCACAGAGCATGTCTGTGTTGATCACAAGGGCATCCTCACACATGGCCTGTGGCACATGGTAGGTGCTGGATAAATACAGACGACTGATTAACTGACTGAACGGATAAATCCTTGAGCCCCAGCTCCTCCCCTACTCTCCTTCCTCAACTGGCTGCTGTTTCGCTG
Source organism: Vicugna pacos (assembly GCF_048564905.1). Lineage (NCBI taxonomy): Eukaryota > Metazoa > Chordata > Mammalia > Artiodactyla > Camelidae > Vicugna > Vicugna pacos. The sequence continues at coordinate 17,757,805 of NC_133018.1, forward strand.
AGCTGGGCCCCGATGCTTTTCAGGCCTTTACTACATGGCCCTGTTTTATCTACTGCAAAGTGCCATGTTCACATTACAAGCACCAGATAAATATTTAATCACAAATAAAATGCTTGTGGACCCTCAACCAGAACGGCCCCGTGCCCTTCCCTTGGTTTAGCCGAGTGTGTGTGTGTGTGTGTGTGTGTTTACGCACACGCGTACACCTCCGTATTTCCACGTAAGAGTCTTCAACAGAAATGTACATCCTAGCACAGGCAGAAAAGCACATATCCGTGAATGTGCCTGCCACGGTCATTCAAAAAGTATTAAGTGAGAACCCACTGTACCCTTGGCACGAGTGCTGGGGTAAGAACAGTAAATAAAACACACCCATCAGTGGACGCACAAGAGCTTGCTATGTGTTAGTTCCCAGTTAAATGCTTCAGGTAAATTCACCCATTGAATCCCGACAATACTTCCTGTGAGAGAGGCTTCGCGGGTACCCATTTCACAGACAAGGAAGCTGAGGCACAGAGGAGAAAGCACTGACCTGACATCTCATTGACAGGAACAGAATTTGAACCCAGGTTTACCTGATTTTGGAGCTAGGTTCCTGGCCTTGAGAACAGGGCCAAAGATATAAAACCAGAAACACAATTCTTCCCATCACCACAGTGTTTTAAAAGCCAAAAAACAAAACAAAACAAAACAAAACAAAACAAAAAAAACCTGGAGATGCCCAGGGACAGGGTCTGGCTGAGGGAAAAGTGATCCATTCACTTCATGGAATATTAGGCCAATAAAACACTTGTTCTAAAGACAGCAAAATGAGGTGGAAAAGGATAATGCCAACATTAAGTGAAAAGACCACGAAAAGGAATCAGCCGTACTTCCGACGGCAAAGCAGGGAGGAAGGGAGGCGGAAGCACGCTGAAGTGCTGAGGGGGGCTGTGCTGGTGGCATCTTCTTCTCCCTCTTTTCTCTCTTTTTAAAACCTTCCAACAACGTGGCAGCATGGCTTTCATAAGACAAAATTAAATTTTTAAATCCCTTCTTTTCCTTTCAGCCAAGGGATTCCCTGATAATCCTTCTGTGGCCCATGCCTCCCTCCCCAGCCCGCAACCCCAAACGCTTTCCTCAGGCCCTCTTGGCTCCCTAACAAGCCAGGAAAGAAAACAGATAGGAGAAAGCAGACAGAGCAAAGGAAGCTGCGGTGCTGCTACGTGCAGGGGTCCTAGTGATGCAGCACTGGGAAGAGGTGTGTGTGTGCGTGTGTGTGCGCGTGAGTGCCTGTGCCTGTGGCTGAGGCTATCGTGGGCCTGAGGCTCTCCAAGCAGTCTCACCAACCAGAGCCTGGCTTCCGTGTAGCCATAGTGAAGAAACTTCCCAAAGCCATCCCAAGAAGCAGGGCCACGGGGCAGGCACCCCAAGGCAGAGAAATGGCAGGTGTCACCACTCACATTCTTTCTAAGGCCCTGAGCTCTTCTTGGAGGAAAGATAACTGTGTCATTTCCTTTCATCTTTATCACTGGCACCGGGCCATCAAGAGGATTAAGGTGCTAACAGGGAGAAAGAGGAGCAGGTGCTGCCTCTCCCTCTGCTTCTCAGGGCAGCCACAGCAGGGGCTCTTGAAGAAGCAGCCTTGTCTTGTTCACACTTCATAGAGGCCATGGGCTCCACCAGAACCTTCCAGAGTGGGCTGGACCAGGCTGGGCCTGAGGGAAGCAGAATTTGCTCCTCTCAGTGTCTTTAAACCAAAGTCAATCCCTATTCCTGCTGGGGCCTAGAAAGTTTAGGAGTTGCTCCCCCAGACTTTCTGACAGCAACAAAAGTTTCATGCCATCAACAGGTATTTACCGAGCATCTAATATGAGCCAAGCTCTGTGCCTGTGACAAGAGTCAACAAGACAGACACAAATGCTGCCCTTGTGTGTCTTAAAGAAGACAAGGTAAGTGATCCAAATGAACTGTGATGTAATTATGGGGGGAGTCCCCTAATCCTGCCAGGAGATTCAGGAAAGCCTCCCAGACTAGAGATGTGAAGGATGAGAGAAGTCTGTCAAGTAAAGTGATGACAAGAGAGTTCCCAGCAGGGGGAACAGCGTAGGCAAAGGCCTGGAGGTAAGAAAGCACAAAGCATTTGTGGACCTGATAATAGTTTAAGTCTGGCTGGGGGAGTTGGCAGCAAGGAAGTCTAGTAAGAGGTGGGATGGTGGAGGCAGATGAGGGTGGGAGGAGGTGATCCTGACAGGACTTACAAGCCAAGGTAAAAGTTTAGACTTTATCCCACAAGCTACAGGGAGCCACTGAAAGATTTTAAGTGGAGGAGAGAGTGAAGTCAGGAATGACCTGATTTCCTTTTTTTTTTTTTTTTTTTAAATAAAGATGACTCAAGGCTTTGGTGCTTAACTTAGGGTGCTCAACTCTCAGTTTCAGTCTCGGAATCAAGCAAGGGCATCTGCAGGTAACTAAGTCACTGCCACTTCCCTGCCATGATTTCCTGGGGATGCACGCCTTCTACACCGAGTTCTGTGATCAAAAACACCACGTGAGTTGAGATTGAGCTCAGGGTTCACACTCTAGGCATCATCTCTCTAACCCTCAGTCCTGCCCATCTGAGAAATGGGGATAAGGCTCTATCTGCCCCCTCCAACTGGGAGAATTAAATGAGCTCATACCTGTCAAGGGCTCGGCACAGTGCTTGGTGCTGGGAAAGTACTCCATAGATAAGCTACTGAGATGTTTCTTTTCACCAGTTTAGAGCCCACTTAAGCATTGGGACAGACGTGGAGACCCAGGGCCCACAGGTCCAATCTGAAATTTATGAATAGGTTTGATCTGTGTGCCCAGGATTTCATTATTTTCAATTTCTTCCTTGCATTTGCATCTTAAAAGAATAAAACCTGGGTTCATAAAATTCAGGTTTCTGGGTTCTCTTGAAAACTCAAACCATCTACTTAAACCCACTGCAGCATGGCCCCTCCAGCCCTGAAGGCACAAGCCAACCACCCCAACTCCAACTGTCAGACCAGCTGGGGTGTGACCCCCCCATGTGGGAGTTTCCCAGAGCTCAGGGTCAAAGATGCTAAATCTGGGTAGGGAGCCAGCAGGGGAGGGAGGGGCTGCCTGGCAGAGCCCACCCTCTGGCACAAAGGCCCCCACCTGCTTGTGCTCAGCCCTGCCATCCTCTCCTAACTTCATCTGCCACCTCCCTCCCTCTAGGATACAGAAAGCAAAGACTGAGAGGATCCAGGAAAGAGGTTGGAAATAATATGCCCCATTTTGTAGATGGGCATAACTGAGGCAAAAATGGACTCTCACCGAAATCAAAAAGGTCCAGGAATCAGCCACTGGTCCTACTCCCCTCACTGGGAGGGCCCAGCTAGTTCTGCCTAGCAGCGCCTCATCAGGGAGCCCCGGCCTTATCAGGATATTTAGGGGGCAAGATCCTCTCTCATTCACAACCCACCATACTCAATGAGGTCCTCAACATTTTTTCAGAGACCAGGCCTAATTCCAGAAATCGGAAAGTAACCCTCCTGCCCCAGAAGGCCTGCAGAGGGGCCTCCTCAGCTGGCCAGCCGGGCGGGTGCCATTACCTACACAGAAGCAGCAAAAACATCCCTCGGGACCCACCCTCTTAGCTGTCCTCCCGCTACCTTCTCTTGTACCTGCCATTTGAGAATTGCTCTGTCTCTGTCAGCCTCGCTCTCTGTTCCTCTGCTGTGTCCTCCCTTCCTCCCCAGCCAGGGAAGTAGGGGTAAAAAAAGTCTCCCAAGATCTCCAATTTAAAATAAAGTCAGATCCTTTTCTCTCCCCTTCCTCACTACCTAATAACCACACTTGTGTGAAGCTGATGCTCTACATAACGAAAAGAGAGGCCTCCTTGGAGAGGGTACAATCAGACAATTTTTAAGATCATGGAGCATTAGACCATTCCCAACTGGGTTTACTAATCAAACAGCCAAATCCTTCATAACCAGCCAATCCCTACAGGGCAATTAAATCTTTCCCCTTTAAAACACTTGCCACACTGTCTGGGGACAGAAAGAAAAATTTGCAAAATTCATTTGATAAATTAGCCAGGGAAAAGAAAGGAGTGAATCAAGCTTTGTTCTTTTCATTTTTTTTAATTATGGAATTCACAATGCCTGAATAATGTTTAATAAGAACTATGAAAATTCCTAACAGTATTACAACACAACACAAAAGAATTAACCTGGTTACCGTGAAAAATTGCATATTTAATTAAGAACAGAGAGTTCAAAACTATCCAGAGATTTCAAAAGTGCTGTTGCCTGAGGGGCCAAATTACATGCTTCCAGGGCTGCTAACGGAGTTAGCGCGTTCAGTCATTACCCAGGCGTTCCCATTAAGTGACTCTGGGCAGATGACATCAAATTCATTTCAAAAGCACCAGGAACTGAAGCATTCACTTGGGTAGTTTAAGGGAAAGCAACTACCCTGCTGGTACAAATCAGACCCCTTGTTGATAAAGGCAATAATTAAAGAATAATGTTAATTAGCTGCTTTTATTTGAAGAAAAGTACGGTAGTTGGAGTGTTTCCAGGCTGCTGAGGTGGGAGTCGCTCTTTCTGGAAGAAGGGGAGGCTGCTGGGGGAATGGGGAGCCTGGGAGCCCACAGGAAGAGAGAAAGATGGCAGAAGCTGGGGCAGGGAACAAGGCAGAGCCAGGTAAGGAGGCTGTTAGCCCGGCCTGCCTGAGGCCTGGGTCCCATGCTGGAATCGACCTGGTCACCCCAAGGTCTTCGAGGGGAAATCGAGGAAAGATGGCACTGCCAGTATCTTGGGCACTGTCATCATCAGGCCTACTTCCATCATGGCAGACTCTGGCCAACCCAGATCTCCCTGTTCAGCCACTTCCTGTCACACCCACTTCCCTCATACAACCTTCTGTCTCTCTTCATGGTCTCACACTCAGCCCTGAATCACCACCACCTCCCTTACTATACATAGCAGACCGTTTTCCCAAAGATGGCCATCCCAGTATCTCTGATGCTTTTCCTGCACTGTGACCCTGACACTCCTCCCATCCACTGGTGGGCTGTATAGCCCCTCCCTGTGAACCTGAAAGGTCCTTTGTAACTGCCTTGACCCTCAGAGAAGACAAATGATGGCAGTGACTTTTGAGGCTAGATCATGAAAACGCCTTCTCTTCACCTCACTCTCTTCAGGACTCATGTTTGGAACCCAGCCACCAGGCTGTGAGGAAGCCCAAAGTAGTCCACACAGAGAGACCACATGGAAAGGGCACATGTTGGTGTTCTGGGTGGTAGCTGAGGTCCCAGCTGACAGCCAATATCAACCACTAAGATGTATGACTGTCGAGTTACCCCTCAAACTCTTGAATCTTCCCAGCTGAAGCCCCATACATCACAGAGCGGAAACTCTGTCCTAATTCCTGACTCACAGTACTTCTTTTTTCACAGGACAGTTGTATTACCCAGTAAGTTTCGGGGTGGTTTGTCTCCAACAATAAATGACTGATACATTAACACAGACAAACATAGGCACACATTCAAATTGTCCTCATCCTCAACATTCCCCTTTCCTCACAGACCCCTCCAGGAGGCCCAGCATGAGAAACAGATCAATGGATCTGACCACCAATGACAAGAACTTCTCCCAAAGAAAGCCATAATGAGCCTCGACTTAATGCCTCTTTAGTCAGCTCTCAACAGCAAGCGAGTTCCCCAAGCACCTGCTATGTGCATGTGGGGGCAGGAAGGACTCAGCAAACCACAGGGTCTAGTGCAGAGGGAAGAGAACACAGGAAGCCCCAGGGTATGGAAGACAAACCGAGACATCCATGCAGCCGACTGGTCTGCCCAGGACCCATGGCTGGTGCATGGCAGAGCCAGGCTCTGATCCACCTGACTCCAGTGAAGTGCTTTGATTCTCATTAGCAAGATGTTTAATTAGGGCAGCTCATCGATACATCCCAGAGAAACAAATTACGCTCTGGCCCGAGCCCATTCACCTGCTGGCAGCCAGGCCAGCCCCAACCCACTAAAGGGGCCATTCCGGGCAGGATGCAAGGGAGCCTGCATTGATGGGGCGGCTGGGGCAGCTCTGAGGCCTTGGGGGCTGGGAGCTAGGGAGCTGCCTTCCCTGGAGCGCCCCACCTAGACAGCCAAGTGGGAAACAGGTGCTGGGCCCGGGTTTCTCTCCTCCCCATTCTGGGGAGGCAGAAGGCCTCAGAAGGCCTCACCCACCAGGAGATGCCAACATGCTCTGCTCTGCTCAGAGAGTAATTTTTTTCTGGAGATGAAATTCATAAAGTAGGCCACGGGCCATGGGACCAACCCCCTTGCTTGCAGAGGCTGAGGAGAATGCCCTCTGAGGGACAGTGCTGGTCCAGAGAGGTTCCCAGGCTGCTGGCCCGAGGGGCCCAGGGTCCAGCCACCCCAGGATGTGAAGGGCAGATAATAGGCCTGGCTCCTCCCTGAGTCCCTGCATGATCACCAACTCCGACCTTGGCTCCTGGGACCCTGACCTCCCAGCTGCTTGTCAGAGCTCCTTCCCAGGAATCCTAGCCATGCCTCTATTCTTGCCAGCTGGCAACAGCCACTGCAAGCAAAACACCATCACATAAGACCTTTACAAGGCAAACCTGCACATGCAGTAGTCCCTTCCCAACTATACAGTGTCTGCTTTGGGTATTCACAGAAAAAACAAGAGGCAGGATAACACAGGAGGAGCTCTGGAATCAGACTGCCTGACTCTGCTGAGGGACCGTGAGCAAGCCACTTGAACTCTTTGTGCCTCACTTTCCTCCTCTGCAAGATGGGAATATTAATAGTGTCTACATCATAGAGCTGTTATGGGAATTATATTATTTAAATAATGGTATTTAGGAAGCACTCAGAGTTGTGCCTGGCACAGAGCCACCCTTAATAAGAGTTTGTTAAATTTAAAACAAAACAAAACTTCGGAGCTACTCTCATCCCTGAATGGTCAGGTAAATTCTGTCCATTTTCTGGAATGGCTACACTGAGGCCAGAGAAGGCAGAATCACCTCCACACCAGCCACTAAGTCGGCACAGCTGTCCCCAGAGTGAGGGCTGTGCAAGGAACATCAATAGGTCAACTGGGCTCAGTGGGGACTGCACAAAGAGAGAAACTCACTCTCCATTCCCACTCTCAGTACACATCTCAGATGACTGCTGCCCTGTCTGAAATGCAGGCACAGAGATGCCAGTTCTGCTGAGGACAAGCCAGGAACTTGAGTTTTTAAGATGCGACCTCTGAGCAGGACACCAGACATTAGCACTCACCAAGTGAATGCATCATCTGATGGGGGAGACCAGCAAGGAGCCACCGAACCACTTGGTGCCCTGGAAAGCAGCCTAGGACAGGAATCCCAAGCAGGAGATAAAGGATGGCGCCCAACCCAGCATGGAGTCAGGAAAGGGGGGCTGGGACCAGCAAAGAACAAGGGGAACAGTGTTTCAGGCAGAGGGAACAGCAAATGCAAAAGGCTAGAAAGTATGAGGAGTATGGCAGTTTGGGGATAGGGAGAATAAAGGGGTTTGGAGGGTGAGACAAAGCTGAGGTTGGAGACTATGCAAGCTGATAGATTTGCAGAAGCCAAAAACTTCTGGGGCAAAATTCCATCTCTTCCAAGGGAATGGTGAATGTCTACAGGAAGCCTCTGAACTCCTCTGGGCACCTGTAGGTGAGCACGTGGCTCTTCCACGGCCGCAGAGAAGCCATTTCGAACACTCCCCCTCAAAGGAAGAGAGCTCCTTAGTTATTTGCCTCCACACCACAGCCTGAAATCACTCCCACTGCTGAGATGAGAGTGACAAAGGGCAAGCGTGACAGCCGCAGAGAGAATGTCTGGAGACACTTGGTGAAGCCAGGCTCCACACTGTGCCCTTCACAAGGATCACCTCCCTCCATCCACACTGCAACCCTCTGAGGTGACTATTACTGCTGTCTGTTTCACAGATGGGGAAACTGAGGCATGAAAAGGGCCAGTCCCGGGGTGGTGAGAGGGGAGCCACTCCGTCCGGCAGGAACCCCACTGCCCCTGCACCGAGCTACCAACCTGGGTTCTCCCCTCTAAGGGATCAGGTCGGGGCTGGGGAAACATGGCGAGGCGCAGAGGCCAATTCTGAGAAGTGACTGCCAGCTGGCCCTGCATTACCCCGAGTTACCTCCACTGCAGCGAGATCAATACTTGGGGGGCTGTGCTTAGCTTTAGGGAAATCATTAAATGCTACACCAAACTAGTCAAAAAGTAACTGCATGGCAAGGAGACACTGAAAGGACCTGCTGCTTGGGAGCGTGAGCACACAAATGTACATAAATACACACTAAGGTATGGACAAAGACACACACTGACACACGCATGCACGCACAGTCACCCACATGTGGATGCAGACACACAGGTGCATGTTCAAAGACACTCAGGACACAAAGACACATGCTAATATACACACACAAGGAAAGACACATAAACGTGCAAAGACCCACAAACATACTCAAAGATACACACACACAAAGACACAGTTGTGCACACATAAATACAATTGCACGACATTCACACCCATCCCAGTTTGTTCACTTAACTGATTCTTCTTGAGGGCCTACTATGTGCTCAGCCCTCAGCTGCTAGATTCAAGGAACAAGCTGCTTTGTGCTCGCGTGGAGCTTAGAGTTCAGAGAAGGAGGCCAGGAGTTAATAATCAGAGCTACGTGTGACATCTACTGTGGTAAGTGCAGTAGAGATGGGACCCACAATCTCAGTGGAAAAGCTGCCCCAAGGAAGTGACACTGAACAAGCTCCCAGGATCAGGGGGGATGTGAGAGAATAGTGTCCCAAGCAGAGGGGAGCAGGTAATGCACAGGGCGGGGTGAGATGCAGAAGAAAATGAAGAAAGATGTGTAAGTCTGGAACAAAGTGGGCATGGGGAATGTGGCTCAAGATCCAGGTCAAGAATGTAGGATGTACTAGAATTAAGCTAGTATAATTCTGAAGTTGATTCTGATAAGTTAAGATGTATATGGTAAACCCTAGAATAACCACTAAAACACCCTCAAAAACACAGTTAAAAAATCATTAATGAAATTAAAGGGCTACATTAGAAAATGTTCACGTAATGCAAAGGCAGGCAGAAAAGGAGAAACCAAGGAGCAAAAAAGACATGAGACACAGAAAACAAAGCAAGATGGTAGATGAAAACCCAACTATATCAATAATAATATTAGATGTGAGTGGATTAAACAATCCTATCAAAAGTCAGATTTTCAGACTAGATACGAAAGCAAGATCCAACTATGTGCTATCTACAGGAGACATGCTTTAAATTCAAAGACACAAATGCACTGAAAATAAAAGGATAGAAAAAGATGTATCAGGTAAACAGAAACCACAAGAAAGAAAGCAGGAGTGGCTATACCGGTATCAGACAAAACAGACTTTAAAACAAACAAAAATGTTACTAGAGATAAAGAGGGATATTTTATAACAATAAAAGGGTCAATCCACCAGGAAGATGCAACAATTAAATACACTGTGTGGGTGCTCACAGACTGGAGGAAACTAAACGGTGAGCAAAGTCCTATTTATTGTGCACTCCAACCCACATTCCTGATAACCCCCCATGGAGACATCCAACCCCTCTTCTACCCAACAGCATCCTCATACATGAAAGCCAGGACATGGCCGGACAGAGCACCCTCATGCCTGTGCTCTGATAGCCACACCATTTGGGTCATCTCATCTTTTCATGGTCCTTACCATTAAGCAACATTTGGTAACATGCTGGAAACCAGACCCACAGGGCCACTGTGCAAAGAGCCCTTCTCAGAACATTAGTCAAGCGCTGCCCCCCACCACCTTGTACAAGCTTTATTTCTGAGGAGGGGGACACAACAGCCCTTGCCCACTGTGTACCTGCCGCAAGAGGCCTCCAAAGCACCCCTAGCCACTTGCACAGGGGAAGCAGCCACCCCCTCCCTAAGGAGGCCACCCACTCTGAGCCTCAGTTTCCTCATCTGCAGAATGAGGTAACACTAGTACCTACTGCAAAAGGCTGTTGTCAGGAAGAAATAAGAGAACAGGGTACTGACCAGCCAGGGTGTAGACTCCCTAGGGCCACACTGTGGGGAGGACAGAAAAGTGAGGAGACATCTGAGTCCCAGGAGCCATTCTAGAAACAGCTGTGGCCCAAGTCTTTGCTTCCAGAAACCAGAGCGATTAGTTCTACCATGAAAGGAAAGCGCTTACGGAGACAAATATGAAATGTAAAGTGTGGGGACTATAGCTGTGGAAAGGGGGTGCTGAACTTAGCTGTTTTAAAAAAAATCTAAAAAACTTTTTTAATAAAGCCTACGAGTCTATCCCCTTCCTTCTTTATCAACGACACGATTTATTGACTGAGGAGGCCATATTGACTAAATAAATCTTGATAATGACCAAGGCAGCAATCAATACCTGCTTATTATCAGCCCAGGCCGAGATTTTCATTTTGCGGAACACCGGCCCAACGGCAGGGCATGCCACGCAGCTCTGGACTCCGGCAGGTGGGCCAGGGATGGATGGCCAGGTGGCGCTCATTTTCCAGGACAGGAGACAGGAATCTTTCTTATGTTATTAATAACCTCCCACCTGCCACTCCACCCCATGCCACTCAGGCTTGTGGGTCTGGATTCATTTCCATGAGTTGAGAATAATGAGGCATTTCAAGAGGTTTAAAAATAAATAAATAAAGGGGAAAATACAAGCATAGTGACTATGGTGGGGGAATCCTGGGAGGAGGGCAGGGAGTAGGGGGACCGGCTCCAGAAGAGGCAGGCAACTCTGGCCCCTAGTGGGTCAAGAGCAGGGACGTGAATGGCCAACACACCTGAGTTCTGGGTTTGAGTTCAGGCTCTGCTGCTTACTGACAATGTGGCCTTGGACTTAACCTTCTGTTCCTTGGTTTGCTCAGCTGTAAAATGGGATTGTAGTAGTTTTCCCATCAGCGCTGTTGTGAAAATTAAACGAAATAGTATTTGTCAAGGTCTCTGAACACTGTCTAGCATGCAATAAAGGTTCGATAGCTACTTGTTAAAGAACTGCCAGGCCATTCTGTGCCGCGAGCTTCCTTCTGACACTCCAAAGCCTGCAAACGCCAGCCCTGGCCTTGCTAAGGCCAGCCAAGTGGCATTTGGCAGAGGCCTGATCTCCAATCTAGTGCTTCTCTGCAAGGACCTGGCCTACCTGGCCACTGGCTGGTGAGGCCCAGGACATGAGTAACAAAAAACAATGGGAATGACAATAATATTAAAAGTAGTAATAGCAGCTCTTGTTTCCTGGGAATGACCACGTTCCAGGCCCTGTGCTAAGGGCTTTCCACACTTCACCTCATCCAACCCCCACAATGTCCCTATGAGGTAGAGGCTGTATTTAATCCCTATTTTACAGATGAAGGAAAATGAGACTTAGAAAAGTCTAGTGATCACCCAAGGCCTCTCAGTTAAAAAGCAGCAAGGCCAGGGTCCAAAGCAAGGTCTGACTACTCCAAGCCCATGCTCAGATCATTTTAGGAAATGCTCCCAGAGTAACTGAAATGTCCTCAAATCATAATCATAATCGTTGCTGTTGTTGTTGATCATAAAGATAACGATTAATAACAGTCAGCATTCTGGAAAGGCTTACAGCATGCCCGGCACTAGGCTGAGTGTCTGCATTAGTTTGTTGCTCTTTATTTCTCACACCTTTGAAGAAAAGTACTTCTATCTCCAACCAACTATAAGAGAGAAACGTTACGAAGGCAGGGGCTTGGTCTGCTTTGTGCACTGCTGGACCCCCAACACCTCGCACTGCACCCGACACATAGCACGTGCTGAATAATGTTCATTGGTGAGTGTATGAATAACCTGTCTAGACAACCCAGGGAAACTCCATTTTAGACAAAATAACTGAGGCCCAGATAGGGTCCCTCAGCCACAGAAGGAAAGGGGAGACGTCAATCCTGGCCTCCTGCCTGATTATAAACTAAGAGTCCTAGGGGACGCTGAGCAGGAAATTCCCTCAACTCGAGGGTCCCTGTCCAGAGACCATGGTCCCTCTTTGATCCCGGCTGGGCTGATCAGGTGGGCCCAGGAACCAGGCTTTGGCAGAAGAATGTCATCTGGGTCCAAAAACATTAACTGGCTGTCTTGTGTCTCCCCACAACAGCCGTTTCACAGGCTGCAGGGACCTGCTTTGAGCTGTCTGTGACTGAGGCCACCAAACCACAACTAATGGTCCACAGCCTGCCAGCAATTAATTAATGGATTTATTAATTAGGATAGGAGCTGTCTCCCAGGCTGGAATTGGGGTCACCAGTTTCTAAAGCAAGAATCACGGAGCTAAAGATAAACCCTTGTTCACTGCGGGTCTGAGGCCTGTGCTCAATTCCCAGTCACAGAGTGAGCAACTTTCAAGAGCCAGTGATGGGTGAAGCAGCTGGGGGTCTGGGAGGAGCTGGGTCCCTCAGGACTGTCCCCCAAGATGGAGTCAAGGCAGCTGCCCCCACATCATCCGTCCTGTGGTATTCATCCACTTGATCCCTCAAATATTTATTGAGAACTTACCATGCCCTGCCATCCCCAGAAAGGAAGGCAGATGGTAAACAAATGAACAAATAAATAAGCATCATCCCATCAGGTAAAGCAGACAGGGGTAAGGAGATGGGAGGAGGCTATTTGGAAAGAGAGCTTAGGGAGGACCCCCCGTGAAGAGGGGATGTTTAAGGAGAGGACTGAAGGGACTGAGACAGAACTATGAAGATGTCTGAGAAAGCATTTCATAGACAGTGGGAACAGCAAGTGCAAAGGCCCCAAGGCTGGAGTGTGTTTGGTGTGTTCAAGGAACAGTGAGGCCAGAGCGCTTGAATAAAGAGGGGAGGAGTGGGAGGAAATAAGAGCAAGAGATAACAGAGAGATGACAAAGAGGAGGGGGTACCTAATCATGCAGTGGGCCAAGTAAGAACAGGCAACCAGGAAGAGGCAATGCTGGGAGTGACAGCTCCTCAGGTGCCCAACAGGACATAGCAGGCACCTCAACTAAGCACTTCCTTTGCATGGGGTGCCTCAGATAGATGTCTAAACCTCATTTCATCTTTCCTGTAGAAGAGTGTGGTCCCCTGAGAAGCAATCACAAAGACAACACTACAAGACTAAGAGATTTATCAGGATCAAAGCCTGTGCCTGAGGGAGTGAGCCAGAGTGAAGGAGAGAAGGAAGGAAAGAAGAAAGGAAGGAAGGGAGGAAGAAAAAAAAGAGAGAGGGAGGCAAGGAGGACGGAAGGAAGAAGGAAGGTTGGTTGAAAGCATCCTATACTGCAGAGGAGTCTGGAGCCGGCAGAGGAGTCCTGTGTGTTTCAGGAACATGTCTGCTTTTACTCCCTGCTACACTCAGTCCCTGGCTGGGGCAGTTGTGGGTGATCTCCAAGAGCAGTATCTCACTGCCAATCACACCCTCTGTAATCAGCAATCTGCAAGGTGCATTCTCATGGCCACCACTGGGAGGTACCATTATTATATCCATCTTACAGCTGAGAAAACCAAGACTCAGAAAGGGGGAATAACTTGCCCAAGGACACACAGCTAGGAAGGAGCAGAACTGGGATTTGAATCCTGACTGCCCTGTGCATGGTCATGAGCTAAACAGGAGATGAGGGTAGGGGGAGGCATTTTGCAACAGAGCAAGAATTGGGCTGAATATCTTATTAAAAAATAAAAGTGATACTCAAGGCTCTTATAGTGTTCAATAGTTTGTAAGTACCCATTGAGAGAGATTCACACCAAGCCACATATGTGCTAAAAATCTTATTTTATGCTCCATCCTTACTCCCAATTGACATATGGCAAGAGTAAGGATGAAGGCAAGTCCAACAGCCCACTGAGAATCTGAGACCCAGCCTCACTGCCTTCCTTCTTTGCACATAGTTTTTCCACCCACCTCAAGGTCTCAGCACATGCTATTCCCTCTGCTAGGATGCTTTTCCCTAACCTTGTCCTTGACATCTCAGCTGAAGGGTCACTTCTTCCAGGAAGGCTCCCCAGAGGTTCAGACCCATGCAGTTCCTTTGCCACGTGTTGTCTCAGAATCAAATCCCAGTGCGTGATTACACACCCGTCTGTCCAATGAGACATGTATCCACCTCCCCACTCACTGTCTGCGGGCTCAGTGAAAGCAGACAATTTTTCTTCCTTGTTCACTGTGGTATCTCCAGTATATAATTATTACTTATAGTACTTATGCTATTTACTTACTATTACTTACATAATTATCAGTTATAATTATCCCTTGTACTATGAGTGGTGAATATACATTTCCCAGAGTGAAAGACAATAGCAATTATTATTACGAACATTATACAGCATGTTTATGTGCTAGGCACAGATCTCACACTTTATATGCATTAACTCACTAAATCCACAATCTGTAAGGAGGTGGATACTATTACCTGCATTTTACATTAGAGAAAACCGAGGCTCAGAGAAATTCAGTGACTTGCCCAAGGTCACACAGCCGGTAAGTGACAGAGCTGGGACAGAGGCCCTCTGGCTCCAGAGTCCTGACTAAATGTCTCTGGGAGTGAGAGACTGCAGGACTTCATTCTGTAGCCCACACTACCTCCCTCGGATACGTGGACCCACGGGCGCTCATAATGGACAGGCACCCCAAGTAGGCGCCCCCAGCAAAGTGGCCTCTGAGCGACCACCTCACACAGGGAAATCTGCCCTCGACCTGGCTGCCCTGGTGACCCCTGTGGTCTCCCCGTCTGCAGCACCCACACTCCGAACAGCTGGCTGGACAAGTCAATCGACCATAATGGTTCCTGGGGAGCCATTTACCCCGTCCAGTTTGAGGGACGGCGGCTCAGAGAGTCTTAAGCACTGCTCGGCTCCGGGTGTCTCGGGCAGACGACCAGCTCAGGCCAAAGAGGCCGAAGGATTGATTTTTTTTTTTCCCTCTCTTTCTTCCTTTTAATGACAAATGCGTATCCTGGAATTGCTGTTTCATTTCGCTGAACTGAAGGATGGCAGAGGCTGGGGCAGGGGGGTGGTGAGTGGATAGGGAAAGGGCTGGGAAGGAGGGGGCAGCCACGGGCCCACTTTAGGAGGGACTGAGCTACTGAGGAGAAGCAGACGGCAGGCTCTGTGCCCTCCTAATCATGTACCTTCATGAAGCTGGTCAAGCGCCTTGCGCTTTTCCTGGAAATGCAGCCTCTAGGCACTTGGAGAAAGGCAGCCAGTGGCCTTGGCGGCTACCTTCCCCGAGACCTGCCTCATGACCCTACAGCTGGACTGACCCACTGCAGACCCTCAACCGGGGCCTCTGCTCCACTGTTTCCTCTGCTTGGCACACCCCTGCCAGTCTCCACTCCCGGCCCAGTGTGGCCAGAGCTCTCCATTTGTATGGGACACTGGACATCTGGATTTCCTAGGTAACATCTCCTGTGTTTTACACGCTGACAATTTACACAGAAGTGTTTTTAAATATTGCACTAATCTAGACAGACACATCTGCGGGCCAGACATAGCTCCCAGTCTGCAAACTCTGTGGTCAGAGCTCCCAAATTACAAGACATCACATAAAATATTAGTAATATATTAATACAGTAAGCCCCCAGTTAAGTAAAAGAGAAAAGTGCATAGAGATCTCTAAAACAAGCTTGCAAGACCAGCAAGTTCCAGGAGCCACTGTTTATTTCGTTTTCTCACCCACTCTCACTCTCTAAAAATACCAACTACAAGAAGCAAGGCACTTACAGAACAGGAACCATGTGCTCAGCACTGTGCTGAGCACTGTCACAAAGTGCTTTAACTTTAAGAACAACCTAAAAGGTGGAGACCACTATTAATCACACTTAGAGACAAGGAAATAAGGCTCAGAGAGGTTAAGTGACCCATCCAAAATCACACAGGTGACAGAGTGTGACAAAGTCAGGATTGCAAGCCAGACAGGGGCCCCTCACCGTGCTGGCTCCTCATACTTCCCTCTTGAGGGAAAGAGTACAGAACAAGTTTCTGGAACTAAGTTTGATCTGACTTAATCCTCCACTGAAAAGTGGAAAACTTCAACCATGCCACAGCCATCACATAGACCAGCAGACCAGGCTCAGCAAACCATTTGGTCCTAAGGCCAAATCCAACCCCCTACCTATTTTTGTAAATAAAGTTTTATTAAAATACAACCATTTCCATTCATTCTATTGTCTATGGCTATTTTCATGCCACACTGGCAGAGCGGAGTGCATGCAACAGAGACCGTGTAGCCCACAAAGCCTAAAGCATATTATCTGACTCTTAACAGAAAAAGTTTGCCAACCCTGATGGTTAGACCTAGATGGCTTCCTGCAGTGTCTAGAGATGCCACACCCTGAGAATGTTATGAGGTCAAAACCTTCAGGGAAACGCCGTCCTTAGAGATGTGGAAGCACATTTGCACATTAAAGGGGGAAAGGGTACTAGAAGCTTCTGCAGCCTTCTTTAGGCTGACTGGTCTTGGTATCTGGGCAGAGATCAAGTGAAAAGGGAAAGCCAGCCATGGGAAGATCTGGAGGAAAAGAGTCCCAGGCAGAGGGAACTGCAAGTGCAAAGTCCCTGAGGCAGGAATGTGCTTGATGTGTTAAGGGACAAAAAGATGGCCATTGTTACTGGAGCAGAGTGAGCAGGAGGAGAGAGGCTGGAGCCAGAGCCAGAGAGATAACACAGGGGCAGATCATATGGAGCCTTACAATCAGGAGAAAGGACATTGGATTTTAATCTAACTATTATGGGTATATACTCCATAACCTAAAAAACACTACAAACCCTTTTCGTGAAGGGCTCCTCAAGGCCTAGAAATTATGAACTCCATCTAAGACATAATTTCTTGTCTCAAAAATCTGCTTAAAAGGTCAATGGCTCCCAGTCAAGCTCCACAATGGGCCCCCAGGTCATTAGAAGACAATGTGTTTAACTGGCACACAAAGTATGTCAGCATCCTTCCCCTTTACAGCAGATCAGATGGGCAAAGCCAGCGCATGTGATGGATTAAGAAATGGGAGACTC
This sequence comes from Vicugna pacos, assembly GCF_048564905.1. Lineage (NCBI taxonomy): Eukaryota > Metazoa > Chordata > Mammalia > Artiodactyla > Camelidae > Vicugna > Vicugna pacos. The sequence goes on from NC_133018.1 coordinate 17,774,846, forward strand.
GGACTGTTGGGTGGTATCCCCAGGAGTGCTAGAGGCTGCACCATCCAGCTGCTCTTCCCACCTTTCCCCTCTGCCCAGTGCCTCCAACTTCCCCGACACCTTTGATATACGCCACTGTCATAAATAAAGAGCACCCACTAGACAGAAAAATCAAACAGACGACTGAACCCTGAATTCCAAAGCCAGGAAAAAAGGCAGGCCACCACCTCAGTCCCCTTCCCACCCTCAACCTCTGCCAGGCTCAGTCTCTGAATTAGATAACTGGAAACTGCCAGAAATTCAGCCCTTTCAGAAAGTATCAAAGAAAACCAGTTTATGGACAGCCACATCCACCATCATCCAAGACCAAACTTAGCACCAGCTGAGGTGCTCTTGTTTGAAATCCCATCTGCTAGAAGAAAGGTTACCACAACAGAATGTCAAGTTCGAAGACAGAATTCTCTTTTTAACAGGAAAGGGGTGTTTTCTGGTTTTGGGTTTTTTTTTTTCAAAAGGAGAAGAAAGAAAGAAAAAGGAAGAGAAAGAAGAAAAAAGCACCACCACTATCAGAAAAGCTGTTCCCCCTGGCCAAAATAGCACCGTACTCATCTGAAATAACCCACTGAGACGTCTATTTGCTTCTTTAGGCTTGTCCATGGCTTCTCAATTTTCTGCAGTGAATTCAGGTATTAATAAAAGAAACTTCAAGACCACCAACAGCAAAAACGATCAGAGATGAGATGCTGTTCATTTTTCTTCCAACACTCAAAGAGAGAGCCCATCTTTGGGAAGCAGTTTCTATCGAGTTGAGAATCCAGAATTTTGGGAGGCCCAGAAGAGACTGCTGGGTTCTTTAAATAAATTCTCAACACCTGTTTCTTGCTTCTTCAAAAAAAGACCCATAGGGTGTGGCTTCCGATGAATTGTAGAGGCAGATGGAATCGGGTCACCCACTGGCTGGACTTGGAATGGTCCAGGGGGCTGGCCAATTGTTTGTCTTATTCACAGAGCTGCTGCTAGAAATCCCCCCATCCCCCCGCCCCCCACCTCTCCCTGTCCTCCCCCTCCAGCCTCCCACAGCCCCCATCTGATGCCAACCCGTCTCACGGGCCTGGGCCACTCCGAGCCTGGTCTGCCCCCGTTTCCCACCCCGGCAACGATTCTATTACGGCGAAGTTTCCAAAGTTAGGATTCCGCCAACAGAACTGATAGCTTATTTACTGCTGTCATCTAAAGAAAGAGGAATTTTGACACATTGTTAAATGATAGCACATTTAGATAAGTCAAGCTGTCAGAGGCTCTAATGGATGTCTAAACTCTCCGTGGCTGATATGTAAAATTTATGCACTTCAGAATATCACAAGGTTATAATATTTTAATCACATCCACACTCTTCTCTAAACTTTGAGCAGGAAAAAACATTCCATCAAGTCCCATCTTCCATGCGCCAAGAAACTGAGCCTTCCCAGAAGTTTCTCCAAACTCCTTGTAAGAGTCCAGCTTCTCTCACTCGGTCCGTCAGCCTTCCTCCCTAAATGCTCACACCCAGAGGAGAATTTGCCTTTTCCTTCAAAATTTGCACAATTTGGTCCCTCCAGCCAACTTCTCTCCTCCCAAGAATCACAGATGTGCATTTGGACTGGGTGCCCTCAATTCTTGTTAGCTTGATTAACCCTCTTTGAACACACACACACAAAAGATATCATGGGAGACTGGACCCAGAGCATCGTAAAAAAAGTGGCAAAGTAAAGCAGAAAAAGAAAATCATAAAGGTATGAATCCGGTTATGACGATTATACACAGAAAAGCCATAAAAAATACTGCATTAGTAATGTTCACCATAAAGCAATCTTATAACCAAATGAAATATGCCTAGCATTAACTTTGGGATAGAATTTTATTTCTCCTCGTTTCCTGGACTGCTAGCAGCAGAGAAAAAAAGCAGCAGCAGCAAAGAAAGAGGAAAGCAGCTTCAGGAGACCTGGAGCAGGGTACCACAAGTCACAGCACCTTCACCATCATCAGCCCACAAGTCATTAAGATCACTGACTGACTTCCATCCTAGGAAAACAGCTCTGCTATGTCTGGACACAGCACTAGAAGGAATAATAATCGAACTGCTTCCATATTTGAAAAATACATACTTCCGCAGGGCTATATGCAGGGCCAGTACAAGGTCACCTTCCTTGCCAGGATCATGGTGGCATCAGCAGCGTGGTCTGGCCTGGGGGTCTGGCCTGGAGACACAGGCTGCCTCGGCCACTTTAACGCTCAGTAACCAGGCTGTGTGAAACCACTGAACGTGAACAACCAAGAATTGAAGACACACATCTCCTCACACTCACAAGCAGCTAGGCAGTGTGAAGAGTGGGCCCAAAGCTCTTGCCCTGCACAGGGCCTGGGGTAGGGGCCCACCTTTCCTACACGGATCTTGGAACAAGCCAGCTAAAGTTTTCCTTTCTGACTATCTCCCCTATATGAGGAAAGCGGGAAGGGAAAGAAATGAAAATAACAGTGTGGCGTAGGAGTCATTAGCATTATGCACAAGAGATGATCCCAGGCAAAAGTGCTTAGGCTTATAATCCATTTCCACCAAAAATGCCATCAGTGAGAAAAGGGGGGGAGGGCACATGCCTGTTGGGCAGGAGATCAACTGAGCATTTCAGGATGAGAGTGCGGACCATGGCAGATGTGAGGACCTTAGTGTTTGCATGTGGCCACATTTACCTCTTCGCTCTCTAAAAGTGTGCAGCTTTTCAAACTCCCCCAGGGACCCCACCCCCACTTAATATCTATGTAAATGAGCTCACCCCCTTCCCCAGAGCCCTCGCCTTTTGTGCGAGACACGCCAGCCATTGTCTTAATGAACAACCCCCCTCCCTGCCCTATGTACACAGCCTGTGCAGGGAGAGGTCTTGGCCCCATTTCCCCATCACCCTAACAAGGCTCTCCACCACCCTCCACCTTCATCCTTTCCAGTTCAAATTTGCTTTTCCACTTCAGCATCTTCTAAAACCCTAACAAAGGGTTCCCAGATCAATGGGAGTCCAACTGGAATCAAGATTTGGGTGACCTCAACCGCTTCACAAAGGACCCCTGAGCCCACGAAGGAAGAGAGAGAGTGAGGTCCAACCGCACCTCCACCTCAGCTCAGAAGTCAGCCCCGTGGGAGCCGCACCCACACCTCAGCACCCAGCCCCAGCTCTCACTCCACCTCTCGGCTGCAGCCCGAGCTCCCTGGATTGAAAACGAGTTATCTAATGAAAACTGTGTTAACTGACATTCCGGCCAACCGGGAGCAAATATCAGTGCTGTAAATCTCGTCGCGGAATTTTTCCCCAGCCCAGAATAACAATAGGACCCTGCAAAGGGCTTTCGCCAGCCCTTCTGGTTCCTCTCCTCTTGTCTGCCACGTTCTTGTCATTCCTTATGTTACAGAACATCAATCATAAATAAAGACGCTGTCCCCCAGTCGTGCCCGGGTCTCATTTACAAACATTAGCAGGGAATACGATTACCATTGGCCTTCGTGCCAAGCCCAATGTGGCTGCCCAACTCTCTCTCCCCTATTCTCTCCCTCTCTTTCCCTCTCTCTCTCCCTCTCTCCTCCATCCCCCACTCTTCCAGAAAGGCCACTTTAGCATCAACCAGCAAGCACAGCTCACAGCCCTGCCTGCCTCAGCTGGCCACCAAACTGTAGCCCCAACTCGAGTGAGGACCTGGAATTGCAAGGCACTCGCAGTTATTAACTGCATGCCTGAGTGCCCCGATTTTCTCTCCAGCTCAATAGCTTTGAGGGAGGGGGCCTTCGGGGAGTTGGGGGTTAGGAAGGAGGGGGGCTGGGAAGCCGCCAGGAGAAGGGAGGTACTGGAACCACTTATCAGAAGAAACTTAACGAGATTTGCAGGCGGATTAAAAAAAAAAGTGGGTCCCCTTTTATCTCCAGACTGATGCTCTTGCTTCTTCCGAGACTGTCAAGGCCAAGGCAGGATGCTTTAATCGCCGGGTTATCAGCACCACTTCCCCGCCCCTGGTTCCCACCGCGGTTGCCAAGACTTCGAGACTCCTGGTTTTGGGGGACTTGTCAGGAGCACCCTGCAGTATCTAGGAAAGGACAGTGGCTAGAGCTGTGCCTCCAGCACGCATTCTCTGACATTCCACCCCACTCCCGGCCCCGCCTCCTATGGGGTCAGTAGAGAATACCCCCAAATCTGCAGGAGATACACAGACTCCCAGAGAAAAGTGGAATGCGGATAAAGTGCTGGAGTTTGGGAGGGAGTCGACCTAGGAAAGGAGAGGGAAAGAAGAAAGAAAAAAGAAGAGACTGGAGAGAGGATAAAAGAGAGATGCGGCGGGGAGGAAAAGCAGGAGGCAGAAGACAGCGAGGGAATCTCCCATTTAAAAGTTCCCAAGGGCCCGAGAGCCCGGAGTCACCTGCTCTGCGCCGCTCCCGACTCTCCACGGCCCCCGAGGCAGGAGCGCAAACTTGCGCGCGCCCCGGGCCCATCTCCACCGCCCGTTCCCGTCTAGACTTGGAAAGAGGTTGGAAAGGGAAATAAGGCAAGAAGCAAAGACGAACCCCGAGAACCCGGCCCGAGGAGAGGTCTGCCGTCGCAGGCGGCCAGTCTGGAGGTGGTAGCTGCGGCGGCTGGGGCGGCAGCACCGGCCCCCGGGTGGCGGCGTGTCCGGGCTGCGCAGCCAGGCGGGCGGCGACGGCGGAGGTGCCGGCGGGCGGCGGGGCGCAGAGCCGCCTCCTTGCCAACCCCGGATGCCTCCTCCTCTCTCCTCCTCCTCCTCCCTGCCCGCCAGCTCCCTCCCTCCCTCCCTCCCTCCCTCGCCCGAGCCCCAGCCGGGCGCGGACAGGCACGCGGCGCACTCCGCGGCCTCCCCGGGCGCCGCGAAGTTGGGAGGCGCGCAAAGTGCGGCGCAAGGGGGGCTGCCGGGGCCGGCAGCCCCCTGCCCGGGACCACAGCCCTTGTCTTCCCCGCGTCTGACTCGGCCGCTCGCCCGCCGGCTCGCTCCCCGGGCCGTGGGCTCACTAGCGCTTCTCCATGGTCGCGGTGGCTAATCAATGATTGAACCGAACAAAGAGCAGCGGCGAGATCAATTCCTAATACCTATCGATGGGCAGCGGGCAGCCGAGCCCCAGCGAACCCCAGCAGTCGCCGCCCGCCGCCCCGGGGCGCCCGCTCGCCCTCCTGGGGACCTCCCCAATGCGCTCAGGGCGCGCCCGAGGGCTCCCCAGGGCCGCGCGGCCGGCGCTGCCCGCACTAACCTGGAGTCGCCGTAGATCAAATCGCTTCCAATATTGAAACATCGATCCCACATTGGCGGCCATCTTGGGGGCTATTCGAGACGCACACACACAAGAGTTTGGCTTTTCTCAATGGCTGCACTCAATATCCGGGCTGGACTCCCCCCAGCCCCGGGGCCGCCGCCGGCCGCCCGGGCCCTGCGCGACGCCGCCCGGGGCCCCTCGGGCGCCCCCCGGCCTCCAGCCACCCGCTGCCCCTCGGCGCCGCCGTGCCGCCGCCGCCGCCGGGCCCGGGAGCCTTGCGCCCCCCCGACCCCCGGAGGGCGCGGGCGGAGCGCGCCGGGCGGGGAGCTCGGCGCCCGCCTGGGGGAGGCGGCCAGGGATGGGGTGGGAGGGGAGGGGCGGGGGGGAGACAGCCTCTCCGAGAGGCGCTGGCGCCGCCGCTGCCCTGCCTGCAGCCGGCTCCCGGGCCCGCGGAGCGCTCGCTGCATCTCCCCCCCAAGTCCGGGGTCGGTGTGCCGCGCGATTGCACTTGACTTTGGCTTTTTGCAAACTTATCAATACTGACGTAACGTGCTGATCAATGCAAAGGGAAGTTTAGGAGGGGGGGCTGCGGGAGGCCGGTGCGCGGGGCGCCTATCCCCGCCTTGCACCTGTCTACCCCCCACCCTCGGCATTGCATACTTTAAAAAAAAGTTAATAGTTTGCAATGCATTTTTTTTTCTTTTGCAATCGGGGCACACACAACACGTGCCTCGGGCTGCTGCCGCTTCTCGGTCAGCTAAGCTTCCGATCCGAGGGCAGTAGCCCGCAGCTAGGGCTGCGTAGACTCGCCGGCCAGCGGGCAGGTGAGAGCCAGCCAGCGGGCGGGTGGAAGCCGCCCGGGGGCGCCACTGAGTCGTGGGAAATAACGATTGCTGCGCACAGTTTACAGCCATTATATTGTTACTATTATTGGAGGGCGGCGTCTTGGCCATAGCTCATGGTTCTTTCCGGGGATCCTTTGCAATAGGAATTCCTGTTATTGTTATTATGTTCAGGAGTCTTTAGTCCAATTACATGGGCTACCCACAACTTTTGAATGGGAAGCCTTTTTTTTTTTTTTTTACTGTTATGATTATTGGAGAGGGTTGTCAACCAAACCTCTGGAGCGCTTCCCCCTCCCCCCCGCCCCAGTGGGTTGGCTTTTATTGTTATGATATGTTGAGGGGCCCTTGGCCTGGTGTTAGGGGGTGTGGATCATTAACAACTACAGAGGTTTCCGATATTGTTATCATTATTCCGGAGTCCTCAGCCTAGCTGGGGACCCCAGATCCTTTGCTGTATGGGCCTCTTTTATTATGACTGTCTTTGAGGACAGAGCCTTTAGCCTAGCTGGAGGGAAATTCTGGTCTTTTGCAATTCCTCAGATGCTGGACAGTTAGGAGTGACTAGATTTCTTTTACATTTTTTCCCCTCTCTTTTTGCCTCTGTGCAAGCCAGAGGTCCCCTGTCCCCTCCCAACGTCCCCTCCATCACCAACACTTCTCCAGGCCCAGAGGAGGGTCACTCTCCCTCTCTGGCAAGTCCCCCTGCCAAATCCCACCCCATCCCCCTCCCCAACCCTCAAAAGGGGGGCATTTTCCCCCTTTTACCCTGTGCAAAATATTTGCTTTTATACATAACAAATGGAAATTATATTCTTTTTATGATCCAGCTTGGACTTCTGACATCATTCTTGGTCTGGGACAATAGATCAATACAGAAGGTTATAAAAAAAGATAAAGTTTAGAAGAGTTGTAAAGAAGAGAGAATTGTGATGGATATTTTTGATGATTTTCCAATATTTGTGTCTCGGAACACGTGCCTCAAGGCAATTAAAGTTTTTAATGTAATGTAAATAATTGTTTCATAAATGCTTCAGAAGAAGGTGTGATCTTTCTGAGCAATCACTTGAGCTGTTTAAAAAATGTAATGTGATTTAAACAAGGATACAGTATTTCTGTTACCAACCCCATACATTTTCCATGAGGCCTGGGTAAATATATTAATGCACAAGTTGAAAGACTCATAAGACTAAAAGTACAGTGTTCACCAAGACGTAATGAATTAGGCCTAGTTAGCAATTCTGAGTGGCCTGTTTCCTTGCCAGATTAAATTGCACGTGATGTGTGGTTTATCTCAGCTCTCGGTAACTTCACGTTTAAATTACAGCTCTCATTCTGCAAAATGAATTTAAGGAAACTTCATAACTATCACACGGCAATTTTTTTTAATGGCTACATTTTCTCCTGAGCATCTGTAAAGCTTGCAGCTTCCTTGTCTTTGAGTCTGTTTTTTAAAGACCTGTAATAGAAAATCTGGAGTGTGAAACCCTTCAAAGCAATTTTTAACAAACCAAGGCTTTGATGAAAGATTATTTTAAATTTACGTCTGACTTTGCAGTCATAGAACAAACTGACATCATGTAGCTCCTGATATGATGTACCAAGAAGGACACAACATCACTTCTGTGGTATTCCTGACAAAAGTGCATAATCTGAATCTAATTGTGAAGAAATATCAGACAAACCCAAACGGAGGGGTAATTCTACAAAATAAACAGCCTGTTCTCTTTTAAAATGTCAATGTCATATGAAACACACAGAAAGACTGAGGAGCTATTCCAGTTTAAAGAAAGCAAAAGAGATTTGACAAGTGATTAAAACGTATGATCGGGATTTTCTTTTACTATAAGGTGCATTAATTGGAACCAATGGCAAACTTAGAATAAATCAATAGATTATAGATAACGGTACTGTATCAATGTGAATGTCCTGGTTTTAATCTTTGTACTGTGGCTATATAATAAAATATCTTTGTTTTTAGAGAGAACACTGAAGTATTTAGGGGTAAAGGGAAAGCCATCATGTCTGCAACTAGCCTTCAAATAGTTCAGACAAAAATAATATGCATCTATTTATTTATCCATATCTACCTATTTAGAAAGAATGATACAGCAAATGTTGCAAAATATTAACATTTGAGGATTCTAGAGGAGTGTAGACAGAAATTCTTTGTACTCTCCTTGCAACATTTCTGGGAATCTGAAAATATGTCAAGAGAAAAAGTTAAAAGAAAAATAAATAAATTAAATTTATGTCTGACTTTGTCTCAGCTGTTAGGGACTATCGGGCTTCCAAATAAAAATTCTGCATGAAACTTATCTACTTTCCTGACTGACGTAGGCTCCACCTTTGACCGAGCAGGAAATTGCCACAGCAAACATGCTTACCGAGGAGCAGCGAGAAAATCCAATAATTCAGATTGTTTTAAGTCTGTGATATTTTTAAATGACTTAATGCAGTGAGTCTCTGAAGAATTCTGACAATTTTAATGGTAGAAACTTGCAGTCCCACTGAGGAACGGGTTGCTACATAAATACTGAATGAGCGTGTCTTTCTGTCTAGGCTGAAACATATTAGCTTTGCTTAGTGGCTTATTGCTTTATTCACAAAATAAATTTCAGCCGTCTCTCCCCGCCATATTCCAAGTGCATCATGAGCCTGTTATTAGATGTGGGGGCTTATATTCCAAAGGCAACTGTTACCAGCTCAGGCTCAGCAATAATGAATTAATAAGCAGTTAAGTGTTTACCCCCAAAACAGAGTTAGCTGGGGAAATGATATTATTATGGGTGGTGCTTAATGGAAGATGGGAAGCCAGGAAACTCAGACTTTTTCAGCAATCAGCCTTGGATTGGGGAACTAAAGTACTAAAATATTAAATATTTTGGTGAAAAACTGTTTTTCATGTTCTTAGCACATTCTCCCTGCCACAAACACACACATACACAAACATACAAAAACTTAAGCAGGTTCCTGGTTGATTCCTGATTCTCAAAGACCCGTATATCAAGATGAGTATTTAAAGATTACCATGGAAAAAAAGACACCCTCTCCTCACCCCAGAGAAGGCAGAGGGTGGCCTCGGGCAGCCTATCCTAAAAGCAGAAGCAGAGAGCCAGATCCTTTGGGAAATTCATAAACTGTGCAAGAATCCCAGGGAAGATAATGGCATGTCCTTAGCCAGGAACATAATGATATGCGAAATCCCCAGCATCAAAGCTGAAACAAAAGAAAATGTCCTTTGGTGGCGGCTCTGCACTGCCCACCGCAGCTGCCAGATAGGGAGAAAGACAAGCAGAGACTCAAATTCACTTGGAAGAATTCAACAGTCCTAGGAATGGAATAAGGGACACAGGAGTGTCTTGCCGACACCTGCAGGGGTGTGTTCCTGGAGGCTGGCCCACGGTTAGGTATCAGATCCAGAGGCTGAAGTGACTGGCTACAAGAACCAAGCCAGCAGTTCCTATATGCGAAACACTGACACAACGCTGTCAACCACTACCATTATTAAGCACCTACTGGCTGTTGGACAATTTATAAATAAATCATTAGTGTAACATAGTGGTTAGGAGTGGGACTCTGGAGCCAGACTGTCTAGATGTGAGTTCCAGTTGGCCATTTACAAGCTCTGTGACCTTGAGCAAGTTAGTTTAGCTCTCTGTGCCTCATTTTCCTCATGTGTACAATGGTGCTAATATCACAGAAAGTGATGAGGATGAGGATTAATGAGTTAATCTATGTAAAGCATTAGGTAAATGTGCTGTATCTAGTAGGTGGTATTATTGGTCTCAGAGTGAACAGGACAGAGACCTGCATTCCCATACTGCAGATAGATAGACTGAGGCCCTGAGAGAAGTGGCTGGCTCACAATCACATAGTTGTGAAGGTGGCAGAACCAGCACTGATACCTGGGTTCACTCACATCAAGACTGGGGCTTTTTGCACTTGAGCCTGCTCCGCCTTTCATGAGGAGGAAGAATGAGTGGAAAAGCAGATGTCCAGAAAGCAAGGGCTGCAGCCTTAACCATATGCCAACTCTCAATTACCAGTTAAACTCGAGAGGAACAACACAAGAGGGACAGGCTCCCTTGGCCTGATTCCCCTCCCACGTCAGAGACTAATCAAACAAATGATAGTATATTCATAATGTACTGATAATTCTCCTTTTTGCTCCCCTTCACCATTCACTTTCCCCCTGTCCAATGTCCCAGAAATCTGCCCCTATGGACTACAACTCCCAGGCTTCCTTGCTCTCTGGCTTCCAGGTTGGTTTGGCCAATGAGAGGCCCTGGTAAGAAATAAAGCAGGAGCAGAGAAAGGTTGGGATATTTATTCCCTGGCTCCCTCCCTACTTGACTGCAGTTCTGGCCCTGGCTGTGTTCTTCTACAGCCACAGCCCGTCAAGCTGTACTTCTGCTCTCATTGGGCCCCAGTACCTTCTCCCTTCCCACTTCTCTTCAGATCTAAGGTGGAAACGGCTTCCCTCTCTTGCTAGTATCTGTGTGCCTCAATGTGCCCTGTCCACGCTTCGGTAAATAGTATCATTTAAAAAATTCCAGCTGATTTTTGTTGCTAGGACCTAACCAACACACCTACCAGAGAATATTATTCAACTATTAAGAAAGATGAGGGGTATGTATATGTGTTGAGGTGAAGACATGTCTAGGATATATGGTAAAGTGAACATAAGCAGATTATAAAACAGTATTAATAAATAATCCTATCTTTGCTTAAAATACGGTACTTAGTAAAAGTTAAGAAAAACTAGATATCAATTGGTTAACACACATTAGTTCTGGAAAATGGTTTTAGAGGCCTCTTATAATTTCCACATCATCATCTTAATTTCTTTTATGAGCACAAATGACTTTTATCATCAGGAATCTTTATTCAGTTAGGGTGGAGGGGATCTGTTTTACCCTGTGCTCCTGACTGATACACATTCCACAGAATACCATATCCATTTGAGATGTCTATGAAAGAAGATCTGCCTAAATAAAGAGATATTCCATGTTCATGGGCTGGAAGATGTAATATGGTAAAGATGTCACTTCTCTCCAAATTAATCCATAAGTATAAGACCATTCCAATCAAAATCTCAATAAGGTTTTTCACAGAATTTGACAAGCCTATCTTAAAATTCTTATAAAGATGCAAGGGCCAAGAATAGCTGGAGCAAGTTTGAAGAATAATAAGATGAGGGAACTTTTTCTATCATATATCAAGACTTATTATAAAGCTATAATAATAAAGACAGTGAGCAGAAGGACAAATAGACTCAGAGGACAAAATTAAAAGCCTAGACACAGATTCATACAAATATAGAATGGACTCACATAAATAGATGGTAGAACTGGCGTTACAAACTAGTGGGGAAAGAGACTTCATTTTTAATATGGTGCTGGACCAACTGGCTATCCATATGGGAAAAAAAACAGAATTAGATCCCTACCTCACATCATACACAAACATCAACTTCAGGTAGAGGTGCCTGCACTCTGTGGATTTAAAGAAAGAAACTCAACACGTTCCTTTTTTTCCAACAGTACAGAACATTTAAACTGAAAATTATATCCTTATTAAGCTGACTTTGCTATGCCAGGGCTGCCTTTTTTTTTTCCTTTAAGCCTTCCAATAGCTCTGGTCATGTAATAGCCCAGAGTCCCTTTCAGAGCTGGATCTAAGGCCAGAACCAGCACTGAATTTTTCTTTGAGTATCCCTGGAATGAGTATCCCACTTGGCACCTGGCAGCTTCCAGAAGATTTAGAAGCGTGAGCTAATTAGAGTTTCTGGGACTCTCCTCCACACTGGCACAGGCTTTTCTTCAGGCAAACAACTTCACTGAGCCCCTGAGAAGCTGGCCCCAGGGCAGAAACCTACCTTCCAATTCTGCACCCTCATTTTAGCAGCAGGGTGTGCAAACTAGACAGTGATCTAAGTCCCCCGAAACAACCACCATGGAATTGAGGGCACCCATTTGGCTCTCCATCTCTCCCATATCCCACACATCTGGCTCAAGTGGCCCCACTTGGCTTCATGTCCACTAGGACACCAATTCCTCCATCAGCTCCCAGAACTATCAACTCCGTAAGACAGCCACAGGTCTTCCCTGTGCCCAGAGAAGAACAACTGAGCCCTCCAGCACCCCTCACAGAAATAAACTCCACTGGACCCTAAAAGCTTCAATGAAGAGTATGGATTATTACTGCAGGTTTTCTTAAGGGGTGGGGAATGGAGAGCTTAATGCCTTAAAATTCTTTTTGCTTCTTTATTTTCTTTCTTTCCTTTCTTTCCCTGAAGTTTCCTTCATTAAAGCAACTGCTCCAATTTCTATTTTTAATTTCTCTCCTCTCAAAAGGCACATCCGTCTTCTCTCATCACTCACTCTCAGTTTCTGTCTTCCCCAGCTCTTTCTCCCTCTTCCTCCATTCCTGTCCCCTCTCCCACTCTAGTTTCTCCTCCTTCAAATCTGAGGTTCTCACATTTCATCTAGTCAGCAAAATACCACCCCGGAGCCAAACAAAAAAAGAAAGAATTCCTTTCCTCCTCTGGTAAGATGGGGAGATGTGACCGCTTACATTTTTCTTTTTGTCCCTGTCCAATTATCATACTGTCATTGTCATTGTCATAATGGTGCCTATTATGTATCAGGGGCCTCATCAACATTCTCCTCAAATCTCACAATCTAGCCTGGCTGTGTCTATTTTATAGATGACCAAATTGAGGCTCAAAGAGACAGAACAGCTCACCCAAGTTCACGCAACAGGACAATGGCTGAGTACAGTTTAGAGGCTGGGTGGGAAAACCTGCAGCATTTAGTCGCCCTGCTGCAAAAGCCCTGACCTCAGCTCTAGCTTTTCCTGCTGCCTGAGTTTTGGGCAGGAGGTAAGTGAATAAAGGTGCTTCTAGAAGATGCCATTCAGACAAATCAGAGCCAATAAGGGCTGTGTTCACCACCCTGGCAGCCAGCCCCTAAGTTACCACTTCCTCAGTGTCCTTGGAGCTTCTGATTTCTTAGCTCTTGACTTTCATTAACCAAAAGATGACCCACTTGGCCCCACGGGACAAAAAATAATGATAATGCTGCCCTTTATAGTCTGCTTTCCACAAATGGGGCTCACTCTGCCCATTATCTAATTTCCTCCTCATGACAGCTCTTGGAGGTAAGTATGGCTATTTCCTCCCTTTAATAGCTGAGGAAATGGAGGGGCTCAGAGAGGGTATAAGTGACTTGCACAAGGTCACCTCGCCTGTAAGCAACAGAGCTGGGGGGTCAAATCCTGTTCTGTTTGATGCTGATGCTCAGATTCTTAACCTTGAATGCCACCCACTTCCCTTCCTCAGCTGTCTCTAACTCCTCAGAGGGGCTCTGAATTCACTTCCCAGCTGGTAAGGGACCGAGTCTGGGCTGCATCCCACAGCCAACTCTCCCTTGTACCCAGAGTCTCCTGCCACACTGTCCGCAGCTTTGGGGGCCAAGGATAAAAGTTCTAGAAGCTCTCCTTTGAAGGCTGAGTCTCCACTCCTCCAACCCCAGAAATCTCTGTGGACTAAAGAACTCAGCATCTGGAGGCGCAAAGTCCCCGATTCAAACACTCCCTGACCCAGGGGATAAATCTAACCTTCCTGCCGTGACTCTTGCTGCAAATCCTTGGTATCCATCAGGATCTTTGGCAAATGTGCCAGGCATCAGGGACCCTGAGAGGTCATCTGTCCTAGCCCCCTGCCACAAAACAGCCTGATAGAGGACCTCAGGCCAGGGTCTAACCTACCACCCATGTGCCACATCCCCTTCTGCACACACACACTCATGTACATATTTGCACATGCATACACACCTGCACTCATAGACATTGTTTGCCTACACCCCGGACACACTCACACGTGTACACATTTGCACATATATGTCAGCATGCCACTGCACACATCTATTCATACACATCTGCATACAAACCAGAAAGCAGATTCTCTAGGACACACTTCTGTGCTCACACACAGGTTCACACAGCCCATGTGTGCACATAAGTAAGCATATTACGCAGATACAAGTGGTGTGTGTGCCTGGTTGTACGTTCCAGGGTGGGGCAGCGAGGCCTCTCCTGGGGCCTCCTGGAGCCCAGTCTTTAGCGAAAGCCCCACCTGGTGGACACTTGGTGTATACTCCAACCCCAGCCCAAGCCCGAGCACCCTGGAACCAGAGTGCAGCTCTGGGCAGCAGCTGAGCTGGCTGGCAATAAGAGAGTGAGCCTAAATCTAGACTTTGGGGCACTCCTGTCCCTTTAGAGCTTCCTTCTCTCCTCCCTTCTCCTTCTCTGGGCAGCAATTTCTTTGGCCAAAGGCAGGGAAAAGAGCACTCAGTCTAGAGGCAGAGGTTTGGATCACTGCTCTGCCAAGCCTCAGTATGTTCAGCTGTAAAATGGGCATAAAATTCTCAACCAGGTATTTAGAAGAAGAAAATAACATCATGGACACAGAATCATTTGCTATGTCGGGGTCAAACAGCCTGGATCAAGTCTGAGGTCAAATGTGAATTCAAATGGAGCTACAGCTCCCGGCTCTTCCCTTCCTACACATGTCCTCAGGCAAGTCACTCCACCTTCCCAACCTGTTTCATCAACTGTGAAGTGGGGTGAAGACCCCAATGGGGTGGTTGGAAGAAGCAACAGCATCGTGGAAGCCAAGTTGACTCTCCATCTCCATTCCTCTCAGACCAAACACAGGTATAGTTTAGGGGTGATAAGAAACAGGGCTAGAGTCAGAGGAACCCCAGCTCAAATTCTGATTCAGATTCTGGCTCTGCCACTCTTTAGACGTGGAGCAAAGCACTCCACCTCTCTGAACCTCAGTTTCCCCATCTGTACAATGGGGACCTCTTAGTGTTGTGGTGAGCGTTAAATGAGATAGTGCATGCAAATAGCCTGGCATCAGTAAGCACTTCATAAACTTGACTGCCATTATCATCAGTGTTGATGTTTGGGGAAACAAGTGATACGTGGAGGGGTGGGCAATAGAAAATCCTCAGAAGCCCAATATAATAGTTATATTATTATAATTACTTATAATTTAATCCCTGTGTGCAAAAGCACTGTTCTAAGGACTGTTTAAGAATTAACTCATTTAACATCATAACAATCTCATGAAGTAGGCACTATGATTATTCCCATTTTACAGATGAGGACATGGAGGCACAGAGATCATGTAACTTGCCCAGGGTCACTGAGTCAGAATGTGGATTAAAATCCAGCCTGAGTCCTGTGAATTCCTCCCTTTCACTACATCTGCTGAGCTGTTCTATCAGTTCTGACCTCCCAGCCTCTCCTAAGTCTGGAAACTTCCCTATGGGCTGAAGTCTGGTGTTAGAGGGTAAGTCCTCCTATGAGAGTCATTGACAGTCCCAGTCTTCCTTCCAGTCCCCAGGGAGACAAATGGCCACATATGCATCATGTGTATTCCAGAGGGCAATGGAATTAAGATAATCTCAGGGAGTCAATAAACACAATGGAAATAAAGCTAATTGAAGAGCATCTGCTAATCATGGGATCCTGTGTCAGAAAACTTGCATCAGCTGGAGGTTGCTAAGTGGCATGAAGGTGGAGGGAAACTGGCGGGCAAGGCCTCGCCCCTCTGCTGAAGCATCACTGCAAAGTGGATGACAGCTGGTGGCCAGACAAGAGACAAATGTAAAAGAGAGATCAGGTACCAGAAATTGTGCACTCCACATTTTAAAGTCAGTCACTGGGAAATGGTTGCCCAATGATGCCAGTGGTAGGGGAGTTAAGTTGTGATGTGGCATGGCGTTGGCAGAAGCCTGGATTCAGGGGTTCAATGGCCATTAGGTTTGAGTCCTGAATCTGTGGCTGCCTGGCTATGTGGCTTAAATCCAGGCGCTTCAGCTCTCTGGACATCAGCATCACCCTCTAGAACATAGGAGGAGTAAGATCGACTTGCAGTCAGTGGTGTCATTGACCCCAACTCTTCACCTTTCCCTTTATTCAGGCACAGTACCTCATGACTTAGCAGTGACCATCCCACTGTGGGTGGGGCATACATCCCTGCCAATGGAGCCTGGGTTTGGCCTCATGACCCACTTTGGCCAACAGAATGAGGTGGAAATGCTGGCATGCCAGTTCTGAGCCCACATCTCAAGATACGCATCTCCTACACTGTTGCCTTTGCCATGGAAGGAACATGCCTGGCCTAATGGTCCCACGAGGAAGATGCAAGACTCAAAGGTAGGGAGGAGTCTGGCTTCATGGATAACACGTGGAGGACAGCCTCCTCCACCCAGGAACACCTGCTGAGAATTGTCCCATAGCTATGAAACACACAATTCTCATGCTGAGCCACCGTGCACTGGGGCCTATTTGTTGCTGCAGTAGGTGCCCCTAAAGCTGATCCCCTGGCAGGCTGGACTCTGCATCCCTTCCTGAGCCAGTCTTTGGTTTCACCAACCTTGATCTCCGCCCTACAGTCACCCAATAAGGACACCATGGGGACCTCCTGATCTAAGACTGAGCCCACTCAAATCAGACCTTGTTTCCCACTGCACCCCACTAGGCATCCAACTGCCCTGACAGGACCTACTCTGGCCCACAAGTGAGGTTCCACAGTGCTCTCACCAGCCTTCCTGGTGGCCTCCACCACTGGTTTGGGTGCTGGGGTGCCAGCAGGTCTTCACCCCAACCAGCCAGAGTCATGATGCCATGTGGCCTTGGACAAGTCACCTAGCACCTTCAAGGCCTCATTTTTCACATTTGTAAAGGGGAGTGCTGCCCACTGCTTGATTCAAGAGTGGTGGCATGAAGATCCAAACAGTGAAAGTACGAGACCTGCAGAACTATGAGCTGCCCTGAGGTCCACCGTTCAATGTTGACTCCTGAGGGGCATCACTGAGAGGGAGAGAGGAGTCTCACTTCCTTTTCCTCAGCCTCCCTACAACCCTCACCCTGTTTCTCTTCTTTGTTACGGTCTTGAATGTCAATTTCTTTGGCAAGTTGGTGCTTCAAGAGAAACAAAGACTCAGATATCCCAGGAGTGGCCCTGCCTACAGAGATCCCTTTCTACAGCTCCATGTAACAGCCCCAGACAGGTATTTCACTGAAGAGGCCACTCAAATGGCCAATAAATACCTGAAAAGCTGCTCAGCCTCACTAGTAACTAGGAAAAATTCAAACCCCAAATGGGGTACTATTTTGCACTCACTAGATTGGCTAAAATATCAAAGCCTGATAATGCCAAGTGTTGGTCAGAATGTGAACAAATGAATCCCACAATCACTGCTAGTGTGGGTGTAACTGGTACAAGCACCTTAGAAAACAATCTGTCATAATCTAGTAAAGCATGAGACATGCGGGCTGAATGGCCCAGCAATCTACTCCTAGGGTTATATTTACCAGGAACTCTTGTCCAAATGTACTGGGCAGGATGTAAATGATCTGTACTTTTACAAACGATTGTCCATAATAGTAAAAAAAAAAAAAAGTAACCCAAATGCTCACCGATAGTAGACTACATAAATAAATTGTACTGGATCCACACACTGGAAATCTGTAAGTGGGGGAAATAAATGATTCAGAACCACATATTCAACATGGAGGATTCTCACAAACAGATTGCTGAGTGAAGAAAGCAAGCTGCAGAAGAACACAAATGGTATACTATTTATGTGAACTTTTAAGAGTAGGCAACACTATTCTACATAGTTTAAGGACACATTCATATGTTTCAATGGAGTGTAAACTCCCTGGGATGATCAACACCAAGTTCAGTACAGAGTATACCTCTGTGGGGAGGGGGAGAGGGAGGGACTGGGTGGGGAGGGGGAGGTAGGGGGTTTAGCTGGCAATCTTTTATTTTCTAAAGCCAGGTGGTAGGTATACAGAGGCTCTAATATTATTCTTTATATCTTCTCATATCTGAAATAGATCAAAAGGAATTTTAAAACAGAGAGTAGAACAGAAGGGTTGTTTGCTCTCATGAGAAAAGCCAGGACTAAATCTGCTGTGTAACATTCAGTATGTGGCCCTGGTAATGCTTCATTTTCCTGAACCGCCTTTCCTTACAGGGCCACCACGTGGGCTGGAAATCCTAGTAAATGGACCTGGTGCAGAGTGGGTACAAAATGACTGCTGAAGATGACTACTGACCTTTTGGGTAAGTCTCAATTTCTATATGTCAGTTTCCTCAGAGCAAGGTGTCTTAGGGTCGCCCAGATTATGAGTGTTGAGGGCAAGGGAGAAGCAGCTACTCTCCTGGTGACTGCCCATCTTTGTAGTCAGTGCAGTCCCTGCCCACTAGCACACTATAGACAAATGCCCTGTCAGTACAAGGAATGAGCAGGAACCCTTGCCCGGGATCCTCTTGGCCTAGATACACTGGGAACTGCTCCCCATCTGGGGTCTTGCAGTGGTGTGAGAAATGGGGTTCAGATCCCCTCTGTTCTCAACACCACAGACCCTTCTCCTTCCTTCTCCCCACTGCCCTAGAACGTCTCTTTCTACTCCAAGGTGGGGTGGGATGGGATGGAGTGGAAGGAAACCCACTTTGCCCCTTTAATCCAAGACACTTCATCTTGGGGCTGACTAGCCAAGTCTGAAATCTGTGGAGCAGGCCACCAGGAAGAGCAGACCACCAGGAAGGGCAGGTCACCAGGAAGGACAGGCCAGGACTCTAGGGTAAAGCTGCTCTCCATAGGAGGAATTTCCATGTCTTTGAGAAGTCTCAGCTCTGCTCTTAAGGCCTTTCAACTAGCTGAAACAGACTTGGGGCCAAGATGGCAGAGTAGAAGGACGTTCGTAGCTCACCCTCTCCCACAAATATACCAAAACTCATATCCACGGACCCACCTAGCCAACCAGAGCACCTGCTGAACTCCAACAGAACATCACCCTCTTCAAAAAACAAACACATCACGAATCTAGTAGGAGAAAAGGAAAAAAAGTAAGAAGAAAAAGCAAAACAGTGTGGGACCGGTCACGCGGGGAGGGAGCGGCAAAGGAGGAATAGCAGTCGTTCACTGAGTCTCCCCTTCTTCAACAGAGAGGCCAGCGGGATGGAGGGGGAGCCTCCAAGGTTCAGATCTGTAAGGAGCAGCCCTTGACTGACAGAACTAAGTTAAACGGGCACAAAGGGTCCCTGTGCACCCAGACCGAGACACGAGCCAGCAGCCAGGAGACAGGACAGGCTGCCAGAGCTGGGCGGAGGACTGGGGCGGCTGCACTGAGGCAGCCCTGGGGGACTGCAGGGTGCTGCGTGCCGTGGCTGGCAGGGGACACAGAGCAGAACAACCTGGGACCCCAAAAATTATGGAAAAAAAAAAAAAAGCAAAGCAACACTGCTGGTGTGCCCTGGGGAGAGGTGCACCATAGCCTTTGGCTCCTCAGACCAGTGGCACCATTACTGGCACTTCTCAGGAAAAGAAAGGTGGGGCGCAGCCACAGCTGCCGTATCCTCCTGCGCGCAGCACCGGGCGGGGATAGGGCCGAGACCTGAATCCGCACCTGGGGACTCCGCAACCTCGTAGGCAGGACTGAGACTTGTTTACAGCCCCAGGCAGATAGGATCTTTCTGCTCTGGTACGTCATAGAATTTGCACCACCAAGACAAACAAGGAGCTGAGTTTAGGCAGAGAGCACGGGCGGGGCAGTTCCTCAGTCTTCCCTGAGCCCGCCTACAGAGCGCTGACCCTGGAGGGAGCGGGCAGCTGCACAGAGCAGCGGAGCGACCTGCGCCGGGAGAGGGCTGGCGGCCATGCACCTTCCTGGCAGGAGCACAGCACCTGACTGCAGTGCTGGGAGGGGATGCGATCCACCCGCCTGTGTCGCCTGAGTGCAGCATCCGACTGTGGCATCGGGAGGGGGAGTGACCCATCGCACACCATGAAGGAGAGGAGCACCTGACCCAGGGTTGGAAGGGGGCACGATCTGCCTGCCGACAGGCACTGGGAGCAGCACAGAGAAGGGCGCCAACAGAAGGCCTCTGGAAACAGCAAGCTGAGTTCACGAAACTGGGGGAAGACAGAAAGACCTCTCGATAAAATCAGTAAGAGTGCACAGTCTCCACAAGAACACATCCCTTTTTTTAAAATTTTTTTAATCCATCCTATTTTCTATTACCTTTTTAATCTTTACTTTTTAAACAATTGTGTATGTCTAGTTTTAATCCCTTTTAAATTTTTCTTCTAAAATATTTTTATTATTATTATTTTTAAAAACCCACCTCATTTCATTTTTATTTCTCTTGGGTTTGATCTCATTATTGATTATACACAGGTTTCAAATATTGTTTTTTGATTTTTTTCTCCTTTTTTTTTAAGGTTTTTAAAAGACATCTCAACTTGAAGCTACTCTGCTTCAACTTGTTCTTCTATTATTGATTATACAGTTTTTAAACCTTTTTTCTCCCTTTTAAAATTCTCTCATTTTATCTTTTTAAAAAAATCTGTTCTATTTTCTATTTCCTTTCAAAAATTTACTTTTTAAACAATTGTATATGTTTACAGTTTTAATCCCTTTAAAATGTTTCTTTTAAAATATTTTTATTATTATTATTTTTAAAAATCCACCTCATTTCACTTTTATTTCTCTTGGTTTTGATCTCCTGTTATTGATCATGTACAGGTTTCAAATATTGTTTTTTGATCTTTTCTCCTTTTTTAAAGGTTTTTAAAAAGACTTCTCAACTCAATTGCTATTCTGCTTCAACTTGCTCTTCTATTATTGATTATACACTGTTTTCAAACCTTTTTTTCTCCCTTCTTTTAAAATTCTCTCTCTCTTTTAAGTTTTATTCCTGCATAGGCTTTAGATAGATAAATAAATAAACTCCTTAAGGACCACAATAGATAACTGATACTCCATAAGCCACATTGCAAGAGAGATACGAGCAATATGAAGAAGCAGAAGAACCACTTCCAATTAAAAGAGCAAGAGAAATCCCCTGCAGAACGATCAATGAAATAGACATTGATGGCCTACTAGATCAAGATTTCAAAAAAGGAGTTATCAAAGTACTGAAGGAATTAAAAGAGAGAGTGTTTAGAGATATAAAATATGTCAAAAATGAAATTGAAGCTATAAAGAAGAGCCAAGTAGAACTGGGAACTCATTTGCTCAGATGAGAGCTGATCTAACGGCTGTACAAAGCAGGCTAGATAATGCAGAGGAATGAACAAGTGACCTAGAAGACAGGAAAACAGAAAGCACCCAGTCAGAACAGCTGAGAGAAAATCAAATAAAAAACAATGAAAACAATATAAGGGACCTCTGGGATAATATAAAGTGTGCCAATTTATGTATAATAGGGATTCCAGAAGGGGAAGAAAGAACAAAGGGAATTGAAAAAGTATTTGAAGAAATCATGACTGAAAACTTCCCAAACCTAAAGAAGGAATCAGATATCCAAATACAGGAAGCTCAGAGGGTCCCAAACAGGAAGAACCCAAACAGACTCACACCAAGACATATCAAAATCAAGATGGCCAGAGTCAAGGAAAAAGAAATGATCCTAAAGGCAGCAAGAGAAAAACAAAGAGTGAGTTACAAGGGAACCCCCATAAGGCTCTTAGCTGATTTCTCTACACAAACACTACAGGCCAGAAGGGAGTGGCAAGATATAGTCAAAGTCCTGAATGAAAAAAAGATGCAGCCTAGGATACTTTATCCAGCAAGGCTATCCTTTAGAATAGAAGGAGAGACAAAGAATTTCACAGACAAGCAAAAACTAGAAGAGTTTAGCAATACTAAACCCATGCTAAAAAAATATTGGCAGGTCTACTCTAAATAGAAAAGAAGCAGGATGCTACAAAAATGAGAAACTCATAACTGGAAAGGTGATAACTATCATGAATTGCAAATAGAATAAACACAAACTTTGTAAAAGAAGACATCTAAATCATTAAGAGTGGGAGAGGGAAGCAAGAAAATATGAGGGTTTCTTTTCTTTTCTTTTTAAAATGTTTTGTTCTCGGTAGGATTGGTTTTAGTTTATATTACTATCTGTTTAATACAAACAGTTATAGTAATGGGTTGATAGACTTACAAAAAAGGGTAACCAGAAGCCAAAAACTTACAAGTGAGTCACAAAAACTAAATAAAATCCAAGATAATACAAAGGAAAATTACCAGACCACAAAGGAAGAAGAAAGGAACAAAGAGGAAATACTAAGTCAACTTAAGTTCAACTTGGCAATAAGTTCAAAATGGCAATAAATACACATCTATCATTAATTACTGCAAATGCTAATGGACTAAATGCTCCAATCAAAAGACGTAGAGTGGCAGACTGGATAATAAAGCAAGAACCTTCAATATGCTGCATACAAGAGACCCACTTTAGGGAGAAGGACACATACAGATTGAGAGTGAAAGGATGGAAAAGGATATTCCATGCAAATGGAAAAGCCAAAAAAGAAGGTGTAGCAGTACTCATTTCAGACAAAATAGACTTTAAAACAAAGGCCATAAGGAAAGATACAGAAGGACATTTCATAATGATTAAAGGAGTAATATAAGATGAGGATATTAACACTCATTAATATATATGCACCCAATATAGGAGCACCTAAGTACATAAAAAAATTACTAACAGAGATAAAGGGAGAAATTAATGGGAATACAATCATTGTCAGAGATTTTAACACCGCATTAACATCACTAGACTGATCTTCCAGACAGAAAATAAATAAGGCAACAGAGAAATTAAATGATAGAATAGAAAAATTTGATTTGGTGGATATTTTCAGAGCATTACACCCCCCCAAAAATAGGATATACTTTCTTTTCAACTGCACATGGAACATTTTCTAGGATCATGTATTTGGGCACGAAAGAAGCCTTAACAATTTTAAGAAGATAGAAATTATCTCAAACATCTTTACTGACCACAATGCCATTAAACTAGAAATCAACTACAGAGAAACAAAGGAGAAAAAAAGGAAAGCATAGAGATTAAGCAACGTGCTATTGAAAAAACCAATGGGTCGATGATGAAGTCAAAGTTGAAATTAAAAAATACATTGAGACAAATGAAAATGAAAACACAACCACACAAAATTTATGGCACACAGCAAAGGCAGTGCTAAGAGGGAAGTTTATAGCGATACATGCCTTCCTCAAAAAAGAAGAACAATATCAAATAAACAATCTAACCCACCAGCTAAAAGAATTAGAAAAAGAAGAGAAAAAAAACCCAAAAGTCAGCAGAAGGAAGGAAATAATAAAGATCAGGGAGAAAATAAATAGAATCGTGATTAAAAAAACAACAGAAAACAATCAATCAAACCAAAAGCTAGTTTTTTGAAAAAGTAAATAAAATAGACAAACCTCTGGCCAAACTCACAAAGAAGAAAAAAGAGAGAGCATAAATAAGCAAAATAAGAAAGGAAAATGGAGAAATTACAACAAATAACACAGAAATACAGAATATCATATGAGAATATAATGAAAAACTATATGGAACCAAAATGGATAACCTAGAGGAGATGGACAAGTTTCTGGAAACATACAGTCCACCAAGACTGAACCAAGAAGAAACTGACCACTTGAACAAACCTAAACTTAGAGGTATCACCTCACACCAGTCAGAATGGCCATCATTCAAAAGTCCACAAATGACAAATGCTGGAGAGGCTGTGGAGAAAAGGCAACCCTCCTACACTGCTGGTGGGAATGCAGTTTGGTGCAGCCACTGTGGAAAACAGTATGGAGATTCCTCAAAAGACTAGGAAGATACTTACCATATGACCCAGGAATCCCACTCCTGGGCATATATCCAGAAGGAACCCTACTTCAAAAAGACACCTGCACCCCAATGTTCATAGCAGCACTACAGACAATAGCCAAGACATGGAAATAGTCTAAATGTCCATCAACAGATGAATGGATAAAGAAAAAGTGGTATATTTATACGATGGAATACTATTCAGCCATGAAAACCAACAACACAACGCCATTTGCAGCAACATGGATGTTCCTGGAGAATGTCATTCTAAGTGAAGTAAGCCAGAAAGAGAAGGAAAAATACCATATGAGATCGCTCATATGTGGAATCTTAAAAAAAAAAAAAGAACACAAATACAAAACAGAAACAGACTCATAGACATAGAATACAAACTTGTGGTTGCCAAGTTGGGGGATGGGAAGGGATAGACCAGGATTTCAAAATGTAGAATAGATAAACAAGATTATACTGTATAGCACAGGGAAATATATACAAGATCTTGTGGTAGCTCACAGTGAAAAAAATGTGACAATGAATATATGTATGTTCATGTATAACTGAAAAATTGTGCTCTACACTGGAATTTGACACAACATTGTAAAATGACTATAACTCAATAAAAGAATGTTTAAAAATAAATTAATTAATTAAATTTTTAAAAAACTAACTGAAACAGGTCCACTCAGATATATACAATAGTCTCCCTTACTTACAGTTAGTTGATAATAGACTTCAGTCACCTACAGAATACCTCACAGCAACACCCATACTAGCATCCAAATAACTGCGTGCTATCGTCTAGCCAAGGTGACGTCTCAGACTGATCATCACACACCTCCTCTGTAAATCATCTGTGGCCTCCTTAAGTTTGGAGCTTGTTGACCAGACCATATTGTCAGTGTGAACCAGTCATGGCTTTCTCAGTTGGATGAACTTTAGCAAAAGAATGAATGCGTTGGCTCTCATATCCCAAAAGGGCAGGAGTTTGGTTGGAAACACCCCAAGCTAGGTCCTCAGCACAGTCTAGACTCTCTCTTGCTGCCTTCCATCTGCTTCTGTCTGGATTTCAGCTTGATTTTGTTCCTTTTACTCTCCACAAGTCTGAAATTATGGCCTCTAGTAGCTCTGGATGCATCTCCTTCCAGGATCAAGGCTAAAGATGAAAGGAAAGAGGCTGATTGGCCAAGACTGGGTCACGAAGGGTGGGGTCTGTTATCCATGGGCAGCAGGCAGGCAGCATATGCATGGACACCATGGGGTGGTTGTGAGTTGGGCAACTGCCCAGGTATGCATAGCTCTGTACTTCCCAAAGTGTGGTGGTCTGTGATCTTCCAAATGTTTCCAAAGTGTACACGAACCTTCCATAATGTCAACTCCCATGGGGAGGAAGGCCATCCTCTTTTAAATGTCTCTTAATCTTTCTGATTGCTCCAAAGGACAAGCTCCAGTTAGGTGCTAGCATGTCTGTAATGCCTCTGCCCTGGAAAAATCTCAGGTCTCTGGCTCAGCTCCCTAGCAGGCAAGAATCTAATTCATTACTTTACTCTGAATGTATTTATTTATATGTAGCTATTTTCTATTTATGGCAAGAGATGCCAGTTTTCCATTTAGAATGGTGATAGGAAGTTTCCTTTTACAAAGACATTTATTTAAGTAAAAAGTGAGCCAGGCTAGAGAAAATATTAAGTAAATAATAATATACGGTACACAGATACAGCAAAAATTTTGTATGTGGATGGGAAGGATTAAAGGGCTGTGTTGGGTGATGGCCTTGGCTTTGACATCAGACATCCTGAATTTAAATCCAGGCCACATTCACTACGTAAATTTGGGCAAGCTACTGAACTTAAATTTCATTTTTCTCATCTAAAAAAATGGAGATGGTAATAATAATCACCAAACTTCATAACCCACTTTACCTAAACCCCTTGGGACCAGATGTATTTCGAAATTCAGAATTCTCAGATGTTTAGAATACCACATGCCTTATATTATGTGCAGAGTCTGGGCAGACCACGTGCCCCAGCACAATGACAGTTCTATAGAAAATGTATGACTGTTCACATCAAGTGTTGTTGCTGTTGCTGTCGCTGTTTTTTAAAGTCTATACATTGCACCAGTCCTGGTAGGTTTTGCAGCCAAAAGAGTTTGCTACAAATTTGAAAATAAAACCTTTCATATTCCAGAGATTTTGGAACAAGACTAGAGACTTAAAGCACCTTAGTCAACCCCATGCAGTGCTGTGGCAAAGCAGGGAGCGACCAGAGCAGGGGAAGGAGGGTTTAGAGAAAGCAAGAGTGAAATGTGCACCAATCCAAAGAAAGATTATAAAGAGGAGATTATAAGAGCTCTCAAGGATTTCTCAGAAATCTCTTCCCCCATGACCTTGCCCCTTTCCGTCCTCCTCCTCTTCCTCTTCTTCCTCTTCCTCCTCCCTCTTCTTCCTACTCTTCTTGGCACTTCTCCTCCCATTGCCCATGCTGGTGACTGGGTCTAGGAGTGGACATGTGACTAAGTTCTAGCCCATGAGATGTGAGGGAAGCTCTGCTGAAGTGCTTCTATAGATATCTCTGTGCCTAGATATGATACCTGGTGCAGGGGCAGCCTCTTTGGGACCATGATGGGAAGCAGGCTAAAAGTAAAGGTCACACAAAGAATGGTAGGGTAGAGAACAGATGTTTAGGAGCCACTGATCACACCAAACTTGGAGCTGCCTACTTTAGTGCTTCTTGTATAAGATAAAGAAAACCTATTATAACTTTAGCCACTTTGAGTTAGAATTATCTGATATGTATAGCAGAAGGGTATTATTTTGGATATTAAAGGAAAGTATAAATCTAGAAGGTGAGAAAATATGGGGAGTCTCAAGTTATAAAATCATACATTAGCAAGATTTAATACCAGATAGACGACATTATGGGCAGGAAGGAGAGGGGCAGTGAGAGAGCTAGTGTGGGCTGGACTGGTGAGGATAGTTACATGAAGGAGTCTGGAAAACTTCCTTAACTTCACTAAAAACTTGTTGGTTCCATTTCTGTATTCTCAGGATAGAACAAATGATTCAGCTCAAGCGCAGGGGCCCTTAAATTCCTTCCCAAGACCATAGATGTTTCCTCCACAAGGAAAGAAAGCTGGGCTGTGCAGTCAGGAAGATTCTGGGTAGACTCAGCCTCAGCAGTGTTCTGGGCTTGTCTGGCCTTCAACGTGTGATTTTGAGAGTTGGAAGCGAGAAGATTATAACTCAGAATGGCACGCGGGTGTGAAGCCGGCTGCCTTGCCAGCTATTTGCCTGTATTTAAAACACATATGGGTGATATTTTTAAATATCTTTGCTGTGTGATTGAAAAACATTGCAGTTGCTACTTCGTGGACGTGGGTTTTTATGCAAACCCAGGGATGGAATGATGAGTGTATGTTGTACCTACGTGGGCTTTGCTGGAGAGAAGAAAGGACAAAATGGCACAGCCTGCATAAATGTCGGGCAGAGAATTGGGGCTGGGCCATTCAACATCTAACTTGGGAGTAGGGGCTGCTGGCAAGGCTTCTGGGTTTTCTTTGAGATCCGTCCCTCCCAATTCTCCCTCCAAGGGGTTTGGGCGGCGCTACTCCTCTAGCTCTGGAAGTGGGCATATGACCCAGGCTGGCCAATCAGATTAACTCCAACCCCTTGGCCCCAGTGATTGGTTGAAGGGCAAGCTCATGTCCTAAAGCAAGCCTGTGAGACTCAAATGGACTTTAAGGAACTATTGGGAAAGGAGCACCTCCTTCCTGCGTAGGTTGCTGAGCTGGGAGGAGGTATACCTGGAGCTGCCCAAAGCCATCTATGTCACCACTTGGGGAGAGCCTGAGGGAAAGAAAGCCAACATGGGGAAAAAGAGAGCCTGAAAGAGAAACAGAATCCTGGATCCAGCCATGCCTGAAATCTACACCTGGACACTTTTTTTCACTTTAAAAAAATTGAAGTAAAATATATTTAACATAAAATGTCATTTTAACCATTTCTAAATGTACAATTCAGTGGCATTCATTACATTCACAGTATTGCATGAGCATCATCACTCTCTTTACCCCCAAATTTTAACCACCGCAAACAGAAACTCTGTGTGCATTAAGGAGTAACTCCCCTTTCTATTCCAAGACTCTTAATTTTAAAAATACATATATGTGTATACATATATAATATATATACAGTAAAAGGCACCCTTTTTTCTGTGTGATTCTGTGAGTTCTGACAAACACATACAGCCATTTAACCCTACCCCCAGCCCCCAAACCCCTCATTCTCCTTTGTAGTCTGCTCCCTTGCTCCCCTACCCACCTGCAACCCCTACCAACACCTGACCTGTTTTCTAAGTTTCGTATTTTCCATAATGTCATATAAATGAAATCACACAGTGTGTAGTCTTTTGAGTCCCGCTTCTTTCACTTACCATAAAGTATCTGAGGTTCATTCGTGGTGTTAGTATATCAGTTTGTTCCTCTTCATTGCTGAGGAATAATAATATATAGTACGAATGTTGATCCATTCACTCACTAGTTGAAGGACATTTCACCTACCCCGTACTCTGAATTTACCTGAGTCTATAAATACCTTTTTTCTTTTCTTAAGCTGTTTGAGTAAGGTTTTGGCCACCTGTAACCAAAAAAATCTTCACAATATATCAGAGAAAGCCGCTTCCCCTCTCTGAAATTATTTTTCGTCCATACAATGAGAGTGTATTGCTCAAGATGGTTTTGAGGGTAACAGAAATCTTGACTCAAAATTGTTTTAAAGAAAGAGACAATTATTATCTCACATACCGGGGAGTCCAGAGTGGAGCAGATCTCCAGACGGGCGGGGTCGCGTGGCCGTTCAAGTCCGGACGCAGGCACTTTCTAGCTCCCGGCGCTGCGGTCGACAGATGCCCGCCTCAGGGCAAAGCAACATGGCGGCAGGGCCTCCACCAGGACAAAGCTCGCAGCACGTTCCCTCAGAGGGCTCAGCGGAATTCCCCCCAAAGCCCCGCCCAGCGGATTTATCCTCACATCCCATTGGCCAAAATTGGGTCACCTGACCGTTCTTGACTCAGTAGCTGAGAAGGGGGAGGGGTTAGCCTGACTGGAAAGGGGGCTCAGCTTCCGCTGAGAAGAGCCACTTGGTGGGGAGCGGGTTGGGAACCTGAACTAAATGAGAGGAGGAAAATTGAAAAGGTCGCTGAGATTGCAACCGACACTGTCGACTACGGAATGTAATAGCTGCTCCGCTACTTCAAAAGAAGTAGGATCAAAAGAGGAACCAGTTCTTGGTTAAGGATCTGTGGAGATGTAGAAAAGTTGTAATTCTCTTCAACATTGCAAGAGAGCGTGATGCAGAGCTACCCAAACCCAAGAGAATCAGATGACGTCAGCGCAGGTTGCAAACCTTGAGATAGTTCCATCTGTCTCATTTGAATTAGTCACATGTGTCTGGTTGCAAGAGAGAAACATAACGAAAATTGGCTTAAGCCAAAAGTAGTTTTTTAGCTTATTTAACTGGACATTTTAATGGTGTGATGAGCTTCAGGTATAGCTGGATCAAGAGCCTCTGAGGCTGAATTCTAGACATTACCATTCTCCTTCTCTGGACTTTGATTTCTTCTATGTTGGCTTCATTCTCAGACAAGCTTTTACTCAGGGTGGCAGAGATGGCTGCCAGCAGCCCAGATGTCCCTCTCCCTAGTTTAACATTCCCAGGGAAAAGAGAGAGCCTCTTCCCAAAGGTTCCATCAGAAATCTTGGAGAAATTTTACATTGGTCCAGGTCAGAGCATATGCCTTCTGTGCCAAACACCCTGATTCTGCTAGACCAGGCCCAGACCACATGCTTAGTGCTACAGGTGGGGCAGGGTAGCAGTGAGGGGGTAAAACTACAAGGGCATAAGCTGGCCAAAGGAAAACCAAGAGGCTGGCAAAATAAGAAAAGGGAATGGTATGAAGGCAAATGCCACAGTTTCCTAGTTTTAATTTTACTAATAGAGAACTTTCACCCAGAAAGGGTAAGACACTTGCCCACGGTTTCACAGCAATGGATCCAAACTATGAACTCCAGCTCCTGAACTCTTAGCCATTATGCTACACACCAGCAGGAGCCAAGAGGGTGGGCAGGCCTCTGGTTCCCTACAATGCCCGCTCTAAACTCTCTTTCACTCCCTGTCCTCTTTTGACTGTTCTTACCTTGAGGTTTGGTCTGCTTTACAGCTGAAGCACAAAATGTTAGAGGACAGCTATGGACTGTATTGTGTCTTCCTCCCTCCCTCCCAGTTCATATGTTGACACTGTAACCCCTAATGTGATGGTACTTGGAATGGTGCTTTTGGGAGGTATTTAGGCGTAGATGAGGACATGAGGGTGGGGCTCCCATGACAGTGTTAATGCCCTTATAAGAAGAAACACCAGAGAGTTAGCTCCCCTCCCTTCCTCCCTCTCCCTCTCCCTTTCTCTCTCTCTGTCTCTCTCTTTTTCACTCTCTGCCATGTTAGGACATAGCAAGAAGGTGGCCATCTGTAAGCCAGGAAGAGAGCCCTCACCAGATCTCAACCATGGTGGCACCCTGATCTTGGACTTCTGGCCTCTAGAACTGTGATAAAATAATTTTTGTTTTAATTGTTTAAGCCCCCCAGGCTATGGTATTTTGTCATGGTAGCCTGAGCTGACTAATACAGGGATGAATTTAGAGCAATGAGCATTAATTGGGTACCTGCTGAGTGCCAGGCCCCATAAAGAATACTAAAATTCATTAGCTGCATCTCAGCCCACAGAGAGTTTGGAATCTAGAGGCAGTATTAAAATATTAATGATGAATCCCTTCTATCTTTTCCATAAACTTTGAGATCACTTTTATTTAAGAAAAGAAATTTCCAACTCAGCCAATAACCTCCTTGCACTTTCTTCCTCTATCCATCTGTCCCTGGAAAGAGACTAGCACGTAGACCACAGAACTTTGCATCCATCTCTCCATAGTTATTTCCATGCATGCCAAGAGGAAAAAGATGACAGCTATAAAGAGAGACGGCAGATGCTCTTAAGTGCCCTGTGCTCAGAGCTTTTCATGTCTAACCTCATTTAATCTTCAAAACAGTCTGTGGGGCAGACATTATTAGTCCCGTTTTTCAAAGGAGGAAGCTGAGAAGCTCAGAGAGGCAAAGTGACTTGCCCAGGATCACACAGCTGTGAAGTAAAGGTGAGATTTGAACCAAGGTCTCTCTGACCTTAATGTCCAAGCTCTTAAATCCCATCAACTTCCCTTGTCTAATCAGTGTGATGGATGAATTCATAAAATAGACACTCATCCAAAGTTGAGACATTATGATGACCTAGATTCCTCCACGATAAGGACAGTCATTACTGGGGAAGGAAGCTGTAATGTAGATGGATGCATTAAGAACATTTACCGACTTTCAGAGAAAACAATGACATTAATTTTGTCATTCATAAGAGTCTAGGGGTATTGCGTTTCCACTCTGTGCCAATCACTCCATGTGTTTTAACTCCTCTAAGAATCCTATGAGGTAAGTCCTAGCATCACTCTCATTTTCCAGATGAGAAAACTGAGGTTCAGCTGAGCCAAAGCAATGGGTAAGTGAGTGAAATTAGAGAATTGTACCACTGTAAATTTTTAAGGGAGGAGTAAATGTCCCCAAATCTTTGAGGTCCTAGAAGGAAAGAAGGAAGATGCTGGTTGCCAACAGAAAGTTCTAGGGAAATGCCATGAAATTCCCCCCAGGGCCTGGGGGTTCTGTGGTTGGATCTGAATACTCTGATAGTTTCCCTGAACAGACTCAGAGCTGATGGAGGTGGGAGAGAGCAGGCTTATAAGGGACTCTCACAGGAAATGCAACAATGGCAGTGTTGTGCCCTGTGAGAGCTGCAAAATAGAGTCCTCAGCAAGAAGGGATACGGCTATGCATACACTCAAGCTATTCTGCCATCTAAATGTGCATAATGAAAAAAACTTGTATAAAAATGCAATAAAATGGGTCTGTGAATTCAGCCTCAGAAAATCATGTGCATCTGGCTTTTGTCCTGAAGGAAGAAAAAAAAATCCCATGACCAGTTTGGTGGAGTTGGATGAGGGAAGTGGTTAGACAGTTATTTATTATTTGATTTTGTGTTTTTCACAAAGATAATTCATACTGCTTAAAAATTCAAGCGGTTGAGGGTGATAGCTCAGTGCTTAGCATGCAGGAGGTCCTCAGTTCAATCCCCAGTACCTCCATTAAAAAAAAAGGAAAATAATAATTAAAAAAAATTCAAGCAAGGTATGTATAATGGTGTATTGGGAATGCTTCTAGCTACAGTAACAGTGAACTCAAGCAACAGTGGTTTAAAAGATGAGTGTTTGTTGTTAATTACCAGGAAGCCAGAAGGTAGGAGGTTCGGGGCTAGGTTTAGGGACTCAATATCAACAAGAACTCAAAGTCCTTTGCTCTTTCTGCCCTGCTCTACTCAGTGCTGGTGATCTTTTCACTCAAGGTCCCAAGGTGGCTGCCACACCTCCGGATATCAGGTCCTCATGTCACAGTCCCAAGCAATAAAGAAGGGCATGTGATTATGCTAAAGAGAATCTTGTCTTCTTTTGTTAAAGAGAAAGGTATTTCCCAGAAACTGTCCCCTTCCTCCACAAAGTTGGACGGACCTCTCTTCAAACCCTAGCTGTCCCACTTTATCTCTGAGCCTCAATGTACCCATCCAGAAAATGGGGATAATAGTACCTTCCTCTAGGGTGTTATGAGAATTAAATGAGAAAGTACTTTGTGCATAGTAAGCACTCAGTAGGTGGGCTGGTGTCTTCCATTCCCCTGTCAGATTCACCCTTCACCTTTCTCCAGCTTATTTTGTGCTGCCACAGGACTGAAACAAGTCTCCCTTTTCCTCTGGCTTTTGGTTGATTTGGCCCATGAAAAGTATCAAGAGGACATCAGAAGGGAAGAGAGAGGTCGGGTGTTTATCCCTCTAGCCTCATCTCTGCGGGATTGCCCAGGAGGCTGTTTCTCTGCTGATGGCCGCGGCTCCTCTCTCTGCCAGCTGCCCACTCCAGGTCCGAGCAATGCCCAGATGGTACAGCTCCCTGAGGTTACGAGCCCCAGGAGGCTGCATCATTGCTTTTTCTAAACCTGCCCTCACCTTAATTTATAGTCTCTTTATTCAACTCTTCTCAAAATACCAGTTTGAGCGCATCATCTTTTCTTGCCAGGACCCGGACTGATTCAAAACATTAACTCTTTTTTCCCAAAGCATATTATTTGCAAACTTCAATATTTTATTAGTAGCAACAAGTGACTTGTGTCACACTTCATGATTAAGAATCACCAGTCCACTTGGTCAAAAAGTTGGTTAAATGGGATGTTTGATTGAGTTGCCTGTTATAATCATGAATTAAATCTAAATCCTTGGGCCTCTGGCCATATCCTGAGGCACAATCTCTTTTATGTGATAATGATTTTGGAAAAAAAAGAAAAAGAAAAAGACACAATTTTACATTCACATGTCCTGAGCTCATGGCTGTGTATTCTTGACATCCTTCAGTTACATAGAAAACACTGGGTTTTGAAACTGTATTGATTTCAGCAGGCATATATTATTTTACTGTAAGTACCAATGTCTGTTGTACTTAATATACAATGGATTAATTTAAAATGCATTAGTTTAATAAAAATGCATAAAATAGAATAGAATTGCATTAGCTTCAATAAAAAATTCAATTTCATAAATATTATCTCGTGTTAAAATGCATTGATTTCCAGGAAAATATATTGGTCAAAGGTAATTTACATTGGTTTGAATGGAAATGCGCCAACCCCCATACATATGTATTAGTTTAGTCAAACGTATCCAATTGTGTAAAATATCGGTTAGGCTGAAATGGATTCCAACCCTGTTTGTTGTTGTTGTTGTCTTATTCTCTTTGATTGAATAAATACTGCCCATGCTGGCTTTAGTGTGGCCCAGTTCATGTCAAGGAAGCCAGATGGGCGAGCCTGGGGAACATTTTGGTAACCCACAGGTTTGTGAGTGGACATCCTGGCTTCTGCAGCAGTTAAGACTCCCCTAGTGGCAGGTAAGATGTGCTCAACTTCCACACTGAGGCTGGGTTTGGGATATCGGCAGGAGATTCAAGCCAAGGGCCCAGTAGCAGTATCTCCTTCCTCATGAGGACTGGCTGGAGCCATGCCCAGACTAGGAAACTGGCTGTAGGCCTTGACTAGGGCAGGGGGAGCTGGAAGGGAGCTGTGATACGAGGGCAAATGGGTACCAGAAGCAGAAGGTGAGCTAGGCCCAGAGCTCAGGGTCAGCAGGACAAAGGATCATAGCTTGTGCTCTGGGGTCTACCAGAGTTCAAACCCTGAACCTGCCACTTCCTGTGTGTCCTTCACCAAGTGACTTAACCTCTCTGAGTCTCTGTTTCTTCCAGGCATTGTGTCAAACACTAAGTGCTCTCCATATACTGATTCATTTAATTGTCACCACAAGTGACAGGTAAGTGTCTTGTTGCAGATCATGCAACTAACAAGCGGTAGAGGTGGGATTTGAACCCAGAAACCCTTCTCTCAGCCACTAGATTGACTTGAGTAATTATACGGTGGCTCCCAAAGCAGGTATATTGGGTAATTAAGAGAGGTACCTAATCCCTGTTCTTTGGTTTCCTAGGAGCCTTTGGATAAGTGGCTTTGCTTCTTTCTTCCTTCATCACTGAGACGGGTATAATGACAACATCCACCTCCTACAGCTCTCAGTACCCCAAGGACATGGTAGCAGCTCAACAAACAGTAGCCCTTCACCCCAACAAAAAGCACTGACCACATTTTTGTGGTTGCAGGACTTTTCAGAGCCTTTAATATGCTCCTGTGAGTCCTGAATTCCTAAGAGAGGAATAAGTAGGCAGAACCTACTCAGGAGGAGGCTGAGCTGAGAAGGTAAGAACTACAAAAGGGAGAGAATTAGCAATGGAGAAACGGCGCCCACTGAGTCATGTTTCCCAAAGTGTAGGGCCCCTCCCCAGTGATGCGTGAGTTGCCTTTGCTCTCCGCAGATGGACATTTTTCAAAACTTTTCACGTGAAAAAAAAAATTAGGGGAGTTGCAAGAAGAGTGCAGTGAACTCCCTGAACTTCTCCAGATTTGCCAAATGTTGACATTTTGCCACATTTGCTTTATTTTTCTCTCTGACTATATGTGTATATATATATCTTCCTATGTATGTGTTCCCCCTCCCTCGAACCATTTGTGAGTTAATGCAGTCACCAACACAGTCCTCTACACACACAGATCAGTGTGTATCTCCTAAGAACAAGGTCGTTCTCATACGTAATCACTGTACACTTTCAGGAAACTTAGCAGTGAGATAGTTCTAGAATCTGAGTTTTAGATTTCATGTTCAAATTTCACCATTTGATTTGGTGAAATAAACTTGAACTGTATTTTGCAGCAATTATTTTTTCAGCCCAGGATCTAATGCAGGATCACATAATGAAATTAGTTGTCCCTTCTCTTTAGCCTCCTCTCATCTGGAACAGTGCCTCAGCCTCCCTTTGTCTTTCCTGAGGGTGGTATTTCTGAAGAGTCCATTTTGGGGGACATCTTCCAGTTTGGGTTTGTCTGGATGTTTCCCTGGGGTTAGATTCAAGTTACACACTTTGGGCAAGAACACCACCGAAGTGTTGCTGTATCCTTTTCAATGCATCATCTCAGGAGGCACCTGATGGCCGTTTGTCCTCTTTCTGGTGTTGCAAATGCTGACCTCTCAAATGGGGTGGTGTCTATCAGGGTTCTCCACTTTAATCTTTCCCTTTGTAATTAGTAAGAAATCCGTGGGGGAGATACTCTAGATAAGTCTGTGCCAACTTCAACATTAAAACATTTTTATATTTAATATTTACATATTTATTTTTATGTGACATCCTGTTTCTGAAGAGGAGAACTAGTGTTTCCTTTATAGTTGCAACACAAAGAAAGACCTTCGTACCCTCCTGGGAGTGGACCAGGGAAGGTCCCAGGCCCAGGCCCTCCAAGTGTGACTCCCCACCCCAGTCCCAGATGCCCAGCAGCCCACCTCCTCTCCCTGTGTCTCCCTGAAGCCCCCAGGCTTCCCCTGAGCCCCTCCTCTCCTGAAACAGAGTTCCCTGGGGCTTCACATTTCATGTCCCCAGAGCACAGTCTCGCTTCTCCAATCTGCCACTGGACGCACCACCTTTTCAGGCTGAAAATACCCTTGACATTTTTGAGGGCCTGTTAGGGCTGGAGCTGCTCTCCTGAAGGGAATGAGTTTCTTTGCTAATCGACACAGGGGGCGCAGCAGTCACAGGCTGAGGGCGGGTACCATAGCCACAGCTTGGTTACACCCATGATGGGCTTGCCTGCTTTCCTGATGCCCCTCCCCAGCCAGGGATCAGGGCTAGTTCATCTCCATGTCCCCACACAGCCTGGCGCACAGTTGGGGCTCAATAAATGTTTGTTGAATGATGCATAGTCGTCATGAACAGGGACTCTGTAGCCGGATTATTTGGGTTCAGATTCTGGCTCTACTTCCTATTGGGTAACCTCTCTGCCTTCATTTTCTCATCTATGAGGTGGAAATACTAAAAGCATTTAGCATATAGAGTTGTTAGGAAAAACAAATGCCTCACTACATGGATAGCTTCTAGAGTAGAGTTTGATATTGTAAGCACAATATAAGAGTTGTCCATTACTAGTATTAAAATTATTGTTATCATTTTTATCATCATCAGGAATCTAACTTTCCTTATCTCCCTACTCTGTTTTCTTCTATGGTCTTTATTCTCAGGCAGGCTGTCCCTCATGGTGGCAAAATGGTTGCCAGGCATTCAAGCTTTACATTCCATCCCTCAAAAGTCTTGGTCTAAAGAGAGCTTATCTTTTCCATCTCCAAAGTTCCAGTAGAAATCCTAGAGTGGTTTTCTCCAGCCTGGCTTTGAGCTCTGCCCTTTCCTGTAACAATCCCTGGGACGAGGGAGATGGGCAATTCTTATAAGCCTTTCCTAGGGTGTATGTCAATCTGGGAGGCAATCACCACAGCCAGAAGGATAGCAGGCTCTGGCTGGCCAGGCCTGACACCAGTGATCAGTTCTAGGAGAATAAAATGCTCTGATTGGTGGGCCTGAGACAAACGGCCATCAGGAACCAATCATTGTATCTAGGGGGATAAAATGCTCTGATTGGCCAGGTCTAAGTCATGTGCTCATGCCTGGAGCCAAGGGTTGAGGTAGATTTCACCCAAGTGCTTGGACTGTAGTGAGCGAGGGGTGGGGGTGCTGGTCCCAGATGCAGAAATGGATGAAAGGCAGGTAGAAATAGCTGCCTCAGACTACAGCAACCCCAAAGTGGAACAAAGTCCCTTGTCCCTTTTCCCCAGAACATCTCCCACTCAAAGTTGTCCTGGATGATGGCTTTTACTGGAACTGACAGCTGCAATGGTGTGTGTGTGTGGCTACATTACACTGCATACGCAAAGAGTAAACATTAGATCTCTCGATTCTTAAAAGCCCTTCAGGCTTTCCCCCCCGCAGGGGCCTCAGAGAATGGCCCCTTGCTCCTCTTTCTTCCTCTGACTTGTCCAAAGCAGCAGTGTCCCTATCGGCAGGCAGTTGGCATCTTCTCTCTTTCTTGGTCCATACCCATGTCTTGCTGCATCAGGCCACACACCATAGATTCTGAACAAACTTTCCTTCATCTTTTCCTGCCTGGGGTCTCCCCTCTCCTTTTAGTTTCTCCTTCTGCACGTTGAGCAACTATTCACTTGGCAGGATTTGTAAGTCAAGCCTCATTCATCACAATGAGGGTCTCCCCCGCATGAAAAAGTCACATTGCATTGTAGAGGGGGTGGAGGAAGAGCTGAAATTTTTAAAGTTCCAAGAGAAATAAGCCTCCCCTCCCTGGATGAAGCCTCTCAGTTTCTCAAATCAGGCAAGCGGTTGTCTTATTTGATTAGGATTAACAGATTTTCCAAAGATAACCTATTTTGGTTTTATGATTCTATCTCTCCAGGCAGTGTTTACAATATGTATTTGCAGAAACAGAATGTATGCCAGCAACGAGGCGAGGGCCCTCGCTGGCGCTCACACAGTCTGTCATAAATATAATATTAGGATGACGCCTGAAATTAATGTGAATCATTTCCCAATAAATATAGTCAGTTAGTGAGGTGTTCCAGGACTGCTGATGGGAGATATATTTTGGTAAAATATGGTTTTTTTATCGGTTGGGCACTGGGGGTGGGGGTGTGTGGAGGGCATAAATCTCCACAGAAGAAGTATCCTTTATGATTATTCAATTCCACAGTAGCTCTAAAAGCCTAAAGTAGATTCATATTTACAGTTCCTGGAAGCACCTGGTTTTTATATATTGGGGGCAGAATTAGCATCAGGGCCTCCTCATGGAAATCACTGACTTACGGGTGGGGAGGTGAGAGGACTTGGTGTTGGGCGAACTCTCTGGGACTGTGTTCATTTCATCTGCTTTCAGGTGTGGAGCAAAGGAAGCTGCACGAAGCAGTCAGATGAGAAGGGGCTGCTGGGAAGGTGGTCCTGGCTGGGTCCACCTCAGGAATCTGGGGTGCATGGAGGGGTTAGGGCCCTTTTCCATTGGAAAAGGGAAAAGTGTGCATGGGAGAGAGCTGAAGCTAGCTAGCTGAAGTTGACGGTGACAGGAGTGGATGTGCCCCTGTCCCTAAGAGCTCGGGCGAAGCGTAAATATCTGTGTGTCATCCCACCTGCCCAGATCCTCTCAAAGGCCAGAGGTGGAAGAAGAAATCCTGACCTTGTCACTTGATGTTAACTTCCCTGCATGGGTCTTATTTACTTCATCTTAAAGTTATCTTTATTGTTTTATTTTTTCCTGCAAACAAAAGTGATATAGGTCCACAATCCATTAGCTAAAACCCTAAAGTCCAAAAAGCTCTGAAAACTATGAATTTTTATTGCTAACACATTTGATGGCAAAACCTGCTTTGAACAGACATGAAGCTATTTATATTCTTTATTCATCCCACTTTGTGAGGAACATTTATATCTTTTACTGCAAAAATATTAATGTGTCTGATTATAGGGGGCTGCCCCAGACCTCACTGGGAGTGTCAGATAAGATAAGGCATATAGACCCCAATGCCTTTCCTATAGCCCAAACAGATTCTGAATTCTGAAACACATCTTCCCTGAGGGCCTCAGATAAGGGATTGTAGACTTGAACTTGCTAGCTGTAATAAGAAAAAAAAGTCAGATGACATAATGTAGAAAGCGAAAGCCTTAAGGAGACAGAATTCTTCAAACTTTCCAGTCTCCTTACTTAAAACTTAAAAGATGGGCAAAGCATGTGGATAGCCACAGAAGAAAAACAACTGGCCAGTAAACTTGGAAAGAATTCAACTGTCCTCGTAATTGAAGGTGGCAGATGGAAACCACAATAAGCTTCATCTTTAGCAAATTAAAAAGGGAGATGGTCTGGTGTTGGTTCACGATGTGTGGAAAGATATTCCCATCCACGCTGATGATGGGGGTAAATCATCCAACTATCCTGGAAGACAATTTGGCAACACCTATCCACATTTTTAAAGTATATGCTCTTTGGAGAAGCAATTCCACTTCTGGGAATTTAGTTATGCTCACCTGTGCAAAGATATTCATTCAAGGATATTTGTTGCACCACAGACAAAACAGCAAAAGCTAGAAACAACCTGAACTTAGTGCTAAGTGTCCATAATAGAGGGTTGGTTAAATATACTCAGAGCATATAGGCAATGGAATAGTAAGAAGCAGTTAAAAAGAATGAAACAGATCCACACAAAATTGCTTGGAAGGATGTCTGTGATACAGTGCCCCACGGACAGAGCAAGAGACATAATTCTACAATTCTGGTTTCACTTTCTAAAAGTAATTCTATATATAGTGTATGCTCACCCTGTGCAAAGAAAAACTTGTGGAAGAACATACTCCAAATGGTGGTTATACTTTCTTTAGATTTTATACATTTTAATACATTTTGTGATTAAAATAAATAAAAATAAGTGCAGTGAGGGAAAAGAAGAAAAATTTCCCCATAATTCCACCCTCTTGCCCAGAGATTAGTTTTGTTAAAATTTTGGTGTTTTCCCCCTTTTCTTACAACATTATTCACAGAGGCTAAAATGTGGAAGGAACCGAGGTGTCTACT
Source organism: Vicugna pacos (assembly GCF_048564905.1). NCBI lineage: Eukaryota > Metazoa > Chordata > Mammalia > Artiodactyla > Camelidae > Vicugna > Vicugna pacos. The sequence continues at coordinate 17,814,841 of NC_133018.1, forward strand.
AATGGATGAATGGATAAGCAAAATGTGGTGTATACATACAGTGGAATATTATTCAGCCTTAAAAAGGAAGGAAATTCTGACATATGCTATGACATGGATGAACCTTGAGGACATTATACTGAATGAAGTGAACCAGGCACACAAAGACAAGTACTACTTAGAACAGTCAAATTCATAGAGACAGAAAGAAGACTGGCAGTTGCTAGAGGCTGGGAGGAAAGGGTAGTGGGAAGTTAATATTTAATGGGTACAGAGTTTCAGTTTTTCAGAAGAAAAGAGTTCAGGAGATGGATGGTGGTGATGGTAGCACAACAGTGGAATGTATTTGACACCACTGAACTCAAAAGTGGCTAAGATGAAAAGTCTACAAATGATTAATGCTGGAGAGGGTGTGGAGGAAAGGGAACCCTCCTACACTGTTGTGGCAATGTAATTCGGTGCAAACACCATGGAAAACAGTATGACAATTCCTTAAAAAACTAAAAATAAGAGTTACCATATGATCCTGCAATCCCACTCCTAGGCATATATCTGGAGAAAACTCTAATTCAAAAAGATACATGCACCCCAATGCTCATAGCAGCACTATTTACAATAGCCAAGACATGGAAGCAACCTAAATGTCCATCGATGGATGAATGGATAAAGAAGTTGTGGTATATGTATATGTGTATATATACACATGTGTACATATACACATATACATACACACACAATGGTATATATATAATATATACGATATATATATGTATCTACAATGGAATATTTCTTAGCCATAAAAAAGAATGAAATACTGCCATTTGCAGCAACATGGATGGACCTAGAGATTATCATACTGAGTGAAGTAAGTCAGACAGAGACAAATATATGGTATTACTTATATGTGGAATCTAAAAAATTGATACCAATGAACTTATTTACAAAACAAAAAGAGACCACAGACATAGAAAACAAACTTATGGTTACCAAAGGGGAAGGGTAGGTAGGGATAAATTAGGAGTTTGGAATTAGCAGATACAAACTACTATACATAAACTAGATAAATAAGTTCCTACTGTATAGCACAGGGAACTATATTCAATATCTTCTTTTAGCCTATAATGAAAAATAATATGAAAAAGAATACATATATATGTATAACCAAATCACTTAAGCTGTATGCCAGAAGCTAACACAACATTGTAAATCATTTATACTCCAATTTAAAAATATGGCTAAGATGGTAAATTTTATGTGTATTTTATCACAGTAAAAAAAGTGGTATTCTTTTAGAATTTTCTCCATGAATACATCTAGCTATATTTACATTCACACACCTGCGTGTTTCTTTTCTATGCACAAGAATGAGTTTATGTCGTCCAAATTCTTCTGCAATTTTCCTTTCCCTTCTAATGCCACGTACTGGCCATCCTTCTGCCCAGTGCCCGTGGACCCCCCCGCCTGGGATGGCCCCCATGTGCCGGCATCATCTATTTCACTCACCACCTTTTGATGGACACATGGGCTGGCTCCAGCATGGGGGCCTTATGTTTTGAAAGACTTTTGTCAACCAAAATGAATTTATTAAGTAATAATTAATTCTTTTCCCCATTTTTTATTCATCAAAGACACACAAACTGCAGACCAGGGCTTCCGATTAGCAGGAGGCTCCTGGAGCTGAGAGAATCCCAGCCAAGAGGAGAGAAGGTGGGTGTCGGAGGGAGCCCGGGTGGCCCTTATGGAAGACAAATGTCTGAGTTTCCGTTGTGTGTAAAGTTTTTGCTTTTTTAACACAGGAGTGAAGCTGACCCCAGACAGACGGAGGCAGGGGGTGGGGGAGGTGGGTAGCGAGGGCATTGGGAGTGGAAAACTCTGGTGGAATGGTTTTCAAGGCAAGGGGAACAGCAGTTACAAAGGCACAGGAGAAAGAGAGAAGGTGGTTTAACTTTCTGAGCCTCTGTTTCCTTATCTGTGTGATAGGGGTTAGCTCGTTCCTGCCTCCTCACAGAGTTATTCTGAGAACTTGCACAATGACACATAGTAGGGCCTCAAGTAATTCAATAGATAGTAAAAAAACAACAACTGAAAATGAAGTGGGGCTTCCAGCTTGTATTATATCAATAAATAAATACTGAGCTCAGGGCTGACTGCAGGGGATGTAGACGAGAGTGAGACCCAGTCGCTCCCATCCGGGCTGTTCTGTGTGTGAGGGAAGATCCCCACAGGAAAGTCATGTGTTGTTCCAGGAAGGGAACTGGGCGCTGGACAAGGCAGGCAAGACAGCTAGGAGAACACAGGTGGGTGGATGCCAGGGGCCGGGGAGGGTAGGTGGCAATGAGTGCTTAACGGGTACAGGAGTTCCCTTTGGGGTGATGGCTTTGTTATGGAGCTAGAGATGGTGGTTGCACAGCATTGGGAAGGTGTTCAGTGCCATTGAATCGTACACTTTATAGCAGTTAATTTTGTGTTCTGTGACTCTCATGACAATAAAAACAAAAATCAACTCAGGGCACTTAAGGGCAAAGGCAGGGACTCTGGACCCCGACTTCCCGGGATCAAATTCAGCACATCCCTTCCTAGCTGAGTAAAGAGAAGCTCAATACATAACCTCTTGGTGCCTCAGTTTTTCCCTGTCAATTGGGGGTAATAAACTTCTATCTCATAGGGTCGCCAGAAGGATTAAATCAGGTAATAGTTGTAAAGCAGAGCCTGGCCCACAGTAAGTGATCAACAGATGGCGGTTGTTATTTACTAGTGAGGGGAACAGTGTTCAAGGCAAGGGGAACAGCAATGACAAACGCAGAGTTAGGTGGAGACATGGCACAGGCTGTAAATAGCAAAATGTTTGGTTGGGCTGGAGATGCCTGCAGGGGTGAGGAGGGGATAGTGAGACACCTCTCTCTAAATCCAACTTAATGTGCTAAGAGGGACTTCAAGGAGTCCTCAGATCTCATCTGATCATAACATTTATTGCAAAGAACAAATATATAGTTTCCATGTCATATTTCTTACCAGACAAGGAAAACAGCCATTCTGCCAGCATCTGGGACACATATGATGTTTTTAAAGGGACTGTGACAAGAGCAAGGTTCGGGTCAGCTGCAAACATCCCATTGTTTCAAGTAACTTTTTGTGAGCGCACATGAACTATCTCTCATCTGTCTTTGTAGAAAACCAATTATGCATTGTTGTTTGTACGATACATGGAGGGTTTTAAAATGCACATTAAAAAATAAAAATAAAAATGCACATTGATGGCTATTCTGCTGTTTAGGGATGCTGGCAGAGCTTTGGGTAGCAGCACCTGTGGACGATATACAGAATGTGCACTTAACCCCATCAGATATTCTGGCACATTTTAGGTACTCCATAAATGTTTGTTGATTGAATGAGTGAAAAAGTAGGTGAAGCTGTAAAAGGAAGAGGTTGGGTGCGGTTGATTTAAACTGGCAGAGGAGTAGCAGCCCCTGAGACATATTTTCCCAGCTTTCCACTAAAATACCTAAGAAGGCAGTAAGAATCAAAAGCTCACAGTGCTGACACCCAAGACTGACAGGCGCCTGTTGCCAGAATCTGGGAGGAATTTCCATAAATACGAGGCAGATGGAGCTGGGTTGAGATAAACAATCGGGAATCTATTCAAGTTGTATCTTCTGAAATCGGGTGCTCCTCTGGGGCAAAGGGAGGTAGGAAAATACACAGCCCCCTTTCCTGCAAGCAACCCCAGACCTCGAGGCCCACAGTTCATGCCAATCAGAAGACTGGGGGGGTGGGTAGAGGAGGGGTTTTCTCCACTTCATGGGGGTCAATTCTGCAGGCAAATTACTCTTCCTCTTGCTGGCCCAGATTTCTACCACATAGAGACTGGACTTTCCAGAAGGCAATAGTTCAGGGGGGAATAGAAGAGAGGGAAGAACGTAAAAGGCATTTTGTGTCCTAAGAGGAACAGCTTCCAGGAGCGCCACAGGTGAGGGAGGAGCAGACACAGAGCGCATGCTGGGGACTGTAGTTCCTTCTGCCGAGGGACCAGGGGTGCTGGGGGACAGGAGAGGATCCCTTCTCAGCTGGATGAGCGCCTGCTTGACACTCACTCTCGCTGCTGTACAGACGAACCAGCCTTCCCTCTCCAGGTGCCGCTTATGAAGTGGTGGGGGCCAGTCAGCACGTTAGTGGACAGTGAGAGGTACCAAGGACAATTCGAACACACTGACTCTCATGCATCCCAGGATAGCATGTATTTTGTCAGGAATCAGATGCACACCTCTCTGGAGCTCAGGAACAACATCTTGACATCCAGTAGAGAACGAAAAGCACTACAAAGCCTCCAGACCAGGGATCCCAGACTCCAGTGCCTTTAGGGGCCAGCAGGAACTGTCCGAGAGTAAGGTGGGTCAAGTGTAAGAGGGAGTTGAGGAGAACTGGGGAACTGGGCCCCTTGGTGTCCATTTTACAGACGAGAAAAGAAAGTCCTCAGAAAAGGGTGTGACCTGTTCCGGGTTTCAAAGTAATTTGAACCAGGGTAGCTTCTTCATTCTGGAAGCTTCCTTAGAGGAAGCTTACAGCATTTGCTATCAGCCCTACCTGGAGGTGGAAGTCTGTGTTTCTGAGGGGTAGACGTGGAAGCAGCCAACAGCCTGGGGCTCACGGCTCTGCTGCTGGGCTCATTGGTCTTGCCAGGCCCCCCAGCCTTCTCTGCCCCACTCCTTCCTTGAGTCTGAACCCTTCCCACCGGCCTTCCCTCCTCCCTCTGCGGTTTCTGCCTCCCTCTCTTTGTCCCTTCTTCTCTTTCCCAGTCAGCCAGCTCTTAGTGACCGCCTACTGTGTGCTCATCCCCTGGGCTGGGCCCTGAGTGTGGCCTCATTCACACATCTGGATGCCAGAGCATAGCTCCCTCTGCAGCTTCCAGATCTGCAGAACCAGGATTTTACAGGAAAGAAATACAATGACTTCCTGCAAAGCTCATGATAATTACCCTGCAGGCACAGTCACTAGAAATTAGCTGGGAAACTAACCTGGTCTTTGAACTCTGTCCCTCCCCAGTAATTTCGACGCTGGAATATCGTCATTTATACTTAAGGACGAGCTGGGGAGCGGGATGGGAGATGTGGCCTTTGTGGGGCCTGCAATAACTCAGCACACTCAGACTGAGGCGGGCTCCGGCGTCCAGTCTGCAAGGCCTGCTCTTCTCTTCCTCTTGGGTTCATCCCTGACCCTAGTGGGTTTCCTTCCTTTCCTGGGCCGTGGGGGTGTGGGCTCAAGTGAAGGAAATGCTTCATCGTAGGACTGCGATGGCCTTTGCACCAACACACAAATGACAACCCCCCCACCCCACGCCACCCCCCACGATGGTGAATTTTATGTGCTAACTTGACTGTGAAGTATGATTTCTGAGTGCTGCTGTGAGGATGTTTCTGGGCAAGATCAGCATCTGAACTGGGGGACTCAATAAAGCAGCTAGCCCTCCCCAAATGTGGGTGGGCATCATCCAGGCCTCTGAGGGTCTGAATAGCACAAAAGGAGGAGGAAGGAAGAATTCACTTCCTTTTTTGCTTCCTGCCTGACTGCTGAGTTGGGACATCTCATACCATCTTCTCCCACCTTCCTACTAGGATTTAAACCATCAGTTTCCCAGGTTCTCAAGCCTTCGGACTCAAACTGAACTACATCACTGGCTTTCCTGGGCCTCCAGCTTGCAGACAGCAGACGGTGGGACTTCTCAGCCTCCACTGCCTGTGAACGCATTTGTCATGATGAATCTCCTTTTATATTTCTACAGGCTCTGCTGGAATACACCCTCCTTCCTCTGTTCTCTCCCTTCTCCCTCCCCAGTTCCCAGTCTTAACCTCCTTCGGTAAAGTCATAATGTGCTATTTGCCCTGGGATTAAATTAAGCCCAAACTTCTGGTTCCTCCCATCACCGCATCATCACACTGCAGCGGCGGAATTCAGCGTCCTAGATTGGTTTGGGTCCTCCACGTCCTTTCTTGGTGAAAACCATCATTTTCATGATAACTGTCTTTCTTTTAAGCTTGTGCAAATTATTTTACGCTTTTATGCAGTAATCAAAACTATGTGAGACAGACATTATGTTGAAAGAAAGAAGCCAGATACTGTATGAATTCATTTATGTGAAGAGTAAGAGTGAGCAAAATGAATCAAGGTTAAAATAATGATTCCCTTCAATGAGGTGGGGGTAGGTATTAATGGGCAAGTGACACTTGGGAACCTCCTGGGACCCTGGGCATGTGCTGTATCTATATCTTGAGCGGAGGGGTGGTTATATCAGCATAGACGCTGGTCAACATTCATTGAACTGGACACTTAAGATATGTGCTCCCTACAAGCATTATACCTTTAAAAATACATGACGGCTAGTCTCTTTCCAACACAAGTTAGTGCTAAAATTTCTCCATTTTCTGCCGTCTTTTGTACTATTGGCTCTGCTTTATTGGCAGAAAAATGTTGTTCTTTGCTTCTGCCAACTTGTTTTTAAGGAATGCTGCTAAGTTGCTTTTCTAGACTGCCCTCCCTCATTATAATATTACTCCCCACTTAGAGCTCATAATCCAGAAAGGAAGCTAAGATTCATATTCAAGTAACAGCAACGGAGAGTTTCAGTGGGAAGTGGGGGGAAGGGTGAGAATCTCTAAGAATGAACGTGAGAATTAAAGAATGTTCTCAGCACAGTTAGTCCAATCTAGCTGGAACACAGGAAGAACACACTGGGATTCCAGAAGTCTGGAGTCAGACAGAGAGGGCTTGATGCCAAGCTACAGTTTGGTGTAGTAGACAGTGAGGGAGCCACTAGGGTTTTTTGAACAGAAGAGGAGCATGATCGAACACATGCTTCCCAATGAGGAATACAGCAGTGTGACCAAGATGAAGCAAAGCCTACAGACTGAGGAATCAGTTAACAGGATACTGCAATGGTCCAGGCAACGTCACAGGGCTTGAGCTAGTCGGAGAACTAGGTGATAGAGGCCATAAATAATATGACCAGTGGGTCTAGAGGTCAAGGAGGAAAGAGGAGTTGAGGAAATGGAGGACACAAGGCATGGCAGTTGGGAACGTGGGCTCTGGAGTAAAAACACCTGGGCCTGAATCCCAGGTCCCCCAACATACTAGCTGTTGATTCTGAGCAAGTCTCTTAACCTTACAAAGTTTTCATCTTCTTGTATTTGAATTGGTGATAATAAAAACGCCTGTTGTGTAGGATTAAATGAGATAGGCTCATAAGGCATCATTATAACATCTGGAACTCAGTTGGTCCTCAATAAATGAGACTTATATAATTATTTTCATTATCGTTATAATTATTCAAGTTAATATTAAGAATGCCTAAAAGATAGCCAATAGAGAGTGAAGGGATGGGAGGATGATGGGTCCAGTCTTCTTTTCAGCAGAAGCTAAGAGGACACACATGGTTTATCACATTCCCCTCTTTCCCCTCTGCCATGAGACCATTGACATCCCAGGCAGAGGCCACTCCATTGGCCTGGATCCCAACAAGAGGATGACATGAAACAGAGCCACAAACTGCCCATGATTTGCACGTAACGTGAATGAATAATAAACCTATGTTGTTGTAAGCTATGGAGATTTAGGAGATGGTTGTTACTGCAGCATAATCCAGTTTCTCCTGACTGTTGTAGAGGGCGAATGAATTGCCCAATGACCCCAATCTGCGATATTAACAAGGTTAAGGCAGAAAACTGCCGTGGGTTCCTACAGAAAGACTCATAAATAAGACATGGCTCCAATCTTTTCCATCATAACAACAATCACAGCATCAGACTGTTAGCACACGCCAAGGGGGATAATTTGGGTGGAGTGGGTAGATGCTCTGTACCCAGTATTTTACTGTTAAGGGCAAATTTGCAGAGATTTGGAAAATTGGGTGCTGTGTGGAGTAAACATACTGAACAAGTTTTCAGCTACAACACAGCTGAGCTCCAGGGAATGGGGTTTGATAGTTAGTGTCAGCATAAAGAATTTAAAAAAAAAAAAAAGGGCTCCAGAATGTCTGCAAAACACTGTCAAGTTAAAAATTGTGCCTGTGGGGTTTTTTAAAGCAATTTCCCTAGCCACTCTGGCTAATAATATCTCATTTTGTTAACTCTGAAAGAAGATCTTTTTAAAAATACTGTAACATGTTACTTCCTATTTAAATTCTTTCAATGTCTTTCCACGGCCTTGACAATCAAGTTGAAAGTCTTCAAATGACCTACAAGTCCCTTTTTCACTGGCCCTGCATGCCTGTCCAGTTTCATACCTGGACACTCTCCCTTCACATGCTATGATCCCACCACTCAAGGACTGAAAATTTCTACTAAAAGCTACACCCCACTGTGCCTCTGAGCCTTTGCACTTGCTGTTCCCTGTCTGGAACATCTCCTGACCATTCAGTTCATATGTTGGGCACCAGCAAAACAGATGCTCCAAATGTTCAAAATAATTTAAATTATTCTTTTCTGAAAAAAAAAAAAAAACATTGACCACACGGGAAGTCACAATGTTTTTTAGCATTTCCAAGTACTTATTTTGCTGTTTAGTATTATTTTTCTTTAGAGTCATACACAGGGCCCCATCATAATCTCCACCATGCTTATCTCTAAGATAAAGATCTTAACCTGACCTGGTTTCTGGCTCTGCACTTGGCTAGCTCTTCTTATTCTTCAGGGTTTAGAATAAATGCAACTCCTCCCACCACCCCTGGCCCCTCCTCCTGTGACTATATCCCTCCCCCCTCAAAATTAGCAGCTTGTCTCTAAGTTACTAGAGTCCCTGACACTTCTTCCACACCTCCAGGCCCACAATGATCATTCAATAATTTTTACCTAGAACATAAACTCATGGAGGGCAGAGATGGTGTGAGTTACCGCATTTCCAACAATTAGCTTGATGCTTGACACATAGTAAGTGCTCAATAAACATTTCATTGAATGGTAAAACTGAAATATGTATCTCTATTCCATTCCAACCTCAGGCAGGGTCCCAGGGCCTGATTTGGGGGGTAAATTGATGTGTCTAATTGCATCTGGCAATCAGTATAGATTTGGTCACCAAATGGGCTGTTAAATTCAAGGTATGAGTTGTTCGAAGCAGGCACTTAGCTCTCAGAATCCATCCCTATTTTTTTTTAAACTTACTGTGGTAAAATATATATAACACAAAATTTGCCATTTTAACCATTTTAAGGTATACACTTCTGTGGTATTAAGTACATTTACAGCATTGTGAAATCATTACCACTATTTCCAAAACTTTTTCATCACCCTGAATAGAAACTTTGTATCCATTTAAGCAATACTTCTCCCTACTCCTCCTTCTATGAGCCCCTGATAACTTCTAATCTACTTTTTGTCTTTATGAACTTGTCTACTCTAGATATTTTATAAATGGAATCATACACTAAGTGACCTTTTGTGACTGGTTTCTTTCACTTAGTATTATATTTTCAAGGTGCATCCACATTTTAGCACATATCACTACTTAGTTTCTTTTTAGGACTGTATAGTATTCCATTGTGTGGAAAGATCATATTTTGTTTATCCATTGTTAGTTGATGGACATTTGGGTTGTTTCCACCTTTTGGCTACTGTGGATAATGCTATGATGAACACTGGCCTACAAGTATCTGTTTGAGTCCCTGGTTTCAGTTCACTTGGGTATATATTTAGGAGTGGAATAGCTGAATCATATGGGACCTCTGTTTCCCATCCCCCTATTTTCAGGTAGCAATAGTATTGTTCGCATGGCTCTGTGCTGGGCACACGCTGGGACCTTTATCTGAGGCTATGAGAGCCTCTGACAACTTTCTGCTGTATATGCATTCATGAAACCCACTTTCTAGGTGGGGAAATTGAGGTAGGTCCCATAACCTGCCCCAGATTACACACCCAGTAAGTGGCAGAGCAGGGACTGGAACTCCAGAGTCTCTGCTCTTAACAACTACAAGCAGCCTTCCTCTCAAATTGCAAAGTGTGGTGGGAGGAGAGGGAGGAAGTCGGAGGGAGCTGGATGAGACCCCCTTTCTGAGAGCGCCGTTCATCCGACAGGTATCAGCTGTGAGTGAGAATCCTTGCTTTGTGGTTCCAGGACTTAAATTTATTTAAAGGTTTAATACTGTTTGGATATAACATCATCATCTGACTATTTTATATGAGAAAGGAGAAGGCTGGTACTATTTTATGGTAAGAGCAACGTCCATTACCAAAAATCAAAATGAAAATGAAGCAAACAAGCAAAAAGAAGAAAACATTAAAAAATAAAACCCCCAAAACTACAGCTGCACCTACTCAGAGGCTATCACTATTAACACCTTGGTGCTAACGATCCTTCCAAATCCTCCTTTATGTGTATGCAAATACATGGTGACTTTCTTTTTTAATGAGATCATACAGGGTATCTAATTTCTTAACATTTTTTCTCATTTAATGTATCACAACTATATTCCTGGTTAATAGATCTATTTCTCCAACATAAATTTATGGTTATTCTAGTATTTCATTTATTCCCTCAGCAATTTTTTTTTTTTACCAAATGCCTGAAATTGTGTCTCAGAAGGGATTTGTCTGAGTCTGTATTATCGTATAGACAGGTCCTTCCCAACTTCTTACTTGGATAAAGAGCACTGCCCTAAATATCTTCATAACTAAATCTTCGTGTATATATACTTGGATTATTTTCTGGAAATAAATTCCCAGAAATAGAATTGCTTGGTCCAAATGAAACCCCTTGTAGGCTTTTGATGCTCTCTCAACAGGCATATTTGGTTGTCAGAAATAGACACCACCTTGAACTAGCTCAAGTTATAAGTAGCCTATGAAAAGAACGCGGGCCTCAGACAGAGCGAGGGCAGAACAGCGTGAGGTTCTCGGCAGCCAAAGTACGTGGCCTTTCAGTCTAATGCTCCCACTGATGTGACTCCACCATGCAGCCATTGTTTCAACTTCATCCAAATTCTCAGGAAAGAAGGAATCTGTTTGGTGTAGCTCAGCCTATGGGACTGGCTCTCCTGGGTCAGGCAGCTTCATGATCCAGGAGGGGCCTACCTGAAGCCAGCTGGGAACAGGAGGGGCTCGTCTGGAACTGATAACCTTCCTATCACATGAAGTGGATCTTAATCATAGCTTGAGAATAGGAATGTGCCAGTAAGAAAACATTGCTTTCTTTTCCTTTGCAAATGGATTGTCATTCTCAGGACATAGATTAAACAGCATTCTTTTGGTAGTAAGTGACAGAAACCCAGTTCAAACAGGCTTAAACATGAGGATTTGGAAGAGGGTTTGGAAGAGTCATTAGCCCAAGGTGTTAATAGCTTCACTTGACGAGGAAGTTCAGGGCTAGATCTGTCATCAGACACATCTGGATCTAAAAGGTCCTTACTGTCACCAAGACTCTCTCTTTCCCTCTTTCTCTGCTTTCTTCTGCAATGGAGTCATTTGCAGGCCAGCTCTCTCCAGGATAGGATGTAATGGCTGCCTGCAGTTCCTGAGTTGTCTCCCCAAAATGAAGAGGGTACCCCTTCCCACAAATTCCAGCCAGAGTCGCAGAGTGGGCCAGCATGACTGAATCGATCTTCAAGGCCAAGGGAAAGGAATATCCTGATTGGGCAGGCTCAGGTCCTGGGCCTGCTCCTGGGGCTAGGCAGTGGGGTCAGCCCCTCTGAACCACATGAAAGTAGGTGAGTATCGAATAGGAGTCAGGGTGACTCCTAAAAGAAAATCACAATGCTTTTGCCAGAAGCAGGGGAGTGTTGCTGGCCAGGGAACATCAACTAAGTGTCACTACAGAAAGATTGTAGGGTTTTGGTTTTTCCAGTAGAGGGGAGGACTCATACTGAGCCATCCTGAGATTCTTTTCTCATTTCTTCCAAACGACAAATGCGAGGTTTTGTGACCTTGTTGAAAGAAGCAGTGTTGTCTAATAGAACCTTCTGTAAAGACAGAAGTCCTCTCTATCTGTGCTGTCCAGCACAGGGGCGACTAGCCACAGTGTTGCTACTGAGCACCTGAAATGTGGCTGGTGGGACTGAGAAACTGAATTTTTAATTTTAATTAATTTAAATTTAAATAGCCCCATGAGGTTAGTGGCCACTGTAATTGGATAACATAGAATCAAAGCTTACTGAATTTTTCTGTTAGCATTGTAGAGAAATGGGAGATCTTCAACGCATTGTGGACATCAGGAAAAGAAAACTCTCTTGCCCTTGTCTGCTGGCAGGGAAACTTTCTCAGGGAGTTTTTCCACCAGAGCGATGGGAGGTCTGTGCCGTGTCCATGGGGCCGGTGGTGAATGCAGCACTTGTAATGAAATAACTGAAACATCATTGTGACTGTAGAATCAAGGGTCTTCCCTCCTTATCTCCAAAGCGCCCGTGTTTTACATGAAAAAGCGTTTCTAATTAATAGGCCAGCCCCTCTTGAGTTTGATAAAAACAGAGGAGAAAAGGATTTGATTAACCCACAATCTTTTCAATTTGGCGTGTTCTGCATGAGTGAAGTGTGTTTTCTGCAACGGAGCCAAGCCAGGCCTGTCCTGGTTTACCGCGATAACATTCTTCCCTTTGTGTGGCCCCGATTCACCCCCCTGCCTGCCAGGAGAGGTTGGTATGAAGAGATTCTCAGAGGTAATCAGCAGCGCAGCCCGCGAGGGTAATGTGGATTCTCGTACAGATGGTGGTGGCCCACCAAAGGAGCAAAAGATGACAAAGGCTTCCATTGTCCCCAAGTAAGAGAGTTCGTTCCGTCCCTAGACTGAACAAACGGGATGTTTGGGCTGAGCAGTGATGGGAAACACCACGTGGAAGGTGGGTGAGACACCCAAAGTCAAAAGGTCAGGGACTGGGAAATGGGGCTGAGGGGGAGAGCCAGCTGTAGCCATGCCCAGCGCGATGGTGACCTGGTGTCGGCTGGCTCTCCCAGCTCCAGCGTGAGCCAGAGGAAGTCCTCACTGCCTAGGGGAGAAGCAGGTCTTAGAGCCATGTGTTCTTTGATCAAGGGCCCAATTTTGTTTTTCTCTTTGTCGACACAGAGATGAGAAACTTCTTTCTCCTTCTCCTTGTTGAAAGGGACAGGCTGGGCAGCAGATAACGTCTCTCTAGACAGGTGTGGCTGTTTTAAACATGACTGCAAATTCTTAGTTCTCTTATTGAGATGGGGAGATCTCTCTGTCCTCTCCACTTAAATCTGGATGGACCTGTGACTGCTTGGCCCCATGGAATCTAGAGGAAGTCACACCCTGCGACTTCTGAGGCTGAGTCTTAAAAGGCCATCAGTTTTCACTTTATTCACATGCTTGGAGGCCTAGGCTACCATGTGACAAGTCACTTGGTTTGTGGTACTTTGTTACAGCAGCCCTAACAAACTGATACTTCTTCAATTTTACTTTGTTGTTGTCAGAGATTTTTTTGGTCTTTCTTTTCCAATACTTTATTATGAAAAATTCCAATCATACAGAAAAGTACTCATGTATTCACCTCCTAAGTGCTACAATTAACGTTATGCTTGCTTTATTAGATGGCTATTAACTTCAGCATCCTTCTATCCACTTCTCAATCCATCCTTTTTTTTTTTCAAGGTAAGTTGCAGGCATAATACACTCCATCCTTAAGCACTTCAATTTGTGTATCATTAACTAGAGTTCAATATGTTTTCTCTCCTTAAGGTGAAACTGAAATACAGTGAAATGCACAAATCTTTCCTATGTCGTTTCATGAGTTTTGGCAAATGTCTAAACCACGTAACCCAAATCCCTATCAAGGTACAGATCATCACCAAACCCAGAAAGTTCCTTCATGTCACTTCCCAGTCAATTTCCACACCTGCTCTCCCAAGAGGATACTACTGCCCCGATTCTTCTTGATAGAGGTTAGTTTAGCCTATTCTAGAATTTGAGATATATGGAGTCATCTGACATGTACTGTTTTGTGTAAGGCTTCTTTCACTCAATATAGTATTTTGGTTGATTCTTATTTTAAGAAAGCCATAAAAATTGGTCCAAAGTATCTCAGCACCTTTTTGAGCAAACTAAATAGTAAATAGCAAATAAATGACACAATGAATAGGAATAAGTATTCCACCCACTTGGTGCCAGACAATGTGTTGGGTGCTTGGAATACAATGTTGAATAAAGCACAGCCCTGCCCTCAAGAAGTTCACAGGTACCATGGCCAGAGGAAAGGAAAGAGTCAAAACAACAGTATAATTCTGAGTAATAAAGGTAAGAACAGAGGAATGGAGCAAGTTGTCAAACTTGGTTTCAGCAGTGTTACTGTTCATTTGATATTTTTCTTTAAACCTGTTCCTTTTATTTTACTAAGCTATTTCTGAAGTCACATTGCCCTTGCTAATTTTGTCAGGCATGCAATGTGTCTAGCTAAAAATGTGTTTTCAGACTCCCATGTAGCTAGGAGTGGTCAGGAAACTTAGTTCAGGTCAATGAAATGTAGGTAGAAGTCTGTTCAGTAAAGTTCCCAGAAAACCTTTTGCTTTCCTATTTTAAAAATTGATAATGATGATGATGGTGTGGTGGTGGTGGTTATGGTGATAATGGTAGACAGATTCAGCCAGTATAGCCTTTACCCTCCCCCTTTTCCCTTCTTCCTGCCTGGAATGAGGATGCAATGCCTGGAAAAGAGCAACCATCTTGAGGCCATGGAGATAAAAGCCTCATGCCAATGCTGTACACCAGAAATTGACACAACATTGCAAACTGACTATACTTCAATAAATATACATATACAAAAAAGAAAAAAAAAAGCCTCATGCCAAAGAAGAAAGCAGGAAGTAAGGAAGGACCCTGGATCTTTCACAATATCCTTGGATAGCTGTACCAGCCTAGGACTGTTGATGTCCAAAAACCTTGGTGATTGAAAAAACTTAACGTCTTACTTATTTAAGCCACCATTGGTTGCATTTTCAGTTATTTGAAACTAAATACCTCCTTATTTAATATATTTGGGTTTGAAAGGCTACTTATTTTTTTCTAGTTTAAATCAAGTAAATATACAATTATTCAAATAAAACTGCTTTGGGGTACCATCTAAAATTGACTTATATAAATCAGAGGAGGGTGACACTTTTAGAAATTCTGACCTAGCAGGGTTATGACTTTGATCGAGCATTTCAGACTTTACCAAGATTTTCCTTATTTAATCTTCATTTATTTAATTGTATAGAGGAAATCTAGAGGCCTGAGGAAGCATGAAAGAGGGTCTCTCTTCTGTTTAGTCACTCTCCCCTCAAACAGATCCTGAGGCAAGAAGTGAGAACAAATGGATTAGGCGGAGGTGATCTGGAAGTTCGGGCAGAGGAGTGAGGTTAAACAGGGATATGTGCTTATAAAGGGAGTGGTAATATGCAAATCTTATGCTGTGGCAACTGGGGGTTCAACTCACTGCCCAGGGGCCCTCTGAACTGTGCAGAACACAGCTCAGAATTGCCTCACTAGGGTAAGAAGCTGCAATATTTATTTACCACCTCTTCTCCCTTGTTGGCTGAGAGCAGCTCCTTGAGGGCATCAACTCCCCAGGACTATGGCCTGTCCCATGCATGGGACGTATACAGCTAATGACTGTCACAGGTACCTAATCCATTGAAGGAAATGATGCAAAATGGAACCTCTTTTTTCCCCCACATAATGCTGCAATCCGACAACACGAGACAGACTGTTAAGACAGGCTGACTTAATGCTATAAAATGCTTACATATCTTGACATTTGACCTGCTGTCTCATCCACAAGGCTGACCCAGGTTGAACCAAAATCCCATAGTGAAGCCTGGGGTTTCAAACAAGATCAAAACACACTCCCTTCCAGAAACCTCTTCAGGAACCAGTCTCCCATGAGGAACTGGGGAACCAGCCTCCGGTTTCCAACTTCGCCTGGCTTCCTGTGGTGCATGCTTCTGTCCTCGCTGACACACCGAATGTTCTCCCCCAAATTATTTCTGAGTTCTCCTGGCAGCGGGTCTGCCTCCCCCGCCTCCCCTCCCCTCTCCCTTTGGCAGATCTGTGTTATAAAATAAGAGGCTCAGGATTATGTCTGTCTGACAACTGAAGAATGAGCAACGGAGCAGATGCAGAGTCTTACAAATCCCGTGAATTATACATGGCCATCTGCAGCCTCGAGCCGTCCAGGATTTCCACCCCACACCACGGCGTTCCATATGGAGTCATATGTTTTTAGTACCGGAGCCATGCTGTCAACGTCCAGCAATCCGTCATGTGCCACATGTGTGATGCAAGCGCCCAAATAAATGTTACCAGGCCCAGAAGTGCTGAGCAGAGGAGCGTGGTGGCTCCCACCGCCTTGTCTTCTTAGAAGGGTGGTTGCTTGTACAGTTTTTTGGAAATTTTAACAAAATACTAAACACATACTGAATCTCTTTTCTATCACTAGGAAGGCAAATCTCCAACCCTCCATCTCACAAATGCTCTAAGAAAGGTTTGATTTTAAAATGAAATGCAAAAAGTCACTCGGTTTCAGTTTCACGCCGGTGGATTTTAATGGATTCTTTTGGGATGGGTTTCCTGGTTCCTACCACCTTCTCTATGAGACTTGGGCTCTTCCACAGTGGCCTGAGATCACAGGACCCAACTGTGGCCAGAGCTGATTGGCTCAGGCTGGGGCTCCTCCGAGCAGCGGGGCCAATCAGATTCTCTTATCCAGGAACTGGGAATCAGGAGCACTACCCAGGCTGTGATGGGACCCTAAAGATAGGAAATTTGGGGGGAAAAAAAAGAGAGAAAGAGAGAGAAAGAAAGAGAGGAAATTTGGTGTGATGAGGAAGCCTTTGGGCCACGGGCTGGGAAGGGAGAGAATCTGGGCTGCAGAGGGAGGGAGGGAGGGGAGAGAGAGAGGGAGAGGGGAGAGGTGGGGAGGGAGGAGAGAATGAATATGATAATCTTTTTGCCAATCCCTTGTTCTTGTCCCTGTGTCTAAATTTTCCTTCTTGCCTAAGGGCTGTTTCTTGGCTGAAGGTTTGTGGTGAAAGAAGGAACGACTTCAAGATCTCTGGGTCAATCAGCCAAAAGATGGTGTGTCTGGACAGAATCTCCTTGCTTCCCAGTTGGGAGAGGCAAGGGATGGAAAGGATAGAGGCCAAGGCTTTCAGGGCACCAGGAGGAGGGGCTGAAGAGAACACACTTGTACTGGGCCTGGGTAGCCATCCTTTAGAAACACCATAGGTGTCCAAGGGACTGAGAAGGTGACCCAGATCTTTGCTGTTCCAGTAACAGGAACATCTGGATCTTGCGCTGTTTTGCACGTATCAATTTTATGTCCTTAGGAGATGTCGTCTGTCCTCCCAGACGTCTCTGCCTTCCTCTGATAATCCTGATTTTCCTTTGGGAGACCACCCCTCTCCCAGTCGGTGCATGCGGTTTAGCTGGACTGATGATCTTGTCTTGACCCAGGCCCAGACCATTAGAGCTCTAGTCATGGTTTCAGGAAGGCGCCTTTGATCTAATCTGGGCCAATGAGAGTTGAGTGGCGTGGAAGGTGTCTGCTGAAAATATTAGGAAAGAAGTGCTCTTTTTCTACAAAAGTCACTGAACTGGTAAGCTGTAAGCCTGGAGCCGCTGGTGGCCACTTTTGCCACTGCAAGAGGAGAAAGAGTCAATACAGAAAAAAGGGGGGAGAAGAGATGGGACACAGGTGGAGAAAGGAGTGAATGACAGCAGGAAAGAGATGGATAAAGTTTGGATGACATAATGTGAAGCCTAGATCCAGCTATGCCTGAAGTCCTTCACACTGGGACTTCTCATTTGCAGGAATAAATAAATCCCCTTATTTATGTAAGCCACTGACTGTTAGGGTTCTGTCACTTGGAACTGGTGGAGTTGTAAGTAATGCAACATCCAATACACCCCAAACAAGCACCACTTCCTTGAAGCTAAAGAAGGAGAGGCTTTGGGAATGAACAGAGGATAGAGGGTTCCCTGGAGAGACCAGTGCAGATGGTGGTTGGGAGGATGGGCAGAGAACCAGGCTAGGTCATGTGATGTGAGGCTGAGTGTGAAGGGCTCTCCTACCTCATCAGGAAACTGTCTCAGTGACCTCTGCCTCTGTGGATAAATGTCTAAGCGTGTAAAGGCAGGTTCTCACGGCCCTGAGAAATCTCAATTCCTATGAAAGTGACAGCTGAGAACACAGAAAAAGACCTTGTAGGCATCTCAAGAACCAGGACAGCCTTCAGAGATCCCAAGCCTTGTGGTTGAGACACACCTGGCTTTTGGCAAGTGATACTGGTTTGCCATTGATAACAGTGATCTAAATTTCCTTTTCAAATAAATTTACTGAAATAAAAAAGGGGCCAATTTGAAGAAAAATATCAAATCAAAAGTAGTACAGATGGCACTTTCAAAAACTTTGTAGGGGACTGGATCAACTCAAAGAGGAACATACCAAGGCACATAAGTAATCAAATTGACAAAAATTAAGGATAAGGAAAAAGTATTAAAATCAGCAAGAGAAAAGCAACAAATAACATACAAGGGAACTCCCATAAGGTTATGAGCTGGGTTTTCTGCAGAACTTCTACAGACCAGAAGGGAGTGGCATGATATATTTAGAGTGATGAAAGGGAAGGACTTACAACCAAGAATTCTCTATCCAGCAAGGTTCTGGTTCAGATTCGAAGGAGAAATCAAAAGCTCCACAGATAAACAAAAGCTAAAAGAATTCAGCACCACCAAACCAGCTTTACAACAAATGCTAAAGGAACTTCTCTAGTCATCAAGCCACAAGAAAAAAGATACATGCACTCCAGGGTTCATAGCAGCACTATATATAATAGCCAAGGCATGGAAGAAACCTAAGTGTCCACTGACAGATGACTGTATAAAGAAGTTATGGATATATATATGTATACAATTAAATACTACTCAGGCATAAAAAAGAATAAAATAATACCATTTGCAGCAACATACATGGACCTGGAGATCATCATACTAAGTAAAGTCAGCCAGAAAGAGAAAGAAAAATACTATATGATATGACTTATATGTGAACTCTAAAAAAAAAAAAAAGGACACAAATGAACTTATTTATAAAACAGAGATAGATTCACAGACATAGGAAACAAACTTATGGTTATGGGGTGGGGAGGGGGAAGGAGGTGAGGAGGGATAAATTGGGAGTTCGGAATTTGCAGAATACTAACTACTATATATATAAAACAGTTAAACAACAAGGACCTAAGGTACAGTACAGGGAACTATATTCAATATCTTGTAGTAACTTCTAATGAGAATATGAAAAGGAATGTTTATGTATGTATAAGTGAATCATTCTGCTATACACCAGAAACATAACACTGTAAATAGACTATACTTCAAATAAATAAATATTTTTAAAAAAACTGTGTAGGGGAACTTGAATGACTAGTCCAAGACACTGAGATAATGTCTGATGCCTGGTACGTGGTAGGTGCCCACTAAAAGTGCATAGATGGAGAAGAGGTGGCATTTGGCCCTGGCTGCAGGGCCTTGACTGGATGGAAACACAGGAGAGGGAAGATGCCAGAGGTATGTGACCTGGTGGGGTAGATGCTCTGATGCCTGATAAAGTGCCAGTTGTACAGTAGGTGACTCCAAGTGGTTCTTAAGGGGAAGCATGAATCTTAAAGGAAATGATTCTGAGACAAGTCAGCCCCAGGCCAAGACCAGGCACTTGCAGGAGTGAATTCTAATCCCCTCTTTGGGTCTGGAAAGCTTCCCACCTCAATGTGTGACCCCTCTTGACAGCTGTCATCACAGCCAGCAGGCAGGAGGAAGAGGAAGCCCCAGGCAGAGTCCTGCAAGATGAGTGCTTTTAGCTGCTGGTGGAGGCCATGGGGATGGACTCTAGTCAGGTCACCTTCCCGCTGGGACCTGAAGACAGAGTCTTCCCTAGAGGGAGGAGTCAAAGGGGTCCCAAACTTGGATGGTTTTTAGAGGGCTAGACAGGGAAGTAAATGAATAAAGTTGTCAGATGTGAAACAAGGATCCTGGGGGTGGTGCCTCACCAGAGGGTGCATGTGCCCCACCCAAGGTGACCAAATTCACTGACTTGCTTCATATCACATGAGATCCTGTATGTAAGTGCTTGGCACCATTCCTGGCACCCAGACGATACTCAAGAAATGGTAGCTATGATTACTGTGGCTACTCATTGGCCTGAAGGGGAGGTTTAGAACCAAAGACTGCCAGGTCCCAAGAAAGTCCAATGCCCTGTTGATTTCCTGACACCAGCCCACAAGGAACCTGGGGAGAAGAGGAAGGAGAGACCATTGAAAGAGTTAAAAGTGATTGGTTCAGGAAGTGAGAGTTCAGAGTGAGAAAGGGTGAGACAGGAACTAGAGCAGAGACAGAAGGCTGATCCTCTGAACACCCATCCCAACCTCCTTTTTCCTGCTTTTCTACTATAGAGGCTGAAAACTGAAAAAGACTAACTTTCACCTTCCCTGACTTCTTTGCAGCTGGAAGTGGTCACAAGGTACAATTCTGGTCAATGACATAATCAGAAACCTGCTAGGTATTTCTGGGATTGATTTTGCCACCTTCTACCTACCAGGAACACAGATGTGATTGGTGACTTGAGGAGCTGCAGCAGCCATTCTGTGGTTATAAGGGAAAGGCAGAAAGAAAGAAGAGAAAAAAGCAAGAAAGAAAAGAAAAGAAAAGAAAAGAAAAGAAAAGAAAAGAAAAGAAAAGAAAAGAAAAGAAAAGATCTAACCTAAAGTTGTTGAGCCACTTAACCAACTGCTTAACTCTGGACCTTTGGTTGTGAACAATAACTAAAATATTACAGCTTATATTACCAGCATGTGGGTTTCTTATTACTTGCAATAATGTGCAATCCATAACAAATATGAGGACAGGCTGACTTTTTCATCAATGTATCTGTAATATTTTGATAAACATTAAAATTAAATTTAAAAATAGATAAACAGAACATTTAGATCTCACCACAGGGATTGCCTGGCTCACACATGGCTCCCATCATTCTTCTGTCGAGGCCAAGTTCCCTTTCTAATACCCCTACAGTTCCTGGGCCAAGTCCCCCCAGTGTCTTCAAAGATCTCTCTGGCAGTTAGGGGAGAATATTGCCGATGTAGTGGCCTCTTTGACAATCCCCATTATACTCCTGCACTTCACATCTTGACATTTATAGATTTTTACCTAATGCTGTAAGTTACGATAATTGTACTGAGGTCCAATTAATTTAGTTAAATTTCCAGGACAAACACAAGCCAAAGCTTGATAATTGAGTGGAAGCCTGAGCTCCTTTCTGTTGCTTACTCCTTTCTGATAAAGCTACTGCATGAAGGTCTCAGAAAGATTTCTGAATTCCCCTCTGCTCCACCCTTGTTTCTTTAGAGGTGAAACCCAATAGCCAAGAATCAGAACCCTGCCCGTCATCTTTGACACCTCCCTCATACACTCTATCCTCAAATCCTACCTATTTAACCTCCTCGAAATCTCTCAAGGCCGTCTCCTTCCCACCTCCCTGGCTACCGCCCTGACCCAAGCTGCCATCAATAAGCTGATGTCATTCTCTCTTCAAAACCCTCCAGGAATTCTATCTCACTCAACGTGAAGGCTAATAGCCTATCAGGCCCCAGGTGATGTGGTCACATGTGACCTCTAGCCTCTCTCTGGTCCACTTTCCCACACTCTCCCCATTTCAGCCACATATGTGCCAGGCCCCCTCCTACCTGAGGACTTTTCTCTGGAATATTCTCCTATCCACCCATCCCCACATGCTTCCTTTGCCTATCCCAACTCTCCCAACTCCTACTTATCCTTCAGAGCTAACTCAGTCCCTCCCCCAAGAAGACGTCCTGGATTCCCACTGTTGTAAGAGCTCCCTAAGGGCAGGATCCAACATTTTCTGTTGCAGCTCCAGCATTTCAGCAGTTCCTGACACATAGCAGGTGCTCAACAGATATTTGTTGAATGAATAAATGTTGGTAGACAGAAGAAAATAATCTAATGTACTAATAAGTTTATAACAAACATAATTACAAGTGGCAATGAGGGCCTTGTGTTTGGGGTGAAAGACTGCCCTCCAGGGCAGCCCATACATGCTCTGTTAGAAATGTTTTGGGTTCAAGTAAATTCAGCAAAGATGACCAAAAATAAGAGTTGGCAAACCATGCTCCACAGGGCAAATTTGTGGCCCCTGTGAACTTTTGAAAATAAATTTTTACAGTCACATCCAGTTGTTAACATATTATCTATGGTTGATTTCAAGATTCACAGAGTTGAGTCATCAGAACCAAGACCATCTAACCTGTAAACTTGAAATATCTACTATGTGGTCCTTTACAAAAAATATTTGCCAGACCTTGGCCTAATTGAACAGGGGTTGACTTTTCTCATATAACAAGAAATCTGGAGGAGGAGGCTTTCAGGGTTGGTTTGGTGACTGAGAAATACTCAGGGCATATGGGCTTGTGTCTGTTATTCCCTCAGCATTCCCCTCATGGTCACAACATGGCTGCTACAGCTCCAGGCACCACACCCTCACACAACTGCTTTCTGAGGAGGCAATAACTTAGGACTTATAACAGAGGGATTCTCCTATAACATATTTTCCTTTGATTAGGAAAGAAAAACTTTCCCAGAGTCTTCCAGACGTTGCCTCTTGCAAGGAAGAAAAGAGGGGTGTGTTGTCAATGGGCAACCACAGTGTCTGCCATAACTTTCCTTCCCACTACATTTCTCTTATATTTGACCAACTGGCATTGTGGTCAAATATGGAATCCATGGTAAACTAAGGCACCTTGTCCTTCCCAGCACAGAATCCCATCCTCTATTAGTACTTAATAACTATCAGTTGTTGAATGCTTATTCTGTGTCTGACATGATTTCAAGCACTTAATCCCGCCTTATTAAAACCCAGTGAGGATTGGGGATACCTACCTATACCACCATTACCATTTCACAGGGGATGCTATTGAGGCACAGAAAGGTCAGTTCACTCACTCAAGGTCACCCAGCTGGTGCATAGCAGAGTCAAGATTGGAACCAGCAGTGTGGCTCTAAAACAGCCCACCATGACCACTCCATGTGGTGAGAGCCAGTCCCTGGAATCCGGGGAGGGAGTTCTTTCAATTTTAAGTCAGGAAGGGGCACATCCCATTTTGCGTCAGGGGCCACTTTTGCTTGTCAAAAGGCAACAGACAGAGGTACTATCCTCTTTGGGGCAACTGAACCATCACCAGAAAAATGACCCATAAACTCGAGACAGAGCTCTGGCATCCTCTGTGGATTCCACCCTACTTTACTTCCCTCCCTTAATTAATTAATAAAGCCCTGTGCCTCTCTCTGCCTCGCTGCTTCCCTCCTTCCCCACTCAGCTGAGATCCTGTCTTTCCTCCCTGTGGTCCAGCCCGGCTGCCTTCTCTGGCCTCTGTGCTTGCTCCTCTTGTGGAGGCAGTTAGAGAAGCAGGACAGAAGGCCCCTGGCTGGATCTGCGCAGTATTTACAATGAGGGCTCTGTCTCATCAAATCTCAGTTTTGTGAAGCCCTCATGCCAAGCCTGGCCTCTGCTCCAGATTCACCCCAACAGGCAGAGGTTCCAAAGAGAAGTGCAGTCCCAGATCAGGGTCAAGGTCAAAGGTAGGGTTCTGAGCTCTCATTAAGGACACATTCTCTCCAGCTTCCTGTCTGGGGACATATCATCTATGAGCAGCTTGATTCTGGACTGAAAATATGTGGGAAAGAGCAGAGGCCCTACATTCAGACAGACCTGGGTGGGTTCTGGTCCCAGCCCACCAATTTCCTGGCCACAGCATCTTAATCTCTGTGTTTCAGTTTCCTCTCCTACAAAATGGAAATAATAGCAGGAATTGAATGTTGGGGAGTTAGGTAACAAGACATGGAAATCACTTAGCACAGAGCATGGTGCAAAGTACTATGGGTATTATCATTGGAATCATTACAATTATTTTATGAACCTCCAGGGCACTTAGCATACTGCCCCTGGAGAAGCAGAAAAGGATAGGGGCTAAGAACACAGGCTCTGGATCCAGTCTCTGTGGTTTTAAATCATGATTCTGTCATTTCTCATCTGTGTGACCTTGGGCAAGTCACACTACCTCTCTGTGCTTTGTTTGATCTTGGAAATAGTCATAATAATAGTACCCACCTCACATGGTTGTTGGAAGGATTAAATAAGATATGACACATAGAAGACTTACTTTATGGTCTTTGTTTTAGTCTATTTTGTCTGAAATCAGTACTGTTACACCTGCTTTTTTGGTTTTTCCATTTGCATGGAATATCCTTTTCCATCCTTTCACTCTCAATCTGTATGTGTCTTTCTCCCTAAAGTGGGGTCTCTTGTATGCAGCATATTGAAGGTTCTTGCTTTATTATCCAGTCTGCCACTCTATGTCTTTTGATTGGAGCATTTAGTCCATTAACATTTACAGTAATTAATGATAGATGTGTTTATTACCATTTTGAACTTATTTTTGCAGTTGATTTAGTATTTCCTCTGTTTCTTTCTTCTTCCTTTTGTGGTTTGGTAATTTTCCTTTGTATTATCTTGGATTTTATTTAGTTTTTATGACTCACTTGTAAGTTTTTGGCTTCTGGTTACCCTTTTTTGTAAGTCTATCAACCCATTACTATAACTGTTTGTATTAAACAGATAGTAATATAAGCTCAAAACCATCCTGCTGAGAACAAAAAATTTAAAAAAGAAAAGAAAAATACTCTATATTGTCTTACTTCCCTCTCCCACTCTTAATGATTTAGACGTCTTCTTTTACAAAGTTTGTGTTTATTCTATTTGCAATTCATGATAGTTATCACCTTTCCAGTTATGAGTTTCTCATTTTTGTAGCATCCTGCTTCTTTTCTATTTAGAGTAGACCTGTCAATATGTCTTTTAACATGGGTTTAGTGTTGCTAAACTGTTCTAGTTTTTGCTTGTCTGTGAAATTCTTTGTCTCTCGTTCTGTTCTAAAGGATAGCCTTGCTGGATAAAGTATCCTAGGCTGCATCTTTTTTTCATTCAGGACTTTGACTTTATCTTGCCACTCCCTTCTGGCCTGTAGTGTTTGTGTAGAGAAATCAGCTAAGAGCCTTATGGGGGTTCCCTAGTAACTCACTCTTTGTTTTTCTCTTGCTGCCTTTAGGATCATTTCTTTTTCCTTGACTCTGGCCATCTTGATTTTGATATGTCTTGGTGTAGGTCTGTTTGGGTTCTTCCTGTTTGGGACCCTCTGAGCTTCCTGTATTTGGATATCTGATTCCTTCTTTAGGTTTGGGAAGTTTTCAGTCATGATTTCTTCAAATACTTTTTCAATTCCCTTTGTTCTTTCTTCCCCTTCTGGAACCCCTATTATACATAAATTGGCACACTATATATTATCCCAGAGGTCCCTTATATTGTTTTCATTGTTTTTTATTTGATTTTCTCTCAGCTGTTCTGACTGGGTGCTTTCTGTTGTCCTGTCTTCTAGGTCACTTATCTGTTCCTCTGCATTATTTAGCCTGCTTTGTACAGCCGTTAGATCAGCTCTCATCTGAGCAAATGAGTTCCCAGTTCTACTTGGCTCTTCTTTATAGCTTCAATTTCATTTTTGACATATTTTATATCTCTAAACACTCTCTCTTTTAATTCCTTCAGTACTTTGATAACTCCTTTTTTGAAATCTTGATCTAGTAGGCCATCAATGTCTATTTCATTGATCGTTCTGCAGGGGATTTCTCTTGCTCTTTTAATTGGGAGTGGTTCCTCTGCTTCTTCATATTGTTCGTATCTCTCTTGCACTGTGGCTTACGGAGTATCAGTTATCTATTGTGGTCCTTAAGGAGTTTATTTATTTATCTATCTAAAGCCTATGTAGGAATAAAACTTAAAAAAAAGAGAGAGAATTTTAAAAGGGAGAAAAAAAGGTTTGAAAACAGTGTATAATCAATAATAGAAGAGCAAGTTGAAGCAGAATAGCAATTGAGTTGAGAAGTCTTTTTAAAAACCTTTAAAAAAGGAGAAAAGATCAAAAAACAATATTTGAAACCTGTACATGATCAATAACAGGAGATCAAAACCAAGAGAAATAAAAGTGAAATGAGATGGATTTTTAAAAATAATAATAATAAAAATATTTTAAAAGAAAAATTTAAAAGGGATTAAAACTGTAGACATATACTATTGTTTAAAAAGTAAAGATTAAAAAGGTAATAGAGAATAGAACAGATAAAAAAAGATTTAAAAAAGGGGATGTGTTCTCATGGAGACTGTGTGCTCTTAATGATTTTATCAAGAGGTCTTTCTGTCTTTGCCCTGTTTTGTGAACTCAGCTTGCTGTTTCCGGAGGCCCTTTGTTGGCACCCTCGTCTTGCTGCTCCCAGTGCCTGTTGGCAAGCAGATCGCACCCCCTTCCAACACTGGGTCACTGCCGCGCTCTTACATGGTGGGCGGGCAGGTTACCCCCCCCCCATAATGCCACAGTCAGATGCTGTGCTCCTGCCCAAAGGCGGGTGGCCACCAGCCCTCTCCCGGTGCCGGTTGCTCCCCTGCTCTGTGCAGCTGCCCGCGCTGCCTTGGGTCCACGCTCCGTAGGCGGGCTCGGAGAAGCTGGTGGAACAGGCCAGCCCCTGCTCTGTGCCAAAACTCAGCTCCTTGTTTGTCTTGGTGGTGCAAGTTCTCTGAAGTACCAGGGCAGAAAGATCCTCTCTGCCTGGGGCTGTAAACAAGTCTCAGTCCTGCCTGGGAGGTTGCGGAGCCCCCAGGTACGGATTCAGGGCTCAGCCCAGCATCAGCCTGGGCGCTGCGCACAGGAGGAGATGGCAGCTGTGGCTGCGCCCTGCCTCTCTTCTCCCGAGAAGCGCCAGTAATGGCGCAGCAGGTCTGAGGAGATAAAGGCTACGGCACTCCTCTCCCCAGGGCACACCAGCAGTGTTGCTTTGCTTTTTTTTTTTTTGTAATTTATGGGGGACGCAGGTTGTTCTGCTCTGTATCCCCTCTCAGCCACAACGAGCAGCACCCTGCAGTCCCCCGGGGCTGCATCAGTTCAGCCGCCCCAGTCCTCCTTTGCTGCTCACTCCCCACGGGACTGGTCCCACACTGTTTTGCTTTTTCTTCTTTACTTTTCTCCTACAGATTCATGGTGTCTTTGTCTTTTGAAGAGGGCAATGTTCTGTTGGAGTTCAGCAGGTGCTCTGGTTGGCTGGGTGAGTCCGTGGATGTGAGTTTTGGTGTATTTGCGGGGGAAGGTGAGCTACAAGCGTCCTTCCACTGCACCGTCTTGACCCCTTTCTCGACACATAGAAGACTTAGAATACCACCTGGCACTCAGCTAGCACTCAATAAATGTTAGCTATTATTATTTTCTGACACTCACTAACTTCTCAGCAACTGAAAACAATCATTCTTTCAATGATAGAATTTGATCAGTGGTGGGCTGGTAACAACCAACTCTTCTAAAATAATGTATGCACGTGTATGTGTACAGAAGTTTTTTTAATCATGAATTTTACTAACATAAAGGAATCACAGCTGAAAACTTACTTACAATATTTGTAAAAATATAGATTCTATAGATTTTGTATAGATTTACAAATATAGCACAAATATAGATTTGTATAGATTTTATAATAAATAATAAAATTTCATTGATTTTTGCCAAGCTGTATCCATCATCCATCTGTGATTGTACATGAATCATGATTTGACAAACAAAGTTGCACCCCAACCATAAGCGTGGTTCCCAGGTGAATGTCGGTGGATTTTTCACCTACATTAATGAATAAGGAGAAAGTGAAACAATGGGGACATAGGTTAGAACTTCACTCATCTGTGAACCATGTGAGCAACTTCTTTGCTTGATTGAATAATAGTTCTTGAATACTGGGAGAATATTTCTTCCAATATTCAGCACTATTCACAATGAAATGGGTACAACACAACACATTTTAAAGTTTAATCTGCATCATCAACATTTTGTTCATCTCTTTATTAGGTCTAGACAGTCAACCACATAGCCCTGATTTGTAGCAACTGCCAGTTTCCATGGTGTAAATACTCCCACAATGGCCAAATTCAAGCTACCACTGCAAAGCCGTTGAATGTACAGTTGGGAAGAGAGGCACAGGGGAACACCGTTCCACAGTATTTCCACCATACAGATACAACAGACCATTTAACCATGAGAGCACAGACAAGAGCAAAATGTATAAAATAATTAGGAAGTGATGAGCATCACATATTTATTACCTGTTTTAATTGAATCTTTTCAAGAGATTCCACAGTGTAATTCAAAATAACTGCGTGTTTAACAACCAGCATGCAGCATTCCTGAAAATTTTACCAGCAGCTTTCATGAGCCAGCATGAGCTATCTCCAGCATCCCACTGGTTTTGACACCTACATCTCCAGAGGAAGTCTCAAGAAAGGCAAAATGAGGAAGTGCATTAAATAATTGTTGGGTATGAGAGGGTTTTTGGTTCATTTGGTATAAAGAAAAAAATTTTTCATAAATGAGGGGTTTTTCCCTTTTATGTTAGATTGTGTTTTTCAAAGATGTTCACAAAATATCTCCTATTGCTAAATGCTCTTCCAGAATCTTGCCACTCCTCTATCAAAAGGTGGATTCAATGTCTCCTCCCCTTGAAACTGGGTGAGCTTGTGATGGCCTGGAACAACGCAGTATAGTGAGAGTGGCTTCCATCCACATGTCATTTCCAAGACTAGGTCATAAAAGATGGTATAGCTTCTTCCATGTGAGCTGAAACACTCACCCTCGAGCCTTTCGCTTCCACGCAAGCAGCCTAGATTTCTTGAGACCGCAATGTTATGACTCCCAACTAGCCTAGGCACAGAGGCCACATGGAGAAGTTCTAGGGCTCCATGATGACGAGAGAGAGATGCCCAGTCAGCATCCAGCAGCCAGCCAGCTCCACTTGACTGCAGCTGCACCAGAAGCTCTGAGCCCAAACCACACCTCTGAGACCCTCCCAGGGCCCTGAAGCTACTAAAAATCTAAGAAGCTTTGAGGAGGATGTCCGTGGGAGTTGAGAAAAATGTTATTAGAAACTAGAGGAAAGGGAAACCTTATGTGCTGGCAGGAAGTTTGTCACTTGCAGTTACGTGGAAAAGAAGAAATGTGTGTAATGAGCTCAGTGATACAGCAGAATATTGAGAATGTCACCTGGCTTCTTCTTGCTGCCTGTGATAAAATGCGAAAGGAGAGGGCTGAGTAAAGAACAAACTATTAAATATAAAGGAGCCAAGACCTGCTGGGCTTACAAACAGAACTGTTTCTCATTCCCAGCCTCTCCAGATGGCAAAAAATTATCCAACTGAGAAAAGACCTCAGGCTTTTATTACCTGATTTCAAGACTTACTATAAAGCTACAGGAATCAAGACAGTGTGGGGTTGGTGAAAGGCTAGACATATAGATCAATGGAACAGAATAGAAAGCCCCGAAATAGGGCCACTCATATACGGTCAATTGATTTTCAACCAAGGTGCAAAGGCAATTCAATAGAGAAAGGATAGTTTTTTCAACAAATAGTGCTAGAACAATTGGACATCTGTATGCACACAAAAAAGAGAACCTCAGCCCACATCTATCTATACAAAAATTAACTTGAAATGGATCACAGACCTAGACATAAAATCTGAAACTATAAAACTTCTAGGAGATGACTCAGAGAAAATCTTTATGACTTGAGTGAAGCAAAGATTTCTAACTCAGGACACAAAAAACACAAATTGTAAAGAACAAGCTGATAGATAGAACCTCAGAATTTAAAACTTCTGCTCTTCCAAAGACACCATTAGGAAAATGAAAAGCCAAGAAGTTATAGATGGGGAGAAAATACCTGTAAAATACGTATCGTATGAAGGACTGGTATCCAGGATAAGTAGCTTAAAAAAAAAAACTATCAGAACTCAATCTTAAAAAGAAATTCAACCTTATTATAAAATAAACAACCCAGTTTAGAATGGAAAAAAAACTGTCTGTTCTTCACTGAACCGCCTGCAGCTTTGTAAAAACAAAAATCAGTTGTCCATTTACGTGTGGACCTATTCCTGGACTCTGTTTGGTCTCATTGATCTATTTTGCCTACCTTTACACCAACACCACACTGTCTTGAATATTGTAGTTTTATAATAAGCCTTGAAATCAGGTAGTGTTAGTTCTCCAACTTTGTTATTATTTTTCAAAGTTGTTTTGGCTATTTTAGGTCCTTTGTATTTCCATATGAATTTTAGGCTCAGCTTGTCGATTTCTACAAAAAGCCTGCTGGGATTTTGATCAGGGTTGCATTAAATCTATGTTCAGTTTGAGAAGAACTGACATGTCAACAATACTGAGTCTTCTGATCCAGGAACAAGCTATATCTCTCCACGTGTTTAGGTCTTCTTTAATTTCCCTCATCAGTGTTTTCAGGTTTTCAGTCTACAAGTCTTGCACATCTTTTTATCAGATTTATCCCTAAATATTTCTTATTTTGATGCTATTATAAATGGTATTTTTTAAACTCCAGACTTCCAGTTGTTCATTGCCTGTATATAGCAATGCAATTGATTTTTGTATAATCATCTTGTATCCTGCAACGTTGCTAAACTCACTTACTAGTTCTAGCAGCTTTTTAAAGATTCCATCAGATTTTGCTAAATGTCATCTGCAAATTTTAATTCTTCTTTTCCAATTTAATGTTCTTTATTTCTTTTCCTTGCCTTATCAAAGTAGCTATAACCTCCAGTATAATGTTGAACAGAAATGGTGAGAACAGACATCCTCATCTCCTATATAAACATTAACTCAAAATGGTTCACAGACCTAAATACAAAACTATAAAACTTCCCGAAAAAAAGAGGAAATTTTTGTGACCTTGAATTAAGCAAAGATTACTGAGATACAGCACCAAAAGCATAAGCTGTTTTTAAAAACTGGTAAATTGCACTTCATCAAGATTTAAAACTTCTGCTCTTTGAATAATACTGTTGAGAATGAAAACACAAGCCACAGACTGGGAGAACATGTTTGTAAGTCATATCTGATAAGCAACTTGTATCCACAACATATAAAGAACTCAATAATTAGAAAATAAATCAGTTTTTTAAATGGGCAAAAGATTTAAACATACACTTCACCAAAGGGATACAGATGGAAAATAAGAGTGAGAACAGATGCTCAGCATCACTGGTTGTTAGGAAAATGCAAATTAAAACCATAGCAAGACACCACTATATACCTATTAGAGTGTCTAAATTCAAAAGAATGACTGTACTGGGTTGAATAGTGACCCTCAAAAATTTATGTCCATTGAAACCTCAGAATATGAAAGGAAGGAATGAAGGAAGGGAAAGAAAGGAAGAAGGAAAGAAAGAAGGAAAGGAAGGAAGGAAGGAAGAAAGAAAGAAAGAGGAGGGAAGAGAAGAGAAGAAAAGAAAAGAAAAACAAAGAAAAGGAAAAAAAAAGAAAAGAAAAAGAAGGAAGGAGTGGTCTTCAGATCAAATATCAAACCAGATGGAAATATAAGTTCCTTTGTTAAGATACCAGAAGGATATAAGACAGTGCTTTACAGTACTTTCAAGTAGACAAAAGCCCCTCTAACAATCTAAAGGCCATGACTCACACATGCTTCCCATTGTACAACAAGACTTCTAAGAATTTTAAAGGCATTCTTCCACAGTAGCCTCAATGGAAGCCCAAGGTAGAAAAGTTCTCATCTTGAAGAGATTTGTTATTTTGGCTTTTCTTTAATGGCATGAATCTCAATAAGATTCATAGAAAACCCACAGTTTTTTCTTTTTTCTCTTTTTTTAATAGAATTGTGCTAGTGGAAGCAGTGCCTGCTGGGATTAAAAGGAACAGAGACAGTACAACATGAAATGAAGCCTTTGAATCACCAAACTTCTACAGGTAGGAAGTAAGCTGAGAAAACCACTTAACCGCAAACAACGACTATATTTTTCGGGAAAAGAAGGACAGCTCAGAATCACACCCAGGGCGCAATACTGGTTTCCAATCAAGGAACTGGCAACATTTACCTACATCTGCCCAGCTGGATTCAGAACTGCTCTGGCCCTGGGATTACTGTATGCCTCCCATTTTCTCCTTCTTTGAATAGGAATGTCTACATCAATCGTCCTACACCTGTGCCCCCACTGTTTGTTGAGTATAAGAGGCAGAACCCTCGCTCTTCATAGGTCTTCAGGTCAAGAGGAAAGGTACTCAAGGAGCTATATCCAGGGCATTGTATCTGAGGCGCCTCACCTGGACCTGGACCTGGACCTAATTAGATAGTAAGACCCTGGGTCTTGGTATCAAGCCTGATCCTGTAATGGGATGATACTTCAGGAGGTCTTGGAAGGGTGCATTTTGTATGTGGGAGGGATGTTGTTGGCCAGAGAGCAGACTTGGAAGATTATATTTTCCCCAAATGGCTGCAACAGTATTTCCCAGCCTGTGTGCTCCTCCAGAACTTTGCAACTCCTCCGTCAAGAGGTGGAATCTATATCCCATCCCCTAGAGCTTGGGCTGGCCTTTATGGCTGCCCTAACCAATGGAGCACAGCAAAGATGACACTTCTGAGGGTAAGTCACAAAAATACCAGATACTTCTGCCTCGATTTCTTGACATGCTCACTCTTGAAATCCAGCCACCATGCTGTGAGGAAGCCCAAGGAGCCTTTGAAGAGGCTCCCGTGGAGAGTCTAGGGCCCTGGCTGGAACCCTAGCCAACAGTCAGCACCAAGACACCCCTATGAGTGAACCACCTTTGGACTGGACCTTTCTATCTCCAGTTAAGCTGCCCCAGCTGAAGCCCGAGGGAGCAGAGACCAGCCGACCCCTCTGAGTCTTGTCCAAATTGCTGACTCATGAGCAAAATAAATGATTATCATTTTTCCAGGCCACTAAGTCTGTTACACAGTAATGAATACATAAGGCCCTCACCTAGATTTTAAAACAGTATAGAAAGGACCCTAGAGCCAAAGAAATAAGAGAAAGATTGACAGAAGAATACTTTAAAATGTCAAACTTCTGCATGTGAAAAAAAAGAAGTCATAAACAAAATTAAAAGGCAAAGTTAATAGTTAAGGACATTCATTCCTGGGTATATACACAAAAGAATTCAAACGAGGGACTCAAACAGATACATTTGTGCACCATGTTCACAGCAGCATTATTCACAATAGCCAAAAGGTGGAAACAGCTCAAGTGTTCATTGATGGGCGAATGGATAAACAAAATGTGGTATAGGCATAAGGTGAAGTAGTAGCCACCTTTAAAAAGGAGGGAAATTCTTGGAGGGGGTATAGCTCAAGTGGCAGAGCACATGCTTAGCATGCACGAGGTCCTGGGTTCAATCCCCAGTACCTCCTCTGAAATAAATAAATGAATAAATAAACTTAATTACCTGCCCCCACCCCCATCCCCAAAAAGGAGAGAAATTCTGACACAGGTTACAAGATGCATAAACCTTGATGACATCAAGGTGAAATAATCTAGTCACAAAAGGACAAATATTGTATGATTCCACTTATATGAGGTTCCAAGAATAGCAAAATTCATAGAGACACAAAGAAGAATAAAAGTTACGAGGGACTGGTGGAGGGACATAGGGAAAATAGGAGACAGTGTTTAATGGGCACAGAGTTTCAATGTGGGATGATGAAAAAGTTCTGGAGATGGATGGTGGAGATGGTTGCACAATGATGTGAATGTACTTAATGCTGCTGAACTGTACAGTTCAAGATGGTTAAAATGGTGAATTTTACATAATGTGTATTTTACCACAGTAAAAATGAAATAAAATAACTTTAAGACAAATAGAAAACTGGAAAAATATTTAATTTATTTGCAAAAATAACTGCAATATATTGCCAGTTTTTTTTTAACATGGGAAAATGATAGAAACACGTAATGCAAAATGAGAAGAAGGATGGAGAAGAGAGGAGAAACAAAAAATGGCCAAAAAGCACTTTGGAAATACATTCAATCTCTCAAGTAAGCAGTTTTTAGGGAGTATATGGGATAATATCATATACAGCTGGTGAGTGTGTAAATTAGCATCTTTCTGGAAGGCAATTTGGTTCTACGCATCAAATCTTTTTAAAAAGTACCCTACAATTGCACCACTGGGAATTAATTCTAAAGAAGCAATCAGGTAAGATACAAAGATGGTGATACAGAATGGCTTATAAACAGACAAAAATTAGAGGTCCATGAAGAGGGGGAGCTGGTCATAAATGCTGGTACATTCGTGGACTACTGAGCAACATTTAAAAAAGATGACATTCTGCTATATTTATTGACATGCAGAGGTGTTCACGACATATTTTAAGTGTAAAAAATGCAGAATAAGAAGCAATATGTTTAGCATGGGGGTGGGGAATGCATGTGTCTGAATACATTAGAAGTCTAGAAGAAATGTTAACCGTGCTCATTCTGGCTGGGGAAACTCCAGATAATTTTTTCCTCTTTATACTTGTCTGCATTTTCTAACTTTTTTTTTTTTTGGCTATGAGCATATATTACTTCTATCCAAAAATTTCAGAAAGACCTTTTTTTCATAGCTACAGAAAAGCACAGATGTGGTCCTGGCTGGAAACTGAAGATGCTGGTATGAATCCCACTGTTCTCATCCGCAGATCTCAAAACACATCATGAAACATCTGCTGAGGTCTTGGCAGACCCTAAGGATGTCTCAGTCAAAGTCGCCTTGCCTGGGAGTCTCCTTGTAGGAGAATCCTGGATACACGGACGCCCTTCCACACAGCTCACTCACTGCCACTCCTCAAGTCCTCCGTCATCTGGCAAGTGCGGCAAAGTTCCTGAGCACCCAGGGTCTCATGCACGGCCCCTTGCCTGGCCTCTCTGTGGCGTCGGGCTCCTGCTGGTGCACCTGCTTCACTGCTTTCTTCTGCTTCCTCGAGCCTCAAGCTGGTGGCACATGACAGTCCTGAGTAGAGACAGTCAAATCATGGTCCCTGGATGCCAACTTTCTCTGAGCAGAGTCTGGTTCTGGATACTGGAATGCTGGCGCCCTGGGAAAGCTGGCAGTTCCCATCCTGGTCATCTGGAGTTACTCATCAAGTCTGCCGCAGGAGAAGCTTGGGTCAGGGAGCCAGAGAACGTGGTGCATCTCAGGACAAGTTCTTACCTGTCACGTGTGGGTTATGAGTTATGCAAACCACCTTGTGGTCTCTTCCTTCAACTTCTTTACCTGTAAAATGGGTACACTGACCTTCTCTCTTGCTACTCATAGAGGTGAAATAGCAACAATGATAGAAATAATACCAACAAGAATTATTTTCGCTGCTACTTCCTGAGAACCTCTTATGTGCCCAGCCCTGTGAGGTACACCTGCAGATCTCAGTCAACTAATCTTCCCCACGCCATGAGGTGGGGACTGACTACCTACTTGACAAACGAGGAAACAGAGGCTCCCAGAGGTTGGGTGAACTGCCCATATCTTGCAGCTAGGAGGCGGTAGACAGTAGGCTGAAGACTCGGCTGCCTGTCTCCCAAGCCCCTGCTGGGACCACATTCCTCTCAGCCCTTCCTCCTTCTCCTCGCTGCCCAGCTCATGCCTTCCTCTGGTTTGTTTCTTCCTTTTGTCCTTCCTTCCTGAGCAAGCCCTAAAGCGAAGCACTGTGCGAGGCACACGGAGGATGCAGAGAGGGGTTCTGCTGACGGTGGCACACTCTCCCAGCCCTGCTCAGTATGATCCTGCCCTCAAGGAGGCCACAGACTAGAGCCTGGAGATGTTCCATGTACCGTTGTTTATAATGGCAGAACAACAGGCTTCCATCCACAGGGGACCGAATAAACAACTCACGTGACTTCTGCACAGTGGAAATCTCTGCAGCCATTACAAAGAACAAAGCAGACTTAGAGGACAATCTAAGAAATAGTAAGTGGAGAAAGCAAGAACAGAAGGCATGTTTTAAATGGGTCCATTTGATTTTTTTAAATGCGAATCATGACCTTAATTTGATTGATTATTTTTATGGTAATATTTTTTTAATGAGGTAAAATTCACAAAACATAGAACTATTTTAAAGTGAAAAATTCAGTAGCATTCAGTACATTCACAATATTGTGCAACCATCACCTCTATCTAGTTCCAAAACATTTTCATCACTGCTAAAGGAAACCCTGTACCCATTGAACAGTCACTTGCTAGTCCCTCCTCAACCCCTGACAACCACTAATCTGCTCTCTGATCCTAGTGATTAATTTATTCTGGATATTTTGTATAAAAGGAAACATACAACATGTGGGCTTTGGGGTCTGGTTTCTTTCATTAGCATCATGTTTGCAAGGTTCATTTGTGTTGTAGCAGGTATCAGAATTTCATTATTTTAATAGCTGAATAATATTCCATTGTCTGGTTTTAACACATTTTGTCCATTTATCAGTTGATGGACATGTAGGCTGTTTCCAGCTTTTGGCATCTGTGAATAGAGCTGCTATGAACATTTATGTACTAGATTTTGCTTGAGGGCCTGTTTTCAGTTCTTTGGGATATACATCTAGGAGCGGAATTGCTGGGTCATGTAGTAATTCTACGTGTAACTTTCTGAGCAACGGCCAAACTATTTTCCATAGCAATTGCACCATTTTACATCCCCACCAGCAATGTGCAAGGGTTCCAGTTTCCCCATATCCTTGCCAACACTTTTATTTTCTGTTTTTTTCTTTACAGCCATCCTAATAATACAAAGTAGTATCTCATTATAGTTTCTATTTGTATTGTCCTAATGACTAATGACGTTCAGCATCTTTTCATGTGTTTCTTGGCCATTTGTATACCTTCTTTGGAGAAATGTCTATTCAAATCTTTTGTCCATTTTTAAATTGGGACATTTGTCATTTTGTTTTTGAGTGTAAGAGTTTTCCATCCAACCCCATTCATAAATGTATATTGAGCACTGACTACAGGCCAGTCACTGTTCAGTGGTAGACAAGACAGTTAAAAATGCTTGTCTGTAAGAAGCTTCTTGTCTAATAGAGGAGACAAAAAAAAAAAAGAAGCAAATAAATAAAACAAGATCTATCCTGTTTGCAGTAAGTGCTAAGAAAAAAGTAAAGCAAGACGATGTGACAGACTGAAAGAAGGAGGCCTCTCTCTCAGGAGGGACATTTGAGCTGAGACAAAAAGATAACAAACAGCCAGCTTCTGAAGAGCTGGGAGAAGGGCTCCAAGCAGTGAAAACAGCTGGTGCAAAGGCCCTGAGGCCAAATGAGTCTGGGGTATTTGAAGAATATCAGGAAGGCCAGTGTGGCTGGAGCAGAGAAGGCACAGGGAAGAGAGATGGGTTGATAAAATCAGAAATGTGGGGTGGGCTGGGCTGGACCATGTCTAAAAGCTGGACACACAAAATCGATCGTGGCAACTTCTGGGCTAATATAGACCTTCCCTATCTACTTTGTAGATTTCTCTTGTGTTCGGTTTTTATAAGACAAATATTGTTTTTGTGAGAAAAATTACTATAAAGAGCAATGCATGCCCAATATAGAAAACATTTAATATAGAAATGCATAAAGAAGAAAATTAAAATAAAAACTACCCAGATGGCCAGTCCCTAGAGATAAGCCCTCTGGTAGGGATTTTATTTCTCTTCAGAAAACGCAATTTTGAACCAAACAGCATACCTTCCAGCCTCTGTAGGGTCGCCCTGAGACCCTCCCAAAGGCCCTCTTGAGAAACAAACGCCCAGGTTTCACAAATAAAAGCTTTCAAAGTGTGGATAACCTTCGGTCCAGCATTTCCACTTGTAGAATGCATCATAACAACATAATCAGATGTTGGACAGTGTAAAAATGTTTCAAGAATGGTGGCTACATCACCATTTATAATTGAGAAAGATGGAAAACAGCCTAAATGCCCATTACAGGGGGAAATGGTTGAATAAAATATGGGACATCCATACAGTGGGACATCCTACAGCTGTTACAATAATGATGTGGATCAATATTTATTGACACAGAATGATCTTCTGGTTGTATTATTAAGCAAATACGTGGTTATGAAACTATATGTGTGGAATGACCCCCATTTTGTAAAAAAAAAATACATGTGTTTTTGGACATTTTGCATGCTTAAAAGTGGACCACAAAAACATACGCCAGCATATCAACAGCTGTTATTTCTGGGTAGAGGGATTAAAAGTGACATTTTTCTTTTTCAATATCTAATTTTTCCACAACAGGTGAATATCACTTTGTACTTTCAAAATTAAAAACTAACATGCCAGCTCGATCCCACCTCACGGCCTCTGCCCTGGCAGCTCCCTCTGCCTGGAATATTCTTCCCCAGATAGCGTCCATTTCTTCATGTCTTTGCTCAGATGTCATTTTCTCTAGAAGCCTCCCCGATCATTTTATTTTAAATCGCTCCCCCCCTTTCCCTCTCAATATGCTATATTTCCCTCTTTTATTTCGTAGAAGAACTTAACAACATCTAATCGATTTGTAATTTGCTTATTTATCACGTTTATCATCTATGATCTCTCCCCACTCCCTCAACCAAAAGGTCAGCTCCAGGAGGTCAAGAATTTTTGTCTGTTTTGTTCCCTGTTGATTCCCAGAGCCTAGAACAGGGCTTGGAGCAGCGTAGGAACTTGACAAACATTTGAAGAACGAACAAATGAAATATAAACAAGCAAATGGTTTTCCTTCACGAAGACTTTCATCCTCTCCCTTCTGGTTTTCAGAAGTGGCATGGGAGATGGATCTGGCTGGCTTGGTGAGGGACAGGTGGGAGAAAAGATGTCCCTCTCCCTTTCCAGATTCCTGCTCCCTTCGGTTGCCAGCGAGCAGACGTAGCTGGGCTGAGCCCTAACGTAGCACCGCCCCCTGCTGGGAGGCTTGGAGAACTGCAGTGCTCACCTGTGGCCCCAGATAAATTTGAAAAATGATGAAACCCGGGAATTTGGAAGGGTTCCTGGGGGTGAGGCCCCCATGTTATCTTCTGAGCAACCCCAGAGAGGTCTGTGGAGGCCTTTTCAGGCTGGAAAATGGGCTGAGAAGGAAATGGGGCCCACCCTCTCAGCTGCGGGGTCCTGAGGGGTCCTGATTCAGACAGAGTTCACCTCTCACAGAGGAAGGGTTGCTCCTGATGAGAAATTTGGCTGAGACTGACCCTGACTGGTATCAGCCGCAATTCAAAGTCAACTCTCCAGAGATATTTTTTGGAACCTCTGGCTTCCCTGGGGTCGGTTCAACTCCAGGGTTTTTCTCAGGTTTTCTGTTTAGCCTGTATTCTTTTTATCCAACCCATCGCACAAAAGAACTTCAAACCCAGTTTTTACCTAGACTTGTAACAAATGTGCAAGTTGAGTTCCAGAAAGAGGAGATGGATTGGTCAAGTTTGTTGTCTGACTCAGCACTTTTATGGAGCAGTGACTGTTAGCCAGGCATGGCTCTAGAGGCCGGGGACACGGCAGAGACAAAGACCAAAAGCGCAGCCATCGTGGAGTTGGTATTCTAGGGAGGAGACAGATGCTTAACCCATAAATAAATTCAAATATCTAATTTAAAACTGTGGTGAGTGCTTTGAAAGAGAACAGAGTGTCGTGAAGAAGAGTAACAGGGTAGACTTCAATTTTGGGAAATCCACACCAGAACGTGATATTTAAATTTGACTTCTGCTGCCAGGAGCCAGGGGCAATCGAGAGGGGAGGAAATTTCCAGCCTTTCAACCTTGGCAACATACCTCCCCAGAGAGGAATAATCTGCCCATTTTAGTAAATGTTTGCTCTGCAGGATACAGCACAGCACAGCGGTCTAGGATCAGACTCCTGGGTTCAAGTCCTCACTCTTCCCTCTTCTTTAGTTTCTACTTTCTTAGTCCCATAGAGTTGTTATAAGCATTTAATGAGATAATAGAAATAAAGCTATTGGTACAGTGCCTGGCAACTAGTCAGTCCTCAAAAAATACTAATTGTTATTGTTAAAGGCTCTGATAAGTTCTGCGACCAAGAAATGTATTTAACTAGGCTCATTCTCTGGCTATAGAAACTTTTTGTAGCAGAATATTGTATATTCCACTATATATTTAGGGAAAATTTTCTTCAGCTATTATTGGAAGGGGTAGGGAGCAGACACTCTTCCTTGCTTACCCCAGATCCATTTGCCATCTTTTTTCTTGCTAACAGGACTCCATGTTCAAGATTTGGCCAAAGAACTTTTGATCTCAAAGAAAGTAGGCCAGTAGACGTGGGTATTTTAGCTTGTTCTGGTCAGTGACATGTATAGCGTCTCCCAGTGATACTGCTTCCCTGATAAGTAGAGAGGCTACCTGGATCTGTTGCTGCCGTCTTGGGAACAAGACAGGAAAGTTACAGAATCACAGAAAGAACATCACAATCCTGAGAGTCCAGCTCCTGAGCAACCCTGCAACTACCTACTCCCAAACTCTTTGTTCCAAGAGAAAAACAGTCCCCGACTGGTTTAAGCTCCTGCTAATGGTTTCCTGTCACCTGCAGCCTAAAGCATTCCTCATGAACCCAAGGGTCCCCGCCCTCTGTTCAGAATTAAGGTCAGCCTGGTTTTCTTCATCTGTATTAATACCCACTCGTTCACCCTGAGGACAATCTCTGGGCATTGTACAGGCAGAACCATTCCCTTCCCCGGGGACTGTTCCTCCTGTAAAACCATGACTCATGGCAGAGGCTCTTTTTGGCCTCACACCTTCATTCCAGAGTGGATTCCATGATCCATCCCTCTTTGTCTTCCTTGTCTCTCCTGTCTATTTTTGTCCTTTGTAAAAACGCTCTAGCCCCTGGCCAGGATACTGAAGTATTAGCACACACTCCCGCTTAATCCCTCAGGCTCCTGTTTCCTTGTCCAAAGTCACCCAGGAGAATAGGGCAAACCTAGCTTCCTCTTTCTGACTTTACCTGGGGAAACAGAACTGCTGCATTGTGTGTCCCAACCCCCAGAGTCTCTCCTGTTCTCCTCACCACACATAACTCAAGTTCCTTCTTTCTGTCTCAGATTTCAGAGGGTACCTACAAAGGATTCCATGACGCATGGCATACACACACCACTCCCTCATCCAGCACCCATGGCAGACATTGCTAATCAATCACAGTACTCTTTCCTATTGAGCCAGGATGGCCATGCTCAATTGAAGTTAGTAGGGGAGATCTTTAACCTCTCTGACATAGATGGTGATGAGGGATAAAGAGTGATGTCCTCACCCAACTCAAGAAGATTGCCCCTGATACCTGTTATCGTGATGCTCTCTTAGTCAGCCAGAGGAACCCAGCTAGCCAGAAGCCTTGGACAGGTAGGGGTGGGTGTCAAGACCCTTGATTCAGCTCCCAGAGATATTGCATAGGAAGTTTGCCCAGGCCTTTTACACGTATGATCTGGACTCACTCCAGGACCATCCGCAGTCCCTTTTGAATTCAGTTCCATGGAATAAGTCTATAGCGATCACCTACTGTGTGCCAGGACTGAAGGCCCTGGAAAGATGAATGAATCCTGGCCTCTGCCTGGAAGGTTCTAGAGGCAGAGACAGACTCACAAAATGATAAGCAGATGCAGTGAATGCTGCAATCAAACATCACTCAGTCATTCAACAAATGCTGATTGAATGCCTACTACGTGCTGGGTGCTGGGGGAAGATGGTGAGCAAGATGGGCACTATCTCCGCCCTGTGGAGGTACAGCCCAAGCAGGGAGTCAGATGCTCATCAAACAGTCAGACAAAGAAGCATGAAATGCGACGGTATTAAGTGAAGGAGAGAGGAAACCAGTGCTGGAGAACTCCATCTGAGGAGTGAGGGAAGAATGAACAGACCAGTGGTTCTCTAATGGAGACAGTTTTGTGCCTCACTCCCCCGCACCAGGGTACATGCTGCAATGTCTGGCAACATCTTTGACACGACATGGTGGCATCTAATGGGAAGAGGCCAGGGGTGCTTCTCAACATCCCCCAGTGTACAGGTCAGCTCCCAGCAACAAAGAATTATCTGGCCCCAAATGTCAACGGTACTGATGACATCACTCTTTATCCCCCACCTTCAACCATGTCAAAGAGGTCAAGGGTGTCAGCTCATCTTCCCTGACAGCTCCATTCATGCATGGCCATCCCGGCTCAGTAAGAGAGAATGCTGTGATTGATTAGCTATGTCTGCCACCAGTAGTGCATTAGGGAGTGGTGTATGCATGACATGTGCCTTGTGTCTGCTATTCCTCCTTTGTAGGTGTTCTCTGAGACCTG
This sequence comes from Vicugna pacos, assembly GCF_048564905.1. NCBI lineage: Eukaryota > Metazoa > Chordata > Mammalia > Artiodactyla > Camelidae > Vicugna > Vicugna pacos. The sequence goes on from NC_133018.1 coordinate 17,857,020, forward strand.
AGAGAGAAAGAAAGTTCTAAGGCCATGTGTGGTGACATTGAGAAACCCTGATCTAGACAAAGAGGGAAAGGAAGTAGGGTCCAGACTGATGGAAAAGTCTTTATCCTAAGAGAGTGGGCAGCAATTTAAAAGTATGGGTGGAGACAACCGACTTTGTAAGGGTCCCTCTGGCTGCCATGTGGCAACAGCCTGAGAACATCAAGGACAGGAAGCAGACAGCTGCTGGGGTCACCCAGGTGAGTGGTTACAAAGATATGATCAGGACAGCTGTGTACCCACTGCAGGCCTAAGCTGAGGGAGGACAGAAGACTTGACAGGAATTCAAAGATGAAGTTTGGAATTCTGGTTGCCATTTTGGGGCTGGACTAATACTGAATTCCCAATACTGAAGTAAGACTGTATTCGGGACTGGATGACCATAGGGCTGTCTTTTAGCTAAGAGTGAAGAGAAAAGCCATGCACAGAAAAGTCGACTCTTCATCCTAGGGCAGGCATAGATTTCCCCAGGAACTAGGATTTATGAAGACATTGGAAAGCAAAACAAAGCTGCGTTTTGTTCAATGTTATCTCAATCCAGCGTCACAGCCCCCATGAGGCTGTTGGTGTTCTTACCCAACCCATTTCACAGATGAAAAGAAGGAGGTTCAGTAAGAGCCACTTGCCCTTCATCATCCAGGTAGCAAGCGGCAGAGGTGGCATTCTATCCCAGACCTGACTCCAAGTGACCCTCCTTCCTCAAGGCCAGGCCAGGAGACAGTGCAGGGAAAGGCAGAGGGTGGCAGGGGGACTTCAGCACCCTCAATGTCCTCAGACTCTTCACTGGCAGGGAACCCATCTCTCCTATCTTAATAATTCCCTAGGTCAGTGGCTCTCAACCGGGGAGAATTGGCCCCCACCCCAATGGGACAGTTGGCAGTGTCTGGAGACACTTTTGGTTGTCACAGGCTGGGAGGGGGTTGCTACTGGAATCTACCAGGGCCAGGGATGCTGCTCAACGTCCCGCCCCCCTGTCCCACAGCAAAGAACGATCTGCCCCCAGATGTCGAGACAGAGCCGAGGCTGAGAATCCTGCTCCAGAACCAAGGTCCCATGAACGCCCGCGGCTGTGCTGGGAAGGGGCAGGGGTCCATCCCTGCAAAGCTGCGTGTTAGCCGAAGACATGCTGAAAGGTCCTTCACTCAAGAACCGCAGGTCGGATGACTAATGAGCCAGGAGCGCAGCCTTTATACAGCTCCAGAGCAAGGCCTTAGTGACAGTTTCGCTGTCACGGGGCCTCGGTCTCCGCAAAGGGGGCTCAGACAGGCGGACAGGGGAGTGCGGAAAAGCTGATGGTGGAGGTCGGGGCAGCAGCTGTTGCTGGAATCTGAGCCTCACCGAGAGGAACAATGCTCCCGGAATGCCAGGCACGCCACCAAGACAGCTGAGCCTGCGGGGCGGGCGGGCGTGGGCAGCGGGCATCTGAAGGGCACCAGTAAAAATGGAATTGTCTGGGTGCCTCAGTCCCCCCACGCAGGCAAGACAGATGACCAAGGGCTAAAAATACCAGGAGACAAAAAGCCACCAGAGGGTTGTCTGGCTCACTGGAGCTGGCTCTGACCTCTGGGCTTCCCAGGGGTGATGAGTGCTAGGAATCAGATCCCCAGGCCCCCAGACCGGAATATCAGGGTGAGGCAGATCCCTGCAGAGTCTGACATCCTGGGCTCAGATCTGTCAGGCACTAGCATGAGGTCCCTGGAAAGTGACTGTACTTCTCTGAGCTCTGAGCCTCAGTTTCCTCATCTGGAAAATGGGCCTAATACTAGTATCTCCCTCACAGTGTTGTTGTGAGGATTGAAATAGGGTGATGGGTAAAGCGCTGAGCACAGCACCTGTCACACCGGGGGCTCTAGGTAAGTGGGACAATTTGATTTCTCTGGGGATCTCAGTTTGGTGAGCTCATGATGCAGTGACTGGGCGGTGGCCACGGTGGGCAGGCCTGCTTTCTCCAGGCCTTATTACCTACCCCCAAGGATCCAGCACAGGCCTTGAGATCCCCTCCAAGACCCAGCACATGCCAGCTCGTACTCGGCCAGCTCGTGTGTGTCCCTCCTCCACTGCGAAGCTGTCACTGAAGGCAGGAACAACTCAACAAAGGAAGCAGCCAAATGTCACAGATCATCTTCCCCCAAGAGCTCTGCCCAAGGGGCTTGGAAGGGGAGGTGGGGCTGGAGTCTGAAATGAGGCTGGAAAGGTAACCGGTAAATAACTAGCCACCCCACACACGCAGGCACACACTCGTGGTGCACACATTCTGTGCCTGGCGCTGCGCGAAGCCATTCACACGAATTGCATGAGTTACCAGGAGGATGGCACCTGGGACGGTGCCTGGCACAGAGTAAGCACACCATAAACGTTAGTGACTGTCGTTAGCATCACAATGGTCTGGTTTCACTTTAAAAGCAATCTTTGAAAGTCAGCTTATTGTTTCCTCTGTTTATAAGAAAGGAATCTCAGGTTTAGGGTAGTTAAGTCTCATGTCCAGGGCCCTAGTCAAAGAAGTGGGGAGCTGACCTAGAACCCAGCTTGCAATCACTATACCATTCTGGTAGTTCAGGGGCAAGTGGCAAAAGATTCCAAGTGCTGGGCCAAGGAAAGGAGGTTTCCTCCGCAGGTAGTGGGGAGCCAGCGAGAGTTCTGGAACACGTGTTGGTCATCATCAGAGCTGGGCATGAGGGAAAGCACTGCAGTGGGGTACGCGGAAGGCAGGGGTGGAAAGGCAAGAGAAGAGAGGTCCCGAACAAACCGAGATCTACAACCACGGGCCAGACCTCGGGCAGATGTAGGGGAAATGGATTTGCAAGACAAGACAGAGGCAGAATAGAAAGACTTTTTTACCAATGGAGCAGAATCAAGACGGCTGAGGATTTTGCTCTGGGTGAAGAGAGCAGTGAGGTCGTTAATGGACAAAGGCTTTGGTGGAGCAAGAAGAGAGGAAACAAATTCATACTTGAATATATTACCTCTTTTACCCCCACCTCCCTGGACACAGGTGACAGTCAGCGCTCAGGAATAAGAGCTGACACTTACTGACACTCGCTGCGTGCCCAGTGTTCCAGCACTTGGCAAGCGTGAGTTAACTCATTCAAACCTCACACAAGTGCTTGGAACACTTGGAAATAAGCACCTCTATTACCCCCGTGTCACAGATGAGGAAATCGGGGCCCGGGTTGCTGATGCTGCTGGTCCAAGTTGCACTCAGTACACAGTAGGTGCCCCTTCAATGTGGCCACCCCATCCCCTCTGGGCATAAAGCCTGTCCAGTCCGTCTGACTTGCTGGAGAAGCTGCCTTCCCCACTTGGTGGCTCTCGCTGACGCCTGGGAGCCCTGACACGGGGAGATAGGAGCTATCACTTGGTGACAGAGCCCATCAGCCACCTGGCTTTGGGCTGGCAGGGCCTGGTATGCCTTTGTTCTATCGGGAGATGGCTGACTTCATCACCCTCCTTAAAGGGGCATTACGCCCAAGGCAATCCCACCCGCTAAGCCAGTTTGCTTCCAGTGGCATCACAGGAGCACGGACAGGCACTTTCCTGTGCCCGATTCTGTCCTAAATATTCATGTGTTACTAGATTAACTCTTTAATTCACTGATATTAATATATGTATGTGTTTGATCCACTGGAGAGTTTTATAAAACAACCATACAGAGAAGGGTTTCCTTTCTACCTTACAAGGTGGGATATAAAGGCTTAGACTTGAAATCCAGGAGCTAAAGAGGAAAAAGTACTTACAAAGGAAACGAATTTAAAAATACCCCCACCCAGAGCTGGATTAAAACCTTTAAAAGACTTAGAAATGGAAAAAGCGCTGACTCCCACCACCTCATCTGAAATGCAAGATAAAAACAGGACGACATGGTCAAACCAGCGTAAGAACATCCCACGATGTTCTGATTTTCCCCCATGGTGACTATTTTCATCCTCTTTAAAAATATATCTAATCCTTTTCCCAAAAAAGTACATTGGGTTTTCCTTTGTTCTGTTCCTGGCACCCCTGCTCAGCTGGTGCTCCAAGCATGTATCGAGTGTGTCTGCAGCGTGACCTGGCTCTGCCACCAGCCTCTTGCTCAGCCACAGATGGGAGGACACGCATCCTGTCCCCATCGGTGAGGAAGGGCGGTGGACTGCTTGAAAGGTCTCCAAGGCACATCGTGGAGTAGAAAGGTCCAGGTGGCTGGTGTGTGTGCGTGTGTATGTGTGCTGTGTGTGTGTGTGTAAAATGATACCATTAATATGAAAAAGCGTATTAGTATGTGCACGTATGTATGTGTGCGGTATGATATTAATGTGAAAACGTGTATTTGTGTGTGAAAATGAGAGCAACTAAGAGAGAGGGCCAGAGGGAGAGAGAGGAAGCCGAGATGCAATCCTGGATTAGATCATGGAACAGAAACAAGGACAATGGTGGAAAAGCCAGTGAAATCCAGTAAGTTTGGAGTTGAGTCAACAGTAATGTACCAATGTTAGTTTCTTAGTTTTGACCAATGTCCCATGGTAACGGAAGGTGTCAACGTAAGGAGAAACTGGACGAGGGGGAAAGGGGAACTCTGCAACTTTTCTCTAAATTCTAAAATTAAATTTTTATTTTAAAAAAGTCTGGGAAGAATTTTCTGAAGTTCTAGAAAGGGCAGAACTAATCTTTGGTGCTAGAGGGAAAAAAAAAAAAGGTGGAATATTTTGTGTATTGACCTGGGTGATGGTGACGTGGTGCGTGCCAGTGAAAAATTCATCTTAAGAGGTGTGTGCCTTACTACAGGTGTATCTCAGTTTTTAAAAAGCAAAAAATTAAAAATACATCAAGCCACAAACACTGATTCCCTGAAGGGAGGAGGTGGCTGAAATGATAGAAAGGAAGATTTTTTAGTCAAAATATTTCTGTAACATTTTAAACTATTCTATAGGAAGAAGGTACTCATTCACATTGTACTAATTTAACTTTTCACAGAGATGCACATGGAGAGAGGCACTGATCATAAAAATACAGCTCGATGAATCTTTGCAAACATAACACATCTGTGTAACCAGCACCCAGAGCCATAAAAAAGAATAAAATAATGCCATTTGCAGCAACATGGATGGACCTGGAGATCGTCACACTAAGTGAAGTCAGCCAGAAAGAGAAAGAAAAATACCATATGATATCACTTATATGTGGTATCTTTAAAAGTGGCACAAATGAACTTATTTACAAAACAGAAACAGACTCACAGACAGAAGACAAACTTATGGTTATGGTGGGCCAGGGGGAAGATGAGAAGGGATAAAATGAGAGTTCGAGATTTATAGATACTAACTGCTACATATAAAATAGATAAACAACAAGTTTCTTCTGTATATCACAGGGAACTATACTCAGTATCTTGTAGTAACCTATAGTGAAAAGGAACATGAAAGGTAATGTATGTATGTACATGTATGACTGAAACATTATGCTGTACACCAGAAATTGAGACAACGTTGTAAACTGACTGTACTTAAAAAAAAAAAAAAGATACAGAACATTCCCAGTGCCCCAGAAGACCCTCCAATTACTCACTGTTTATCTCAAATTCCAATTTAACTGGGCATTTTATATATATATATATATATACATTTTTTTTTTTTGCTAAACCTGGTAATCCCACCATAGAGGTCCCTCAGTTACTACCCTCACAGATCCCTCACAGCACATTCTCATTTTGCTTTTTCATCCATATACTGTTTTGAAATTCAGAATGTTAATATTTACCTTAGAAAAGTACCAGGAGCAATGATCAGCAAAGTGGGAATCAAAGGCTTAGAGGAATCCAAAGTCTCCTCACCCGCCTCCTCTCATTCCAAGCCCCCGTCTACCCACTGAAAACAGTCAACCCAAAGGCATCGAGTCCAAGTTCAAATGGGGACTTTGACTCTGAGACACTCCCTGTAGAGACTCCAAATGATCAGTGCAAAGAGGACTGACCCTTCAAGGATTCCACTCCAACCAGTCAGACCACGTTTTCCAGGCCTGGGAAAAGGTGAGAAACTTCCTGGCCCCAAGTGGGGTTCCAGTTCTAACAGTCAAGCACCCCAAAACAATCACAGTGGCTAACATTTATCACAAGCTCACCATGCGTCACCCTATTTAATCCTCAGGACAACCCTACAAGGTGATGCATTATTATCCCCATTTTACAGATGAGGAAACTGAGACTCAGAGAAGAGGAATAACCTGCCTGAGATCACACAGCTGGCCTGGAGCCAAACCTTGCTCTTTTCTGATTCCAAAGCCCTGAGCAGCCACATCAGGACATCTCAGGGAGCATCAAAAGCACATATTCCTCCTGTCCTTGATCTGGCAGAAGATGATTCCTTGTAGGACCTGGGGTCTGAGGGCCACAGCCCCGTGTTCTCTAACTCCTTGCTTCCAGTGTTGCCAAGGAGAAGTCTGATGTTAGTTAGATTTTTTTTTTTCCACCAGAGCTGTGTTCTTTCTGCCTAGAATGTGTCAGACTTTCTCTTAATCCCGGGAGTGTGTGAATTTTGCCAGGATATACCTTGATGGATGTTTTTTCCCTCATCCATCCAGCATGGAGCTTGGGAGTCTTTCAATTGACAGATTTTGTTCTCACTTCAGCTGAAGAAAATTTTCTTGTATTACTTATTTACTTTTGGCCTCTCCTTCTGGAATGTTCATGATTTGCATTTTTTTCCTTATTTTTCTCCAAGATATTCCCTGCAAATCATCCTCCAGGCCACTATGTGGATTGCAACCAGGACTTTTTTGAGTAATTCATCTACTTAAGTTCAGAAATCAGGTCTTAAAGCTCTAGGAAGTCATATTTTTGTTTCACTGGCATTTCCCTATGTTTGTTAACTTTTGTTTTATGTAGTAAACCAACATATGGGCTTTGAAAAATAATGAAATTAATACACTGTTACATTTTCAATAGAAGATAACTGTTATATACAGTTGAATATAAAGTCCTCCTTTTCTCAAATTGAAGCTTAGAATGTGTGTATCTCCCCTTACGTGAACGAAGTTTTACTAACATACATCAGGCCCTTAGAACAGGACCCTGTGTGTGACAGGGGGCACCAATAAGTATTTAAGTAATTCATGTCTTTTGAAATTGGGGTCAAAAATCATTCTTGCTTAAAAACAGTTATACACCTATAAGCATTGTTTAACATATTTTCCCCTCTCCTCATGCCTTCTTTGAAATCTGTCAATGGGTAATTTTTAAAACTACCATTCAATAAAATTGGCCTTTTTGTGTGTACATGAATTTTATACGCTTAAGTGTTATTGTTGTAATTAACATTAATCCACTCCTGGTCTGCTTCCTCCCGTGCTCACAAGATGTGGGAGGCAGCTCCCCAAAGATGTCCACGTCCTAATCCTCAGCCGTGATGATGATGTCACCTTCCGTGGCAAAGGGGACTCTGCAATGCGATTAAAACTCCGGAGGTGGGGAGATTATCCTGGATTACCCAGGTGGGCCCACTGCAGTCACAGGGGTCCTCGGAAGACGGACAGGAAACAGGAGGATCAGAGAGACTGAAGTCAGAGTCGGGAGCCATGAGGCCCCCAGCCGAGGAGTGCGGGCAAGCGCTAGAAGCTGGGATAGGCAAGGGATGGACTCGCCACTGGAGCCTCCAGAGAGAGTGCAGCCCTGCATTTTTGACTTCTGATCGCCAGAGCTGCGAGATTAATAAACCGGGGCTGCCTTAAGCCACCAAATTTATGGTAATATTTTTACAGCTGCAATAGAAAGCTGATGCACTAGGTTTGTTCTCCGGTTGTTCTGCAAGTTCCTATTCTGGTCGTCCTGTGCAATGCTCTTCTCTCTGGCGTCTGAGTCCCTCAGGTGGGCAGTTATTTTTCTCTCTGGCTCCATGGAACTCCAGTCTGGGTGCTGGACACTACTTAGCGGTAAGCATCCCACCGGCAGTAGCAAGGCCTCGGGCCCTGGGGGGGCGCGTTCGCAGGCGAGGTGCCGTAGCCTCGAGGACAGAGAGGCCTCAGCACGCCCACGAAGCTGCCCCCCGCAACGTACTCTTGAAGGCCGATGCTGAATCATACCCCTGAATGTCCACTCAGGCCCAAATCCAAGTCTTCCTAGAGTGCCACCCCCAGGGCCTTGTCCTAGGGCTGTGGGGGGCTCCCTAGTAGCGACCCGATTCACTGACAAGAAGGGGTATCCGGGTCTCCAGTTTTCTCAACAGAACCCAAGGCCTAACCCAGCCTGTGGGCCCAAGTCCTGACAGCCATGTGGCTCCACGCCCTTCTCAGGCCGCCACATTCCCAGAATCCCCGAGACACACAATCTCATCTAATCAATCTTCCCAACAGCCTTATGGGGATGTGTGTACTAGTCTGGTCTCCATTTTCCAGATGAGGAAACTGAGGCCCTGAGAGGTTTAGTGCCCTGACTGAGACCCCACCCCTCTGTCTATGGAGCCAGAACTCTCCCTCCAGCACCTTTTCCCAAAGGCCCAGTTGAATAAAATTCATTTGCAGAGGACCGGGTTGTAGGATGCCCATCAGAGGCACCACCTGCCTCTGGATGGCCTGAGCCCACCCTAACCCTTGAGCGGGGGCTCCCCAGCCCCACCACGCCCTCTGCTCATCTGCTGTGGCTGCAACAGCCTTTTCACTTGGCCACTTATAGCTCCTGACTGCTTGCACAAGCGTTTTAAAGAAAATCCATGGTGTGCCTATTAGCTACGGAAACATTTGTTCTGGTGTTGTCAGAGACTCTTGGACAGAAAAGATCTTTTGACCTGTCCGTGTGCACATGTGTGTGTATGAGTGTGGGCGTGTGTGTGTGCCTATGAACAAACAGGAAAACACATCTTTTGTTACTGAAGATTCTTTTAAGAAGAGGCTCCGGAATAATTCTAACCTAAGTATGGCTGGAAAGAGGAAAAATTCCACATCTCCTTTTTTTTTTTCTGTCTCGGCAATAAATAATTCTTGGGTCTGTACCCCCAAAATTGAAACATTTTTTTCACCTGAGAAGGGAAGTGAGTAATGGGTGCCATTTACTGAGGAACTGCCTGGACCCCACCTCCCTTCGCCCTCTGGAAAACCTTATAAGGAAAGTCTTTTTAATGTTCCCACTTTATTTGCTCAGAGAGGTGAAGCCACTTGCCCAAGGTCACACAGAGCCTAGTTCAAATGCAATTTCATCTGACTTCCCAGCCTCAGGGCTAAATCACTCCACTCTACTGCCTCAAACCACCTAAGGTTGAAAGGAAATGTTGTAACAATCCCCACTCAGGCCCTTGACAAAGAAAGCAAAGTCTGTGTTACTTGTTTAACTACTTTGTTCATTCCCGGGGGCCAAGGGGCTTCCAGCAACATCCACAAAGGTTTCAGCACGTCAGCATGTATCTGTGGATGGATTTGGTTGATAAGTGAGATGCTTGCTGGCCTCGCTCCCAAATCAGGACATCACTGGACATCAGCAGCCCCGGGGGCTGTTAGATAACTCCCTACTGCTCCCCTCGCCTCTGGAATGAAATCCCAAAGCCACACCACGCGATCTGCCCTGCCCACCTTGCTGACCTCACCTTGTACCCCTTCTTTCTGCGCTTCAAAGATTCCCAGTTCATCCTCCTTTGAGGCTCTTTGTGTCTCCGCAGCCAGTGCACTCTCCTCTGGTCTCTGCTCAGAGAAGTGCCCCCAGCCCAGGCGAGGCAGCTCCTAGCCAGCAGCTCCCACCTCTCTATTTCATCCCTACGTAATATCTGTCATCACCTTGAATGATCTGGGCTGCGCAGTTGTTTATTTCTGTCCATCTTACCCCTTGCACGTAGTGTTGCTCAGGGTGTCTCCCCCACACCAGCACCGCGCCAGGCACACAGTGGGGCTCCACAGAGACGGGTGAATGCTGGCTCGGCCGTCGGCCCTGTGGCTACACCACCAGGATAGCTGAGAGAATGTTCTACTTCTTAAGAGGCATGAACTCTGGAGCCCAGTACTAGCGGCCATAAATAAGGCACAACTTGACTCCAAGCCCTGACTTCTGATTCCTTGGATCCCAAGGCTGCCTGCGAGGCCACAGGAGGAAAACCATCCAAAGAGGGATTAACAACTACCGTGTCTTGGGCTCTGAGAGCAAGCTGTCTTTCCCAAGGCCCTTTTTTTCCCCAAGAGCATAGATTATGGAGGTAAACGGGCCTCAGATCCACTCCCAGCTTCATCACCACATGATCCCAGGCGTGATCACTTTGCCTCCAAGCCTCAGTTTCCTCATCTGTGAAATAGGGACATAGAAAATAAGGTGTCTCTACCACACAGGACGATTGATTCGAAATTTAAATATGAGCACGAGACGTGTACCCAGTGCCGAGCACGTGGCAAGGGCTCAGTAAATGAGAGCTGTTATTGCTTTAGTCAGTCAGCAAATGTTTGCTGAGCAGCTGCTGTGTGGCAGTCACGAGCCAGGAGCCGGGGAGAGAGTGATGAGGGAAATCAAGAGGACCCACCCTCCTGAGCCGACTGTCCACTGACACTGAACAAAATAAGTAAGTGAATTGCAGAGTTTGTTAGAAAGCGATAAACGCTGGGGAGAAAAACAAAGCAGAGAAAGGACTCTGGAGGGCAGGGGGTGAATGGCTATTTTATTTTATTATCTTTCAGTATTTCTTTTTTGTGGGGGTTGGTAATTAGGTTTGTTTGTTTTAATGGAGGTACTGAGGATTGAACCCTGGACCTTGTGCATGCTAAGCACACACTCCATCACTGAGCTGTACCCTCCCCTGAATGGCTATTTTAAATAGGGTGGTGGGGAAGCCTCACTGAGAAGATGACATTTGAGCAAAAACCTGAAGGAGGTGAGGGAGGGAGCCTGGCAGATGTCTAATGGAAAAGCATTCCAGGCAGAGGGAACTGCAGGTGCAAAGGCCCTGAGGTGGGATTCATGCCTGATCATGCTGGAGAATTTTAACAGTCTCCTCTCTTTGCCATTTTCTTTCTCAAAATTGACAAGCACAAGTGTCGGCCTCCCAAGCGCGGCAGAAAGCATGCAGCATCTCTCCCCGTGAACCGGCCGCCCGTCTCTTTAACCTTGAATGCCTTTTTGGGTCTCACGTGTCACCGGGTGGCGAGTGAGCTGCCCTTACTTCAGAAGAACGGCATGGGGTGGGGGGGCCTTAGGTGGTGTCCGCCTCACCTACTACTGCCAAAAGTGGTCATGGGGTTATTTTTAAACTTGAGGAGGAAGTATTTATTGTTCCCAGGCCGAGGAGAGCTGGGCAGCCTGTGGGATTCTTCTGGGGGAGCAGTGCTGAGTCCTTCCCACCATGGTGAGTATGGAGGGCTCCTGGAGGTGAGTGATGCTGGGTGGTGAGGAGGGGACGCCACCTACAAGCAAAGGACCAAAGAGGGGAGGGGGAGAAAGGCGGCTTTCGAGGGGCCCAGACCCTGGTGGAAAAAGCACTCCTTGCTGTGTGCACACAGAGGAACCCCAATCAATGCCCCGATAAGCCACAAATAACAGCAGCTCCCGGAGACTCGCAAAAACAAAATAAGAGAGTTGGCTTTTTTATGGCTTGTCTACTGACCTCTGGAGGAATCAATAACTCCCAGGGCTTGCAAAATGGGATTGAACGCTTTTAAGGATCAAATTGTAATTCTTTTCTCTTGTTCAGGCAGCTGGGGAAAAGAATCTTTTTGTTTTCACCTTTTGAACTTGCAAATTTAAAACCTTTCTCCCTCTGTTGTTGGGAGAGGTGCCCCCTCCCAAAGCAGGAAGCCCCGGATCAGGGTCAGTGCAGCATTGTGGTTTGAAGCACAGACTTTGGAGTCAGTCTGCACCAGTTCAACTCTGGCTCTGCCTTTTTGTGACTGTGTGACCTTGGGTAAATGACCCAACCTCTCTGGGCCTGGCCTGTAAAATGGCGATGGTAATAATAGCCTCGACTTGACAGAGCAGTTATGAGGATTAAATGCAATAACATATGCAGTGTTCAAGCGCCTGCTGTAACTGAAGTCAGAAGTGGGTGGGGGAAATGTTAACTCGCTCTTCTCTGCTCCGTTAGCATAACGCAAGGACAGAACATTTAGAGAGGAGATCCTGCTGCCATTTGGATCAAGGGAAAATCGAGGGGGACAGAGCACTTGGGTTTTAACACCCTGAAAAAGTGTTATTTCATCTCCACATTCCTCATGGTTTAGTGAGCCTGACTTGTTTTTTCCCCCTCCAATCAACCCTCCTTCTGTGCGTTACTGAACTTTTTGTAAAGTGCAATCCGGGGCCTCCATCCCCAGAGACACACCTCCACCCCCCCACCCCCTCCTCTAGTTTGCAAAGGAGCTGCTGCAAGACCTACAATCTCCCACGATCCACCAGAGCTGGGGTGCTTTTGAGAAACTTTATTCCGTGTCCTTTTACCTTTTTATCTTTCCAGCATCACTATTTTGAGATGAGTGGGGGACACCACACCCCATTTCACAGATGAGCAGCTGAATCTTATCCAGAGATGGGACTTGATCTGCTTTTCTAATTGCCAGCTTCTGACCCTTCTAATTGATGCTTTTTTTACCCCCCAGTCGCCTAAGAAAGCCAAGAAGAGAGCCGAGGGCGCCAATTCCAATGTGTTCTCCATGTTTGAACAGACCCAGATCCAGGAATTTAAGGAGGTGGGTGCAGCTGTGGAATCATCCGCCCCGGTGGAGATTCCCACCGTCTGAAAGAGCCTTTCCCTTATTCCGTTTCCCTGCAGGGACCTCTCAGTTCGGTGTTTTTATCCTCCAAAGAAAACACCCAAATTCAATCTGAACATGTGTGTGAACGACTTAAAGAAATTATTTTAAATAACTTTTGCTGATCATCAAAGTGAAGCATATGTCTTATTGAAAATGTAGGAAAGAATTTCAAGAATGCACAAAGAATAAAACGACCTACAATTTTACCACCCAGAGATTATCAGTTCACATTTTGGAATACACCCTTCCAGTTATTTTTGTTACATATCAACATATTTGTTAAACAAAGTTACCATTTTCTATGTATGCTGACTGGTACCTGCTGTTTTTCTTTGAGCAATTCAGTACCAACATTTTCCATCATTTCTTTAAACCACTTCCTATGGTTGGATGTTAACGTTGAGAAGGTTTTACTATTATAAATAACTCATCTTTGCTTGTATCTCTGGTCATTTCCTTGAGGGTAACTCCTTAAAAGCAGAACAGTTGGATTAAAGGAACTTAAAAGAGAAAGGAACTAAACACAAGTACAACCACTGGTCCAAAGTGCCTTCCAGAAAGGCTGTGCTCAATCTGACCCCCATCAGCTCCAAGAGGAGAAAGAGCCTTTCCCCCACGTCTCCATCAACATTGAGTATTCATGTCTAAAATATTATTTTTGCCAGTCCAAGAGATGAAAAAAAAGCATCTTAGATTTTAAATTTTACAGTCCTCAATGGCTGAATGCTAGCTGGGTCTGAAACACTATCACAATCGCTGCCTTAGTGAGCAAACCTAAGTACCAGTTAGTCGAAATTAAGCAACTGCCCGCAGGCTCAGAAGGACAGACTTGGAATTAATTTTCCAGCAGTCGTGATGGCTCACATTGAGTCATCCACACTCTCGTTCAGCCCTTTGGAGGAAAATACGTAAACACTGTGCTGAAGAGGCCACTGTGATTTATATGCAAGGGGAAACCATTTGGGGCTTCCAGTGGGACACTTGCCCCATTTGTCCCCATCAACATTTGGATCACAGGAACGCTATACCCCATAGGCCACCAGGGAAAGAGGAATTCCTGGGACAAAATGTCATATATGAACTTGAAATGGGCACCTTCCATGGTGAAGACTACACTCTCTCTTCTCCCTCACTGGGTCCCAACCTCTGGAATGAGATCAGCTGTGAGGGGCGTGGGCTGGGGGTGCAAATACTTTCAGGAACCAGCTGCAAAAAGAACTCAAAAAATGTAGACATGATACATCATTTGTAAAATACCTGGGCATTTACAAAGCTCTTGGAGTCTCCCTGGGAGCCAGCTGGAGATTAAAGATTAAAGATCAGCTGGCTCCATTTCACAGATAACGTGAACTTTCGGGTTGGAGGACAGAGGGGACTCCAGTTTGTAACTTTTTTTTTTTCAATAACAACTTTCTAAAGATATAATTCACATACCACGTATTCACCCTTTTCAAGTAAATATACAATTCAGTGGTTATTTAATATAGTCACAGAATTTTGCAGCCATCATCACTACCTAATTTTAGAACATTTTCATCGCCCCCAAAAGAAACCTCATATCCATTAGCAGTCACTTCCCCTCCCCCCCTCCCCCAGGCCCTGCCAACCACTGATCTATTTTTTGTCTCTATGGATTTGCCTATTCTGGACGTTTCATAGAAATGGAATCATACAATATGTGGTCTTTTGTGTCTGATGTCTTTCACTTAGCATCGTATTTCAAGGTTCATCTGCACTGTGGCACATGTCAGAACTTCCTTTCCTCTTATTGCTGAATAATATTCCATCATGGGGATAGACCACATTTTGTTTATCCATTTCTCAGCTGATGGACGCGTGGGTTTGTGTTTGTGTGGACGTGTGTTCTCATTCCTCTTGGGAACACACTGAGGAGTTGAATTGCTGGATCCTATGCTAACTCGAGGCCTGACATTTTGAGGAACTGCTAGCCTGTTTATCTAATGTCCTTTGACGCTCCTTGAACGCCTCTGACGCTCCCCTGAATCCCACTTCCCCCAGCCCTTGGCACAATCTCTTGGGCTCCTCCCCGCAAGTTCTCCTGGGCTGACCAGCCAAATTCCTCCCTCTCACAGGCCTTCACCATCATGGACCAGAACAGGGATGGCTTCATAGACAAGAACGATCTGAGGGACACCTTTGCTGCTCTCGGTATGTTGCCCCCTCCACACCTGCAGGAGAGTCTTCTTACCCTCCCCTCATGAGGGGCAGGAGGTGGGACCACCAAAACGGTCAACAGCGTGTCATTGTCAAAGAAATAGCTCGACCAGGATTGGCCTTTAAGACAAATTTCAGAGGGTAGGAAAGAAGTGTTTAGTCTTTGAGTGTCTTCACATATCTTTTCTTTATCTTTTAAAATAATTTTGTGTGTGGTTTTGAATGCAATGGCAATTCACAATAGAAAACTTGGAAAATTCAGAAAAGTATAAAGGCGAAAACAACACTGGCTATTAGGCCACATTCCACTGTTAACATCTCAGCCCCTAAGTTTCTTCTAGGCATGTCTTGTGTGTGTGTGTGTGTGTGTGTGTGTGTGTGTGTTTAATAAATGGAATCATTCTATTTTAGTTTCAGTTTTTTAAATTTAACATCTTAATAGGGTGAGCATGAGTGCATGGAGCTGTTTCAAAACATACCTGTCCAAGCTGCCAACACTAACCTTTCCTCCACTCCTATCCCCAGAACTCATGGCCATGAACAGCTGTGCAGGTTGTGCACTGCACAAGTATACAGAGTACTATTCATATTTGTAGCCACCACAGATTTCTACATTTAAAACATAAATTATCTTAAGAAGGGGTGGCTTTTTCTGATTTACACGGGGTACTATACGGGCTTGTGGCAGTGGCTAGAGCAGGTATATCACAATCCCCAAGGGTTACAACAGATACAATTTGGAAAAGTTCTTTCAGGTAATTCTACTCCGTCTCTCCCACCTCCAAGTGAGAAGGGCTAATTTATAATATGAGCATTTCCCATTTGAGTAAAATATTAAAATACCTGTATAAAATGCTCCAGATTCTAAAGACACTTTTAAGAATAACTAAACCCTCTTTGGGTTGCTTCCAATTGTCTGGCTATTATAAATAACACTTTCGAGAACATCTTCTCATGTGACTCTTTGGCCCCATCTGCTCTGTCTCTGATTATTCCTAGACTAGATTCCTTGAAGTGGGATTACAAGGGCAAATGCCAGTGTCCTGATAGCTGTTTCTGTCCCAGCTCGGAATTGCTGAGTGTGTGTTTCCTGCCCTAGGGCGTGTGAACGTGAAAAATGAGGAAATTGATGAAATGCTCAAGGAGGCTCCAGGTCCAATTAACTTTACTGTGTTCCTACAGATGTTCGGGGAGAAACTT
Source organism: Vicugna pacos (assembly GCF_048564905.1). Classification (NCBI taxonomy): domain Eukaryota; kingdom Metazoa; phylum Chordata; class Mammalia; order Artiodactyla; family Camelidae; genus Vicugna; species Vicugna pacos. Next base: position 17,873,109 of record NC_133018.1, read on the forward strand.
AAGGGTAAGCTCATGTGAATATCTGTGCATCTACAGCCGTATGCATACATACGTCTGTGTTTGTGTATCTGTGTGGGCGTGTCTTGTCTGTTTTTATGTCTTCATCTTTAGGCATGAATTAAAATGCTAGGAGAACATGCAGGGGGTAGCAGACTAATATCGGGGAGGGGGGAAGGAGTAAAAACAGCAGTTAACAGTGCTCCAAGGCTTACCCTGGTCCAGACTCATGCTAAGCACTTTACATGCATTATATGCATTACCACATACTTCACCGCATCTAGGAGGTAGGGTCTATTCTTATCCCAGTCTACAGATAGGGAACTGAGACTCAGAGACAGAAAGCCACGTGCCTGTGGCCACACAGCTAACAAATGCTGGAGTCAGGATTTGAGTCCCAGACTTTCTAAGTCTGGATCCATGTTTGACCTTGGGTTTGCTCAGAAGTAACTGGACTCTCAGCCCACTCTTTCAAAACACCAAGGCTCAGGGCTCAGAAGAAGGCAGGGTCTTTCCTCCTTAACAGAGGTTCCCAGCCATCCGTGGCACATTTCAACCCCATCTTCTGTTTCAGGGGCAGACCCAGAGGAGACCATTCTCAACGCGTTCAAAGTGTTTGACCCTGAAGGCAAAGGGGTGCTCAGGGCCGATTAGTGAGTGGGGTCTGCGGGGGAGGACATGAGGGCTTGTTGCTTTTCCCCAACCCCCTTCACATACCTGGTGCCAATACCTGCATGTCTATCTCTGCAGCGTCAAGGAGATGCTGACCACACAGGCCGAGAGGTTTTCCAAGGAGGAGGTAACTGGGCCCTTTGGACACTCTCTGCACCCCAGCTCCTGGCCTCACACTTCTGGGGACTCCCTCACTCTCTCTTATATAAAACACCCCCGAACCCACACTGAGAGAGAATCTTCTCTTGTTTACTGAGCCCGTCTCAATCACCCTGTGAGGTAGGGACAAATATTATGGTCATTTTACAGATGGGGAAACTGAGGCCCAGGGAAATAAACTCACTTGCCTTAAAGGACAACACTGAGAAAGGCCGAGGCCGGATTCAAACCTAGGTCTGCCTGACTCCATAATGTATGGAGACCTGGTAAAAGCATCAGTTTCCTGTTGGAGTAAGTAAGGCTGGCAGGCAGGGTCACTGCATACTGTTGTGTAGGTTGCGCACTGCACAGTCCTCCTGGACACAGTTCTAAGATATATTGTAGAGTATTTATTTGTTGCAATAGTTTTCCAGCAGATGGCAGTAAAGTGCCTATAATATAATTTTTTTTAAATCAGAATATATGCCTTTTTCTGGCAGGTGGCAGTAACGTGCCTGGAAGAAGGGGCACTACTGCTAATTCACCAAACGTCCTGTATGAACAAGCAACTGTCTTGTCAACATTACTAATGAACCTTAATGAGTCTATTTAAAATAGCCCCTTGGAGCCTCTCAGGCCTAATTCTGTCAAGTTCCACATTTTACTAAAAATTTTATTTAGATTTTCCCCTCAAACTCAATCAGTTGAAAGAGCCTGACTTTCCACTCCCACCAGCTTTGTGACTTTGGACAAGCTCCTTAACCTCACTGTGCCTCAATTTTCCCATCTGTAAAGTGGGGGCAATAACAGAGTCTACCTCATAGTACACTGTGAGAATTAGGTGAGTTCTCATGCATAAAATGCTGACATGTGATAAGGCAATCTAAGTGTTACCCACGTTTTAAAATAATTAGTCAATACTTTTTAAATGTGGAAACTGCCTGTTAAAAAATGTTAGATTTCCAGTTTTCCTCAAAGAATCAAATTTCCCAGAGTCTGACCTCCTTGCCCACATGGCCTCATTTGGCTGGCCCTGAGCAGCTGCCACCTCTATAGATGGACTATGTCTCCATTTAGTCACAGGCCCCACCAGGCCTATCCTGCTCCCTGCCATAACCTGCCCTGCCCATTTGCACACCTGAGTTTGCAAGCCTAGCTTCCTCATCACAGCTTGAGCTCCCAGGAACATCCCTGCAGGGTGGCCCTTGGGGTCGGCACCCGTGGAAGAGCAAGGACAGTCAAGGAAACAGGAGGACACAGAGGGAGATGTCCACCACACCCCGTGTCCTCCACGCCCCCGGCCGCCCTGCACTCAGGCCTGCCCGGCATGCAGCCCTCCCTCCCACTGCCCCTCCACCTTGTCCTCAGCACATGTTGCTGGTTCGTTGCAGATTGAACAGATGTTCGCCGCCTTCCCCCCTGATGTAACTGGCAACCTGGACTACAAGAACCTCGTGCATATCATCACCCACGGAGAAGAGAAGGACTAAGCGGGGGCTCCCTGCCCAGCCCTGGGCTTGCCTTTGGGTAGGTTGCAGGGGCATCCCTGCCCTCCTCTTGCTTTGCCCAGTAATGCCGCCACCCCTGCCCCTGGCCTGTGGGTTGTGTGGCTGCCTCATTTATCCACCTCCATCTTCTTTGCAGCCTGGATGCCTTATAGATACCATGTGGCCACATAGCCTACAGATGGAAATCCATCCAGAGGTCATGTTCAAATAAACAGACGTCATCTATTTGTTTATGGTGTTTCTCTGACAGAGAGCCTTGAGTAAGGAAGACCCTTTGCTAGTTCCCATGAAGGTGGTGTCTGAGCCAGTAATGGCCCTGCTGTCATTGTTGAATCTTAGTCACTCTTTATTTAAAATAGACCTTCACAGCCACTCAGGACTATTTCTATCAAGGGCCAAACTGTACTGGAATGTTAACTAAAGGACCACAACTCTTTCTTCCAAAGAGTTCAAGCACTGGTAGAGCCTAGTTTCCATGCCACCCTTTCCCTTAGGACATCACTGGAATGTTTCTCCCCTAGGTGCGCTTAGACAGGCCCCAGGACAAGCTAAGAAGAGGAAGCCTCACATGCACGCTAAGAATATGGCTTATTTGGCAAAAAAAAAAAAAAAATCACAATCATGAATTGTAGGAGGTTAATTTCTAATTTCAGATAAAGTAGAAGCTGTCTGTATTCCTATCCTGGCAAATAGGGGGAGGGATACAGATGCATACAGGTACTGATTTCTGTCCCTGCCCAGGGTCTAAGAACTAGGCCTAGGTGTGAGTTGACTCTTGATTTTGAGTGATCAAAGTCATTGTTGAAGCACTGAGGTCTGTTTTGGCTGCAAGAATCCCAACTTAGGAGACAAATGGGTTCACATAACTGAGAAGTCCAAGGGCTTCAGGCATAGCTACATCCAGGAGCTCAAACAGTGCCGTCTGAACCTGAGGAGGACTCTCCGCTGCTTCGCTTCCTCTCATGCTGCTCTGCTCTCAGTGGTGGCAGAATGGTTACCAGCAGCTCCTGGCTCCTGTCTATCCCCTCAGCAATCCCAGTGGAAAGAGGGTACCTCTCTCTCCCAGATCCACACAAGTAACAGAACAGGGCCCGTGGGACTCCTGAACCAACTCTGAAACAAGTGCAGTGCTCTGATTGGCAGACCTGGTCATGATATTAACCCTCGCACCTGGGTTGAAATCAGTTCTTTCCAAACCATGTGGCCAGAGGGTGAGAGGGGCCGTTCCCCAGAGGAAAATCCAGAAGCCTTTCAGGAAGAATATGGAGTGGATGTCGGTACTCTAAGTTCTTAAGAGCATCCCAAGAACCCAAGACACAGCCAAAGCGAATGATGTGTTGGAGATAGAGCTGAAATTGGGGGTGAGAGTGACAGCTGGGGTCACCTAGAGGGAACGAGGAGGTCTGGGGGTTGGAGAAGCCAGACCTGAAGCGAGTCTTCCAGGCTCAAGAATAACCACAGAGCCCCTGCAGGGGGAGTTCAGGGTCAGCTCTATCTGTACGACCAACAACATCACTCTTGACTGCTGGGAAATGGAATCCCTTTCAAAGCCAACAGCAAGCTGGGCAGGCAGGGACTTGGGGTGCCCCCAACCCCGTGATGGCCTGCTATGATCCACACCCTGTGACGATCCATGCCTCTCGCATCCAAAACCTGTGATTTGGGACTCCTGCAGACACGCAGCCAGGCCTGGGAGAGGACCCAGCTCAGGGCCCTCAAGTGGAGTTTGTGTTTCAGGTTAAGAGGCTCTGGACACAGCCCTACAGACACATTCATGCATGAGACACACACACACACACACACAGATACAGACTCAGGATCTCCGTGGTTCCCGGGTCCCACCTATGAGCATCTGCTACATCCCGTATGGTTCTGGGGTGTGATCAGTATTTTGGCTCCCACGTGGCCCCTACGCTTTACCTGGTGGGCCATGGTGAGGGGTGACCTCTGCTGGTCACCATCTCAGGGATTCTTGAGGGCCATGGTGACCTCACATCACTCCTGCCCCCTGTGCCAGCTATGGAACTCAACCCTTCTGCCTCTACCCTCTCCTGGGGTGGCTCCATCACCCAAGTTTCTTAGTAATGAGTGTGAAAAGGCACTGGGGTTACAGAACAAAACATTTATTCTCCCTGGTTATGGTATAAATGTGGCCCCAACCGTCTCAGACCATTAACTTCTTCTTGGGCCTCAGATCGTCCCCTTTTTCAGGCACACTCTCCACGTGTACTTCCCTGTTTCGAGACTCTTTTGCAGTGTGATGGCTGAGCACCAGCTGCCGAAGGCTGCTGTGGTCCAGGGGCTGGTCCACTGTGCCAAAGACAGGATTTGTGTGAGGAGTTTGGAAATCAAACCCAACACAGCAGTGGAGGAGGCGGTGGGGGGTGGGGTGGGGGGGGTTTCTTCCTAGGGACACTGCCCCTCTGCCTTATTCAAGGATGTCCAAGCTTTGTAAGGTACCCCTCCACAGTGCTGGGGTTTGGAGTGTGACCATTCTCTAAGTTCAGGGAGGGAGAGGATAGGTGGAGATGTACTGCTCAAGGATGCCCAGACAATAACTGTTTTTTTCTCTCAGATGAAGATGTGAAGCTGAGTTTGGTTTGATACCAAGGAGACAAGGCCATTGTGTGCAGTTGACCAAGATGTAGACTGCACGAAGACACCTGGTAAAAACAGGGCTGAAATCCATCCCTCCACTTGATTGCGAAGCCATGCCCACCCAGCAGGGACTCCTTTTCCTAATTAATCTGCCCAGAGTGGGTGCCTCTTCTAATTCACACCTATAAGCCACAGAGGCTAGTGGGCTAAGAGAACCCAGTGTTTATCAACATTCCGTTGAACAGAAGTGAAGACATCATCTGTACGTCCCTGACCTTGTGAGGATAGCGTTAGCAACAGCTATGCCCTGCCACTCTCCTCTTTTAGGAACATGAAGGGCCAGGGGAAGCTGTGCTAAGGTGGCTGACACCAGCCCCAGCTTTCACTCCTGCTAAGTTTCAGTTGCCTTGAATAAAACAAACAAGCGGTGTGCACCTGCCTGTCTATCTGTGCACACATTGGCACACCTGCACACTTGAAATACTGCTCAGAGAAGTGGGGCTGCTTTTTAAAAAAATAAAATTTTTTTTCTCCAAATACCAAAGTCACGCAAGGTCATTGTAAAAGAAAATTCTAAACAATACAGGTTGTTTAACTTAGAAATGCAAAGTTCTCTGCAAACCACCTTCCAGAAATACCCACCGTAAGTCAGCCTACACATCCTCCTCATTTTATATGTATAATCAGGATACTGTCCTCCTTCCCACCCTCCCTTCCTCCTCTTTCTTCTCCTCCTCCTCCTTCCTCTTCTCCCCACCCCACTCTTAAATATCAGGGTTGTGAAGGGCTGTCCTGTGCATTGCAGGATTTTTAGCAGCATTCCTGGCCACTACATGCCATACATACGTGTGTCGGTTTATAACACCCTATTGCATTCTTTTTAATGGTTGCATAGTATTCCATCCATGGATGGGTGAACTATAACTTATTTAACCACTCTAATGGGTGAGCATTTCAGTCGTTTCCAGTTCCACCATCCTCCCACTTTCACCTTTGACCCTCGAATAAATTTTTCTCTGAAGGACCCACCTCCACAAGAAAGACTATAGGCTCAAGGTGTGTAACTGAAACTGTGGATAATCTTTAGTTAAATCCATTTCACCTGTAACGTGCCTTCACTAATCAAGGTCGCTTTAATTATTGCTGCAAAAGACTGGGTTGTTCTCCAAACTGCAGGTAGCCTAGACAATAAGATGTCTGCCTGAGCTGTTTCCCAAGAACTTGGAGTCAGCTGCATCCACTTCAGCTGAGCCAAGAGTCAGCAATGTCTAGCTCCAGCTAGGCTGGTTAACACTGGATGAACAGTGACCCTTCAACTGGGCATGCACGAGGGTGACTCGGTGACCTCTTGAACGTGCAGAGCACCGCAGCTGAGTTAAGCCAGCGCACAGACGAATGATCACCGCACCTTTTCCCAATCGCTGCTCCCCACGCTCCCCACACCGCGGACAACCCTTCTTTTTTTCTTTATTCTGTAAGTACCCCGAGCGCCTTGCTTTCGGGGAGGCAGGAGTTGAGATTTGTTCTCCCACCTCCTCTCCTTGCTTGGCTACCTCACGAATAACCCTTCTCTGTGCTGCAAACCTCGGCATCTCAGCATCTGGCTTGCCACACATCGCGAAAAACGAAACCTGGTTCAGTAACATATCCATTTGGCGACAACCGAGGTGTTACCCAGTGGAAGTGATGGGCCCAGGAGGCTCAGAAAGAAGGGGAAACTGAGGCTTGACACCGCGGACCCTCTCCTGCACACGCTTCCTAGCAACTTGCGCAGATCCGGGAAGAAAGAGAACTCACCTTCATCCAACTTGTCACTAAAGGGGTCAGCCCCGAGCACCGGGGGGGTGACCTTGATGGGTTCTGCAAGCTTGAGGAGGGCGGAGCCGCCCCAGAAGGGGTTGATGAAGGGTGGCGGGATATCGGCCTCTGCCACTTGCATATCCAGGATCCGCTTGTAGGATTCTAACAGCAGCAGGTCATTGGTCTTCTTTTCAATGATGGCTGGAAAAAAACAAGCAGAACCAAGACGGCTGCCAACAGCCCCGGGTCCCGGGGGAGCGAAACGTGGCGCCCCCTGCTGGATAGGAAGGGAAGGACAGGGAGCGGGGGCGGGTCCTGAGATCCTGTAAGAACAAGGGCTTTCTCTTGGGTTACAACGCGCGTTCGCAAAGAGGGCAGTATCTCCCACAGGGGGCACAACTTGGTTCTTGAGCAGAACAATCTCTTTAGTGGACAAGGCACAGATATGCATACAGGACATAAACAGTTGTATGGTGTATATCGACAGTATTAAAATTCCTCGAGGAGGGGCAGGTAGGAAGAGTGTCTAAACGGTTCCTTAGGGGGCAATCATGAAAAGAAGACTGAGAAACACTGGGTTCTACTAAAAATTGGTGGAGCCATGGGCAAGCTCCACCTCAAACGGCTGATTTGTTTTTTTCCTCAATGCTTTCCCTGAGTTTGAGGGAGCTGTCCTTCCCACTGTGCCTCACGCAGCCCAAGCACTGGGCAATGAGTACCTCATGAGCCTCCCCGACTGACACCACTTCACTAACGTTGTCACAACCCATTGCTGGGGGAACCAAGCGCATCCTGTGTGACCCCCACCCCCACCCCCGGGGGAGAACCCCTGGAAGCTTTCTGCTGGGTTCCTCCAGACTTCACCCCATGCCCCCTTTTCCTTTGCTGATTTTGCTTTGTATCCTGCTGTAACAAATCATAGCCATGATATGACTCTCTGCTGAACCCGTGAGCCTGCCAAGTGAATCGCCGAAACTGGTGGGCAGGAGGTCCTGGGACTCTCCCAAACACAGATTGTGTTAAGAACCTTAGGTTTCATTCTAAGAACAGTGGAAGTCTTTCATCTTAAATTGCCGTGATCTCTGTAGGTGCATCCTGCCCCTCTATCCTGAGCTCAAGAACTATGCCTGGAAATGTGTGTTACAGTTAACAGGCATTTGCTACATGCCAGGCATTGCTTTGAGCACTTTATTTCTTCCTTTCCAGTCTGTATGCCTTTCGTCTGTTTTTATTGCCTTATTGCGTTAGCTAGGACCACCAACACAATACTGAAGAGGAGCTATAAGAGCAGGCATCCTTGCCTTGTTCCTGGTCTTGGAAGAAAAGCATTGTTTTTTCACCATTAAGTATGAGATTAGCTGTAGCTGTTTTTACAGATGCCCTTTATCAGGTAAGAAAGTTTCCTTCTAGTTCTAGCTTGTTGGGAGTTTTTATCATGAGTGGATGTTGAATTTTGTCAAATACCTCTTCTGCATCTATTGAGATGATCATGTGGTTTTCCCCTAAGAACTACTCATTTATTTAACACCCCCCAAAAACGTCATGAGGTAGATTCTGGGTTTACCCCTCTTTTTTTTTTTTTTGATGAAAAAAAATGGAAGCACAGAGAGGTTCAGAAAGTTGCCCAAAGTCACACAGCTAACAAGAATAGAACCAAGATTTAAACCCAAGCAGGCCAGCTTTAGTGCCCACATGCTTCACCACCAGGCTCACTACCTCCTACTGGCACAAGTCCTCGTGCCTTGTCACAGGGAGCCCTGGAAATCATCGCTAAGAGTCTAGCGGGCGCCAGCGTAACTCACCAAAGTACTGCGGGAGGTTGGTATCTGTGATTTCCCCCGTCTCCCCTAACTGCACCACGATCTTGGTGGCATCACAATCTATCTTCTTAAACAGATTCTCCACTGAGTTCTTGAGATACTCCAAGGTCTTGCTGATCTCCTTGTAGTTGTTTTCGTACAAATCTGCCTCCTCCTTGGTCTTCTTTAGCTTCTCCTGGTGGCAGACCCCAGTTCCCATCCAGGTCAGCCCGGCCGCCACCCTGGCCTCAGCCCACTATGAGGACTTTCAGTGGGACGAGGAGGGCTTGGGACCCTCTGGGGCCAGGGTCTCCAAGCTGCCGGTTTTCAAACCTCTAATGGGGGTGCAAGATGAATTTAATGGGCTTCAACCTACATTTTAAAAAAATGAAATAAAATAGAACAGAAAAGGAAGAGAAAATACTAGGATGCATTGCAGGTAGTGAGGGTAAATACTGCTTAATGTAAGTTTTGTTTCACTTATACACGTGCAGATGTGTCTACATGTTTACTGGATTACAGTGTTTTCAGAAAGCTGGTGACTCATTTTTTAAAAATTGTGGTCCACAGGAGGAGAAACACATTTTACATTGCCGCCTAGTACATGCACACATACATGTGTGTATTTATCTAATCAAATGAAATTAAAGTTCACAAATCGATTTTCTTTTTGTGTGTTCTAATATATTCTATGCTGTTCTGTTCTGTTCTGTCTTGTTATTTTTAAATGCTGGTTGCAATCCAACAAACCAGTTTCACCAGTTTAAATCATATTGCTAGAGCCCAGTGGTTCTCAAAGTGGGTGCCCAGGACCAGCAGCATCAGCTTCACAGGGGAGTGGGGTGGGCTTGTTAGAAATGCAAATTCTTGGGCTCCAGTCCAGACTGATTGAACCAGGGCTCTGGGGGTGGGCCCAGCAACCTGTGTTTTAGTGAACCTCCAGGTGATTCTGACTCATGATAAAGTATGAGAACCCTCTGTGATTTGGGCTTCACATTGGTATCACCTGGGAGCGTTAAACTATTTGCTGCCCAGACCCCAGCCTCAGAGATTCAGACATCTTGGTCTGGGATGCAGCCTGGGCATCGGGAATTTGAAAGCCTCCAAGGAGATTCTGACTTGCAGCCCAGCCCGAGCATCGCTGCTCGGGGATGAGGGCTTCAACCGCTGCCTCTCCCTCTGAGTTCTCAGCTTGCAAAGGTGACCTGAGCCCTGAAAGGACCAGCCCCATCCACACAGGCTCTGTGCCATCCCAAATAAGGATCCCAAAGGGCCCTCTCCACACCCACATTTTCCAGGTGAGGAAACTGAGGCTCTGACGAACACAGCCAGGAGAGGGAAGCCATGATTTGTAATGTCTCTCAACCACCACCAGGCAGCTTCCTCTGTCCCAGCCACTGGAATATTCAGTTCCCAGGGATGCATCTCCTCATATGACAGCAAGAGCTGCCCTCTCCTTCTAAAGGTGCACTAGAAGATCACATGCTTAAAAAAAATTATTAAAGCCTGATGTGGGGTTTTTTTTGACCGTTCATCATCAGAAGTGACATCTGTAATACTTAAACTCTAAGTATTACCCATTTCTTGCTCCTCTTGCAGCTTCACAAAGCATGGGGATGACCTCTCCATAGCTTGTTTTTTTTGGGGGGGGGTAGGGGGAGGAGGTAATTAGGTTTAAAAGCCTAATGTCATGTTGATAACACACATCTGGCACCTAAAATGCTCCAGCCACTTTATACACATCATCTTAACTGCTCACAACGGCCCCAGTTTTCAGATGACGAATATTTGAGGTCAGAGAAGAAAAGTGAAGTTGTATTCAGCCCCCCTGAGTTGTCTAAATACCTGACCTTGGGCTCAACTCTACTTGGGCAATTATTTAGTAATAAGGAGATGGTAATTTGAGGCTTTACTGACTTCTGTGGAAAACAGCAACAATAATTATAGCTGCATTTACAGCTCTGCCCTGCAGGGTGCCATGCGTGTAATGCATGATTTTATTCAAACTTCACAGTCCTACAAAGTGAGTCAATTATTATCCCCATATTGTAGGTGACAAAACTGAGGCTCAGAGAGGTTAAGTCACTTTGTCAAAGTCACACAGCTAGGCAGCAACACTTCTGAGAGTCATACCCAAGCGTTTGTTCCCAAGGCCTGATTGCTTAACTCCTGTGCAAAACTCTCCCGTTAATCCCACCGCCGATCCCACCACTTCTCCCAGAGGGGATGGTGAAATGGAAGATGAGTGGAAAGGTTCCAAGAACAGAGGAGGCAGAAGTGACCTTTAGCAGGGGGTAAGAAAAGTGGGCTCTCATGATTACAATTAAATTCCCTTAGAGTATTTGCATTTGAAAAGAGGCCTCTAGGATTCATGCTAAAGCCAAAGGAACAAAGAGCTTCTGGCAGACTTCAGGCAGAGGTGGGGGAGACGCTGGCAGTTGCCTGGTTGGCCTCCCCAAGCTGTGTCCCTCTTTAGGCTTTCAAAACCCTGAGATGCAGAGCAGCACCAGTCCCAATCGAAGAAAGCATTTGGATGCTGGATGGCCTTGAGCTGAGAATATGGGACCCCAGGCATGTGTCTAGCCTGGGGAGGGTCTCCCTGGACTTGAACCCTGCCAAGAGTCTATATTCCTCAGTCCTGGGTCCTGGGAGAGGTGGCTGAGCCAGAGAGGTGGCTGAGCCAGAGAGGCTCAATGGGTAGCTTGTGCTTTGCTGCCCTCCAGTGGCCAACCAGAGAATGGCACCACCATCCCTGTTGATCATCTGCATGCCAAGAACAGAAATAAGTCACAGAGAAAAGAAGGGATGTGACCGGGGAGTGCAGTTCCTGGGCCAGGAACTACTGGATTAGAACAGGGCTTTGTAGTCAAGCTCTCTGGGCTTATGTCTTTGTCAGACATTTGCTATCCATTCTCCCCTTAAGCCTTAGTAACAAAACGCTGACTGTATTTGGTGCCAGATAAAAGTTGTATTTCCAACCCTGCTTTGCAATAGGGATGGCCAGTGAGATGTAAATACAGAAGTCATAAGACCTTTTAAGCTGGCTAACTCAGTTAGTAAGGCCTTTTTTCACTTTGTTCCTGCTTGGAATGTATCTGTGATGGCTGGACCATTGGCAGCCATTATACAACCCGGAGGCATCCTTGGGAATCTAAGCCACACACTAAAGATGGCAAAACAGAAAGGAGGAGCCTGGGCTACTGATGATGTCATGACCAGCCTTGAAGTGCTTATCTCCAGACTCATGTTTTAACAAAGTAGAGAAACTTCTTTCTTGCTTTGGCCACTGTTATTTTGGGTCACTGTTATTAGCAGCTGAATACAATGCAAAGCTCATATAGTATCCCAGCTCCATGATGTTGGGCTTTACCTCTCTAAACCTCAGTTTCCTCATCTGTCAAATGGAGAGATCACAGCACTTATTTCATAGGGCTGTTGTGGGCTTTCAGTGAGACAGTGCAAACAAACCACTTAGCCCAGTGCCTGGTCTATAGTAGTTGCTCAAGAAGTGTTTGTAATTACTATTATTGATTGAGAACAGGCCACAGCCAGGAAAAGGGGGAGAGAGAAGAAAAGACTGAAGCAGAGATCTATCTGGAATTTGCTAGTCTAGGATGATCTATAGGCACAAGGGCCTGGGATAGGCTTCCTGAAGTGGTGGAGTCTTTAAAAATGGACTAAGAAGGCCCTGACGGACAAAATTCTGCAGCACCATCTATAGCAGAGGCTGCCTGTGACAAAGCGTCAGGACATGTCAAGACATGACCCAGGTCAGTAGTCACGGGGCAGGTATCCTGCTCCTCCTGAGAATCAACTGACAGGTGGCCTGACAGGCAACAGCGACTCCCTTGTGCCTCCCTTCCTCCCTCCCTCCCCACCGTGGTCTTACCTCCAGCTCCGTCAGGATGGAGTGGTTGTCATCATGGGATGATTTCTGCTGGGATCGCAACTGGATGATCTCATTCTGCTCAATAGAGAACCAGACCATAAGGAAAAGTGAGTGCTCCCATCCCTGCCACACCTAGAAACGTGCCATTGCCTCCAGGAGGTGATGAGAACTTAAATGACCCATTTCGAGGAGCCCCAGAACCCCCAGGCCTCTCTTATGCCCATGAAGGTTCTTTCTGATGATTTTTTTTTTTTGATGATTCTTAATTAAAAGGAGGATGAGGGCAGCAGAGGGTAGGTGGTTCTTCCCTTCTGGGGAACTGTCTATAGTCAATAGAATTTGCTGGAATGGCAGCAATGTCCTATCTGCATCGTCCAGGACTATAGCCACCAGCCACACGTGGGCATGGAGCACTTGCAATGTGCCTATTTCCACTAATGAATGAATTTTTAAATTTAATTTAAATTAAACGTAAATCTCCTCCCACGTGCCTGGTGGCCACCATAATGGATAGGCAGCTCCAGAGCAGAGGTTCTCAAACGTTGGCATGAATCAGAATCGCCTGGGGGTTTGTGAAAACACAGATGGATGGGGCCCACCCCAGAGATGCTGATCCAGGAGGTCTGGGTGGGGCCCAAGAATCTGCATTTCTCACAAGTTCCCAGGAGATGCTGCTGCTGCTGGTCCAGGGACCAGGCTTGAGAACTCCTGGGCTAGAAGAGTATGTCAAATTTAAAAGGCACACACCTTTTGATGCGGCAATTTCATCTCTAGGAATCTGTCCTTCGGAAATAGTGGGACATGTGGGCAAAGGGGGCCACTCAAGGTTGTCTTTTGTGTTATTATTTATAATGCTCCCCACCCCATTAGGGACAGACCAAATGTCTACTGGTAGGGGATTGGTTAAATAAATGATGGTACATTTATGTCACAGGCGGAAAGAGTCTCAAATAAAAATATGGTTTAAATGCAGGTTCCTGGCCTGTTCTCAGCGCACCTAGGTGTTGTAGGTATGGAATAGGGCCCGAAATAATCAGCTGTTTGACAAGCATTTTGTGGTACCACTACAGACCATCAGGGTCTCCAGAAACCACTAAAAAGAACACAGAGGATGTTGGCAGGTGTCTATGATGAATTGTTGGGAAAAAAATGTTTACAAAACAGCATGAACTTCTTATTATAATCCCAGTACTATAAATGGGCATCTGGGTGTATGTGTGTGTGTGTGTGTGTGTGCAGGCACATGCTTGGGGACACACTGTCTTCATAAGCAATGTCACCAGAACATTAATGGACATTATCTCCAAGTGGTGATATTTTAGTTACCTGTACCTTTTCTTTATATATTTCTGAATTACATTCTCCCACAGTTCTGCAACTTAAAAAAAGAGCTCAGCCTATAATTAAAAAGAATCTGAAAAAAAAGAAGCATAAGTATAATGAACTAACACAACATCGTAAATCAACTGTACTTCAATTAAAAAAAGAGAGAGAGAGAACTCAAAAGCTACTATTCTGGTCCAAACAGCATTCTAAAGATGGGGAAACTGAAGCCCAGAGGAGGCAGGTACTCGTCCATCCTTCATCAGACACACTCGTCCTAACGCCAGAGGCAGGCTGTGTAGCTAAGAGAGGGCACCGCCAAGGTGAATGAGACAGATCAAGGCCAATTCACTTCAGGAAACATTCCCCAGTCGGGTCACTTTCTGACTGACGTGCTCGCATCCCTCTGCTCTAGCTGTTCTCTGTCATCGCACTGGGATTAGTAAGGTGCTCCCCCCTGGAAAATGAGCATTCAGGATCCTGTCCACTCCCAGGTCCCAAATGAACCAATCCTTCCATCCTCTTCCTTCCGGTCTTTTGACCTTCGAAAACCTTTCCTGCTGAAGAAAGAAATACTGAAGGTTGCCACCAGAGGGTAGTGGTGAGACGCCTAAAGAAGGGATCGCAAACCCAAAGGCCAGCAGGGCTCCGCCGGCCTCAGACCGCTTGGCCTCTGAGAAGCGAATCAGACCCAGCGGGTCTCAGCGGCGGGTGAGGGCGAGCGTGGCCTGACTGGCTTAAAGGGGCAGCCGCACTCAGGTGCCCGCGGGAAAGTGGGCCGGAGTTATCAGATCTGATTTTCCAAGAGAAACCAGAAATCCATTTTCACGTGGAATGACCTGATTTTTAAAATGTTGGCAACTAACCAATTTTAAAATTTGGGTATGAGGAAGACCAAGCAACAGAAGAATGAAGGCTGCATTCATCCAGTTTAGGGCCTCCAACCCCACCTCTCCAGGGTGGGAGAAGTCATATATTAGAATTCTAATTGCTTTTAACTTAAACAAAACAAAACAAAACCTTTATCCTAATTTGAGCAGAGGTGCCCCAAGAAGGCAAAATATAAGGTCCCAGGCACCCCCTCCAATCACCTATCCCTCCCCACCCCCACCCCCTTCACCCAGGGCCGCTCCATTTCATCTGTTTTATAAGCTGGTGTCACCCCATAACCTGGGTTTAAACAAAAAGTCCTGTAGCTTTTTAATAAAAGTTTGGAAACTACTGCTCCAGTCCAAGGATGTCATTCTGCAGATGGGGAGACTGGAGCCCAGAGAGGGCGGGAGTCTGGCCATCTTTCCTCAGACACGCTTGTCCTCACACCAGAGACAGGCTGTGCGGCTAAAGCAGAAAGGAGGGTTCCCTCCAGGTGACAGGGAAGGTCAAGGTCAGCTACCGTTGGGGAGCCATTTCCTGGTGCCTTCCACTGTGTGTGTGCAGGGCCGTCCTGGGCTTTGGGAAGGCAGCGGGTATACAAGAGGGTGCCCGTCCTCTGAAGACGGGCTTCCAGAAGAGAGGCAGAGGCAGAAGCTCCTCTCCCCTCTGCCCTCCAGCTGGGCTTGGACCCAGCCAGTGGGAGACGCCAGCTGGAGACTGGACAGTGGAGGGAGGGTGAGGGTGTGCGTACGCATACTTGTCCCCCCTCTTGGCAGGTCACTAGTTTGGCCACATGCCTCCAGGAAAGACACACAGACAGCCTTCTCCACACCGCTGTCTCCTGATTCCAGACACTCCTCCCTCCACTCACTGGTTCTGGAGCTCAGCTGTGCTGTTCTGCACTCTCCCTTCTTAATTTCCTTAGGCTTCTGTAAATTGGCCCTTTTAAAAAATCCCTCAATTTACCCATTTTGGAAGTGCCATCTGTTTGCCGTGACAGCCCTGACAGGACCACCTCCATTTCTATGTGCCACCTGCGCTATTACTATCACTATTATCATCTATTAGTTTCTTCAAATTGACCACATTATTATTACGTTTATCATTATTTGTTTACTGTTATTGCTTATCACCCCTAAGGAATCATCTCCATTGACTCACCATGCTCTGCAGGCTATATTTTTCCTAATCCTTATTAAAAGTAGTTCATCACCGGGGGAGGGTATAGCTCAGCAGTAGAGCCCGTGCTTAGCAGGCACAAGGTCCTGGGTTCAATCCCTCAATCCCCAGTGCCTCTATTAAAAAAAAATTAGTTCATCACTAGTAAATTAAAATGTTTTCACCTGTATTCTAGCTACTGTGGACTTGGCCACGGCCCCACACCCAGGAAGCAGTGACACTGCAAAAGGAAGTGTCTCCCCTTGTCATATAAACAGAGAGCAGGGACCTCAGAGGGAAGTGCAATGAATTCCCAGAGGAGGTGACATTTGTGCAGGGTCAGGACTAATCAGCAGTATTTCTAAAGAAAAGCAGGGGGTGAGGGGGCCTTAGCGGAGGGAAATGCAGGGGCAGTTGGGATGGGCAGCTGCCGAGAGTGCCCTGGGGGTTGTGATGGGAACTGAGCTGCAAGGGGCAGGTTGCAGCCAAATTTTGAAGGGACTAGAGTGTCACACCAAGGAGTTTAGACTCTCTCCTGTGCAGACAGTCCCAAAGGCTGTTTATGTGTGTCCAGGGGAGTAAGTAGCCCCAGGGAGCCAATTAAGTTTGGGAAATTACAGGTTCAGCAAAGGTAAACGGGTTCTTTACTGCAGGACTTGTCAGAGCCTTGACTGTGCTCATGTATCTTAAGTCTCTCCAAGATCCATTGACCATCTCTCCTCAATTCTGTGAAACTGTTGATTAACAGAGGTCAGCAAGCTTTTAAGGCAAAGGGCCAAATAGTTGCTATTTCGGGCTTTGCAGGCTACAGACGGTCTGCCTTGCATACGCTTCTCTTTTTCTTATAACCCTTTAAAAATGTGAGAAACCATTCTTAGCTCATGGGTTATACAAAGTCAGGCCAAAGGCCATATCTGGTGATGGCTATAGTTTACTAAACTCTGGATTATAAAATGTACCGTGGATTCTGAATGTCACTTACTGGGGGTGAGGGGCCATGAACACATTAAGTCTATGTATCCATTGAAAGACAAATACCGATTTCAGGAAGGTTAAAATGTCGGCGGGGGAGAACCCTGGGTGAACACGGTGTTTCCCAGACTGATCTGACTCGAGGCCCTTTTTCCTACAGAGCATCTCAAGGAGTGGTCTGAGGATCCCGCTGTGGGGAAGGCTGCTGTGGGAATGGCTGGGCCCCTGTCTGGGAGAGAAGAAGTGCCCCGACCTGGATCCTCTCCGTCTTCTTGTGCATCATCTCCATGTCATTGTTGAGCTCCGTGACATACGTGAACCGAGCGAAGTTCTTCTCCTCCTTGGCCAGAAACTCCTCGATGAGCTGATTCAGGTTCCCATTCTTCGTCAGCTTCAGCAGCCGGAGGTGAGCCACCTCGTAGCTCTCAAAACTCTCGTTCTTGTTCTTCTTCCCTTGCTGCTTTGTCTTGAGAGCTAGAAAAGGAGGAACCACAACGATGCGTCGGAAAGGAGAGCTGCTAAGAGCAGCGCCAGGCGAAGGGATGCGCCAGGCGGCGGGATGCGCCCGCATCGTTATCACTGCACCTCCGGGAGGGGTTCGACTTTCCCAGAGACGGGGCGGGCAGGAGCCTCCCTCTTTCGCTGTTTCACAAATATCTAACTGAGCGTCTGCTACGTGCCAGACACTGCACTGGGCTCTGTGGATACAACATCCCTGTCCTACGGAGCTTGTGTGGAGGAATTGGCCACAAAGAGAAAAGAAAAAGAGACATCCAAGTAAGAAAAAGAAATCCAGTAATTACCATTGTGGCCCCTGCAATGGAGGAGATGTAAAAGGTGCTGTGATGGGGAGGGGGTGGGGGGAGTTGGGTGGCCAGGGGAGGCTTCTCCAAGGAGGTGAAAAAATGAGCAGGATGAGGGCCAAGGAAGCCCTGTTGGCAGAGGGTCTTAGGCAGGCTCAGAGCTTGGCAAATTCAAGGAATTAGAATCAAGAAAGGTCTCCAAGACTTGCTCTCCAGCCTGTTACATGCAACAGCCCCACTTCTCCTGAACCCAGTCTTGTCTCTCTGATTTGGCCTCCACATGGTGATCAGAAGGGTCCCTCTAGGTCTTCTTAGGCACCCCTAAGAAGGGGTGTGTGGCTCCCCACTGTCCTTGGGATGAAGCTGAAGTTTCTCGGCATCATTTAAGATCTGGTCCCCTCTACCCCTCAGTGCCTCATCACTGTCAGAGGCAGTCACCACTCTGCCTAAATCCTCTGTTGACTTCTCACCACACTTAGAATCAATGCCGAGCTCCCCTGTGCAGCCTAGAAGGGCCTCTGTGATCTGACTCCTTCACCAACTCCAATCTCATCTCCTACTACTCTCCTGCTGGCATCAACTGATTCCAGCCACATTGGCCTCCTCTCTGTTCTAGAAAGATGCCAACCTCACTCCCACCTCAGGGCCTTTGCATTTCCAGTTCCCTCTGCCTGGGATGCGCTTCTCCCAGGACTCCACTTGGCTGGTTCCCTTGTGTCATTCAAGTCTCTACCCAAATGTCACCTCCTCCGAGAGACCCACCCTGACCACCTAGATAAAGCAGCCCCTGGTCACTCTGTCAATTACCCTGTTCTGTTTTCTTCATCACGCTCACGGGCTCCTAAGAGATCAAAGTCTGCATTTGCCTATTTGTTGTCTTCCCTGACGGGAGGTCAGCTCCAGGAGGGCAGGATCTCTGTCTTATTCCCTGCTGTCTCCCGACACACAGCCTGGTTCCTGGCACACAGTCAGTCCTGCAGGAGTAGCCTCTGCCTTCAGACAGAACCTTCAGAGTTTTCTCCAGTTTCGCCTCTGTGCTCCACTAAGCACATTCCTGCCTCTGGGCCTTTGTTTCTGCCTGGATTCCTCACCCTCACAACTGGATTTTTTTCATCCTTTAGATCACAGCCTGAACACCTCCTCCTCAGAGACCCTCCTCGGCCCCCCTATCCAAGAGAGGTCCCCCAGTTACCTTTCCATCTCAACCGCTTGTTTTCTTCCTTCAAAGGTTCTATTACAACTTGAAGTGTTTGTATTTGTCTATTTGCTTGTTTTTTCTGTCTCCACATGAGGAACGTAAACTCCATGACATCAGCGCTTAACATTGTCTTGGTCACTACTCCATCTCCGGTCCCCAACATGGTGCCCACTTCAGGGTAGGCAATCATTAAAATGTGTTGGAAGACTAGGAATGCATCAGCTGGATGGATGAAGGAAGGAAGTAACTGATCCTGAAGAACATACCCCTGCAGAGTCACAGGCAGAGCTGTTTGAAACAGGAGGAGCCTGGAGGCTGGGAGAGACAATGGAGCTGCTAGAGGGAATGTGATGGGGGAGATGACAGGCCTGAGCCAGTGAGAAGAGGAAAGATGGATGCATGATTCAACCCGGGTGGCAGAGAATGAGAGGAACTCCTGACTGACTCCACAGTTTGGGTCTTCGATGCTTAGTGGAATCTTGAGGCTGCTCAGTGGATTAGGATAAAGAAGAGGATGGTAGTAGGGACCTCAGGCACTGGGGGACAAACACATTAGGGATGGAATCCTGGATCTGTTACTTACATTGCAGAAGACCTTGGCTGTATCCATGTACCCACTCTGAGCTGCAATGTCCTCACCTGTCAACTGGGGGTATTAATAATAATGTCTGCCTTTTGGAGATATTGTGAGGGCTAAATGGAACTCATGCATGCCAAACGCGGAGAATGGAAGCTGGCATGAGCCTGTGGCTCAATAAAAGGATGGAAGGATGGATGAATTGGTAGATGGAGGATGGAGGGTGGAGAGATGGATGGGTGGAGGAGGGATGGGTGGATGGAGGATGGAGGGATGGAAAGATGGATGGGTGGAGGATGGAAGGATGGATGGATGGGTGGATGGAGGATGAAGGGATGGAGAGATGGATGGGTAGAGGATGGAAGGATGGATGGGTGAAGGATGGAAGGATGAATGAATGGATGGATGGAGGATGGAAGGATGGGTGGATGGAGGATGAAGGGATGGAGAGATGGATGGGTGGAGGATGGAAGGATGGAGGGATAAGTGGACAGAAGATCCAAAGGTGGTTTTTGTTATGTTCGAGAGTGACAGTTGGGGTTTCTTAGAAACACACTTCTAACCATACAGTCTCAAATGATAAGGCAGGAAGAGACAGAAGGGGCTGAAAGAACAGAGACCAAATGCAGCTGCACAGAGGGGCTCTCTAAACAGCTCAGATCTTTTGATCTGTTCAGGAGAGAGTTAACATAGCAGCCCTGAGACAGCTCTCCCCTTAGAAAGGGCTGCTTGCAAGGCTGGCCCTTGGCCTTCATCTGGGACCTTAAATGGTAAACAGTTCCCTATACTGACATAAAACTGTCCATAGATGGTCAGAGTGGCTGCTGTGCCTAGACTGTACAGATGGTGTGGCTTACGCCGAACACCTGCCTTCCTTCTGGGAGGCTGGAATTGTGGTGTGTGCTAGGGACAGGATGCGTACGTGACCAGCCCCAGTAGGAATCTTGGGCACCGAGTCTCTAATGAGCTCCCAGGCAGACAGCTCTTCACATGTGCTGTCGTAAGTGGATGCTGGAGGAACTAAGCGTGTCTTACGTGACTCCCCTGGGAGAAGAGCCCAGAAGCTTGGGCCGGTTTCCTTTAGATTTCACCGCACGCACCTTTCATCTTTGCCGATTTTTCTGTGTCGCTACATCACAGCCATGTTTGCAACCACATGCTGGGTCCTGTGGGTCCTCCTAGAGAATCACCAAACCTGGGGGAGGTCTTGGGGACCCTCCTCTAAACAATGGAAGCAGAGCCACAAAGTGAGGATACATTCTACAGGTTTCGAGTGGCAGATGAAACACAAGGCACCCAGTTAAATTTGAATTTCAGATGAACAATATATTTTTAAAGGTATAAATATGTCCCAATTGTAAATAAAGCACAAATAATTTTTTAGTATAAGTATGTCTCAAACGACTGCATGGGACTATAATTTTATCGTTTATCTGAAATTTTTAACTAGGCGTCTTGTATTTTGATTTGCTAAATTTGGGGACCCTACTAACAGGAGACTTGGGCACTGTCAGTTGAGAGAGAGAGAAAGAGAACCTGGACCGTGTTACCTTCTTCCTCTTCGTCCTGTTCCTCAAACTCAGTGCGATCATTCAGCTTGATGAGCAGGAAGGACTTGAGCTTGGTTTTGTGAGCATAGAGACGCTCCAGCTCTCGGATCTCCAGGTTGTACTGAGAGATGTCCTTCTGCTGGCGGTCCTTCATGGCCGCCATTCGAGCCATGGCTTCCAGCCTGGGCAGGTGGGACAAGAGGCTGAGTGTCCAGAGGCTCCTTCCTTCCCCTCCCCTCTCCCCACCTCTCCCTACCAGTCCAGACGGACTTCCTGCCTGGTCAACGACCATCACTTCTTTTAATCATGACATTTCTGGGAGTGGAGGAACATCCCTCCTTACCTGAACGACAGGAGCTGACAGCTCTAGACCACCCCCAGGAAGTGGTTTCCCATCACCATCACCACCATCACCATTTTCATCACTGTCATCACCACCATCACCATCATCACGATTACCATCAGCATCACCACTTGTCAAATACTGTCCCGGACACTCCCTTATGTACATATATCATTTACTCCTCACTACCACCCAAAGAGGTCCTACAACAATGTGGTAGTGATGGGGCCAGTATTCAAACCTAGATCTCTCTGACTCCAAAATGTGTACTCATCACAGCTAAACTGTATGCCTCTTGCCCCTCTGGGTGTGAAGGCAGGAGATAGTCCTGACTGAGAGGGCCCTTGGGCTAGAGGCAGGGGCACCTGGAGGAGATGGCAGAGTCTCATCTCCATCATATCTGCCATTTACCTGAATCTCAGGTCAGTATTTCAGCATCTTTAAGCCTCCATTTCCTGGTCTGTAAAATGGGGATAATAACTCCTAGGGCTGTTGTGAGGGTTGAAATACTACCCAGAGCATCTAGCACCATGCCTGGCAGACACACAATCAGTGCCCAGAGTTAGTATGATGATGATTTAAGGTTCCCGAGGACATAAGCACAGGGGGTAGAGGTGGCCCAGAGCAGAAAGCTCAGCAGGGGGCTGAGAGACATTGTTGCCCCAGGGTCTCCCCTGAGCCCACCTCTGGTCGTAGGCCTGCGCAGACTGCTCAATGGCCACATTCATTGTTTTCTTCTGCATCAACAGGCACCGATGGAGCTGCTGGTAGACGTTGTCATAAGCAGCCTTCTCATACTGCAGGTCCTCAATCTCCTTCCGGAGCTTAGCGTTGGTGGTCAGCAACTTGTCAAAGTGTACAGTGACCTATAAGGGGGGCAGTGCTTCACAACAAGGCCCACTCTGGGGGCATGAGTCAAGCTTCCAGAAGGCAGCCAGAGGGTTGAAAGGTCTTCCCCTCACCTCCCACCGCACACCCACAGAGCAATGGTTGCAGGCGGGGTGAGAGGCTTGAGTTGGCCACCAATTAGCTAAGTGGCCTTTGACAAGTTCTTTTATCCTGGATTTCAAGTTTATCAACTGGTTTTATGCCTAACTTCTAGTTTTCAGCAATTACAAGGGAGAGAAGAACAAGCTAAGTGACACCATGAGGGAACAATCAGCCAAGTCTTAGATCACGGCATATTCTGGAACCCTGAAATAACCTTTAGAGACAGCTCCCTAATCAGCTAAGAGGCACAGCCAGACCTGGTCAGGGAAGAGGAGAAAGGGGACCAGTCTGAGATAAAAAAAAAAAAAAAGCAGACCGCTTAGAAATGAAAGAGGGGACATTACTATGGACCTTACAGAAATAAGAATTATAAAGGAATATAGTAGGAAAAACTATATACCAACAAATTAAGATAACTTAGATGAAATGGACAAATTCCTAGAAAGAAACAAACTACTGAACTGACTCAGGAAGAAACAGAAAATCTGAACAGACCTGTCAAAAAAAGCAGACCTCTGTGGACAAGTCATCATGAAAGCATGCATGCATTTATTAATTCATTCAATCAACAGATGCTTGCTGAGCACCACTCTGAGCCTCACACTGTGCCAGGCATCATGATTCTTAAATCAAGGGGACTTCAGCCTCACTGGAGTTGTTAAGAAAGTGCAGATGCCTGGGGCCAAGCCCTGGAAGTTCTGATTCAGTGAATTTGGAGAAGACGCAGGAAACTGCATTTTAACACACATCCTAGGCATGGCTGCGTATCACTGTATCTGGATATCGAAAAGACATGGCCCTGCCCTCGGGCAGCTTTCAGGCTACTGAGGGAATGCAGAGAGAGGTCAGGTCCAGTTAGCTTCAACCATGGCTGGTTAAAGCCTGGTAGTCAGAGTTCTGGGAAAGAGCTTTCCTCTTAGTAATAGTAAGGCTTTCCTCCTAATCAATGTACTCTCCTCTCCTGGCTCGTGTTGTAAGAGTGACAATTTCACAAGTCAGACTGGAATGTGTGGTGTGTACTTGCCCAGCATTCCTTCTCCCCTTCTTTTTGCTTTTCCAGGAGAACCGCTTCTCCCCAACTCTCAGTCCACACAGTTAGATAGGACTGCCCTCCCCTGACTTGAGGTGGGTGGTACAAGGACATTTATGTGACTTAAATCCAGGTGCTCCATTCTTCCAATCACAATGATCGACTTCAGGGGTGAGCACATGACCCAAGTTCGCCCAATGGAAACCCTCGCTGGGACTTGTGATTGAACCCTTAGGAAAGAGACGCTTGCCTACCATGCTTGTTCATGTTGTGGACAGCCCAAGAATGAAATCCACTCAGAGGAGCAATGGAGAAAGTGTCCTAAAGACATGTTTGAAGCACCTAGATCCAGCGATGCCTGAGGCTCAACTTATCCCTCTGAATTTTTCCAATTCTATCATGAATAAATTACCTTATTTTTTTTTTTGGCTTAAGCCAGTTTGCAATATAGAGAATCCTGCTTAATGCTAAAGTCGTTGTAAATTGAAGGTGATCAGGAAACACCAGTTTTCTCTTTACCAGGTTATGCATGTTCATGCCTAATTTCTTAGAGACACAAACAACTGCCATCAAGAAGCACTGGCTCTAGGAGAAGCATGAGCAGATTGACATAGGGGAGAAGAGTCTAATATTCTGCCTGATGAAGGGTCATATTTGAGCTGCTTCTTGAAAGCAAGCAGGAGTTTTTGAAGCAGGGGAGTACGAACAGGCATCCCAGGAGTGGTTGGGGGGACAAGAACATGTGCTAAGGTGTGGAGATCGAGAAGGAGAAAGGCTCCTCAGGCCACAGCGCGATAAGAGTGGGTGGACACAAGTGGGTGGTGAGTCTAAACAGCTGCCTGGCCCGTGTGCCCACCATCAGTTCACCTTCTCCTGAGTCAACCAATGAAATGGGTATGTTCCGCTAATGGTGTCACAGACATCCCTCTTAGCAAAGGGAGGCAGAGCTATTTCCAGAGCTGCAGAGAACACCTTACATACGAGATTCAAGCGGGTTTCCAAAATGTGGATCTGTTTTCGCAGTTTCCGAGGGTTATTGGCCTCCTGCATTTTTGCAAAGATTTGTTTTTGGTTTATAATTTTTTTTTCCATCTGAACAATCTGGGGGGAAAAAAGAGAGAGGGAGAAAACCCAGCTGTGTTAATATCTGTATGACTACAAATGCAACAGCTCACTAACTCAAGTGTGCTAAAACAAAAACTGCAGTGTTCTTTCTTTTCCTGGAATTTAATTTCTCTCTTGGGTGTATGCTCAATTCAATTTAATCTTAGCCAGTTTGGGGTAAAATGAGGCAATTTATAGAGTTTTTACTCTCACCAGTGCATGTAAATTTCACTCATCTGTGGGTGAAAATTTCACCTAACCCTAAACCCTTGGTTTCCAGCAGAAATGGCATGCTCCTCCAAGAAGCCTTCTGTGACCTTGTTTTTACTTTACTCATTCTTGCAATGATGAGGACACTAGAGGCACTTAATTGGCAGATGATGAGATGTCACACCCCTGCAACATCTCAGCCATCACCAGACATCCAAGAATTGTCCCCCATCCCTTGTGACTTTGCAGTGCCCCTCTGAATGTTTGGCAGGTGAAAAACCTCTCTATAATTTTCTGTACCAAGAATCAAACTTTTACATACACAGTATTTTTCATTCAGTCCTAATAGACACTTAATTATCCAGGAATGTAGTCACTGTATAAATCAAGAGATGTTTGCTGATTTACTTGGAATTTTACCAAGAGTTGGCTGCTGTTTTGGAAATCATGTTACTGGCACAATCTGGGTCATGTTCTTTGAGTTGTGAATACAACAAGCCCCAATCAGTCTACAGCATGGAATCTTCAGTGATTCTGCATATCAATAATACTGGCCTCTGAATGCATCTTTTAGACCAGGGGTCTGCAAACTAAGGCCCTGGGCCAAATCTGGCCCACTGCCTGTTTTTACGAACAGAGTTCTATTGGTACAGAGCCATCTGCATTGTCTATGGCTGCTTTCCTGCTAAGAAGGCAGAGTGGAGTAGTTGCATCACAGACCATGCAGCCTGCAAAGCCAAAATATTTCCTCTCAGGCCCTGTGCAGAAGAATTTCCTGGCTCTAGTATTGGTGAGTCAGGCCAGAACATTCACATATTGAAACACATATAATTTTACTATAAATAACTTCCCTTTATCTCTCCTTTATATTACCGTTAGGGCATCATATTGATTTAAAAGAAGTAAGGGTAAAGGATTACATCATTGATGAATTTCACTTCAGGATTGTAAAGGAGGTATTACAAAATAGTTGCTGTTAATAAAGGGTGTTGGCATTTGAGTGAAAGAAATCGGACGTGAAGTGCACATACTCGACAAGGCCAAATGGCAGAATGGCCCAGTTCCTGTCCTGGAATTGAGATGAGGGAGGTTAAGCGCTTGGAGTGATGAATAGAAAGTTTGTCAGTGAGCTGGAGCAAGGAACTCCGATGCAGAGCTTGGGCTGATGAGTTCTGGGAGCAGCTGCATCTGGGACCTTGTGTCAGCATCTCTGAGTTTTCATTCCCTTCACTTGCCCTCAGGCCTTCAGGAAATTTACACAGCTATGACCATGAAAAAATTATATATATATACACACAAACACATACATACATACACACATATACATATACATATACATAGCTCATACATACATACATACATACTAGGCATTGCAAATTGTGACCAGGCAGGTGGCATAAAAGAATAAAGTGGGCCAGCTCTAAGATAATATGAGGTGGTAGAAACTGTAGCAAACTGGAGCACGTACACCCTGCCTTAAGGAGCAGCTGCTTGTATCAGTTAGGAACACATGCAACTACAAATTACAGAAAACCCAACTAAACAGTGGTTTAAACAAATTATAGTTTATCTTTCTTTCATAATACATTGCTGGCTTAAGTTCAGTAACTCAAAGAAGGAAGCATAATATCTCTGTAATTCACCTGGCCGCTCCCTTATAGTCAAAAGATGGCTGCCACTCCACCAGCCTTCACAGTCATGTTCCAGGAAGGAAAGTAGAGGAAGCAATATGGATGAAGGGTAAGACCTGTATCTGGAAAGCAAGACTTTCCCTGCCCTACCCCGCAACAGACTTCTTATGTTTCATTGTCTACCTTTAGCTGCAAGGGAAGATGGGAAATGTAGCTTTTTAGCTGGGTACATGCTCATCCAGAATAAAGTCTGGTGACTTCAGGAAGGCACAGAGAATGGGTAAAAGAGTTGTCAGTGTCAGCCATAACACTATTTAGTTACAGATGCTCCAAGGGAATTCTAGCCTGATGTTGCCAGATGTTCCAGTTTTTTAAAAGAGAAATCAGATATCTAAGTTTTTACATGAAATCTCTCGATTTTTAACACATTAGGCCAAAGCCTTCAGGTTGTCAGGCTTAGCCTGTCCTGAAGGTCACAAATCTACTCACATATTTAGGGCCATGGAGGAACCACAGTAAACTGGTGAACAATGGTTTTTAGGCAGCAAGAGAAGCAGAAGACAGAAGAATGCTCCAGAACCAGGCAGCTGGCAGAGCTGACAATAGCTAGCACTGTGGCTGACCCACCACAGGTGTTCTGGGGCCCCACCCCAGAAGATTGATCCAAGCCAACCATGATAATTCTAACCACTCTTCCTATAATTTATTTATTCCTGGATAGGCCAGGACTAAACCAGTTGGAACCTCTGAGGTGAGAAGGAATGTCTGGTAGGGAAGTGTCTGGAAGAAGTTTTCTCATTCCTAAAAGAAAGTCATAGGAGGAGATGGCCTATCTTCTTCGGAGGATATTGTTCTATCCGAATGTGGTGTCTGGAATTGCTGCTGCTCTATTGCCCTGAAGGGACAGAAACAAATACCTTGATAACCTATTTGAGCTGTTGAATGAACCAACCTTGAAGCTCCTATTATCTTTATACTTACTGTTATATGAGATAAAAACATTTTCTTATCGCCAATAACCTACTCAGGGAAGGTGGGCTCTGCCCCAGACCCAAGGGATAAATATCATTGGTCCACATTAAGGGTTGGAAAACTTTTTCTTAAAGGGTCAAAGAGTAAATTTTTTAGGCTTTGAGGACTGGAAACAAGAGACTATTATGTAGGTATTCATATAACCATTTAAAAAGTAAACTTTTAAGATGTAAAAACCATTCTTTGCTGGAGGGCTGTAAACAAACAGACCAGGCTTGGTGCTTGACCTGTAATCTGTTGCCCTTGGTATATCCCAAATCAGTCATGGAAATTCCATTTCCCTTTGCCAGTGAGTGGCCAAGAAATGGGCATATACCCGAGCTCTGGCCAATGAGAGAAAACCTGCTGAAAGGATTTTGTCAAATAGTCTCTCTCGTAAGAAGACAATATCACATACAAAAACCTCCCATCCCTTCTCCATATCTTTGAATACGATTACATGAGAAGTTATACCAGCTACGCTTTTGCAGCCATCTTGTGACCATGAGGGGATGGCAGACCAAGAGGATTAGAGAGAAGAAAAACAACCCACCACTGTAGAGCTGCTAAACCATCCCTGGGATGGCCTATTTCCAGTCAGACATCTTATAACATGAGGAAAAACAGCTCTGTTCTTCCAGCTGCTTCCAGTCAAGAAGTCTGTTACTTGCAGCCCAACACATTCTCAGACAAGATGGTGGCTCAGAAGATTGGGCATCAAGGGAACCATTGGATCTCACACAAACTGGTGAGGTGTATGAATGCTACTTATGATCAATATTAGCCAGACTTTAGACTTTAGCATGAACACACACACACACACACACACACACTCCCCACCAAATTCCCTAAGAGCAAAAACAAATTGCCTCATCAGCGCTGACAAAGTCAGGTTCAAGTCAGGTTCCTGTTCTACTTTGTTGTCCTCTCCTGTCCTAAGCACCGGCAGCACCCTCAGCACAAACCCCCACCAGCTCTGTTGTGAAATAAAACAAATGACTTGTTTTAATATGTCCCATATATTAGGCGTGGCATCACCTGCTCTGAAGGGATGCCTGCCCCTGCCTGAGTTGACCCCCGGAGTCCTCGGGCTCCAGTTCCTTGTCAAAGGAAGCCGTGACCTCAGCTCTTGTGATTAAATTCAGAGTCTATTCCCTTTGGCACCTTTGTGTCAGATGTTGCTTTTGTGATGCTGAAAGTAATTAGGCTTCAGCCCAG
This sequence comes from Vicugna pacos, assembly GCF_048564905.1. Taxonomy (NCBI): domain Eukaryota; kingdom Metazoa; phylum Chordata; class Mammalia; order Artiodactyla; family Camelidae; genus Vicugna; species Vicugna pacos. The sequence continues at coordinate 17,901,501 of NC_133018.1, forward strand.
TGGGAGACATTATTCAAGGCTGTGGCTGATGGGGGAAATGCATCACCTACACAAGATGTCCAGCATGAAGGCACTGGCTTATTAATTACTTTGTGAGGCCAAGCAGGACCCAGTGACAACCCTGCCTCCAGTGAGCCCTAAAAAGGATGAAACTGGGCATTGTGTGGTGGCAGCAGCAGGAGAGGGTCCTGGGAGCTGCCTGCACTGGGGTGGAATTGGGCCAAGAGGGTTTCTGTGTTGGGCGGTGAGTGCCACTTTCTTTGGAGGATTCCTAAACTAGGTTGCCTTTCTTAATGTTTCTGAGGATCCATGTCCCCATTTTTCTTCAACTTCCCTCTTCCTTGGCTCTTATTGCCTCCTTCCTCATTCATTCACATGTTCACTCTTCATTCATTCATTCATTCATTCATCAATGCTTATTAAACCCCTGCTCTCTGCCAGATGATAACCAAGACAGAGTGGTCCCTGCCCTCAGGGAACTTACAGTCTAGGGCTGGAAACAAGCCAGGAAGTGTGATGCTTTAGGAGCTGGGAGATAGAAGGTATTTTGGACACACGCAGTAGGGGCATCTAGCAGGAGAAGATAAAGGGACGACTATCCAGCAGGAATGGCATTTGAGCTGAGACCTGAAGAGTGAATGGGAGTTCCCCCAAGCAAAGGGGATAGGGCACTCCAGGTAGAGGGAACAGCATGTGCAAAAGCCTGGAAGTGAGAGACAGCAGTGTGGGCCCATGAAGGCAGCCAGTGTGGATGGAACACAGAGGAGGAGGTGGCAGGAGAAAAGGTGGAAGAGGCAGGAGAGGCTGATGCAGCAGAGCCAGCAACTACACCTGGGAGTTTGGCCTTTATCGCGAGAACAGCAGAAAATTACTGAAGAGCTTGAGGCAGAGGGAAGGTGTAATGAGATTTCCAGATTCAGTCAGTCAGTAAATATTTACTGAGGACCTACTATGTGCTAGGCACTGGGATAGGCACAGGGGGTATAATAGGGAACAAAACAGACATGGTCCTTGTCCTCAAGGAGGTGACAGGTTAGGGAGACGTTAGACAACACCGGTGTTAAGACATAACTACCACTGTGCAAGGTGCTGTGAAGGAGATGCTGTGTGGGGTGCTGTGAGAGGATAATGGGGTGTGCTGGGATTGCCTGTTTGCTCCCCGAGATCCACTCTCCACCCTGCTCTGTGTCCCAAGAAGCTGACTGGGAAGGATCCACAACGGCTCCCTTGTCCTGGGGGCCAGCAAGGGAGAAGAGAGAGAGGTTGGGGTATTTACTCCCCCTGTCTTGCTCCCTGTCTCAGGTTTCAGAGTGCCCTACTCTTCTGAGAACCCTACTGAGTGTGCTATTTGTTCCTGGCCAGGAACTTAATCCAAGGGGGATATAGTTTAAACTGGAGAGAGGGCACAGAAAAGGCCTCCCTGAGAAAGTCACTTTTAGGCTGAGATAAGCAACTAGATCAGCAAAGATCAGCAACTAGGATGAGGCAGTAGGGGACATGTACAAAGGCCCTGAGGTGAGAAAAGGCTTGGCATTATTTGGGGAAAAAAAGTCTTTTGCAGCTGGGATGAGAAGAGTTAAGGCAGGAATGACATGGGATGAGGTCAGAGAGGTAGGCAGGGGCTAGATCACGCAGGGCCTTCCAAACCATAGAAAGGGATTAACACTGTCCAGCAAATGTATCCAGCTCTTTGCCTTCTGGATCCATGAGGGCTGCACTGCCTAGAGCCTTTTATGAATGGGTAGAGTTGACTATTTGGGGTGTGAGTATGGGTATTTGAGGTATCTGTGGGTTTGGTAGACTATTTTGAGCCAATGACTCATGAGCAGAAGTGACACACGTCACCGGAGCATTCAATTGCCAGTGTGAGACCCTCAGTATCTCACTTATTTTCTACCACAACACCAGGCAATGTTCAAGATGGGGGCTATCCCATCAGTCTGGCCCTAGGGTGAGGGGATATAAGAGCCCTTAGCCAATCCATAATAGAGTTAAACCATGAGTGATAAAGAAACCTTTATTGTTTTAAACCACTGAGTTGAGAAGAGGGGATATTTGTTACTGCAACATAACCTAACCTCTCCTGACTGATATAATAAGGATCTAGGCATTTATTCCAAGTGTAATAGGGAGGCACTGGAGTGGAGAAATGGATTAATAGAGCTCGGAGATCAGGGTTACAATGGTGGTGGAGACAGTGACCACAGTAACTTTAGAAAAGCCAACCATGGGAGGTACAGTAGCAGGGGTGGGGGTGTGGAGAAGAAGGGTGTGTCAGATCTGGCCTAGGACATCATGGGCACTTCCCCACTCCTTCCCTTTGCTCCATGTTCTGGTTAACCCTTTAAGAGAAAGACCACACCTTCTCATCCAGTTCAGCCAACAGCATTTTCATCGATTTAATCAGGGCCTCGTAGTCCTCCTTGGTTTGCAGCAGAAGACGCAGCTCCATGTAGTTTTTCTCATTCAGATCCAAGTTCCTGGAGGACTTGATGAGATTCAAAAGCAGAGTGATCTCATCCTGCTCCTCCTGCAGGGTCTTGATTTCCTTGCTGTTGGGAAAGCAGCGTGTGATTAACCCTGAGCCCGAGTTTACCCAGATCAGACGCTCCAGGCCCCTTGGCCATGAGAGGAAACTCAGAGAGGTGCTTTCTACGCCAGCAAGTGGAAGGGACTTGCCTAAGGTCTCCAATTCAGGTCTGGAACTCAAATGGCCTTCAACCCAGTTCACTTCCACTGCTCCGCCCTTCTCTGAGAGCTGTCTTTTTTCTCCCTCTCCTGGGAACAGTTTGCAGCTGTGCCTGTCAAAACCCACTACCTAGACATGGTGGGAGCCCCCAGGTTCTTTTTTGCCAGCAGCTCACTAGCATCTGTCTGATTTTGCAGATTCTCCAGACTTTACAGTCAATTATCTCCAGTAATGAGAGGCAAACCCATCAGGCACGATTTTTCAACTATGCAACACAGAGATGCAGTCACCTCCCACCCCCACCAGCTTCTCTACTCGGGTGCTAATGATTTATTAAGCTAGTTGCCATGAGACTCCTTTCTCTCCCTCTGTCTACTCTGGAGACGAGATGGGGTGGGGGATGTGGGCAAATGGGAATTTCGAAAAGAGAAAAGAAGGTTTGGATGACTGCACAGCAACTGATCGACGGGAAATGGTACAGAGGCTGAGTTCTTGGCACAGTCTGGGCGGCCTGCACCCCCTGCTCAGTGCAGTTTGCAGACTAGCTGCCACAGCATCCTTTGGAAGCTTGGAGAAATGCAGAAGCTCGGGCTCCAACCCAGGACCTATTGAATCAGAATCTGCTTTGTAACAAGATCATCAAGTGACCTGTATGCACTTTAAAGTTTTGGAAGTGCCACTCTGGAATAGAAAAGAATGTTCTAGGGCAGGGGTCTACAAAGCTTTGTCTATAAAGGGCCAAAGAGTAAATATTTTTTAGGTTTTGTGGTCCAGAGGTTCTCTGTTACAACTACTCAGCAAAGCAACCATGGGCAACACATAAATGAATAGTTATGACTGTGCTCCAACAAAATTTTATTTACAAAAACAGGCAGCCAGCCAGACTTGGCCCCTGGGTCACCAATGGCTGACTGCTGCTCTAAGGCAGCTCTGTCTGATAGACTGTTCTACAGTGATAGTAATGTTCTCTAGCCGTGCTGTCTGAGCGTCCACCAGGCACGTGTGGTGTTGAGTACCTGAAATGTGGCTAGTGCAAATGGAGAAGTGAATTTCTAATTTTATTTATTTTAATTATTTGCAAATGTAAATGGCTGCATGTTGCTAGGGACCACTGGTGTGCACACCCAGTTCCAGAGCATCTTCTCTCCTCAACCTAACGATTGGGACTCTTTTCCCCCTCTTAAGCCCCTCTTGGGAGAGGTCTTTGTTAAGGTGGAGAGAAAAGAGAGTGGGATAGTCCATCTGAGTTGGGCTTTCTAGGGGTGGAGGTGGAGTGGTAAAAACAAAATGAAGGTTTGTCTGTCTTGTAGGCAGGGCTGGGACTGCAGTGAGGGGACTGAGACACCTCAAAAGTTAAGGAAGTCTTCACTCTCAGGTGGTATAGGTGCAGGATCAGTGCTGGGAAAAAGCACCTCCTTAAATATTGTGCCCTAAGCACCTCGCTCACCCCACCCCTCTTACTTATAGGTGTTTATCTCCACTCTTCCACTCCCCTCCCCTTCAGTTCCACCACAGTGAAACCAGACCAAATGGATCGAGGTATGGTAAAGTAGGGTGCAGAAGGGTAAGAAAGGCTCGAGGAAAACTGCCAGAGACACACCAGGAAGGAGGCATTTCCTGATGCCCACCAAGGGTAGACTGTGAATCAGGGTTGCTGGGCACAGATGTGCAGGTTGTGGACTGCACAACCCAAAGGAGCACCTTCTGCTTAAAAACTGATCACTGAGTTGTTGATTTATTACACTTTTCTGGAAGGTACTTTGTCTTGTTCTGACAAAATCCCTAAGTAATGACAATGTTTCCAACAGATGGCAGTAAAGGGTCTTGAGAAAGGGTGCCTTTTTCACATGAAGATCCCATAGGGAATAGCAGTGGCTCTGAGTGAGTCAAATCCATGGAGAATCTAAATAACCCCTTTTCCTTATCCTTTGAACTTCACGCATCATCTAACAGTAAAATTGTCTTTCTAATAACAGGCAGTTGCTGCTTGTATAAACATTATGGATGTGGTTAAGGAATTATATACCGTTGGCCAGAATCTAAGAATGCCTGTTTAATGTTTATTCAGCCCCAGGGAACACTTTTCTGTTGCCCAAAGAAACTATACACATCATAATTTCTAGGGCAACCTAATTTCAAATATTCAATCTTGCAGATCCCATAAAGACGCACAAGCAGGAAATGTCTTTTGGGGTGTTCATGGCTTGGTGATTTCCCCTTCTCTGGGAACTCCCCGCCGTCACTGCTAGAACCTGTGGGAAGAGTACCCAGAGCAATTTTTTGTTATATGGCCCACCTCCTGGCAGCAGCTAATTGGACCAGACGTAGACACTGGACCCAAGCTAAACCAATCAGATTCTCCCTCTCCTGGCAATTTTGGGATTGGAATTGGTTAAGGACATTCTCTCTGTGTGGCCCTTGGTAGCTCAAGAATTGAAGGCAGCCACCTCCCACCAGCCAGGGCTGAGATTTAGAGAAGGAGGGGCAAAACCCATGTGATGAAAAAAACAGGAACCAGAAATGGCTTCTCGTTTGGGTCCCTCCCTGAGACATGGGTGCCCTGTTCCCTCTGGAGTCCCTGAGACACCCTGGATTCTGAGAATAACCCTCCTCTCCCCACTGAAGCTATCCCAAGCGGGTCCCAGCCCCAGAGGCCACGTGAGAAGGCAAGCCCCGTAAACCCAAACCTAACATTTTCTCCAAGTTCACAAGTACAAAACTCTGGCCAACACTTACTGCTGGTTCATGATCTCCTGCTGAGAGCGGAAGTTAAAGGACTTTCGACTGTCCACCATCTTCCGGAACTGCTGCCTCAGCTTCCGAAGCTCCATCTCGGCCAGCTGCTCTTTGGTCTTCTCCGAAGGTTCCCGGGAATTTTCGGAGTCTTTTCTCCTGTGCTTCTTCTGGGTGAGATGGGGTGGGTATTAAGCACAAGTTAGGTGACTAGAAAAACTCACATTTCAGCTCAAGGGTGGAGGGCAGGAAGGGGTACTTGGGGCAGGGCTGAAGTTGGAAGACCACCCTTGGGTGACGATGTTAACTGCTTATGTGTTACATGGAAAACCCACCCTGGGTTGCCAGGGTGGAGAGGAAGCTGGGCTTCATTATTGCATACTGAAGAGGCAGCCTTGCTGTGTGACCTTGGATGAATCACTTATCTCTGAGTCTCCAGTCTCTCGTCTATATAATGGATGCGCACAGACTGTTGTCAGGATGAGATGAGCTAATACGTACAACGGATTGCATAATGCCTGACCCCACAGGAAGCCCCCCATACACAGGAGCTCTTATTACCTACCATTGGCATCTTGAAGGGATTATGCTTTCCCTCTGCTCAGACACTGTACCCAGGGAGGGCAAAGCCAGCAAGTGTTCCTCTCTCTCTCTTTTCTCTTTCTCTGTGATGCCCTGTCCACAGCGGTGAAAGGAAGAGAACTTGTGAGCCACCCCTGCTGGCGGTGCAGGACCCAGCAGCACCCTCTCCCTTCCCCACCCCCCAGAGACCTTCCTCCTCCCACAGCTTGGCACATGAGGAGGACACGGCAGATGGCCGCCCGGGTGTGAGAAGAGGGGTTTTTTTTTTCCAGCGATGTTTGCCTGAAACCTGTTTCTCTCACGATTTATTATTAGGAGCTGGGCAGATGGTTCTGGCGAGTGTCAGTTACCCTCTTGCTCCCTGTGTTCCCGAAGAAGAGGGGCAAAATGGCGTCAGGGCAGTGTATCCCCATGAGGTTACAGCGAAATTCACCCTCCTGCACCTTTTTAAAGCAGGATCCAGTGGTACTGAGAGGCACTGGGTATTCGAAGGAGGGACCAATGTTAACCCTGAGCCCTACAGGCCTGTAAGATCCACTGTACCCCAACTCCCAGACCCCTAAAACAGAAACCTCCAGCTTGGCCATACGCTGAGGGGTCCTACAGTGCAGCGGTTCAAAGCGTGGCTGAGTCAGTCGCCAGTTCTCAGCAAAAATCCCTCCTTGGCCACTTGTGAACTTTGGGCAAGTCATTTCAGTTCTCTCAGCCCTGCTTTCTTCATGTGGAAAACAGGAGAAATTCTGGAAGCCACCTCACGTGTTGTTCGGCTTATAAGGCACTAAGCCTGGCACAAGGTTAAGCGCTCAGTCAATAGCGGCTGTTATGCTATGGTAGGATATGGGTCTTTTCACGTGGTGAAGGTCCACTGTAAAACATATTTATGTGGGCTTCTGGGGCACCCAGCACTCCTCTATCCTGTGGTAACAATACCTGGAATTTCCCGTGGGAAGCCACAACCCCTCTCACTCCTGGTCACGTTTTGCCCACCTGGGGTGACCCCAACCCCACCAGCTTCAGGACTGAATCCGTGGACGGGCCAGAGTGCAAGATCCTTGGACAGTCTACATAATTCCAGCCTCCTGGCCTGAGTGATCTGTTCAGGGATGGGCACATGACCCCGGCTAGTCCAAGTAGAGCGAGCAGTGGGATTTAAGCTTGCACACTCAGGAAGAGAGAAACTCCGTTCCCTGTTGCACTTTAACCTAAGTGAATGAGGTCAAGAGTGGCTGGCAGCTGTCTTGCCTCTGCAGGGAGCCTGAGAATAAAGCTGTCATGGAGGAGAAAAGACAAAATGGAGAGAGATAGAAACTTGGGGGGCATCATCTGAACCCCCTGGATAGAGCCAAGCCTGAAGATACCTCTGGGTCATGTCCAATTACATGAATCAACATATTCTCTTAAAGCAATCCGAGATGAGTTTTCTATCTCTTGCAACCAAATGAGTTCTCATGCCTGAAGTACCTAGATCTATTTAGCACACAAACTAATCCCCTACTGTGTGCTAAACTGAATTCAGTGATAAGTCACCTTCAAGGTGTTAGGAACCCTGCCCAGGGTAAAAGAATGGGAAAAGCTGCAAAAGGAGATGATTTTCAATTTGGGCTTTGAAGGATTAATAGGAGTTTACCACGCAGAGAAGAAAAGTGGGGAAGGAATTTGTGGTGAGAGGACGGCCTGGGCAAAGGTTGGGAGGCAAGCGAATAAAAGGAGTGTTCAGAGACTGATGTGTGGTCTAGTGTAGGTGGCAGCAGCCACTGGAAGTAACTGGCAAAGAGGTTTGGAAAAGCTGGGATAATCCTTAAAAGCAGGGCTGAAAGGAGATCAGCCTATAAGAGATGAGTTAATTGCCTCCCATCAGCCACTTCTCCTATGAATAGTTGTTGCTAAGGTAGCTGACTGGTCAAGGGTTACACATCCCAGCTCCTCCTGAATCCAGGCAGGGCCATGAGTTCTCACCAATGGGGTGTGAGCAGAAAAGTGAGTCACTTCCAGACCATGACGTTTTAAGAAGTGGATGTACATTTCCATCTTCTCTTCCCCCATGTGACATTTGTGGGAGGCAGAGCCATAAATGGGCAGAGACACAAGGCAGGTCCCCTAAATCACCTTGTGGAAGAAGTCACCTGCCAACCATGAATATCCTCATTCAACCGTTAGAGAAAAGAGAAATTGTTGTGTTAAGCCAATGAAATGTGGGGATATCTTTGTTACAGCTGCTAGCATGACTCTAAGAACACTCTAACTTCCTCCTTCCTAACAGGACTCTGACTTTATCTCTCCTCAATGTGCCCAGTCTGAGAGGATGAATTATGATTGGTTCCCACTAATCATAGTAACCCCATTTCCCTTTGTCAATGATTGGTCAAAAGATGAGCATGTGACCCAGATTTGGCCAATGAGATGTAAGAAGTCTATTCCTAGTACTTTGTGACAAAAAAGAACTTGTCCATTTTCCCCTCTCTTTTGCTTTTAGACATTATTGTGAAGGCACGATAGGTAGTGCTGGAGCAACCATCCTGTGACTGCAAGGAGAAGTATCAGTGTCACACTAAGGAGAACAAAGACAAAATATGGGGGAAATTGAAGTCCTTACTGACACTGTTTGCCACTGCCCCATTCTTGGAACTGCCCACCTCTAGGCTCATTCAGTGAAATAGGGTCACTGTTGTTTAAGGCACCCGTTTCAAAGACTTTGTTCCTTGCAGCCTAGGGCATTCCTGTCTTACCTGATCTTGAAAATGATTCTCAAGCTCCTAGGTGATAGGACAGTAGTGGCTGAGAAAGTAAGAACCCTTGGCATTTCCCTGATATGTTCTAGAGGGTTTGGGAACTAACTGAATTTTGGTAAATCATATTTGAAGGAAAATATCTAATGTTGAAAAATTCCCACAGGCAGGGAACTTGGGGTAAAGACAATGGTGCCATAACTTGATTTTTTCTGGAAGAGCCTTCAAGGTAGGGGTAGGTGTTGTAACAGAATTTATTAGACCGATAAGGTTTGGGCAAAGGATATTCACTTTGGGGCCTCTCTCAACTCTAGAATTTTGTGCAGCTCTAATTTCATATGATCCAGGAGCTTTTCTATGTTCAAGGGCTTTTTTGATCCCAAGTGGATCTGTAATGCACCTTTTTAGAAGCATGATTAAAGTATACTTGACATTCACTGACAATGTGATTTTACTTCTCTTATCCTCAGTCCCCTCATCTGTAGAATGGGGATACTCACCCTACCCTCAGCATAAAATAACATATATAAAGCTCTGGCACATAACAGATGTTTGATGAATGTAGCTTGTCTGTGAACCAGCTTTTCAAGTATCAGTTTATCTTGCCCTTGAGTTAGTTGGCTGTGCTGATTTTCCCCAGGAGCTGGAAGCTCCATCAACTCCCACCCATTCCCTGACACACACACACACACACACACACACACACACGCAGAACCAGGCTCCGCTGGGACACTGGCTTTTCTCCAGTTCCAGATACCAACCCAGGCCTTTCCCTTTTTGTGCCCTCTGGGCTGGGCCCACTCTGTCCCCTGGGAACAGATCCATCCCCATTCTCACAGCTGGGCCTTCAAAGAGCCCTGCAGGAGTCCTGGCCCCTGGCACACCACCCTCTCATTCTGGGTTCTCAAACTTGACGCCCACAGGGCAAATTCAACCTGCCTTCAGCTCTGTTTAGCAGGCAGTGTTTTAAAGTGTGAATATAGGTCATGCACTCACTCTCCTGGCTACAGGCCCCATTCCTCCTCATGGCCTAGCTCCTCCTCCCCCCAGTTCCCACATTTCCTGTAACAGCCTGGAGCCAGCAGGAATTTGAGTATGCAGTTCTTGGGAGAAGTCTCAAAACTGCCAGCCTGTCTATGCATTGGAAAGTGCTGAAAAGTCCAGGGGTCCAGGCCAGGAAGCATCGGGAAAGTGTCTCTCGCTCCCTGTGCTTCAGTCTACCCACTACAGTCTTAGTCCTGGGCACATGACAAGCTCTTAACACATACTATCTGACTGAGTGCAGTCTCCTCCCGGGCTATTATCTTTACCGTCTAATATGCAATTAGCTGGGGTGGAGGAGGCCAGCTCCTTCTCTGCTGCTGAATGTTAACATCTCGCTTTAAAAGAAAAGCCTGGCCCCTGAAGAGCTCTGCAGGATCCCTGGGACAGGCCACTGTAAGGGTCAGGTCTGAGAGAGGAGGATCCTGTGGGAAAACAAAAAAACAAAAAAACAACGAAGCCACGGCTTCCTAACCTGATGGAATGTTAAACGTATGCCTAGAGCACTAACCAAGCAAGGGTGCAGAAACACATACACATTTTTATAAATTGGGGTCGTTTATGGGGTAAATGGAAGTTTGTTGGAGTTGTTTTACGCGCTGTAATTTATTTATGTTTAACTGAGGGGGGCTAGGATATTTTCCAGCTTTAGGGTCCGCTAAACGTCCGCAGGGGCCAGGGGCAACCACCACGTCTTTGCATTTCCCAGCAGGGGGCGCTGTGGATCAGCAGGCGCGGCTGCACGGGCGGCGAAACTTACCAGGGGCGGCCTGCAGGGCCGCTCCCACCGCGTGTCCGACGGCGGCCGCGGCTGCGCGTCTGACGGCGCCGGCAGGACTGCTTGCTGCGCCGCTGTGCTGCGCCAATCCCCAGCCCCACGTCTGGGCGTTCTCGGACCCCTGGAACGGGCGCCTTTGTGACTCGCACAGACGGGGCATTCTCCCCTGGAAGGTGCTGGGAGGGTGCCGGACTCTTTAGTGAGGACTCGAGCAGCTGAGGGGTGTGGGGGGTGACACATCCCTCAGCGACACCCCTCCTACGCGACCCCCTGCCAGACTAGACAAACCCTCAGGCCGCTAACTTCTTAACTCAATCAACGCTCTCCTTCCCTGACTCGGCCACTCACACCGCCATTCAGTCGCCATCCCGTCTCCTCTCTCATTCACTGGCATCTCCTCCCCGCGGTCTTCTTACTCCCCCTCTCACACTCAGGCGTACTTATAGCAACTGCTGGGCACACATTTTACACGCACTAAGGAACCCAATTCCTCCTGCTCTGCAAAAAAGAGAAATAACTTGAGACAGCTACCCACCAGTGCAGGGGAATTTGTCCATCAATTTTCTTTGGGAGCACCCACCCCCACCCTCTGTGAGCATGACATGGGGCACCCCTCTCTGACCCAGGTCACCCGCCCCTCCTGGCGTGAGCATTTTTCACCGACCTTACCAAGTTTGATCATTTAAAGATAAACTTTTTTTTATATATATACAAAGGGCACTGAAACACAAGCTGACCATTTCCCCTGGGGCTAAACTCAAGAAGCAGCCACACTGCTGAAGGGAAATGACTAGGAGTACTGGTTTTCCAGGGTAATTTTGATGCCCGTGATTTTCACCTTACCTCCATCCCCTTGAGTGAATTGTGGCTCAGCCTTACTAAGATCTCCATTCTCTCATCCCTAAACTCTTGGGACAAGATACGTTTTAGAACTTACCGTATTTTTTGGTTTCAGAAAGCTAATACGGTGCACAAGGTAGCATGTTGCCCCTGCTGGCAACCATGAGGGAAGTTAGTGTGATGGTATATTTTACATGTGGGATTTGGGCAACATGTCAAAACCAAACACATTTCTGCAAAGAAACATGATTATTAATGAAAAGTAGAATAAATAAAGATCATTAGCAGCCTCATGTCAAGCCTTGATGATTCACAAAAAGTGTTTTGGGACAAGTGTTACCATCCTTATTTTACAGATGAGGAAACTGAGGCTTGGAGAAACAGTGACTTTTGCAGTAAGTGGGGGAGCCAGGATTTGAACCCATGGCTGTCTGTCTCGAGAGACCCGTGCTTTACCGCAGTCCTGAGTGAAACCACAGCTCCACACCTGAGAAGTTCTTCTGGAAGTTGATATGTACCAACTCTCTGATATTTAAAAGGCTGTTGTAGCCCTCAGCTCCATATATAGCCCAGTGACTCATACATTTCAAGTGTCAACCACTGAAAAATGATTAAGTTCAATTAGGTTCAGGACTTGTTAAAAATAGGCTTTCGTCAGAAGAATTTACTCTCTCTGCCTTTATGGGCACAGATCTCAGCAGCCCCCATGCAGGGAAGTGCAAGGCTTTCTAAATTAGAACATGCCAGAATCAATTCTGCTAAAGAGATCTTCAGCTTCATCAGCGAGGCTTGGAGCAGAGTGAGATGCCAGCCTGCCAAAACGATGAGCCAGTGGTGAGAAATGTTGGCGATAGCAGAGTCTACAGAATGGAGGAGGAAATTAGACTCGGGCTGCAGAGGGGCTGGGCAAAGGCATTTGGCCACAGACCAAGAAGCTGATTGTCCCAGTGTCTTCTTGACAATAAGGATCAGAAAGCCATCCAAAAAAACTCAAAATGATTTTTTTTTTTTTGCTCTCCAGCATCTGTTCCCCCTTCGCTCTTCCTAGCAGATCCCAACTTGTTCAGGTAACCATCCCTCTGCCATCCAGCCTAGCTCGCCAGAAGAAACTGATTTTTACACACATCTCCAAGACAGACCTCAGTTACCCTCAGCCCATCACAGTCTTCCCATCCTCCTTGCCAATGACTGGATCCAGAACCTAATTTTAAGCCAATCTGTGCATAGCATTCTCATGGAGACTGCAACTGGTCCAGAAATAGGCACATAACCTGACAGTGGCCTAATCAGACAGAAAGGAAGGATTTAAAGTCCAGGGTTGGAGGGGAGATGCTTTTTTCTAGCTCCATGGATGGGAACAAGGAAGTATGTCACCTTGTTGTTGCTGGCACCCCTCCTGTAACCATAAGGGAAGGCAGTGTGACATCAAAGCCAACACATTATGGAAGGAAGAGCCTACAGAGAATTGTAGAACAGTATAGATGGAACTCTGATCATACCATACCTGAAATCCTCCATGGGGCTGCACTTCTTATTAAAGGAATTAATACATTTTCTTATTGTTTAAGCCAATCTGGATTGCAATTTCTATGACTTGCCACCAAGAGCATGCTAAATTATATGACTATCATGCTTGTTGCAAGTAAGCTGGAGGCAGATCCCCATGAGGAACAAGAACCAAGAACCAGAAAACTGTCAGAAATCAAGGCAGCTCCTCTCTCTGGAATCACCTGGTCTCTCAACCTGGCCTCTTATTTTTAAAGACAAATTTCTCTTCCCCTCAGCTTGCTTCTTATGAATTCCCATTTTGAAGCCCAGAAAGTAATCGATGTCTTCTTAAACTCAGCTTCCTAGGAAAGAGAATCCAATTTGGCCAGTCTAGATTTGATGTTCACTGTTGGGCCAGCGGGCCATTATCAGGTGGCACAATAGCCCCTCCACAGGGACTTTGAAAATAATTCTCAAAAAAAAAAAAAGGGTGGGGCACAGTCATATGATGGAAGGAACACTGGGCACAGTCATATGATGGAAAGAACACTGGACAAGGTGTTAGGATATCCAGGTTCCAGTCCTGGCCTCTGATTTGCTGTGTGCTCTTAGGAAAGTCAGTTGACTTCTCTGAGCCTTAATTTCTTCAGGCTGCCAGGGCCAAATTGTGAGCTTTAAAGCCTGAAAGGATTGTAAAATATTTCATCCCACCTCTGGCATTGAAAATAAAAACAGTACTAATCCATAAGATAAGGGCCGGGCAGTCTGACAGGATTTTGCCATGATGCTTTTTTAAATGAAATAACAAATCATTTTGGAAAAACAATACTTTGGGGTGTCCCTACTTTACTGGTGCCCTCGGTACTGTCTTCTTTTGTCTGGGTAACTCGGTAGAGGCTACCTGCTCCAGCCCTGTTCCATCTCTTTCAGCCCTGATCTCTGTGTTGGTAGCACGTGGTGTTACCCAACCCTCCCTTCTGCAGTGGCTGATTGGATGAAATTAGAACTCCTCACCCAGGTTAGACTAATCAGAGCTTCTTTCCCAGGAAACAGAATTTGGACACAAAATTCCCTGGGAAACAAAAGACTAATAGGTGTTGGGTGCCAGAGCCAAGAAATTGTGTTAAGTCAGGGCTGGGCAGCCATTTTCACCAAGTATATGGACTGCTCAAAGCCCTTCCCTCACGTCTTCCTTACTAATAAAATCCTGGGTTGTGTTCCAGAATTGAGTGGAGAACACTGAACCTCACAGAAACTGAGCCCAATCCGAGGTCTTAGGGTGGCCAATGAGATGAGAGGGGAAGTCCGCTGGGGGATTCGAGGACAGAGATGCTGGCTGAATGGCCAGCGCACAGAGTGCCTGGTGTGAGCTGAAGAGCCTGGGCCCAGGGAGCCAGGGGATCTGAGTCCTGTTCCTGTTGCACAGCCACAAACCCACCCAAGAATCCGTGGACTGCCTAACTGCCTGCAACGATCTCGGTATCTGCCTAAACCAGCCAGCGTCTGTCGTTTGCAATCAAAGACTGTCCTATACAAAAGAGGGAGCGTTGCTGGTATTCAGAGCTTCAGATTCCTCCCTGATAGGATCCAGAAGTGCCCTTCTCCTGGCCTCCCTTCCCCTGAAGCCAGAGTCACCGATTAGAATCTCAGTGGCAGACGTCTGAGATAAGGAGTGACAAGGAATCTGTACATCCTTCAGAAAGGAATGCAGCCTCACACAGCAAGGGCTATAAATATGTATACCCGCTTCAACCCAGGAAACCTAAATCTGGAGATTCAGCCTAAGAAAACAAGTCAATAGCAAAAAAAAAAAAAATCCATAGACACAGAGATGCCCACTGTAACATTACCTCTACAGGAGAATGACCCTGTGCTACTGGGAGTCAGAATCCAGGTTCTCTGGTGGAGGGGAGGGAGGGAAATTGGAGCAGGGAATCAGGGGGCTTCCAGGGTGCTGAGGAAGCTCCGTTTCTTGATCTAGTTACATGGATGAGCTCACTTGTGAAAATTCATCAAGCTGTGCACTGCTGACACGTACACTGTACATATGTATACTGCACTGCAATAAAACAGTTCTCTACAAAGAAGAATAAAAGAAGGATTTTTAAAGTAAATTGTGGCAGATCTATGAATGGAACATTTTGGAGTACTGAAAAACAGTTATAAAAGAAAACCACATCTTTTGGGCATATGCATAGTGTTACTCATTCTCCAGCCTCCCCTGTGTCTTCCAGAAGTGGACAGTATGGCCCACATCACCCCTTGCCCTCTGGCTTCTGACCGGGTGTAGCCAATGAGAGGGACTGGCAGGAGACAGAAGGCAGGGGGAGAGGGAGGTGGGGCATTTCTTTCAAACTCTCCTGGCTTCGGCTTCCTGGCTATGGCGGTGGCTGCGCACGTCCCCAGCTCCAGGCTCTGTCTGGACGCCTCTCCCCAGCTCCTGCCCTCGAGGGGCTTCAGGCACACCAGCTCCTTCCTCAGCCTCTTCTTGCCTTTACTGTGGTAATGGCTTCCCTCAGTGCTAATCTCTCTGTGTCACAGCCTCCCTTCTCTGATCCCCTGACCCTGCCCACACTCTGAGAGCAGTCCCTTCTTTACAGTCCCGTGAGCCATCTGAACCGGATTCTGCTGTCTTCTGGGGCCCTGACTGTAGCGGCCCCTCCCCCACCTTCCCCTGTGACAATCAAGTGACCTTCCCAGATTCAGTGCTGCAGAGTCCGTGCCCTCTGGAAGGGATGGGAACCAGCCTGGGAGTGAAGCCAGCATTCATTTCAATTTGGCACCAGGAGCGGTGCCAAATGCTTCCATCTTTTTGAACAAGTGAATGGGGCCTCCCTCCCCCGCAACGTCCCCACAAGCGCTGTCTTCCTCTCCCTGGCAGGGTCCCAACAGGCAAAGAACAGGTAGGGCGAGCTGAGCTGGGAGAGAGCGGAGAGGGAAGAGACGACTCCTCCTGAGGTGTATGCACCTGCTGGGCCACTCTGGGCTGCTCTGAGGAACAATGGTCTCCTCTTCACGGGGAAACTGAGGCTGCAAGTGGCAGACGTTGCCATTTGCCTCCCCAGTATCTACTCTCTCCTCCCCTCCTTTTCTTCCTTTTACTGGGGGTAACAGCTCCCCGTGAACTGGAGCTGGCCTTGTGACTTGCTTTGACCCACAGAATGCTGCAGAAGTGACGCTGTACCAGTTCCATGGGTAGGACTGAAGAAGGCCTGGCAGCCTCCACTTTGGCCCTGGAAGTCAGCCACAGTGAAAGTCATTTGACTTCTCAGAGACCACCATGCCGTGAGGAAGCCCAGGCTGGCCACGTGAAGAGGCCACAAGGAAGAGCACCAAGGCCCTAGATGTGGGAATGACGCTTTCTTGGACCTTCCAGCCCAGCCCAGCCGCCAGCTGAAGGCAGTTCAGTGGATTGGCCCCAGCCAACGTCATGTGGGACAGAAAAGCTGTCCAGTGGTACTCATGTCAACCACAGCAGCATAAGAAACAATACCTTGTTTTAAGCCACTAAGTTTTGGCAGGGTTGGTAACACAGAAATAGATAACCGAAGTACCTTTCCTCTTGCTGGGATGCTGTCGTGCGGGCCTTTGATGCCGGGAGCTGAGTCAGCTTCTTGGGACTACATGGAAAGATGTCACCAACATGCTGAGCAGAAAAAAAGGCAAAAGACAGAAAAAGTCTGGGTCTTGGATGATACTGTTGAGTTGACAAACTGAATCTGGAAGTTTCCTCCTCAAGACTTATTGTTACGTCAAGACTGAACAGAACATCTTATTTCTTAAGTCTCTATTAATCAGTTCTTTTGTTACTGGCTGCTGAACTCACTCTAACTGATACAATAGATTGGTTGCAAATATCCAGCAATATGATACTTGGAGGGCACTGTGGTAAGCATGTCTTTTTATTCTGATGCGTTGTTTGACATCTTGGAGCCCTGCTGACATTGGAAGGACTGCCTCTCCCAAGGTCAGCTAATTCCTAGAGAGAGCAGACAGCTCATCTGGGAGTGAAACTTTTACCTGCAAACCAACCAATCCAAAGTCCACACCCCCAACTACCTCCTTTATCAAGCTCTTAGCTCCAGGCTGATGTCCCTCTGCCCTAATCACCCCAGGGCAAGGTACCAGACAACTGGGGAAGGAACTCACACCCCCAGAGCCTGCTGGAATTAATCAAATGAGCTAATTCTAAACCTCAGACTGCTTACCCTGCCTTGCCTGTTCCTTCCTGCAGAAACCACAGTAGAGCCTCCTGCCCACCTCTCCCCCTCCCCCCCCCAGCTGACCCTGGTGCATCCCCATATGTGCCCCTCCCCACAGTGAAATAATAGAAGTGTATATTGGTCTCTAGTCCCCCCCACCCCAGTTCCTAGCACAGAGTTCCTAAAACCCTTGGAATTTCCTAAGTGATAAGAGCACTGGGAGCATCTTCTGTCCTAACGTTTGATCTTCAATCCCAGTTCCTGACACAGAGTTCCTAAATCCTTTGGAATTTCCTGGATGATAGGACTGTCTTTTGCTCTAAGGAGGTGAGTCATGGTAGGCTCTTGGATGGGGTCTGGTCACCAGAATAACCCTAAGCCATGATCAGAAGCTTGGAATTTTCAGCCTCACCTCCCATTCTCCAGAGGGAGTGGGGCTGAAGATGGCCTTAACGATCAGTCATGCCTCTGTGAGGAAGCCTCCATAAAAATCCCCCCAAGTATGGGCTCTGAAGAGCTTCCTGGTTGAATACATGGAGGTGAGGGAGGGTGACCCACTCAGAGAGGGTGTGGAGTGCTGTGCCCCTCCCCTCACACCTTGCTCTCTGCGTCTCCATCTGGATGTTCCTGAGTCAGATCCTTTATTATATAATAAACTGGTAAATGTAAGTGTTTCTCTGAGTTCTGTGAGCTGTTCTAGCAAATAATCGAATCCAAGGGGGAGGCGGCCATGGGAATCTCTGATTTATAGCCAAGTTGGAGAGAAGTTGTAGGTAACCTGGAGACCTATGACTCAGCGATTGGCATCTAAAGCGGGGGGGGGGGGCAGTCTCATGGGACTGAACGCTTAACCTATGGTATGTGGGGCTGATTCCAGGAAGAGAGAATCAGAATTAAGTTACATTGTAGGACACCCAGCTGGCATCAGAGAGGATTGCTTGGTATGGGAAAACCCCCACACGTCTGGTGATATTGTGACAGTGTGAGAGTAAAGGACGAACACAGGAGAAGTGAGTCTTCCCTGAACACTCCTATCTGTGGTGCCACCTGTTTCTGGGGATCTGAGAGTAGAAACGTCTCCCTTCATGGCAGTCAGTTCTGGGTCTGTGTGTCTCACCACATCTGGCTGAAACAAGCCCCAGGTACCCTTGAAACAGTCACCTAGCCTGGTGCCTGGTACCTGGGGTGCCTGAGGGCATCAGCCAACCAGCCATCACTAACATTGTTCAGAAGACACAAAAGACATAGCTCAGACCTCTAAGGGCTTATATTCTAACTGGGGGATCCCCATGCCTGCTGGGACAAGACTCAAGTGGCTACTGTCCCAAGCACAGACCAGGGTCCCCTGAATGTTGAGTCGGGGCAGAGCCCTGGGACAGCTCAGGCTCCCAGGCTCCCAAATCCTGGGCACCACCTCCCTTCCTTGGACCGTTCTGAGCCAGACTAGGGCTGAGCCAGGGGCAGTTTGAGGCTGCTGGAAGGTGAAAAGAGTTGGACTGGCCAGACCGGAGTGGGCTCCGGAGGGCAGATCATTGGAGAGTTTTCTGGACTGCTGAGCCCCAGATCTGGGCTGCCCTTCAGAGAAGCTGCAACCTTGAGTGAGAGGCGGGGTTTGTCAGTTAAAGGGGCTGAGCCTGTTTAAATACCTGCTTTTCCTTGTCTCCCCTCCCTCAGGCTTCTGGAATGGGAGCAAGAAGGGACACCCCATAGAGTATAGAGGTGAAGAATTTGGGCTTCAGTCTGACACACTCGGGTGCAAATCTCAGCTTCACCTCTCACAGCTCTGTACCCTGAGGCAAGTCACGTCCCCTTTCCGAGCCTCAGTTTCTCTTCTGAGACACAGGGGTAATAACTACCTACCTCGTGGACTATCTGCAAATCAGCACGTAGACTAGCACATGTAAATGTGTAATAACTTTCTGGTTATTATTTAGGAAAATCTAATTAGGGACCTGATTAGGATTGACTGCCAGGAGGGAGAGCTGAGTTTCGTTTCTGTGTCTTTCCAAGGACTCACTAGTAGATAGTACTATTGGTCATAAATACTCACTGCTCTTCCCATGTTGAACTCAGATGTGGTCACGTGACTACCGTGGCCAATGAAATGTGGACAGAAGAGATGCATCATTTCTGGGCAGAAGCTTTAAGAGCTTGTCTGTGGTCCACCAGGCTCTCTCCCCTGTGCCACAATGCCTGGCAATTTCCAGGTAGGCTACTCCCTCCCTTGGGTCTCAGAGTGAGCTCAGCTCCATCGTGGACATGGAGCGTATGGGTCAGGGTGGCTGACAGGAAAACAGAAACCACAGCAGTCATTTTAACAGAACTAGAATGGATGCTGGAGGGCTGAAAAGCGAAGGAGAGAAACGAGACAACTCAGAGACGCTCAGGAAGCAGCAACTGTCCCCAGGGCCGGTGGACAAAGGATGGAGGTTGGAGTGTCGGAAACCAGATCCTTGGAGAAGTGGGGCCTTGGAGCTGGGACTCCGACCTCTGAGTGGGGAGTGCTAAGCACTTGTGGGGACACAAGGAGGCTGGTTCCAGGGGTGTGTGTAAAAAGCCCAGAGACTGGCACCAGTGTCTACTGCCAGGATGCAGAAGTGTTGCTTGGGTGACCTTGACCTGAACAGAAAACAAAAGGAAGGAAGAATTAAGACCTTTCTCTTTCCTCCAGCCTGCCCCCTATTGGCAGAGCCTACCAGGAGCAGCTGACAAAGCAGGCATGTGGCTGGCAGGGTCCCAGCCCCAGCATCACAGAGCAGAGTACAGAAGGGTAGCTTTGGAGCTGGGAGACAGCAGCTTATTAACTAGCACATGGAGTGAGAGTAAGAAATAAACATTTGTTTTAAGCTGTTGAGGTACTGGGACTATTTGTTACTTAGCATAGCCTAGTCCATCCTGACTAGCGTGCAGCTTAGCCCCAAGCCTGAATCCTAAGTCCCTTCCAAATACAATGTGGGTCTTTCCTTCTTACTTCTTTACCTCCTTACCTGCCTTGTATCAAATGTCTTCCCTTTCTAAGAGGTTCTAGAAGCCTCTAAACCCCTAAACATTAATCCCCTTAGAGAGGCAGAACTCCTAGTCCTTGGCAAAAGGAAGAAAGAGAGGTGAAGAAACTTGTTCAAGGTCACACAGTGCATTACCTGTAGAACTCAGATTTGACCTCAGGATTCCTTACTCCCAAACCTGGTTGGTTGCCTTGGGGAAGTTGGTGTTAAAAACAATAACAATAATAACAGATACCCAGACTCCAAGCCAGGAGATTCAGGAAGTTTGAGGATGTATGTTTAACAACAGTGATAACGTGAAAACATCTATCGAGCACTTTCTTCACACCAGGCACGGTTTTAAGTACCTTACGTACATGACTTCATTTAATCCTCATAACAAACCTATGAAGTCTGTGTTATTCTTTGCCCATTCTACAGATGAAGAAACAGAGGCACTTTTCTACAACAAATGGGAAATTTAAGGTTGGGAAGTATCCGATTCTTTCAGGAATTGCAAATTATTTGGCCCACAGTGGCCAACAGTTAAAAATCAGGAACATTCATGCAAAAGGAAATAGAATACAGTGCTTAAGAGCAGAATGCTGGAACCAGACTGACCAGGTTTGAAACCAGGGTGATCAACAGTCCTCGTCCTCCCAGACTGAAGAGTTTTCTGGGGCATGAGACTTCCAGTGCTAAAACTAGGACACTTGGTCACCCTATATTCCAGTTCTACTACTTACTAGTGTGTAACTTTAGGGCAAGTCATGTGACTCTCATACCTCAGTTTCCCCATCTGTAAAATGGGATAATAATAGTCTCTACCTCACAACATTTACTCAGTACTTAAGGTGTTTCTAAATTGCCTAAGTGTTTGCTATTAATATGGTTATTGTTGGGGCGGGTACAGCTCAGTGGTAGAGTGTGTGCTTAGCATGCATGAGGTCCTGGGTTCAGTCCCAAGTATCTCTATTTAAAAAAAAAAAGAAGAAAATATGATTATTAAAAGTTGGATTTACAAATTTACTTCCTTTGAAAGATTGGAAGACCTGACAATGAAGGACTTATGTTCTTATTTATGTAGCAAAAATTTATATATAGTGCTTTTTACTACATACCAGGCATTTGCAAACATTTATTCATTCAGAACATCTCTTATAAAGTGGGTTTTATTATTGTCCAGTTTTACAGATGAGGAAACTGAGGCACGGGGAGAGGAAGTGACTTGCTCAACATTACACAACAAGTAAGAGGCAGAGCTAGGATCCAAATCCAGCCTGTCTGGCTCTATTCAGCAACCATCAACTAGCACTGGATCTTAACTGGCCCCTTGGGAAGTGCATGAACTCCCTGAATTTTCTTTCTCCTTGATTTCTATCTCCATTACTCCCAGACCCCTTTGAGCTCCGTGTTTTCTGTCCCCCACATCCCAGGAGGTCTCAACAGCAATGGTAGCTTTTCTAAATGATTCCAGGGAATGAGTCTGAGGTCACTAAGACCAGCTTTCATTTTCTGGGTCCCAGGCTTTCTCGAAAATCGTCCTCTCCTCCAAGAGATTTAGATTAATCCCCTAATCCAGTGGCTCAGGATCAGGCGGACAGTCAGGTCACCTGCTTCAGCCTGGCCAGACTGGATTACCTGCCGTGACCCCAAAATTCACTCATGCACACCTGCTCCTGAGACGTTTGCTGATTAATAACAGCAGGGACTTTGTGGATGGCGTGTCTTTCACCTTCTGGGAGCCTCTCTGGCTTGAACATGGAGGCTGTCTGATGTCAAGCTGTACATAAATATGCATCTCTGCACCCCTGGTCCCCATCCCCTCAGCTACCCACACTGAATCTGCATCATTTGAGAGTTCCACCAGACTCCACAGAATTTAATGTCCCAGAAAATAAAAGCTGATAGAGTCAATGGTCATCCAATTAAAGAATTTGAGAGCTGCCAGAATGTTCAGAAATCATCTGGGTCAGGGTCATGTAATGAATGTCTGTCGAGTTTTTCTGCCCTCTTGTGCTAAGAGCATCCCAGTTTCCCCTTTGATGTTTATCCCTTGACCTTTCCCAGTCTGTGAGGTTTGCAAGGGGTGCCCCCATGCTGCCTGGATGCAGGTGGCCTGGCCAATGGGAGCTGTATTCCTCTCCCTATAGCCTGGCTCTGTCTCAAGGCTACAGCTTTCTCCAAGTTCCAAAGCAGCCTTTCCCCTCACTCCTTCAGGCCCAGAGCTCCCTGCTCCTGCCAGTCCTAGGAGCGTCACCACCCGCTGCTTGTTCCCTTTTCCCAGCCCACAGCTATGTTACAAGCCCTTCACTAATGCTCATCAGTTACCCCCACGTCCCCTTTGGGACCCTATTCAATTGACATCCCTGCAGATGGATACATCAGCAGCCCTTTTGAGAGTGAGCACCCCTCTAAACCCCTCAAATCTGTTTCCTCAGCCGCCTTCACCTCTTTGTCCCAGGCCCAAGGACTCACCTGCTTCCCTCTCATTGAAAATCCTACTGCCACGCTCTTTCTTTTAGGGTCACCCTCCTCACACTTAGTTTCAGAGTGGGTTTCAATCTCCCCGCAGCCCTCACCCTTACGGCTCTGGGTAACTTTCACCATGAACGAGGCACTGCTCCGGATTTTCACACGCATGAAAATGAACTCATTTGCTACCTATCCCTGCAGAAAAATCCACATAGGGAAGTTACACAGCTTAAGCACTCTCCCAAAGTTCAAACCGTTTTTCCAGGCTTGGCAAATCGGTGGAAGGCAGGAGGTCATGGTGGTTACAGGCTTGGACTGTGGAGTCAGACAGACCTGAGCTCAAACCCTACCTCTGCCGTGTGCTAGCTGTGTGACTTGGGCAAATGACTCAACCTCTCTGGGTCTTGTTTCTTCATCCAGGCACACGGGACGTCACACACCGCCAGGAGGTAACCGTCCACGCCGGCGCGCCTGGGGGCGCCATTTTCACAGGCTACGGGGTGGACGCCACCCCCGGCGTCCGGCAAGGACAACGCGCCCTCCGTGGGCTGCTGAGTCTGCGTTCACTACGGCAGCGGCAAGCACTCGGCAGTCAACCCAATAACCCTCCCCCGTTTCACAGGTCAGGAAACGGAGGTTCCGAGCGGTTAAATGGTCTGTCCCGAGTCACGCATTAAACGAGTGACTGAGTCAGGATTTGACTTCAGAGCGTCTTTTCTCCCGGAGCCCGCGCGCTCCGCATCCGCCGGCGCGTCTCGCCGGAGACCTCCAGCCGCGAGAGCCGCCACCCCGCGCGCCTCCGCAGCCACAGTCCGCCCCGTCTCCCTCGGGGCACCCCTGCCGCCTCCAGGGAGCTTTCCCTGCAGTGCCAATGGTTGCCTCCCCTCTCTCCTCCCCTCACCGCGGCGTAGCTCCATGCAGACGCTCGCTTTGTTCTTAGTCGTCCCCGTCTGGCCACCTCAAAGGCCATTCCAAACACCACCTCGGGCGTCTCCAACTCCAGGCGCGGCAAACACTTGGTCCTTCGCGGGGAATCCCCTGGCAGACATTCTTAATCAATCCCGGCACACTTTCCCACAGACCGGGCTGCCGCAGTCCAGGCAGGCAGCCATTACTAATTGATTCAAGCCATCTGTCAAGAAAGAAAAAACAAACCGCATTTGCTATACCTTCCAGAGACTATAATCTCCTTGAGAGCAGAAGTAGCGTTTTAATCTGCTCTGCCCACTTCCTGTCCCAAAATAGCAATAGGTTTTCATGTATGAAGAACTCAGGAAAGTTCTGTGGTTAAAAAAATTTGGCTTTCTTTTCTACTAGTATGTGACTTTGGATGAGCCCTTCATCTTTCTAACATCAAACGGAAATGGAAGCTCAGAAAAACGAAGGGACTTGCCCAAGGTCACAGAGCTGGTAAGAAAGGGAACACACAATTATGTGAAACAAGAGACAACAAGATCTTCGCTATATGCTATTAGAGGCGTGGATCTACATGAAATTCTTAGCACACTGCTTGGCACCTGATATGAACTCAATAACGCCAGACTTCTTTTGTACCAAAGGGACTGGCTCTGTTCCCTGGCCCCAGCCTTACATAAAACTGTTCTCTGGGGCTCTCTGGCCAGAATCCTTCCTCGACAGGAGAACACAGAAGGCCCCAGAAACCCTTGGCTTAATAGACTTGTGAGAATGCACTCTCTGGAATACTGGGGCAGGGTAATTGAGTACTTTCTAGAACACTGGGCTGGATTCAGGAGCATGAGTTCATACTTCTGAGACCCCAGTTTCCTCAGCAGAGAAGCCAAGGTAAAAATACTGATCCCAAAATGTCCCTCTGTCTTCCCGGCTCCCTCCCCATGGCCCACAGCAAGCTGGTGGGTGGTAAGGATCTTCCCAGCCTGTTGTGAAACCCTGGGCTGTCAAATCACGGAAGCTGAGGGAAGGCAGGGACCCAGGAGGCTGGGCCTGGCTCTGAAACAGACAACTTCTTGTGGGACATAGCTAGACACGGAAGGCACGACCACTAATGGGGTCTTTCTTTCCTTCCCTGTCTTTCCTTTCTTGTTTTTGTTTTTGGCAGAGGAAGTAATTAGGTTTACTTATTTTTAGAGGAGGTACTGGGGATTGAACCCAGGACCTCGTATATGCCAAATATGCATTCTGCCATTTGAGCTATATCCTCCCCTCTTTCTTTTTTCTTTCTTTCTTTCTTTCTCTCTTTCTTTCTCTCTTTCTTCCTTTCTTCCTTTCCTTCCTTTCCTTCCTTTTCTTTCTTCCTTCTTTCTTTTTCTTCCTAACCTGCTTATAACCTACTGATGGAAACAGATTCTGGGACCAAATCCTGGCTCCACCAGTTACTAGTTCTGTGACCTTGGACAAGTTGCTCAAACTCTCTGTGCCTCAGTTTCCTCATTTATAAAATGGGGATAATAATAGTACTGACCCTCACAGTACAGTCTCATAGTCCTTGGCCTCATGGAACCTACAGTCTAGGAGGGGAGAGCAACATTAAATAAATAATTATACAATTAATTGATAATTATTCTTGCCAAAGTGCAGGGGAATCGGGGAATGTTTCCCATGCAATTGTGGCCTATCTATTATTGTCTCTTCCACTAGCTTGTAAACTTCAAGAAGGCTGGGGTCATGTATATTTTATTTACTAATGTTTATCTAGCATTGGGAGTCACTCAGTAACTATAATTGGTTCAATGGGTGAATGAATAAAGTGACTTTCCACTGGAGACCGAAAGGATGACTAGGAGTAAACCAAGTGAAGAGAGTGGATGGAAGAGTATCCTAGGCAGAGGGAACAGCATATGCAAAATCCCTGTGACTGGAAAGGGGTTGGAATGTTTGAGGAAATGAAGCACGGATGGTATGTCTGGAAAAAGCGGAGTGACAAGGAGTGTGTGGCAGGCTGCCCAGGGCCTTGGGAGCGCCATAGTGGATATTCTGCACCAAGTGCCCAGCCAGGGATATAATAGGGGCTGAGCTAGGGTGTCAGAGAGGCCTGAGTTCAAATACCAGCTTCTACATTTTCTGGCTGCATGACAAACCAATTAACCTCCATGAGCCCTAGATCTTCTTGCAAAAGGGACATAATAATTGTAACCTATTGCATGAGGGCTAGGGAGGCTTATAGACTGTACAGCACTGAACACAGTGCCTGGCAGACAGGTAGGGCTCAAGAAATATAGCTATAGTCAGAATATTAACATCATTACGATTGACCCAGGTCTATTTCATTGTCCCTGCAGCTGTTTCTTCCACATAAAGAGGGTCCCCATCCCCAGGCCCTCCCAAGGACATAGTTGTCCCTGCTTTCCTGATGTCCTGTTCCCACAGACCCTCCTGGGGCTGTTCTCCTTGAAGTTCCTGCAGCCAAGACTGAGGAAATAATTCCCTGGGCTCAGGGCAGAATCTGCATCCATGTTGCTAGGCAACCAATCCCTATCCAGATGCCAGCTGCAGCCTGGACAGAGGGATGAGCGTCAGCACTCTCAGGAGGGCCTCCTGGGGCGCTGCCAGGACCACAGGCTGAAACCAGAGCTGTGTCAGGAGAAAGCCAAGACAGATGGCTCACTGAGAGTCAGTACACAGAAGTGGAAAGCCAGTGGGGTCAAGGGCAAACCCAAAAGCATTCAGACCCCAGCTCTACAATTTACCAGCTCTGCAGCCTTGATAAAGTGAATGAGCCTCTCTGAGCATCAGCTTGCTCATCTCAGCAATGGGATACAGACCTAACTGAATTCATCATGAGAATTACATGGGATGATGTGTATGAAAATGCCCAGCACACAGTAGGTGCTCAAAGAATCTTGAAATACTGTCTTCTGTCAACCTAGTTACCTACTAGTTCAGTGTCTCTCAGCACTACTGACTTAAAAAAAAAACTTATTGGCATATAGTTCCCATATCTTACAATTCACCCATTTAAAGTGTAAAATTCAGTGTTTTTTGGTATACTCACAGAGTTGTGCAACCATCACCACGATCAATTTTAGAACATTTACATCACCCAAAAAGAAACGCCATACCTATTAGCAGTAACTTCTGGACCCCCTCCCCCCAGCCCCTGGCTACCAGTCATCGGCTTTCTGTCTTTATGGATTTGCCTGTTCTAGAGATTTCATACAAATGGAATAGGATGTGGTTTTGTGTCTGACTTCTTTCACTTAGCATACTGTATTCAAGGGTCATTCATATTGTGGCGTGTATCAGTACTTCGTTCTTCTTCATGGCTGAATAATAGTCCATTGTAAGGACAGACCACATTTTGTTTGTCCTTTCATCAGTTGAAAGAAGTTATTTGGGGTTGTTTCTACTTTTTGGCCAATGTGAATAATGCTGCTGTGAACATTCATGCGCAAGTTTTTGCATGGACTACTGACAGTTTCAGCTAGACAAGTCTCTGTGGTGGATTCTGTCCTGTGCATTATAGGAGGCTTACCAGCATCCATGGCTTCCATCCACTGGATGCCAGTAGTACCCATGACCTTGGGCTGTGACAACCAAAAATATCTCCAGACTTTGCCCACTGTTTTCTGGGAGACCCCATCACCCTGGTCAAGGACCATTGCACCAACTCTCCCTGAGCAGTTCCCCAAGCTTGTTCCCTGAGCAGAAGTACCAGGAGATGCTCTGAGGAAAATTACCTTCTGTGGTCAACCCAATTTAGGAAAAGACATACAGTCCACTTGCCTCGCTCCTGTCTCTGGAAATCTCTGGTGCGTATTAGCATTTTCAAGGCTCCCAGAAAATCTGCACAGCAACAGAAGTACAAGCTGTGGGATGTTGTGCAACTCAACCTTTCCCAAGTTGACTTGGCCAAAGAACCCTTTTCTAATCTTCACCGAACACCCATGACAGCAGCTCTGGGGGACATTCCTCAGACGTGTCCTCCCCTCTGACAACACTGGTTTGCTTGCCACTTTCTTGAACACACTCTGCACGTTTCAGCCACAGAAACTCTGCTCATATTGTGTCCCCAGTGTTGCAGAACTGTCCCCACCAGGGGACAAATCATGATTAGTCACAGTCAATCCCATTTCTCTCTGCCAACAATTGGTGTAGGTGTGGACATGTGGCCAGTCTTGGCCAATGAACTAAAGGTAGAAATTTCTAGAAAATATTTTTCTACTTGACAAAGAACTGGTCAAAAAGAAAGCTCTTATCCACTGAGTTGCAACTTCATACTTGGGATGCTGTTTTGCCTGGGGCATGTGGCAGCCATCTTGGCAACATGAAGGCACAAGGATAGAAAAGATGGCAACACACAGATGATGACCTGCCAGACAGGTGAAGGAAACTGGTGTCCTTGGTTGCATTGCTGAGCTGCTGAATCAACACTGCCCAACCCGCCCTGGACTTCTTGATCTGTGAGGTAATGAATCTGTCAAAACTTATAACCAATGCATGCCCACTAATACCCCTTGAGCCAATTGGCTTTTGCTGAATAACAAAACACCCCAAAACTTAATAGCTTTAAACAACAAACATTTATTATTTCTCCTGACTCTATGAGTTGGCTGGGTAGTTCTGGCCTGGGCTGGCTCAGCTGGGACTGGAAGATCTAGAGGTCCTCTGGAGACACATGTCCAGCAGTTGGCTCGATGACCAGGCACCCCTCATCATCAGTGGGCCAGCCTGGCTCCTGCATACCGTGATGACTGCAGGGTTCCCAGCAGCAAGAGGCAACAAGCCCCGAAGCACAAGTGCATTTCTTATATGCATCATGTTTGCTAGCATCTAACAGACCAAAAGAACTCACACGGCGAAGGCCAGCTTTGAGGGCAGGAGAAATGGACTCTACTTCTTGAGAAGAGGGACAGCAATGCCACAATGACAGGGGTGAGCAGACAGGAATGGGAGGGGCTTGGGGCCGCGTTGCAAGCCCCCATACCTCTTACCTCTCAGTAACATCTGTGGAATAAATGAGTGAATTCTCTCAGCCCCCCACTGCCCCTGACCTCAAATCCTCACCCAAGACCTCCTTTCTCACACAGATCCCCATCAGACAGGCCAGGCAGAGAAGGCCTATGGGAGACGACGTGGGATTCGGCTCCCAGCTCCCCTGCGCCATGGCAGCACCTGTCCTGTGGGGTTATATGATGCACCCCACAATTACACTTCAGTTGGTTGAGTCACACCAATGTAGGCTCGAATCCTAGCTCTGCCACCATGTTTAATATTGAAATCAGCTTGAGAAGTAAAAATAGCTTAAAGAAGAAAGAAGCTCATTTCCCTCTGATGAAATATGTGTATATGTCCATGAATGACTGAAAAATTGTGCTGAACACTGGAATTTGACACAACATTGTAAAATGATTATAAATCAATAAAAAATGTTAAAGATAAAAAAAAAAAGCTAGGCTGTTGATTACAATCACAGATTAGCTTGCGCAGAGTTGCAACTTAACATCCTTTACTCTAGTAACACCAGATCTCCATTTATTACGTTTTCTTTCATTTCTATTTCCAAATTACAAATGTCATTGATAATTGATCTTGTGTCCTACAACCTTACTAAAATTACTTGCTAAAATAACTGTTCTCATACATTTTCCTATATCTTTTAGGGTTTGTACTTATAATATCAATGCAATATCTATAATAAAGACAGTTTGATTTCTATTCTAAAAAAAAAAAAAAAAGTCCAGACCAGGCCTGGTTATGGTGGTCAGCAGCATAAGGGACCCAGGGTCCTCCCAGCTAAATGCACCTTCAGTCAGGACCTACCGCACAGTCCAAGACGGTGGCATTTATGTCCCAGACAGCAGACTAAAAGAAGGGACAAAGAAGCCACAGCAAAGAGAGTATATTTGCCATCTCTTAGGGAGAGTTCTCCGGAATCCTCACATCCTTTAGCCATAATTCAGTCATGTATCCACATCTGCATGCAGAGGATGCTGGGAAATTCCAGGTGGCCATGTTTCCTGATGAAAATTGGGTTATTTTTACTTTAGATGAGGATGACTTTAGAATGGATGTTGGGGGGCACGCAGCAGTGCTTGCCACAGCTCCAGGCCTCAGTTTCTTCTTCTGTGAGTTGGGGGTATCAAGTTCTGCCTCATAAGGTCCTTATGAGAATTAATTAAGTAAATGGGTATAAAGAGCTTAGTCAACTGGCAATAAATGTTAGTGATTATGATGATTAGTAAAACATCGTGATAGCAAACAAGCAGGAAAAAAAGCAGTCAGTGTTTTCTGTGCCAAGCAGAGGCGTGCCCAGGTTCAATCAGATTCACTGATTGGGTAAATGACAGGGAGCTGCTGCCCCAGAGAGCAGTCAGAGGTGAATTCATGCCTCCCTTTGCCTCCAGGAAGCAAGCCAATGTCCTCAGGAACAATTTGTGCTCTTAAGAAACCAAAGGTGGACCTTGAATTAACCCACACAATCCATGTGTTTTTCCAACCTTTTTCCAGGAGCCTGGATAAAGAGGGGCCTGATCTCCTCAGAAACTGGGCGGGGTCTGAAGATGGTAAATAGGGGTGGGGAGTGAGTGGGCAGCGCAGACTGAGGAGACCTGGGCAGGACTGGAATCCTTTCCAGGGGGAGTTTAGTGCTTGGACGCTGAATTCTAACAGGTCATCTCCTTCTCAGGTGCAGGGAGAGATTTTCTTGGAGTGGGGGAATTTTTATTTTCTGATTTCAAAATTAGCAAATTGTCTTGGATCCCAACAAGCTAGCAAGTATCGACAGGACCAGGAGCACGCTGGGATTCCACTGGGGGGTTCCCATGATCTAGTCTGCACCAGGGGCTTGTTAAACATGCAGGTGGCAGAGGCCGGCTCCAAGAATTTGGAATCTGTAGGTCAAGGTGGAAACAGGAATCTCATTTTTCAGTACAGTAAAAAACAAAACAAAACAAAACAAAAAATACATTTCTACAGGATACATGATGTGCTGTATTTATGGCAAGCAGTGAGAAATAAGTGATGTCACCTTTCTGAGCCTCAATCGCCCCATCTGTAAAATGGAGCTAATGATGTTTCACCCAGGGGAACAGCTGTGGGGACTGAATGAGCAAATTCACCCAAGCGCCCAGCACCTTGCCTACACGTTGTGCCCATGGAGGAGATAG
Organism: Vicugna pacos; assembly: GCF_048564905.1. Classification (NCBI taxonomy): domain Eukaryota; kingdom Metazoa; phylum Chordata; class Mammalia; order Artiodactyla; family Camelidae; genus Vicugna; species Vicugna pacos. The sequence continues at coordinate 17,932,123 of NC_133018.1, forward strand.
TTACCGTTTTTCTGCTGGCCTAGTCTTGACCCCTCTGTCCCCTTCTGCTTCCCAGCAGCCCACCTCCTACCCCAAACCAGCAGCCCTCTTGCAGACCTCATTGGGACTCAAAGCTGGGAGAAATTAAAAGCCCAGTAGGATCCCTTCAGATTCTACTAGCTGAGCAACCCAGGCAATTAAAGAATCTATTGGATTTAAATTCTGAGCAAATCAGATCTTTAAAAAAAAAGTCCCAAACTCTAAACCCCACTGAGGAGCTAAATCTGGTATCCCACAAAGCTATTTTTTAAAAAGTCCTTTGAGCAACAGCATTATTAAAAGGTCAGAGTTCTGTGTATTTGCATCTTGGGCTGCCCTATCCTCTCAAAGTGCTCAAGGTCAAGGGAGATGTTAAAAATACAGATTCCCCAGACAAATGCAAACTGAGGGACAATCACCAACAACTGGTCTAAACTTCAAAATGTCAAGGTCATGAATGACAATTAAAAAAAAAAGAAGCTGAGAATTGTTTCAGATTAAAAGGGACCAAAAAAAAAAAAAGACTAAAAAGCCCTGTGTGATTCTGGATTTTTTTTTTTAATGAGGGGGGAGGGACAATTAGGGAAATTTGTCACATACTATGGATTAGATAATAGTATTGCATCAATGCTAAGTATCTTGAATTTGATAACTACGGTGCAGTTATGTAAGAGAACTTCCTTGTTCTTAGGAGATAACACAGATAAAGAGGCATATTTACAGCTTCTCAAACGATTCAGAAAAAAAGTACTATCATATTTATTATATATGGAAAGAGAAAAACAAAGCAAATGGGGCAATGGGTATATGTGAATCTTTTGCACTATCCTTGCAACTTTTCCATTAAGAGTGGAATTATTTCTAAGTGAAAAGTTTTTTTAACTGTAGATTCCTGCCTCATATTCCCCCCTTCCTGGAGAGCCAGCTCTTTGGATCTTTGGAAGGACCCAAGAATCTGCATTTTTAGCAAGCTCGCCAGGGAATTCTGGCACACAGGAAGCCTGACTGTCATTGCAGCTCTGCAGAAAGCTGGGGCCTTCTTTCCCAGTCAGAGGGCAGAAGCGCAGCCCCTGCAGTTTTGACCTTCCTTTCCCCACCTGCTCTAGGCAACAATCAAGGAGCTACTAATTGAGGGTTTTGCAAACCAACAGCATGAGAAGTTTCTCCAGAATTTTGCCAAGAGCAGAGCTTGCTCTGAGCCTCTGGCCCACTTAGAACTACAGGACTTAAAATACAATTTGCTAAACACAATCTGCTGGGAAGGGGAGACAGAAGAAATAAAATGAGAGTAAAGAAGGAGCCTTCCAAGACAGGCTAAAGGGGCACCTGGGGAACCAGAGGGCTCCTGTGTGTGTTTCACCAGGGGTAATGACAACATCACTTGGCTTTAATCCTCCTTAATCATTTTCATTTGGAGACATTGACAGCAGCTGCCATTTCTTAACGCATGGGAGGCACCAACAGCTCAGCTCAGCGTTGGTGTTTAAGTATGCCAGGGGACTGTCTCACCAAGACAGGACTGCCTCTCACAAGTGTATCCTTGGAAAAAGTGACTACACCCCAAAAGGCAATTAGAAGGAAAACAACTTGGGCAGAAGAACAACCCAGACTCACCAGAGGCTTTCAAACTGCTTTGACCAGGACCCACAATAAGGAATACATTTGCATCACAATCTGGTTCACTCTAACACACACACACACACACACACACACACAAAATGACAGACGTGAAATGCTCCATCCTCATCCCAGGAAAGCTTTATTGCCCCAGCTTCTGGGAGTGCTGTCTGCAGAGAGCTTCCAGCTATCAGCCCCTTGGACCGAGTCCCTGCCTCATCTTCAGGGAGCCACTTTGCCCAAGGTCACCCCTCTTCCCTGAGGTGGTTCATGTACCATGAGGGCAGGATAAAAGCCTGCCCATCCTGGCCCAACTCAGAACAATTCTGAGGAGCCATTTTAACTCCTAGATTCCCTGTGGAGTTAGTCAAGGTCATTGCTGGACCTTCATCCCTGTTTGACCTCCCCTTGCCCACTCCTGTTTCTTTCCCCTTCCTTCCACAGAAGTTATCTCAGGGACGCCTCCTCCATAAACCTTCCAAACACTAAATTCTTTCTCAGGGTCTGCTTCCTTAGAGAATCCAAACTTGGACTCACATAATTAAAACAAGAGTTCTGCAGAAACAATATTTATCCTTTCTATGTGTTGTGCATTCTTATATTATCTATGTTATTTTATTTTTTTAAATGTTGGTTATGATCCAATAAATTGATTTCATGACTCAGCCATGGTTGAAAATGCTAATCTGGACTATGTGCATGAAGCATGGAGGATGGTCAGTGTGTCCTTTGGGCTGTCCTTAGCTGCAAGTAAAAGAATGCCTAACTAAACATGGATTAGATAATAGAGGTTTTCTTTTTACATAGCAACAGATTTGGCAATAAGTGGTTCCAGAGTTTGTTCATGACTCACACCTTCATCAGAGTCCCAGGTTCTTTCCATATTTCTTCTCCATTATCCTTGACATGTCAGCCATGTCTCCTCATAGTCACAAGATGGCTGCCATTGCTCCAGGTGTCATGTCCTTATACAACCACCTCCAAAGGGGTAGGAAGCATCACTTCACACATTTCTTTCAATTCAGGAAGAAAAAAATTCTGCAGAAGCCCAAGAGCAGACTTCCCCTTATTTCTCATTGGCCAGAACTGGGTCACTGTTTATGTCTAAATCAGTCTTTGCCATCCAATACCTAAAGTTCCACCAGCAAAGACAAAAAGTCCAGTGAAGTTTGGTAAATAACCAACAAGATCTGCCACAGCCCATGTCAGGTACTCCATTCAGCCCTTATTTCCTTCTAGAGTCCAATGTCAAAGACCCTGAGGTGGGGTCATTGATCTTTGGCAGATTCACAGCAATCTGACCACCACACTGCATCCCAGACCCATGCCACATGTCACTAGTTGATCATAGCAATCTTTCCCATGGAGCAGGTATGTGATCTCACAATATGTCCCAACAAAATACTCCGTGCACCTTTTAGAATTAAAACCTGAGATAAAATCTGGTTGTTGCCCTGGCCTTTAGACCAGAGGATAACAATAGGAGCTGATATAAGAGAGGATTAAGCAGTTGTTGCTCTGTATTTTCAGAACACTCTTCACTTGAAATATTTCTTCCTTCCCTTGGCCTATATAATCCCACTTGTCCCTCAAAGAGGTCCAACTCAAGCCTGACTCCTCAGGATGTCTCCCTGGGTATCCCAATCTTGGGTAACCCACTGATCAATCTTAACACCACTCGAAGTGGGATGACCAGACATTGTGTGCCTGCTGACGCGATGTAGAGGAAGTATCCCTAGGAAATATTCTTGCCAAAAAAACCAACCTGAATCAAATCCAGCCTCGAGATTAACTACCAATTTACAATGGGGACCAGCATTAAATGATGCATGGGATATAATTATCTAGAATGTAATGTAATGACACATGAATTATTAAAGTCTGGAATGTCAGAAACTAAAGAACCAATGACCTACTGTCTAACCCAGTAAATGACATTTTAAAAAGGAGCAGAAATTGTGTAAGATTTGTAGCAGTTATCTGTTTGCCACAATATTATTATGTAATGAGCCGTACTAGAACAGAGGGGTTTAAAATAACAATGTATTATTGTTCATAGGTTTGTTGTCAGATGGGCAGTTCTTCTGGGCTGGTCCAGCTTCATCTGATCTGGGCTGGGCTGGCTCATGCTTTTATGGTAAGCTGTCTGTAACACCCACCAGACACTCATTAATCTCTCTTTGTAACTGAATGAAAGCAGGTCTCAGGTTCCAGGGCCCTTGGCAGGAACAAGATACAGCAAGAATTTCATATCGTGGTTTGATTTTTATTGCATTTATGTTTTACTCTTACCTTCTCTGTACCTCGAGTGAGGCTGCTTTCCTATTTATGGATAGTGAAACCAAGTTCCCTTTTTAAATAAATGAAGGTCACAAAGAGTGAGTTTTAAGAGATTAAATCAATGATGTTACAGATGGTAAAACGTTTTGGCTGAAACTGTGAAGGTGGTGGTTCTCATTAAGGTCAGCTACCCTCCTCCAGGAAACAATTCTAAATCTCATTGGCTTTTTCTAATAAAGTTCTGTTTCTCAAGTCATAGCCCAGTGCAGGGCAGTGGGGACATCTGTTCCCCAGGGACCCACGCTCCTTCTAGCTAATGGCTCTGAGACCCTCTAGGCCTTGAAGTCCACCATTAGACCTTCTGCATTTAGCTGGCAGACTAGAGAAATGAAAACAAATCTTCAGTGTCACATGAAAGGATTTAGGGGCCAGGCCTGAACGTACACGCTTCACTTCAGCTCACGTTCTACTGGCTAGAACTTGTCACATAGTCCCGCCTCCAGCAAGACAGGCAGGAGATGTAGCCATAAGCTCGGGAAGAAGGGAGTTTGGTGAACATTTAGCATGACATTTGCCACAGCGGCCCTCAAATGACTGAAATTTGAGAAAAGTCACTCTAAAAAGATGAAGCCCAAACTCCTTAGCGTGGCACAGAAAGGACTTTAGGATCCTGGCTGTTGTGGTCAAGGTTCAACCAGAGAAGGGCGATGAACACTGTAGAGGAAAAGATTACAGGGACAAGACTGGACACATCACGGGAGCTGGTAGAGGATCTATTCAGTGGGCTTGTGTCTGCGTCACTGAAATCAGATGTCTAGGACGTGCTGGCATGAATGAGAGCGAGGATAAACTGGAACCTGGGGGGATGAACTTGGAGCCACAGGAACAGCTGAGAGGACCGATTGGCACCCGTGCCCCCAGTGCCTGGGGCCCTGCGTCAACCTTCAGAGCATAGAAAACATGGCTTTGGTTTCATGGCCACCTTCCAAAACTCACAAAGATTTCTCCTGTGGCCCGTGATAGCCAGAACCATACAGGGAAGGTAATCCTGGAAAACAGGTTCTAGCCCAGCTGGACCCTGTACAAGCCACTTCATGGATCCATGGGACACGCTCATCCCCTACCACCGCCCAGCTCACGCCTTCCACTCCAGCTACACCAACTGCAGTTGACCTTTGAACAACACGGGTTTGAACATCGAGTGTCTGTCTACTTATACATGAATGTTTTTCAGTATATACATGCTACAGCGCTACAGGATCCAAGATCGGTTAAATCTGCAGATGAGCACTGTGGATTCAGAGGGTCAACTGTAAAGTTATAGGCAAATTTTCAGCTGTGTGGGGGGTTAGGCACCCCTAGCCCTCAGGCTGTTCAAGGGTCAACTGTACTTGCATCCTTTCAACTATACCAGACGTTTCCTCACTTTATCCATGCTGTTCTGGCTCCCTGGGATGTTCTTTCCTGTTGTCATCTAATACCCACCTCTTCCTCAGCCTTCAAGATCTGGTCAGATGTCACCTCCTCCAGGAAGCCTTCCCAGACAGAGAGGGAGAGTGCTGGAGCCATAAATACGGGAAGAGGTTGTACAAAATGCCATGTGATCCATGTCCGTAAGCCTTGAAATCGTCCCTAAAGCTGCTAAATGCACTAAATGCTGAGTGTGACTTGATTTCTTTTCAAAAATAGCAGTGAGGCTGGGCTTCTCATCTGGGTTTGACTCACGGTGGAAATGAGACAGCTCACACAGGCACAAGAGCCCGGAGACAGGGAGAAGAATGGGGAAGAGAGAAGCAAGAGGGAATAAGATACAGGAATGGGCAGAAATTGTGGGGAGACATGATGCTGCCCCAGACTCGGAATTTGGGTCTATGATATTTACCCAGATCTCTAAAGGCAGAGGAACAACATGTTGTGCAGGTGTGGTAACTTGAATTATTGACCTCAAGTCTTCACTCCCTCCCTTCATATAGCCTTGAAGGGCCTGAGAGTGAGGCAAGTGTATTTCCCTGTCCTGTGGAGATTGGACTTGGACTTGGCCATACAGTATCTTTTATCAACCAGTAGAATGTAGGCAGAAGGGATGTGCTGAGCCAAGGTGGTAGGAAACCTTACATGTGTCTGTTCTCCCCCTTGCATTTCTGCTGTTCACCCCGAAGGAACATGCCTGAGCCATTGCTGAGCCAAAGAGGGTTAAAGACATGTAGAAGAAACATGTGGAATATACTCCAACTCATCTGCAGTCAGGAGCCAAGCCCCAGATGATTACTGCAGAGCTAGAGTTCACTCTAGACTAATGACCAAGAAAATAGATGTTTGCTGTTGTTGGTTTTAAATAGCTGAAGTGAGATATCATTCACATACCATAAAATTCACCCATTTAAATGGTACGATTCAATGGCTTTTTGGCAGATTCGCAGTTGTGCAACCATCACTTCAATCAATTTTAAGACATTTTCATCCACCCGAAAGGAAATCGCATATCCAATGCATTAGCGCCCTTTCCCCTGTTTGTTGTTACACAGTGTTATTGTGGCGATAGCTCACATATACACAGGTATGAGAAATGTGTCCAGTGTTAGCAATTTCAAGCAATTTCAAAATTTCACATTCTCCTTGCAGAAGTTCAGGATGAGAAAGGTTTGTGTGCACACATCCACAAAGACGTCCCTACACACATGCACACTATCATACACATGCTCAGACATACTTCCACGTCACACACGTCTACAAATGTATCACACACTCACATTCATAGACCCACACTCATTGTCACTAACACAAAGACTCATATAGACTCATGTGTACAAGCGTGTACAAATTACGAGCTTGTAGACACATTCACCCAGACAGCAATTTCCCAACCCCCAGTCATTCAAATGACTCATCACAATTTTTTCCATATCTGCATAGCACATATGCTTTTATTTCCTTAATTTTTTCTTTGAATGACTCATATTTTTATCTAAATAAATTGGTTTTTTTAAAAAAAAAGTGCTATAAATAGATGGTCCTCATCCTTCCCATATACTCTTGCCCCTTCTTTCCGCCACACCCAAACCTACCCATTATAAGCATAAGAGGGGGACTGAGCGCCACCTCCTCCAGGAAGTCCCCCTGACCATGCAGTAACATAGACCCTGCATTTAGAAGGACCTCCTGCTTACTTGAGTACTCTACTGTCAGTATTTGGGAATTTATAATAATTTATTAAGTATAATCATAATGTATTTTCATTTTGCACTGGGACCCACAAATTCTGTAGCCTCTTCTGTCCCTGACCACAGAGTATCCCAGCTTCTCCACTGAACTGTGAGCTGACCTAGGGGAGGCCACACATCACACAGCCCAGACCTCAGAGTCCAAACTGGTGGGAGTTTGTGTCTCAGCTCTATTTGCCAGCTGGGTAACCTTGGGCCAGCCTGCCCTGACATACAGAGCACCCAGGACAAGAGGCCAAACGGAGGCCCACAGGCCATGTGTCTAAAAATCTTCATGGTAAAAAATCAAGCTTACAAATTCTCAAATAAAATATATTCTTACCTTCTATTTTAATAAATATAACTTCATTAAAACAAAGTCAACAAATATGTGTAAAACTATGGCAAAATTTGTCTGAAAATTGGCAAAATATCAAAGATGACAGAATTAAATTATGATTGTGTATGTCTGGATGTTGTATTGATGTGCTAGTTATTTCTAAATGAATGATTCAGAAAGACATACGTAATTAATAAATTGCTATATAGTTATTCCACAAAATTTATTTTTCTTGCCTGCATTTTAGCAAAATCACTCATCATGCTGTTACAATCAAGACCTTTCCAGAATTTGTGTGCTATTGGCAGTAATAATCTAAAGGGATAAAAAAATTGAAATTATATCTAAGGACACAAAGCTTGAATATATTTTCATCCAAAATGTATACTAAATTTTCAAAAATTAACAAAATTATTTTAGATGTTTTATAAAGTTATTTTTCTTCTAAAGTATTTTATTCATCTTTTTCTGTTCAAATTAAATGATTTATTTAAAATCAAAAGGTAAAACACATGGTAAAATTAAAACAACATTTTAAAATAAACGGCTAAACTAAAGCTACAAATGTTAACTTTTAAATTTAATTAAATATCAATAAATATTTTTTAAAAATCTGCTAACAATCCTTGAGTTCAGTGTCTGGTAGTCATGAAAAGAAACATATCGCATTTCAAACATTTTACATCTAGATCTACATACATTCAAATTGAAGAGTAATATGAATCATTTAATATTTCAAAATGATCCTCTATTGCTGTGTTACTTACATGCTGTGTACCAAATTACTACACATTTAGCAATTTAAAACAAGACAGATTTACTGTCTCACAATTTCTAGATCAAAAATCCAGACTCAGCTTAGCTGAACCCTCTGCCTCAGAGCCTCTTAAAGGCTGCAAGCAAGACGTCTGTCAGGGCTGGGGTCTCAGCTGAGACTCAGCTGGGGAAGGACCTGCTTCCAAGCTCATGTGGCGGTTCAGGACTCAATTCTTTATGGGCTGCCAGACTGAGAATCTCAGCTCCTTTCTGGCTGTTGGCTGGAGACCATCCTCGGTTTCTTGCCATATGGGCCTCTCCATTAAAGCCAATAGGGAGAGTCTGCAAGCAAGCCTGTAGTTACAGCTTGTACAAGGGAATCACGCATATAAAATCCTATCAGCTTGGCTGTATTCTGTTGGTTAAAAGCAAGTCACAGTTCCTCCCTACACACAAGGGGGGAGGATGAATGTCAGAGGGGCACTGCATGCGAGAAGGTGAGAATCATGGGGGAGGGGCATTTTAGAGTCTGTCTCCCACAGTAGCCATGGGTGGTGCTTGCGAAGATTGCACAAATGTGTGAGTACCTCCAGAACCACAAACTGGAACACAAAGAGAAGTCTCAGAGTTCCTTATGCATTTATGCTATCAGAGAGGACGGAGTTAGCAAATTAATACATTGTATTTGCTCTTATCTAAGTGCTTCCAATTCTCAGATTATCTGCGCACTAGAACCAGAGCTAGAATGTTCATCTCCAGTGCAGGCAGCAGCACAACCTGCGAACCTTCACTGCATTCAGACAAGAAGTCACGGTGTAAGAGGCGTGGAGCAGCTTTTCCCGGGGGCCTGGAGGATGTTAATCAGGAGAGTGGATGTCTAGGATTACAAGTTGTTCTGTGACAGGCCTGGGTGCCAGACTCCAAGGGACAGACATCTCCATGTTTTTAAGAAATTCCTTGTTTGTGTATGCTTGTGATATTACGGACTGCCTGAGCATCCTAACATGGCAGCTGGATTTCCCCGAGAAAGAGTAATCCAAGAAAGAGAGAGCCAGCAAGGCGAAAGCCATAATGTCTCTTATGACCTAATCTTGGAATTCACACACCATCATTTCTGCAATATTCTTCATTCCTATTCCATGCGGGGGAGTTCTACACAAGGGTATTGTGGTCGGCAGAATTCTAAAGTAGCCCCCAAGACTCCCACCCCATGATGCGCATGCCCAGTAGAATCTCCTTCCCTTGAGTGTGAGCCGGACTTGTGAGTATATTGGGATGTCACTCTCATGCTTATGTTCCAATATTTGGCAGAGAGATTTTTGCAGATGTAATCAAGGACCCCCGATCAGTTGACTTTGAGTGATTCAAAAGGGAAAAATACAGTAGATGGCCTGACCTAATCAGATGAGCCCTTAAAAGAGATCAGAAAGATTTAAAGCAGAAAAAGAAAAAGAAAAAAGATTTCTCCTGCTGGCTTTGAAGAAGTAAATAACTATGTATGAACAACCTATGGAGAAGGCTGTTTAGCAGGGACCTGAGAAGAGCCTGTAAGAGCTGAGAGTGTTGCCCTGTCAACAGCTAACAAGACAACGGGGACCTTCATTATACAACCAGAAGGAAATGCAATCTGCCAGCAACCCATGAACTTGGAGGAGGACCCTGAGCCTCCGATGAGATTACACCACCCACTGACATTTTGATCTCAGCCTTGTGATACCCTGAAAGGAGAACTTCCGACCCACAGAAACTGTGAGAATAGGCAGGTGTTGTTCTAAGCTGCTAAATTTATGGTAATTTGTTACACAGCAGTCGAAAACTAACACCAGCGTGAATATCAGAAGGCAAGAATGATTGGGGGCCATCTTGGAGACTGGCTACCAAAACTTGATGTTGTTTAGACTTTTACTTTTGTTTTTTCTTGTTGGTGTCCACTTTTCTTCCCTCTCTCATGCATAACCTTCTTTACACTTCCCTCATTCACTCACCTCCTCCTCTTTTGATTCCTTCATTCCACAAACAATTCTGGATCCCCTACTCTGTTTGTGTCCAGTGCTGGCCACTGGGGACACAGAAGTGATCACATCCGTTCCAAGAGCTCCAGTCTGGAGCAGGACGCATTCCCTGGTATTTCTTCGCCTCCTTTTTTTTTTTTTTAATTGAGTTATAGTCAGTTTACAATGTTGTGTCCACTTCCAGTGCAGAGCGCCTTCGCCTCCTTAAGGCTACTCCCAGCATAACCCATATGTGTTCAGACCCCAGGATCTTCCAGAAACTAGTTCAACACATTGTTCTACCCCAAACCGCAGATGTAACCCCAAAGCATTGACATACAGCAGATTTTTCTGAATCTTCCAAGTAGAGACCAAGGATGATATTGTATCACGCATTACAAGCTAAATGTTATCAAATTTTATATTAAACTTCTCTCGTCACAAGCTCCATAATTCAGGGTGTCTTCTCCCAATCCTCCTCTGCTAAACATCTTTATTTTTCTGGGAAGTTCTTTTTTATTCTCATATCCCATCTGGCAAAACAAAAGCCTTGTGAGGATCAAAACCAGCGTGGGAGTGGGTGAGTGAGGGCTTTGCCTCCCTGGTTCTGCAGACAGCTCCACCCTAGCCCTTGTGACCTTGAATGAGGTACTTGCTGTCCCAGTTTCCTGGCCTGCATTCTAGTAAAGTCCCTAAGGGAAGAATGGAGGCTCGCTGGGGATCCCAGGCAGGCTTTTGAAGTTCTTGGAGAAAGGTGTTAGGTAAACAGCAATTCCAGGTAATGCTGTCTGAGGGCCTTCAGACTGGGGGCACTAGAACAGGTCAAAGGCCCTGTGGACAGGGTCTAAGATCTAGCTCCCGGAACACTGCTCCACAGGGCCCCGCTGGGTTTGAGGTTGAGCTGGTGCATGTCCTGGTCACCATTCTGGAAGCCAGCTCCCCTACCTCATCCTCATCATGCATCCTCAGCACCCTCATGTCTCTTAATGGGAGGGTCTGTGCTCACTCGCTCCTCATACACTCTCATCCAGTCTTGCGGCTTTAATGCCCTCCGTATGATGACTCGTCAGTCTCCTGCCCTGCCTTCTCCCCGGAGTTCCAGACTCAGTTTCCAGTTGCTAACTGATACATCCACTGGGATGTCTACTAGGCATAGCAAACTTCCTGGGTCCAAAATGAAACTCTGTTTCACCCTACCTCCTTCTCAGTGGCCCTCACAAAACCTACTGCTCCCCGACCTTGCCCATCTCGATAAATGGTTCCATCATCCTCCACCCAGTCACTCAAGCCAGAAGCCAAGGAATTATCTTTGATTCTTTTCTTTCTCCTATTACCCAACTATAATTCATCAGCAAATTTTGTTGGCTTTCCTTGCTAAATGTATCCCCAATCTGTTTTCTTCTCTTTGTCTCCATGGCTCCCACCTTGGTCCATGTCACTGCCATCTCAGGCCAGATGACCACAGTAGCCTCCTCCCTTTGCTCCCTGCTTCCTCTCCTGCAGCCTCACAGTCTATTCCCCATGCAGTAACCTGAGAAAATTCTACTCCCCTACCTAAACCCTCAAAGTCCTTATGTGGCTGAAAGGCCCCTGCATGATCTGACCCCTGCCTGCATCTTGAACTTCAACTCCTACCACTCTCCCTGCTGTAGCCTACTGGCATTCTTTCTGTTCCCTGAACACATCTTGATCCAACCTCAGGGGCTTTGCATGTGCTGCTTCCTCTGCCTGGAATCCTCTCCTCCCTACCACCTATCTGTATGGTTGGACCCTTCTTGCCATTCAGATCCCAGTCCAAAGATCACCTCCATATACATCCTGTCTTGTCCCCACCTAAAGTTGGCCCACACACCTCAATCTACTCAGTACCTCATCTTATTATCTTTCCTCCATAGTTCCTATTAATATTCAATTATCTTATTTTTGTTTGTTGAGTTGTCTTCCCCCACTAGAATTCCACTTTGAGAAGGCTGTCTGGTTCACAGTGCCATCTCTATGCCCAGACCAGTGCCTGATAAATAGGACCTGCCCAGGAAATCTCTCTCAAATTCACTCACTCATTCAATCAGTGCATATTTATTGAACACTTACTGCTTAATGACTTAGGGAGTCCTGGGGACAAGGGGAACCAAGATGTCTGATGTTAGTGGGTTCAAATTCAGGCCTCACCATCACCCAGCTTTGACCTCCTCTATTTGAGCCTGTTTCCTTGTCCATAAAATGGTATATATGGGAAGATTGTTACGAACTAACTTGTAAAAGCCTCCCAGACAATGTGGCACATAGTAGGTGCTCATTAAATGAGTACTTGCATACCATGACCAAGGGGGATCCTGTATGCTGGAAAATGTGGGCGCAGGCCTGGGAGCTCTGAGACAGCTGTGGAACATCTGGTTGCCCTCATGGGAGGAAGATCAAAAACAGATGTGGGCAGGAGGACCCTAAGGCCAACTGCTGACCCACTTGGCCACAGGAACAAGGGGGAAATGACCATAGACAAGCCAGGACAGCTTCTTGAAATAACAGACAGTGGGAACAGCCTCAGGGCCACAGGATGTCTCCTAGAGACCTTCCAGTTCCAGCCTCCAAGACTCCCAGTTATGCCAAGAAATATTTCTGGCTCTCAGAAGCCTGTGTCCCACCCAGCCAAACAAGGTGTCCGCTGGCCAGGGCCAGAGAGAGGTCTGGCAGGGTGTAAAAGATACCAGGCTTCTGGGCAAGTTTCGAAAATGGAAGTTGTCTTCCCTTTCAATAGAAAACCCTGCAGTTGCAAAAAAGAACGAGGATGCTCTTTTCTTTTTTTTTAAATGAAGGTACTGGGGATTGAACCCAGGACTCGTGCATGCTAAGCACATGCTCTACCACTGAGCTATTATCCTCTCCCCAAGGATGCACAGATATGAGTGGGCTCTAAGAGATGTTGTTGAGTAAAAATAGATGAATTTTAAAAGGATTTTTAAAAAGTGGCATGTACACGTGTCTGCTCGTGTATACTGCCACTATCTCTGGAAGGATGTGTAAGAAGTTAGTGATGGCAGTTTTCCTTCAGGAGTGGAATAAGTGGTTGAGGGATGGGATGGAAGACTTTTCACTAGAATGTCCTTTGCCCCATTTGAATATTAAATCACTTGAACCTAATACCTATTCAAAAATAAGTAGCTGAAATTTGAGAAAGAAAATGCAGCTGCCACCCACCCAGGGAAACTGCCTTGCCCCCGCCTCTTCCACCAAAGTGGGTGAGGGGGAGCACACTTCTTCCAGAGTGATCTATCTAAAAAGTAAACCTGGTTCTATTGCTCCTCTTCATGACCCATCTCTGTTTAAATCACCTTCAGTGACACACAGCTGAACATATCATATAACCTCCACACAGAGTATCTGTTGAAATGAGTGAGTAAATGAATAAATGCAAGAATGAACCAGATTATGTTCTATTTCTTGATCTTCATGTGTTGATATGGGAAAATGAAAAAAGTGAAAAAAAAAAGTTAAGTGAAAAAAGAATATTGCAGAATGTGAAGTCAAGAATGATCTTATTTTGATAATTGTATGTACATAAATTATATTGCACATTACATTTATATGTATTACATATTATATTTATTTTTACATAAATTATTTTATATATGTATGTATTATAAATATACATAAAATTATGTTGCATATTAGCATATCCATGTATATATCTCTATATATTAGTATATACATGTATATGGACGTGATTATTGGTCTATAAATGGGAAAAAAAATCTAGAAAGTCCTGAAACTTGCTGGTTCTTTGTCTTGATCTTAGAGGTGATTATACAGGTATAAAGATGGGTAAAAACTCATCAATCTGTACTTAAGAATTGCACATGTTCCTGTGTATAGTTATATCTCAATCTTTTAAAAGGAAAAAAGATACACCCCCAAGTATTATTAACTATCATCTCTTGAGACAGTTGGGTTTATGGGGACTTTGATTCCTAATGTGTATCTGAATATTTTACAATAAGCACCCAAGTATGAATCTTTTTGAAATGTATGTATTTTTAGTTCATTTTATTTCCGACTCTGTAGCTTCACATGCAAAGCCTTTCGCTTCTTTGACTGCCTCCGCCCTTCATTCCAACCACATCAAACTGCTTATGTTCCCCAGCGTGTCATGCTGTTTCTTACCTCCAGGCCTTTATCTTTGCTGCTCTCTCTTCCTGAGACACCCTCTCCCACTTCCTTGACTCCTCCCATCTACCTAAGTTCTTCTAGTCATTTATGTTTTAACTGAAATGTCACCTCTTCCAGGAAGCCTCCCTTGACCACTCCAGGCTGGGTCAAATGCTCTAGAAACACTTCAGAGTTGCTTCTGTCACAGTCTTGATTTGTCCATCTCACCCATCCAACCATGAGCTTCTTGAGGCAGAGATTGGAGTGACGTGGTCACAAGCTATAGAACATCTCTAGCCACCGGAAGCTGGAAGAGGCAAGGAAGGATCCTCCCCAGAGCCTCCAGAGGGAGTGCAGCAGCCCTCTAATACCTGGAATTCAGCCTGGTGATGCTGATTTCAGACTTCTGGCTTCCAGAAAGGTGAGAGAATAAATTTCTATTGTTTTAAGGCACCAACTTCATGATAACTTATGACTATGGTTCTAGGAAATGAACACAATTGGTACTTCCTTTCTGGAAGACAATTTGGCAAAACCAAATTATAAAACTGGTATATGCACAATGATGAATCAGTAATTTTCCTTAGGATAAGCCTTGAAAAAACACTTGCCCATGTCCACAAAGAGACATATCCAAGAACATCCCTTGCAGAATTGTTTACAATGACAAAACCTGGAAACAAGTCCCATGCTCATCCACAGGAGAATGGATAAACTATGGTATATTCACATAATGGACCCATGTGCAACAACAAGCATGGGTCTCTAGACCAGCTGAATCCCTGATTGGACCAGGCATGGCCACCTGATGCAAAGCTAGTCAACCCATTGGCTGGCCAGGAACCAATTAGAGTTTCTCTCTCAGAGGTTCCCAAATTTCTTCAGTTCCAGCTGTGTTTAGCATCTCCATCATTTTTTCACAGGAGCCCTAGGCCAAAAGAAATACCCAACAGCTTCTTTTATTGAGTAGTTAGATCCACAGCTTAATAAGTCTTCATGGCCTAACAATTTAGCTGACTTTGAAAAGGTAAGTTGAAAGAAAAAAGTTTTCATTTAATTCTTAAATCATCACAATTGCTATCTAATGGGATGTGCGTGCCTGTTGGGCACTGCACAAATTCTCAAACCTTGGAAGCAGATTGGACAACATCTTATTTCTTGTTCCCGTTGATTTTCAATAATTGCTTTTTATTACAGGAACCACGGAAAACCCATCTTGCAAGGATATGACATCACAGAAAAGAGCAGTGTACAGACTAATGCTGACACTGCCTTTAGCTTCCTTGAACTACCTTGGGCTAGCAATTCTCCAGGCATCTGAGAGATGTCAACTACCACTGTACTTGCCTTGAAAATGTAAAGTATTCTGTGTGCCCCTGTGAGTTTGCTGCAGAGCCCCAGGATGCCTTGGCATACAATTTGAAAATTGCTGCTCTAAAATACAAACTAAGAGAACTACTGAGGTGGTTAAGCAGTGGTGGAATCAGGAAAGGGTTTGGTGTGTCTGTGCTGAGGCACAAAAAATAATCAGAGAAAATCTATTTGCAGAGAGAAGAAGAAAAAAAAAAACCAAAATACAGAAAAGAAGCCAAGAGGCCCCACAAGGAGCAAAAAAGAAAGAGCAACCTCTTAATGCGGTAGTGCCTGCAATGCAACTCCGTGATCTTGCCCCAGAATTCATGTCTGACATTGAACTGATCTGTTGCCCTAAACCAGCTGGTCCCACAGTCTTTCCTGCATTCAGTGAATAGAGGCAGCTCCACCCTCTCAATTGCTCAGGCCAAAACTTTGGACCTTGACTCTAGTTCTTTCAAATCCCATGCCCAATTCGTTAGCAAATTCTGTCATTTCTTGCCTCCAACAAATCTCCAGGATCCGACCACTTCTCCCCACTTCCATGCTACTTGTCCAGCCACCGTTGCCCTCACTTGGACACAGCCATGGCCTTCTCACTGTTTCTGCTCGGTCTCTTCTCAACCCAGCAGATAGGAGGACTCCTCTTAAAATGCAATTCTGTTCTGGGCTCTAAACTCTCTCATGGCCCCCATCTTGCTCAGAGTCAAAGCCAAAGCCATTAACATGGCCTTGAGGCCCTACAGGAGGTGGTCTCCGGCGCCTCTGACCACGTCACCCGCTGCTCTGGCTCCTGTCCTCATTCCAGACCGTGGCAGACATCAGCAATAGATCACAGCATCCTTCCTCTCTGAGCTGTGGCCCAGAACTCCTTTTCACACAGCACTCTGGGAAGCCACTACATGGGAGCTGCAAGGGGATTTCCTTCCCTGTTCTAGCACTTTCTACACGGCAGTCGGCTCTGCACCTCACAGCATTCATCAAGAAGCCTCATTCTTGTCCCGAAACTTTTTTTTCCCCTCCTGTTAAAAAGAGAAGGCTGATGCTAGGTGTTTGTGGAAAGTAGATAAACCCTCACACGCTGTGTCTGGTGCTCCTCAGAATGTTCTGATGTTATAAGGAGAAAAGGGAAAAAAAAAAAAGAAAATAATTCCCCATTGGGGGAGCAATTACTTCTATTAAAAACATTTTTTAAAGCCCAGTCTTTCCTCTGAGAAGATTAATGTTTTGCATTAAGGCCTAACACAACACATTCTGACTCCCAGGATTTTTTGGCAGCACAGAAAATCCTGATGATTCTTTTTGAATGGTTTATTTTCTTTCTCTGTGTGCATCTCTGTCTCTCCCAGTCTCAATCTCTCTGTCTCTCTCTACCTCTGCCCTATTCTCCCCAGTGGGCCGGCAGCCCATCTCTTGATGTGAATCTATCTCTTTGAATATTTCTCCGTGTGTGTGTGTGTGTGTGTGTGTGTGTGTGTGTGTTTGTCTCTGTTTCTTTGTCTCCATCTCTGTGTGTGGATTTCATGTTCTCAGTCTTTGTCAGTTTCTCTCTCTAACTCTGTATATCTGCGTCAGACTTTGCAGAAACCTATTCCATCTTTCTACCTCCTCCTATGTTTGTGTCTCTGTCTCTACGCAAATTTCTCTTTCTTTACCGCTCTGTGTTTTTCCATCTCACTCCATCACCTTATTTGGGTTTCCTCTTCCTTTCTCTCTCTCTTCCTTCCACTTCCCATCTATCTGTCTGTCTGTCCCTTTGTCTATCTGTCTGTTTGTGTGTGTGTTTGTAAATGAATCTCTCTCTCTGTCTTTGCCCTTCAATCTCTCTCTCCCTCTGCTTTTTCCTCTTCCCGACCCCTTGCCTCCAATCCATTCCTATTTCTATTTTTTTCCTTCCGCTTATCCTCCTCTAGAGCCCTAAGGTTGGGTTCAGACAGCAAGACAGTGAATATAAAATGAAAAGTCACCCAGAGGTTTTCAGGCCACCAGATGGGCAACATATTTAGACAGAACAGCTGGATAATTTAACAACTTCCTTGTTTTCCCCAGAATGTCCTCTGCTGGGGCGTCGCAGACAGCATGTCTATGTGAGGACACACACGTGTATGCACCCATGTGTTCCCTCCTGGGACCCTGTGCACACATCACCATTCTCTCAGAGCTCCCACTTGGACCCTTTAATGTAAGCGGATTCAGATTTCTCTCCCTGCAGCGTCCCTCTTTTTCCTCCTCCTATGCAGTCTGGCTTAGACACATGGAGCTGTTTAAGACTCTCAAAGGCCTTCCACCTGTGTCCTGTGATCCTCATTGTGATCTCAGGAATGAGTGAGAAAATGAAGTACGAAGGGCTAAAGGAAGATCTAAAAGGGAAAGCTGGGAAGAAAACCCCCAAATGCAGAGCACAGTGTTATTCTTGGCCCCATTTTACAGAAGAAAAATACCGACAGGCAAACTCTGGGGCCCAGAAGCTCAACAGAACTAGTGCTGCAACCCAGAACTATTAGCTCTCAGCATGCAACTCGGCTCCCAGCATCTCAGACCAGCGAAACTGGAAAAGACTTCACCAGTGAATTAGGGTGGTGCAGGGGGCTTTGCCTCAGGCTCCTGCGTCAGACAGACGGCATGAGTTCAAATCCCTCCACTGGCACTTAGAAGCTGTGTGGCCTTGGGCAAGCGGTTTCAGCTCCCTCAGCCTCTGTTTCCTCATCTGTGGAAGGGAAATAATAATCGTATCTACCTCAGAGGGGCGTTGTGAAGTCCAGTGAAATTAGACATGTAAAATTCCTGGATGAATGGAAGTACTCAAAAAATGTATGTTGCTGTTGTTAATATTAGTATCAATATAACTGATGCCCAAGTTTACACAATCTAGTTAACGGCAGATCTAGACTTAGCATCCAGGTCTCCCAGCTCCCACTCCAGGGTATTTTCCCCCAAGAGAGTTTCCTGCTACCTGTCCCCACCGAAAATCTCATGTGATCGGACAGATGATTCCAGGAAATATCAAGAGGGAGTAGGGAAGGAAGACAGGGAAAAGAAGTTAATATTAAGGGTACAAATTACCACCGCAGGCAGCTGGGGATCTGGAGGCACACTGGAAGCTGTGTAGAACATGCCTCAGAGTGACCCCACCCAAGGGGAGGGAGCGGAGTATTTATTCTCCAACTACTGCCAGTCATTGGTTGAAGAATGCTCCCAGGGAACTTTAACTCCCTGGCACTTCTGATTTGCCCCCACACTTGCTCAGCCAGCCGTGGGGGACAAAGCCACGTCCAGGTGCCGGCAGTCAGCAGGTCCAGGACTAGAGGGAAGTGAATGAGGTGCCCAGGTTGCAAAATTTAAGGCAGCACTCACTCTCAGGGTTGTTCGAGGGCAAGGTGGGAAGTGTGAACCATCGGATTGTCTTGCACAGAGAGGTGACTGCTGAAAGGATATGGGGAAGGCACTGATAGCTTCTGCTAGAGGCTTTGCAGCCAAGGCTGCCTGGGTCTGAATCCTAGCTCCGCCACTCAAGGGCTACTTATTTAACTTTTCTGTAACTCAGCTTCCACATCTGTAAACTGGAACAATTACAGTGCTTGCTTCATAGGATTGTGCATGAGGACTACACAGGATGAGTCACATAAAACAAAGCTGGGCCTAAAATAAGCCTCCCATACACGTTAGCTCTGATGAAATTGCAATGAATGTTACAGTATACATATCCTGATGTCTTTTGAGGACTAAGGAAGCAAGTTGATCTGATAGTTAAGAAAAGGGCCTTCTGGAGTCAGGTACCTGAGGGTTCAAGTCTCCAGTCCACCCTTACTGTATGACCTTGGGCTAGTCACTTAACCTCTCTGGGCCTCAGATCCCCGATGTTTAAAATAAGTATTAAATAATAAAAAGCTTTATCACAACTAAAAAAAATTAAATAAAAATATGCATGCAAGATGCTTCTCTAAGCAGTCTGCCTGACTTGAAGTAAAATCTTAGCTGAGATTTTTGCATGTCCAATTTTCCATATGAGCAGGAAGTTGCTGCTCTGTTGGAGCAGCCAGGAAGATATAATTCACTGGGCAATATTTACTGCACAGTGCAAGTCACAAGACACTAAGATGGGAAATGAGGACTCTTAAAAAGAAGTGTTAACACTCTGCCTTGGCCCTTTTGGTGGACTGGAGTTCTTGCATTCCTCCCCCAGTAGAATCACACACTCACACCAACTGCTTTGCTTCTCCCACCAGTGGGCAGAGTAAACTTTCCAGCAGCCTTGAGATCATCCAATTTATAAGTCAATTCAAAAGAAGGCAGAGGGCAAAGTTAGGAAAACTTGGTCTTTGGTGACTCTGTGGCATTACAAGTCCTGGGCTGCCCACCCATGAACTTGTTTTAATGTGAAAGAAAAACAAACTAGTATGTGCAGAGTTTCTGTTTTTTGCAGCCAAAATTAATTCTATGGTGTCTGTCCTTTGTATTTTATTATTTTTTATGCTCTGGGCATGGCCCAGGGGGAGAACTGTGTTGTCTGGGGCGGGGGTTGCCCAGGAAATTCTCAAGTCCTACAAAGAGGAAACAATTTCCAGGCTGATTCCTGCAGAATTTTGCTGCCCTGTCCCCATCCTGGAGTCCAGCCCTCTTCTTATCTCTGTCACCTTGTCACCTGTCAAAGGGCTCCAACCGGGTGTGTCCTGATTTCTCTAAAGACGTGAAGGGGAGACTTGTATCAGTGTGGGATCGAGCCTGAGGGGTTGGAGCTGCCGGGATGTCAGGCAGGCCTTCTTCCCCTCCCCCTCTGCCCTGACCTCACCCGGCATTTGTACTCACAGGACACCTGTCCATCTTCCTGCCAGGCCCATTAATTAAGCAGCTGAGCCTTTATATCCTGACTGATGCTTTTTTTTTTTTGGCAGCACACGCCACAGCTGCCGAACAATTTTCAGAAATAATTTTCTGACTCAGCCAAAGATAGCCGGGTTGGAACCTTGGAGAAAGGAGGCCAACTGGTCCCTACAAGTTCGGCTACCATCTATTTCCCTACTCACCCATCCCCCTTTGCCCCCTTCTTCAGTGAACAACACCTCAGTTTTCCTCAGGACAGCCCCTGCCCCCGCCAATGGTTCTTTTGGTCTGGGTGATGGCAGCTCCACTTTGGTGACCCGGATGGTCGTGTGACCCAGGCCTGGCCCGTCAGAGCCCCACATGCCTTTGGCTGCAGTGATGGCCAACTCAGTTTGGACTACTGTGAGTCAGGTCAGGATTTTTTTTTCCAACTGTTTGGGAAAGGCTGGCTCCCTGCTCTGCTGGTCTTGGTGTTATGACAGTGGCAGCTGCTGGCAACCATCTTTCCACCCACAGAGCAACATTTAACTGGGAGAGTAGAGTTAGCACAAAGGGAAGCTGAAATGAGTGATGGGAGGAGTGGCAGAGAGAGACCTGCCCTGTTAGCATCATTTGAGCTCCTGGATCAAGCCACACCTGAATGTTTTCATTGTTCATGTACTTTTCATTCACATAAGCAATTAAATTTTCTGCTTAATCTACTTGGAGTTTGGTTTTCTGTTTCTTGCAAGTAAAAGTCCCAATCTTCTACCCCCCTTTCCCTCATTATATCACCATATAATATTCTGTATAGTTTACTTATTTATCTTGTCTATTGCATTCCCCTACCTCTCCCCAGTGCTGCACAAAGGAAGTATTTTTTATCTTTTTCTTTTGGTGGTGGGGAGTCTGTTTTGCTTACTGCCAAAACCCTAGAACGCAGAATAGTGCTTGGCACATGGCAGATGCTCAATAAATATTTATAATAGAAAAATAAAGAGGCCTGAATAGTCCTGACTTGGAATTTGCCCCCAACTTACAGATAAGGACACTGAGGCTGAGAAGTTTAGTGTATCCAGAGTGACTGGCCTAATTAATGGACAATCTAACATTTACACCGATCCTCCTGGCTCAAAGTCCACTGCTCTTACATTATATTGCACTGAAGTTCCCCTTATCACTCTGCAGATATTACAGTCACCATGACAACTATCATTTACTGAACTCTTGCTGCTGTGAAGGAAACTCTCAGCCCTCAATGTTGCCTTGTTGAATCTAACTCCCCAATCTCCACCAAAGTAGGTACCATCATCATCCAATTCATAGAGAAAAAAAACTGAGGTACACAGATGGGATTAATGCTCTTATAAAAGAGACCCTACAGAGCTCCCTCACCCCTTTAGCCATGTGAAGACACAGTGAGGAGACAGCCGTCTATGAAACAGGAAACAGGCTCTCAGCAGACTCCACCAACCTGCAGCACCTTGGACTGTCCAACCTCCAGAACTATGAGAAATACATGTTTGTTGTTTATAAGCCACTCAGTCTATGATATTTCTCATAGTAGCCTAAATAGACTGAGACATATGTATTATTACCTCATCAGAATATTAAATCAAAAGATAATTTAAAAATAAAAAAATTTAAAGAGCCAGGTATTCCAAAGCCAGAATTTTTCAAACTTATTCACAATGTTTGCAATGTGTTTATACCCTGTGTACTGTTACATATTTAACATGTTTAATCAACTTGCAATGTTTGTATTTAAAACCTATTTTAAGAAGAAAATGTTCATACATGGAATACCAGTGTCACTTGCTGTAAGTAGAAGATAAATGTAAATATAGATACTTAAATTCTCACAGGGTATTTTCACACCTAAAGGCTGGACCTGAGGTCTAATTTCTCTTTATTAAAAAGAGATTATCAGGGTTAGGAAACCACTAAGACTTATTAGCAACAACTGAGACTTTCTCCTTAAGGTAATCATTGCTTTAAATTAAAATATTAAATTACATTAGAAAGTAAATAACTGCTGTAAACCAAGGGTTGTTAGACCACGCCATGGGCTTGGCACATGTTTTTGTAAATAAAGTTTTATTGGCACACAGCTATGCCCAGTTATTTACATATTGTCTCTGATGCCTTCGGGTTACAATGGCAGAGTCAAATAATCCCAACAGAGATCATTTGACCCATGGAGTCAAAAATATCGATTATCTGGCCCTTTATGAAAAAAGTTTGTTGATCCCTGCTCTAAATCATGTCACACCCAAATTCTTTGGTGTAGATTTTTATCACCTTTCAATGGAAGCATCTCCTTGTAATAAAAAGCCCACAGCAATCTGAAAAGGTCAAATGCCATCCAGATGTGTTGAAGCAGACTCTTTAGATGCAAAAGCCTTCCCAGCTTTCTGAAGGCAACAGCCAGAAACGCCGTCCCCAGTGGGAGAAGAGCGGTGGGCCGAGCCCTTGTTTCTCACTCTGCTCCAGAAGTGGCATCTTCCCGTGGACTTTGCTGGGTGATGGAATTATGTATGATTTTATCCTTTCTATGTTTCTATATTTTCCAAATATTTGATGTATTGTATCAGTTTGCTTGGGCTATCATAACAAAGTACTGTCGACTGGGTGGTTTAAACAACAGAAATTTATTTTCTCACAAGTCCAAGATCCAGATGTCAGCAGGGTTGGTTTTTCCTGAGGTCTCTCCCCTTGGCTCTTCAATGGCCACCTTCTCCCTGTGTCTTCTCCTAGTCTTCCCTCTGTGTGGGTCTGTGTCCAAATTTCCTCTTCTTGTAAGGTCCTTGGTCATATTAGATTAAAGCCCACCCTAATGACCTCATTTTACCTTAATTACCTCTTTAAAGACCCTATCTCCAAACACAAATCACATTGAGGGACTAGGGGTTAGGACTTCAACATATGAATTTAGAGAAACACAGTTCAGCCCATAGCACATGTGTTAGTTGCATTACTTAAAAACGAGTAGACCCGCCTTTCTTGCTCCTTCGTGGTCTTCGGAGACGGCCCGCTCTCTGTCTACAGAGTGTGTACCTACTTTTACTTTAACCTGGGCACCCAACCCCACACCTCATGGTCTTTCTCTAGCTTTCTGAAACAGCCTATACACTATGTAGTATGTATCTCTCTACAGAAATCTATCTTTACTCAAAAAAAAAAAAGAGTAGTAGACTGCTAAATATTTTTAAAATGTGGACTAACAATCATAGGCAACACTTTAGCCTAAAACTTCTAATATGTAAATAATGTGTGTCCAATACTTTAAACATTCAAACAGCGCAGACAGTGACAAGAGGTTGTAGACACCTTCCTCTACTCAACCCACTCCCCGCTGTTGACAGTTTCTTGTGTATCCTTTCCAGAAATGTCCTCTACCTTCATGCTTTTTATTTTACACAGACAGGATTATGTTTTATGCACTGCTCTGCAACTTGCCCTTTTATACTGAACAATGAATAAATCATTGTCTATTTTCGAAGCAGTACATACATCTTATACCCCTAATCTCCATCTCAATGCCTGCTTCCAAAGAACCCAACTTGCAAACAAGTCAGTTGGAAGCAAATCTCAGACATTGTGTCATTTCACTCATAAATATTTCAGTAACTATCACCAAAAGATCAGGACTTTGTTTTTATTTTTAAACTTAACCTCAAGAACAATCAAACAAAAACCAGAGTAAGAATACAGGTGGCGGTTTGAAGAAGGGGGATGGTTAGTCTTTTAATTTTTATTTCATTTGATGATATTGCAATGCTGATTTGGGACTCTGGAAAACAAAATCAGTGAAGAGCCATTTGTTCCTCACCTCCATTCCTATCATCAAAATAAGCAAGGCTTTTCAAGCCCTAAGAATCCTGTTGGTGCTATTCCTTCCTTAGCCTGTAGAGCAGGGAGGCCAGAGTGTCCCAGGCCTGCTTTCTTACCCTGTAGTGATGGACACTCCTGGGCCAGACAGAAGGCTGCTCTGCCATATGGGATGCCGGTTGTTGCAAACAGAAATCTTTTTTTCTTGCAGCTGCTCAGGTAGATCTGGTCACAATGTTCCTATAAACCTCCAACAAGACAAATGTTATTCTCTGTTCTACAACTTTTTATCTCTACATGAATTTTAAAAAAAAGTTAGACCTTTAAAAGTCAGAGCTTTGAGCATGGGCTGTCCTGTATATTTCAGGCTCTAGGCAACATTATTTTATAGAAGATACAGAGCCAGCAGGACTAAGCACAGAGCACAAGGGTTGGAGCTAAGGGACTAGATCCAACATGGAGTCAGTTTTGTTCTTCTCTGTTAACAATGGCTTCAATTTATTTATTCGACAAAGTTCTACTGAGCATCTTGGATGTGCTAGGCCCTGGGAATATAGCAGTGAATCAAGCAGACAAATCCCTACCCACACAGGAGACAGAAAATGGACAATGACATAATACAGTGGCAGATAACGAAAAGTGACATGGAGAAAAACAGAACAAGGTAAGGGGAGAAAGGGTGATGGAGGCACTGGGGAGAGGGAGCTATTTTAGCCACGGTAGTCAGGGAAGGCCTCTGACAAGGTGATGGCTGAACAGAGACTTGAAGGAAGTGGGGGAGCAAATATCTGGGGTAAAGCATTTCTGTCCAAGGAACTGTTTCAAGATGGGTATGTGCTTGGCAGTTTTGAGGCACAGCAAGGAGGCCAGAGTAGCTGCCAGTGGCAAGGTGGGGAGGTGGTGGAGTCTGAAGCTTGAGATGTGATGCAGGGTCTCGCAGCCATGGTATGCCCCAGGCTCGTTCATGTGACTCCCAAGAGCTGGGTGATGTTGCCTTGGTAGCTTGAAATTGATCATGGTGAGAGTATTTAGAACCATGAAAACTGGCAAAGGCTATACCTCAGGGCTGGGTTTGTTTTTGTTTTTGTTTTTTGTATTTTGTTTTTGAGAACTGGCTTACCAGCACACCACTGCTTGCCATGGGCCACAGTCAGGGGTTTGGATTTTATTCCAAGTTTGACAGGAAGCCATTGGAGTCTTCAGAGCTGAGAGTGACATGATCATATTCCTGTTGCTAAGAGCTGGTTCCTGCCTGCTGGGTGGAGAAGAGACGGAAGGAAGACAAGAGTAGAAACAGTTTACTTTAAGTCCTCCAGGCCAGAGGTGATGGTGGCTTGAACTTGAAAGGGTTGGATTTGGGACATGTTTGGATTTGCTGTTAATGGGGGGTGTGGAGTGTGAGCAAAAGAGACGGCAATAAAGATACACCAGCGTCTATTGTGGCTCTTCTGTGTTCTGGTTATCCATTGCTGCATAACAAAACACCCCAAACTTAGTGGCTTAAAACAAGAACAGTCATTTCTTTAGCTGACAAATCTGTGATTTGGGAAGGGCTCTGTGGGAACAGCTCATCTTTGCTCAGGAGTGGAGGGAAGGGGGCTGGCAGGACTGCTTGATGCTGAGATCTTCTGAAAACTCCTCACTTGCGTGTCTGAGAGATAATGCTACCTGTTAACTGGGACCTCACCTAGGGCTGCACTACTGGGAACACTACTGGGACCCTCTGCATGTGGCCTTAGCTTCCTCACAGCACGGAGGCAGGGTTCCCAGAACCAGTGACCCAAGCGAGAGTGCTGGGGGAAGCAATACTACTTTTTCTCCCCAGCTTTATGGAGATGTTATTGACCTGGAACATATGTAAATCTAAGGTGTACAATGTGATGATTAGAGGGATATATGTGACTATTGTAAAATGAGTACCACAGTTAGATTAGTTAATGCTTTCATCCCTTCACATAATTACAACTTTGTATATGTGTGGTGATAGCATGTAAGATCTACTCTTAACAACTTTCAAGTATGTAGTGTAGTATTGTTGATTATAGTCACCATGCTCTGCATCGGAGTCCCAGGTCATATCCATCGCATAGCTGGGAGTTTGTCCCCTTTGACCAACATGTCCCCATCCCCTACCCCCAGCCCCTGGCAACCACCATTCTGCCTTCTATTTCTATGAGTTAGGCTTTTTTAGATTCAGCATATAAGTGAGAACATACAGGATTTGTCTTTCTCTGTCTGACGTATTTCAGGCCAGGAGACAATGGGATGGTATATATTATCTTTTAAGACCCAGCCTCGGAAGCCACATGGCATCACTTCCCCTATAGAGTTCCATCCAGACTCAAGGGTAGGGGCGGGGGGGGCACCTAGATTTCATCTCTTGATAAGTGAGTGGTAAAGGTTCTAGAAGAGCAAGTGGGACCGGAAATATTGTCATGACCAATTTTAGAAAATACAGCCTGCTACATAATATTTCAGGTTCCACGCTTAGCAGTCCACATACACTATTTCATTCAATCCTGCACTATCTTCACTTCACAAAACGGAGGCCTAGAGCTGTCACTTGCCCGAGGCTACTCAGCTACTCAGGGGAGGGGGCTGGAGTTTGATTCCAGGTAACAGGCAAATACCCGATGGAACAGATTTGGAAGTGGCAGAGAATGGCCTTTGGAGGTGAACCCAAAGTGGGGACAGCCAGCAGCGCAGAGCTGGCTGCTCTGAGCCCACACGCAACCCCTCTGCCCTCCCTAGGGTGAGCTTTCCTTTCCCAGCTAGCTCTAAGGCCCCAGCTTTACTGTAATTTCAGGACTATAAAGAGATGAGGTTTGAAGCACTCACAGGCAACAAAAGACAATTTACTCTGAGTCAGGCCCCGCCCTGGGAGGCTGCTCTGGTTTGGCTCTGGAGGGCCTGGAAATCTGGACAGAGCTTTCCTGCTGAGCTGGGTGGGGGCCAGTGTGTGGGCAGATGGGAAGTACTGGTGGAAAACATTTCAAGAACCCCTCACTGTGCCTCACAGCCTCAGCAAGGGAGCTGGAGCGCTGGGCATTCCAGACCATGCAGATCCGCAGATCCGAGATCCCCAGAAGGCTTCTAAGCCAAGCCATCAGCCACTTTATTGCGATCGATCGATTTCCTGGGAGAAAAGGCCAGGTCAGAACAGAAACCAAGATGGTCTCTAGGGGCCGATGATTTCTCTGCCCAGTGGCCTATCGTCAACTTCCGCTGCGGGCAGCTTTCAGTGGTTTTCCAGAGTCCTGGCAAGGAAGCCTTGATCTGGGGATGTGACCCCACAAAAATCCACAGAATAATATGGGGGAGGAGTGGCAGGGGGTGTCATAGAGTACATTTATTATTTTTTGTTTGTTTTTTGTGGTTCCCTTTTCTTATTATTTTGGAACGATCTCAAATTGTGTATGTTTTATTTTAAACCATCTCAGACATAAAAATGATCCAAACATTTTCCAAAAACTGGAAACCACCCAAATGCCTGTCAACAAGTGAATAGATAAACTTATTGTTATCTAGTCATACTATCCATATTATTCAGAAATAAAAAGAAATGGATTACTGACATACACAATATGTACGAATCTTAAAAACATTATGTTGAGGGGAAGAAACCAGACACAAAAAGAGCCCACTCTGCATGATTCCATTTATCCAAAACTCTAGAAAAGACCAGTCTAATCTATCATTGCAGATAGGAAATCAGTCGTTGCCTGGGACTGGGACTTGGGGGTAGAGGGAGACTGACTACCAAACGGTGTAGAGGAAATTTTGGGGGTGATGGAAGTGTTCTCTATCTTATTGGGGAGGTGGTTACATGAGTGTATTCACTGGTCAAAATTCACTGAACTACACACTTAAAATGGGTGTGTTTTATCGCATGTAAGTTGTATCCCAATGAAGTTGATTTTAAACACGTAATACAACGAACTCCCACCCGACCACCTTCCAATATAGGAAACAGAATATTAGAAAGAAAACTGTGCCTCCTGTGTCTCCCTACCCAATCTCTTCCTTTCTCCTTTCCTCCTAAATATAATGTGTTTCGTAAATGTGTCTTTGTATTTTCACTGCATGGAAACACTTTCCCAAAAGTCTTATGTGTCTTTCTCGTGTGTCTTTATACTTCTACTGTATGGGGTATATTCCTAAATTGGTATGTTTCAAACTGCTGGTTGCTACCCTTTAGTAGATTATGAAATCTATGTAGAGAGTCACAACCAGCATTTTAATAATAAGGATAGGATAGGATTAAAAAATAATTGGAGTATGTCTGGTGAAATTTCTGTTCAAGCTTTACATCTGTATATATGTGTACTCGGTTGAGACATTAAATATCTTTTTCACAGCACACTGTGGCCCCCCCACCAAAGTTTGAAAAACACTGTCCTAAATGTATGATATATTACGTCATTTTAACTTTTATGTAAATAGTATGGTACAGTCCTAATCCTTCCCCAGCTGGCTTTTGTTCACTTGACATTTGCTTCCAGATGCAACCATATTGATACATGTAGCTTGGTTTCATGCACTTCCATCTCTACATAAACATGCCACAAGTTATTTTCCCATCTTCCCATTATTGGATTTTTTTCCTTTTGCCAAATGGAACATTACAAAAAATAGCTATCTGTCACTATCAGCACCATTTCATTTTAGGAAGGATGTTTTAATATAAGTAAAATTGGAAAGCGTTTCTCTCACAGTCTTTTTAATGGAATAAATCTGGCTTTATAAAAATGCATTCCATTTGCCCCACCCACTGGGGGAGGGGTAAGATTGTTGTAGTTCCTTGTTGATTTTTAGTTTGTTTATAGTTTGTAAACTGATTTAAAAAACAAAACAAAACAAAACGCGATCCCCCATACAACAATCTCAGGCCAGCTGTGCTAGGGAAGGGGAGAGGAAGTGAGTAGAATGGAAAAGGGGTTTAAAGGGGGTCTCAGGTATAATACTTTATTTCTTTGTTACTAAGAAAAGTCTACATCAAATATGCCCAAATGTTAGCATTTTTTAACTCTGGAGTGTAAATGGGGTAATCCAAGCTTTGCTCTAAGCTTTAAACAGTTCATTAAAAATGTTTTCATCATCAACCAGAGTTAGGAAATTTCCACTATAGATAAGACAGGTAAAAGTTTGGGTTTTGTCGTTTAAAATCCAGAGCTGCCAGCTTGTCGATTTCCCCTGTGATGTGGGTGAAGTCATTTATCTTTGCTGGGTCTCACGTCCCTCATCTGAATAAAAGGGCTGTGTCAACCCAAACGTCCATCAACAAATAAATGGATAAACAAAGTGCGGTCTCTCCATACAACGGAATATGATTCAGCCATAAAAAGGAGTGAAGTACTGACACGTGCTACAATGTTGATGAACCTCCAAAACATAATGCTAAGTGAAAGAAAGCAGGCACAAAAGGTCACATAGTGTATGATTCTACTAGAAATATCCAGGTCAGACAAAGCCAGAGACAGGAAACAGATGGGTGGTGCCAGGAGCTGGGAGGAAGGAGGGACAGGGAGTAACTGCTTATAGGTACGGGGTTTCTTCAGGTGCGTGATGAAAATGATTTGGAACTAGATAGAGGTGTTGCTTGCATAACACTGTGAATGTACTAAACACCACTGAATTGTACAATGTAAAATGGTTAGTTTCATGTTGTATGAATTTCATCTCAATTCAAAAAGGTGGGAGGGGGAAGGCTTGTGCCTCCTAGAATTATTGAGGAGGAAATTAAAAAGAACACAGATGCACAGCTCCCAGCACGTGCCTGCACGATGCCATCATTGCTCAAATTGCCATCTCGCCTGTGGTGGGAGAAGGCGGGGCTGGGCGTATTAAGCCTGTTTCACCTACTAAGTCGAGTTAGTGACTTGCTCAAGGCCACACGGTGAGTCATGTGTGGACTCTGCACTAGAATTTGGCTTTTCCAATCTGTGAGTCCAGAATAACTTCTCTCCATGCTGTTTCTGCTACTTGATACCAGCATGGCACTTCATTGTTTATAAAGTATTTTTCCCCATGATTTTCTTTCGATTTTTATTTTTATTGAAGTATAGCTGATTTATATTGTGTTAGTTTCAAGTGTACAGCAAAGTGATTCAGTTATACATACACATATATACTCTTTTTCAGATTCTTTTCCACGATGGGTTATTAGCAGATATTGAGTATAGTTCCCTGTGCTCTACAGTAGGTCTTTGTTGTTTCTCTATTTTATGTATTGTGATCACCACATGATTTTCTAACACCCCTGGCTTCAGAGGCTCAGCATGACAGAGAGGTTGAAGGGCATGGCCTCTAGAGTTGGACAAATCTGGGTTCAAATCCAGGCTCTGTCACTTCTTAATTGTATGTCTTTGGAAAGTCACCTCTCTGAACCTTGTTTTCTCCATTTATATGGATAATAATGACCTACCCTATGCATTAAGCAGGAATAAAGATGGAAGATATGTAAAGCAAGGGTTAGGTCGATGCCTAGAACATAGTAAACTCTGAATAAATGGTGGCTATTAGCATTAGTAGTTGAGTTACCCTGGCAAAGCACTGAACACATGCTCTTCTGAAAGAAGGACAAAACAACTTCAAACAACTTGTCATAGGCCCCAGATGCTGCAAAGGTTCTCATCAAAGAGTGGGAGGGTGATTTTGACCTTCCAGGGGACATTTTTGGTGGTGCCTGGAAACATGTTTGAATGAATATTGGGGAAGAGGGGATGCTTCTGGCTTCTAGTGAGTAGAGGTCAGGGTGCTACCGAACATCCTAGATGCACAGGACAGCCCCACAACCGAGAATGAGGTGGCGCCAAATGTCAGCAGGGCCCAGGTTGAGAGGCTCTGCTCTAAAATGAGCCTCCCTTCGCCAGACTTAGTTGCAAACGACCGTGTAATCCACCCTCCAGATACTGGGACAACGTGCTGCTTTCCTGACCAAGGAGTGAGTCATTTTGTGAAGCTAAAGAACATTTAGCAAGGCGATAATGATCCTAATTTCTGTTGGGTAAGTCCAGATGGGAATATTTTGGGGGCCTTCTCAGACAGACAACACCCAACATCAACACAGATTCCATGAGGACCAAGGATGGTTTGAAAGACCCATCTGGATCCCCCCTTTTCAAAGAAGGCTTTTGGAAACATCCCAAAGAATGTGCTCTCCTGATCATGCATGAAAGGCCTTAAGCGCAGAGAATGGTACACAGTAAGCACTCAATAAATGCTAGCTATCATCCTCCTCCTCCTTCTCCTCCTCATTATTACTATGCTCTCCCCAGTTACACTGGAAGGTATAGTCTCACAACCACCTTCTGAGATGGGTGATACTGTCCCCATTTTGCAGATGAGGAAACTGAATCAGTGATGCCACATTTTTCATCAGATCCCTCCCTGACTTTACAGTCTTCCACTCCTCCTACCTATTGTCCATTTTCCTCACAGACACCAAAGGGATCTCTAAAAAATGAAATCTGATCTTATTTAGCAGAAGATGCTCTCTGACGTTATGTGATATTTTATGATCTAACATTTCTTTTTTGTTGTTGTTAGTACTAGGGATTGAACCCAGGACCTTGTGCATGTGCCCTACCACTGAGCTATACTCCCAGCCTCCTGATGCACCATTTATGACTTAAGTCTTGAAAAATTAAGAGTAATGCCATGGTTGCATAAGATGTTAATATTAAGGGGAAACTGAGTGAAAGGTATATGGGAAATCTTTATACTATTTTTGCAACTTCTCAGTAAATCTAGAATTATTTCAAAATAAAAACTTGTTTAAAAAAGAATCAGATCATGTTACTCCTTGGCCTAAAACCTAGTGATTTCCCATTCAGCTTAGAATAAAATCCAAATGTCTTCCTGTGGCTGACGAGGCCCTGAGTGATCTGGCCTTTGCCCATTTCTTCAACTTCCCCACCTAACACTCTCCCTCTCTTAGTCTGCACTCCAGCCACTCTGGTCTTCTTCCCATTCCTCCACCACTGGAAGATTGTTCCTGCCTCAGGGCCTTTGCACTTGCGATTTCCCTCTGTTGGGAATACTCTTCCCCAGTGCAGTTCTTCCCATAACTTTCTCTTACTCATCCTTCAGATTTTGATCCAAATGACAAATCCTCAGAGTCCCTCTCCTGTGTGGTCACATGACCCCTTCTAATTCTCTCACAAAACTCACGACCCTCTGAAATTAGCCTCTTCAGTGGTTTCTCTGTTCCTGTCTGTCACCTCCAGTAGACTGGGAGTCCCATGAGGACAGAGACTGGGCGGCTTTGCTCACTGCTATGTCCCCAGCTTCTCATACGGAGTAAGGCCTCAATAAACATTTGCCAAAAAAAATACCAGTGGCTGCGGGTAATACCACAGGACATTGAAATAAAGCTGTGAACTTTGTCAAAGTACTTTCACCCGTATGTCTTCCTATTGTTCCCTACTTTGCACAAAATCTCCAGAATATCCAGGCAGGTCCAGATTTGCTGGCAAACCTCATCAACAACATTTCTTTGAATCATTTAACAATAACTTGAATGCTCCTTAAATTGGGGGAAGGGAGTGGGAGGAGTTCATCCCCAACCTCCTAGAACAGAATTCCAAATTGTTGGCCTAGGGACAATTGTGGTCCATGGATACACGTTGTCAGCCTCACGCAGCGTTTTAGAGGAATCTGAGTTCATGACCAACTTTTTTTTTAAGTTGACTTATAGTCAGTTTACAATGTTATGTCGATTTCTGGTGTACAGAACAATTTTTCAGTCATGCCTGAATATACATATATTCATTTCCCTATTCTTTCTCACCACGACCAACTTTTAAAAATTGGAACATTTCACATAAAACTCCAGATGCCCAAGTTTTCCTGAAAACTGAGAGGTTCTGCCCACACTGGGTCCCAGTCTCCCACAGGGTCGCCAATGGCCTAGAGGTGGAAAGTGGCCACTCCTTTGACAGGGTGTGCACATCTCAGTGTACCACAGTCCCTACCCACCTGGGTTAATTCTCTCACATCAGCCTTTAGGCACTGGGATTCACCCTCAAAGTCTAAAGTATCCTTAGAAATACTGCTTTTCAAATATTTTGGCTACAGTCCTCTCCTGAAATCTTACATGGACACTCAATGTCTAAAGCAGATAACAATGATAATAGCTCATTTTGGTTGAGTGCTTACTGTGTGCCATGGTTTTGCGTCAGTTGATTCAAGGATTTGAGGACCAGAACCCCATCATCTTCAGGCCCCTAAGAAAGCTCTGTGGACCCAAGGAATACAGTTCAAAAAGTACATTTTAATCCTTCTCCTCACTTTACAGATAGGCAAACTAGAAGGGGGAAGGGATACTCCAGCTATTGGAACAGTTATCCTGCAAGTAAATGTTTGTCTGCTTGTCCCTAGGGAGGACACAAGTGTTGACAATGGCAGAAAAAAGGCCAATAGGGGATTCATTCTTTCCTCCTAGAGCCGTTTTCTGTTTTCCGGGAGCCGTTCAGGCCTACCCTGTGAGCTCATGCCACTCTCAGGCTTAGAGCCAACTCTCTTAGACACGTCCCAGCGAAACTGGACTCTGGAGGGGAGTTGCCCAGCAGAGAACGGCATGTGACGAGGCCCTCCTCATGTCTCCGTCCAGTCTGAAGTCCTCCTCCAGCCCTGATGTCAGCAGATATTAACACATCTGCTTCTTTGTATACGGAAAATCATGGTGCTCTCATTGTACGTAAAGACCCCTTTAGACCATTCCATTGGGTCCCACATTTGTTATGTGCCTAGTATGTGCCACAGTTGTGCTAGGCACTGGTAGTCACCGTAGGAACTTATTAAATGTGAACAAGGGCTTTGGTTTCTCTCTGTCCTGAGTTACAGACCTGACTGTAACTTACTAGCTATGTTACCTTCGGCAAACAACCTAGCCTTCTCTGCGTCTCACTTCATCTGCAAAATGGGTGTGATTGACAGGAATAGTCCATAATTCCTAGGACTGTCTTGGGGCTTCAGTGAGATAATTTTTGGCACAGAGAAAATGAGTGCAGTGTTTGTTTTTTCCCTCCACGAGCACTTATCAGAAGCTGATATTTTTATTTGCGTCTTTGTTTTTTGTCTGTCTGGCTGACTAGATGACTCTCCATGAGAGAAGGGCCTTGTCTTTCTTGCTTACGTGTTTCTCTGCCTGGAACAATGCCTGGCACAGAGTAGGTGCTCCATAAATATTTGTCTGATGAGTGAATCGCTGTCTTTCACATTCCTGCTCTAATTGCCACTGCCATGATGCGCCTTGAAGGAGCCCAAAGTCTAGTGGACTCCGGGGAGAGCCACCCTGACCTTGACAGACAGTTGTTCACAACAGAGCCGGGCATCCTACTGTTACCCACTGGGCTTTGTGCCCTGGACTGACAAATGACACTTGTGTCATCTGTTCTAGTGAACAGAGCTACAACATGGGAGAGTGAGTTGGTGACTGGGGACAGTGGAGTGGGCAGCTGAGCCAAACAGGGGAGCTCTGAAATCTTGAAGTCCCCATGCCAGCAGCAGGGAGGCCACAGGTCCCCTGCAAGGAGCCTGGCTGCCACCATGAGCCTGGGCCCCACCACTTCTTGGGCCCTGGGAGGACACCACTTCTGAGATTGAATGCTCGGGTGGCCAAATCAACACGATGGCATTTCGGCATGGGAATTCATGCATCCTGTATGCCTTGAGAAACAAAATTAATTTATCTGGGGTGAGGAGGGAGGCAAAGGGTTTTGCAAACTGTAAAGTGCTGCAGGAAAAAGCTTTTAAGTGAAAAGGTCAGGATCCAAGAGAGCAGATGTGTTTGCTGAGTGTAGGCTGCACTTTCAAACTCAGCTAAAGGCGACATGTAGTCCCCAGAGGTGGCACATTTTGGGGCCTCCTGAAGAGAGATGTACTTGGGAGAGACTGGGAAGCCGAGGGAAATGGGCCGAAGTTTCCTGGGGTGTCTGCAGAACCCAGGACTTCACCCCTGCAATGCCCGAGAGTGCAAACTCGCTAAGCTCCTCTGGCCTCGAGCTTCGAGCTCCAATCTGCAAATTCTCCCTTTATCTGCTGCACACTCGCTCACCTTCTGGCTGGAATCAGAGTAACCGTTCCTATACTTATGTAACTTCCCAAGTTCAAGAAAGATAAGCCAAAGATAGGGATAATGAAATTTTTTCAAGGGTGGATTAAAACAAAATTTTCCCCAAATGTAAGTTACAGAGTGCACAAAAAAAAAAAAGTACATAAAAATAACCATATTTCCGCCACTCAGAATGAATAACCTGTTAACATTTTTACTTATCTGGGAGGAGACTTTTTTTATTAGTCATCAAATAAACTCTTCCCTTCCCCGCAAATCCCAGTAAATCTGAATCCAAAAACATCAACCTACTTCTCTTTATTATTCTCCCTCTTGACCTCCTCTCCAGATTTATCTCAAGGGGGAATTCCAGGGCCCTCAAATGCTCTCCATGGGCAAGGTCTGAAAACTTCTAGCCCCACTGCCTAGCGTCCCACGGAGGCCGCAGTCCTCCGGCACGTAGTTGCACACTCCCCACATCCCGCGTGCAACTTTGCAACTCACGCTCCCGCCAGGGGGCCTATTTACTCGGCCAATTTGGCGGAAGGATTCCGCGCGCGATCGCAGTTACTCTCAACCGTCTCCTCCCCCTTCCCGCGCTCTGGCTCCGCCTCTTTCCTGAGTCCTGGCCCGCCCCCTCCCGCGCGGCCTACGGCCCATAAAGAAGTCCCGGCCGGGCCGCTGCACTCCCCGCGCGCATCCGTGCGCCGCCCGAGGCTGGCTAAGGAGTCGGCGGCCATTTTGTTCTTCTCGTGGTTCCAGTGGGGAGAGAAGGAGGAAGCAGGGAGCGGGGCGGTTGGGGGGGGACCCGCCGCGGCTTCTGCCACCGCCGCCACCACCACCTCTGTGCTCGTGGCGTGGGAAAGGAGGTGTGAATCCCGGGCGCGAGCCGGCGGCGGCGCCGCTGCGGGAGGGTCGGTGGTGGGAAGGCGATGGCGGATATAGATAAACTCAACATCGACAGCATCATCCAACGGCTGCTGGAAGGTGAAGGGGGCCGCAGGCGGGCTGAGGGAGGCGGGCGGCTCCGGGGACTCGCGGGGGAGGGGAATTTGGGGGGCCTATTGGGCTTGTAGCGTGGAGGGCAGTGAGTCCCGCGAGTTGGCCCGCGGGGCCGGGGCCAGCAGCCGGAGGGAGGCCGCCCGGGATCCCGCACTTGGCCCAACCTGCGGAACCTGTAGACTCCGTTCATTCATTGGAAGAGGGTGCAGCCTTCCTCCTGGCCATAAAATTTTAAAAATTCGCTCCCCACCCCCACGTTTCCGGTACGTACCCCTATGCGCCCCACAAACCGGACAAATCTTTGTAGGAGAGAAGGTTGGGGGCCCCAGTCTAACCTGCAGGACTGAGTGTGCCGAACTTTCTGGTACTCGTCCTCTCGGAAAGCAGTTAGTTGGGGATATGGATTCCACAGGGCTTGAGGGTTTCTTTCCTATCCTGTCCATGTTAAATTTTTTGTGAGGCTGGAGGTCGAGGGGTCCATTTATTGTTACTTGGTGACGAACGTTTGTATCTCAAGGGGATGTTGAAACCCTTCTCCTGCCCTCCCAAATACTCTTTTTAAGTTGTCCTTGTCTTGAAAAAAGGTCTCCGCGCTCTTTTCTGAATGTGCTTCTGAACAGGAAACCAGCGATGGTGACAGTTTCGTTAGGATCTTTCCAGTGTGCCAGGCTCTGTGTTAAGCACTTTGCGTTCATCTGATAAATACAGTCATAATAATAGCCAGCCCTCCTAAAGCGCTTACTATGTGTCAGGTATTTTTGGAGCACTTTTACACAGATTTCATGTAATTCTCCCAACAACTTTACGAGGTAGGTGCTGTTACTTTTTCCTGTTTTTCAGAGGAAACTAAGGCACACAGAAATGAAGTCACTTGATCAGAGTCACACAGTTAGAATCAGGTTTGAAACCCAGGCAGCCAGGAGCTAGAACTCTCAGTTCACCCTATGTGTGAAGGAAGGAGATGTCTAGTGATTAAGTAAAGGTTAAGGTGAAGCTTTAATTTTGGCTGATCTAAGACTCCTGACGTGCCTGGCAATTGACTCTTATTGATGTGGGAGACATTTGAAGTTCGGATTTTAAAGAGGACGCTTAAGTGAACCCCCCATCACCACCCCTCCCGAATTCCAGAGGCTACTAATTCTGAAGTCTAATTACAAACTTGGGAAGAATTCAAATACCTTTCTTGATTTGGGTACTGGGTGATACAGATTTGGCTGAGTTTGAGCTGTTTTTTTGCCTCTTACACTGTTGTAAAATGTTGTTGGACTAGAAATGCTCGGAGAGATGGAGTCCATAGTGTGAACGATTGGACAGCTCTGGTAGTAGAATTTGCAGATCTTCTGATTAAGTCATTGGAATGAACTCTTGAAAATGTCTTTTCTTAATCTGTGGAGGGTGTTTTATAGTTTTCTCAAAAGAAAAACCCATTAAATAGCCCCCTGAAATGTTTTTCGTTTGTGGGTGAAAACCTTGTTATTCATTAAATCCCTGGCATTTATTATAAGAACTGCAGTTTTAATACTAGTTAATACAGTTCTCTAATACATATGCGGCAGCAGTGGGCCAGAGACAGATTAAAACAGTTTGCAGTAAGGAACTTAAAATTTTTTTCATTCAGAAATTGTAAATTGTGTATATTTATGCAGGGACCTATGTGGCTGATAAGGGGTGGGCTTCATTTCGTTGAGAAAGTAGGGAAAAATGGAACCTGTGGATTACAAACATTAGAATTTTAAGATTAGTTAAGTCTTGTTAAGGTCTGGGTTGCACATAACTCTTGGATTCATATATCATCTTGTTAATATTAATCTTATTCTAAGAAATTTGCTTTGATAAACTTGGATCATCTAAAATGAGATTAATCATTGTTAATAGTTTTTTAAACTTTAAATTAAAAATTAATGTAATGAAGCAGTGTGTGTTAATGCTTCAGAAATAAGCTAGCTGCTCAAAATACTTAATACGAAATACTTAATTTTTTTCTCATCAATATTAAATTGCCAGAAAACAGTTGAAAATGATCCATTGAGGATCAAGGTAGAAGATGTTAATAAGTTTTGTGATTTTTTTTTTTAATGCTCCACGATCTTTTTTCTCTTAAGAATTTCAGTTAAGATTTAAGTATATCTGAAAGTGAGGGAATGTAAGTTTTGTGAACTTGTTAGAATTTTTTACATGTTAGGAATTGTCTCCTCTTTTAGGGTAGAGGATTGTGCAAGCTAGTTGAGAAGTAGCTTGGTAACAGTACTAAAAAGACAAAAGTGAAGTCTTAATTAAGAAAACACCATGTTGGTTTTAGATTTTAGTCACTACAGCTTTGCACTTCTTTCCTACTCTAAACTTGTAGTTTTTCCTTAAGGAGGCATCACTTCTGCAACCCACCATGGAAAGTCTGTCTTGGGGGTGATAAAACCTTAAGGTTGTTACTCCTTTGTATTACTAGTGTTCAGTTATTTAAAAGACCTCACAGTAAAACTTTGGATTTAGAAAATAAACCAGCTGTTGATTTCTCTTAATTCCTACCTTGTGGGAGAAACGTGAGATTAGATGCGAATTTACTTTGTAAGCGAAGAAGTGGTGATGATGAACAATTTTCTTGCAAAGCAGGCATTTGTAACTTATTTTCACACCCTGATTTGCGAGAAGCATCTTGGCTTTGAAGATGGCCGTTGTCAAACTGCACGACTGTGCCAGGCTCTGCACAATTGCTTGTGTTGCTTTAGTAATTTAAATGTGACCTCTGCTTTTGCTCTCAAGAACTGTTTACTAATTCAGTCCTTTGATTTGTAAAAGTAAACTGTGTGTTTAGCTTTTCGGTGTAATATGAATGTATTTATATTCTAATGTTGAAAAGACAGTGGTCTCTGGACCTGAAGAAAATAAAGGACAAACATAAGGGCAAAAAAAAAAAATCTTGAAGTACTGACCAAGGAAAGCAAAAGTAATCTTTCCTAATGAGACCTCTGCCATTATTTTTTCTTCACATGTCAGGTAATTTTAACAATTAGAGGCTTTCCTTGGGATCAACTATCATATCAGCTATATCAGCTATAATATATCATATTATATAAAGACAGTAATAACATGAAAGTTGTGTTACTAGTTCCCTAACTGGCAAGAATTCTGTCAGTTGTATGCTGCATCCTCTCCTGTAAGGAAAGAAAGCTCTGTTAGAGCAGTAATCTGCAGTCTGCAGCTTGCACCAGACCTAAACCACAGCATGGAAAGGATTACTCTCCTTGGGCCTGCAGTGCCCCCTTGCCTGTCAGTAGTAGCAGGAGACAGTGAAATCTAACCGAATGGTGTGTGTCATTCTGTTGTGTTTGAGGGAATGTTAGCCTTGGCTGCAGGCGGCCAGGCTTTCCTTCTCCAAGCTGGGCAAAGGGGTGCAGTGCTGGGCCATGTGTTAGGCGCCCGTCCATAGTTGAAGTTGGCTAGATTGTTTCATGCATCTTTGAAACTGCAGTCCTACAATGGCCAGTTCTGGAAAAGCATGTGCCAGTGCCAGGGAGTCTTCTTGACCAGGTGCGGATTACTGATCTTGAAGCAGGGAAAATGATACACAACCTGGATCGTGTATTTAATTTACAGTCGAGGGTATTAGTAGACCTTAAAGATCAAAATGTGAAGAAGATAATATTCTGGTATGAATTGCTTTGTAAATGAGGAAACTGGAGAGTCTTATTCAAGAATAGTACAGGAGGTTCAGTCCCTTTGGAGTTTACAGAATTCTGGGACAAATTAGTGAGCTTTGCTTAGCGAGCTTGATGATTATCTGAAATCTCCGGTTTCTCCACTACTCTGGGATTGACTGGTATCCCTCATCTAGAGGAAAGTGTATGTCACTGATATTAAGGCTTATGAAAATGAAAACCACTCATAAACGTAGGGTCAGATGTCGACGTCTAATCAGTGGTATTTTATCAAAATAGGTAGTTAGACTATTGAGAATTAAACACTTTTCAATAAATTGGTGTCACTCAGTATGGAAAACTTGAAGTTCTTTATAGAGAGCAGTAGCAGTGTTTTGCAGCTATATCCTGATTATCTGCCTTGAGAAATGCCCAAACACCAGCAGTTAGGAAAGTCAAGATGGAGGAGAGGGCGATGGTGTGGAAATTAAGATGGTCAGAAAGTGGACGTCTTCCTGCTGGTGACTTTGCAGTGAAACCAAGTGATTGTTGATTAACATTTTTGTGGCTTACATTTTTTGTGGAAAAGAACTCAGTTGTTTGTGAGAAAGTTTTAATGTTACAAATACATTCACTTTTTTTGTTTTTGTTGGAGGTTT
Organism: Vicugna pacos; assembly: GCF_048564905.1. Taxonomy (NCBI): domain Eukaryota; kingdom Metazoa; phylum Chordata; class Mammalia; order Artiodactyla; family Camelidae; genus Vicugna; species Vicugna pacos. The sequence goes on from NC_133018.1 coordinate 17,972,801, forward strand.
TATTTCCCTACATCTGTCAAATATTGTGAGGTTATTGATTTTGTCACTGAAATGAATGCGATGTGGCATATTCTTAAGATTACCACCTACTTTAATAGGATTATCTTATTAGCAAAATCTCTGTTGACTTATTTTTATACTGGTTGTGCCAATCTTAGGTTTTAAATCTTGATTATAATTCAACTGAGGCTTTTTTAGTGGGTATGCTGTTGCTTTACTGTGACCTTCTTTCAACAATTAAAGGGCAAAAAGAATACTTTTTTATTCCTCATAAATAATCCCAAAGTAGTCTTAAATTTCCTTCCATAATTCTCATCTCTGCTATGTTGACAGTCTGTCAGAAAAGTTAATGTTGCTTTGTGAAAAAAATCTGGCATTATGCATAATCACTATTGGCAGCCTTTTATTATTTCAAGTTTTTACCGTTTATTTTCAATAAAATTGCGTGCAAGTTTTTATCATGTGCTCATGTTAGTGATTTGCCAGATAAATAGATCAGATAAGTTGGAACGGAACAGTCTTTGCTGGTAACAGCCGTAATGCGTTTTTTCTGAATCTGCCATTTTAGCCAAATAAAGAAAAGCTTTTACTCAAAAGTGTTGACGATTTTAATATCTCGATCACTAACCTACATATGTTCACAGTGCCTACTGATTTTATTTCTATGCAATGCCTAACAGTTGGATTTATGAGGAACATTCTACCTGGAAAATGATATTCTCATTTGTTAGAGTATTTTGGATTCCTTTGGCAGTTGTTGAAATAATTTATACGTACTCCTTGAACTGCTACTTAGGAAGGTACCATGAGGAGACAACTTGACTGTCCCCTCCACGGTGTCCTTTTTGTGTAGGTTTCTCTCATCATGCACAGGGCACAGTGAGAGTTCTAACCTTGAAGTAAGTATTGACTGATGTTACTGAGCAGAGCTGTGTTGTTTGCATTTTACTTTGTAGCTAATAGCCTTAAGATAGATATTCAAGCCTTTGTCTTTTTAATGGCATTGAAGATGTTATCCCTCAGACAGACTTTCAGTTTTACAGTTTTTATGGGGGGATAGTTCTGGCTATAGCGTTCTTAACCATCTGCAGTTACCTAGTTTAGTTTGTCTTACTTCCTGTGTCCTCCACTAGAATATGAGCCTCTTGAGAAGAAGAACAAGGTTTTAGTCTATCCCGTTGCCAGAATGTCCCCAGGATCCAACACAGGGTCTGGCATATAGTGGGTGGCTAGCAACTATTTTGTTCAATGTTTGAAGCATGGTAAATGAGTTTGGATAGTCTGCACAGACAGATTACATCATTTAGTTCTTACTTAGTACTTCCCATTTGTAAGGAAGGATGCCTTATGATTTTATATCCCATATCAAATATTTTTTAGGGAGCAATGACTGTATATTGGAGTTTCAGTAGTTTGTCCTGTAAAAACTCCTTTGGTTTAGAAGTTTAATGAAGAATATGTTGTTAATGAAAGAGTGATCGGGTAGAAGCACCACTTTAGACCTAGAGTCAGTCAGGGCCTGATGTCCTTAAAAACTCTGACCTTGTACTGAGTCATTGAACCTCTTCCAACACAGAGAAGTGACAGTGTCTAACTTCATGGGATTGTTATGAGTATTAAATGGCAAAATTGAATGGTGTAAAGCCTCTTAGCACAGTACATGGGAAGTGCTCGGTACGTGTTAGTAGCTACAACTAATAAATTTATTTGATGGACACTGAAAATAGTGAAGTAGAGTTTTATGCTATTGGCTAATAGGCCATTTTAAAGAAATGTCTACAGTGTTCATTCACTTGGACTGCCAAAACCCTTTTTGAAATCTTTATCTTCCATTAGATAACTTACCTTCAGCTTGAAACTTAAGAGTAATCCTAAATTTTCACAACTAGAAAAATACTCTAGTAAGACCTATAGGAAAAGGAAAATGACACTGTTGCTTTGTAATTTTAAAGCACAGACACAAATTTTGTTACTGTTTTTAGCTTATCAAAGATACATTGTCTGGAATGCATGTTAATTGTAATGTCACAAATCAACAGTGCTTAGAGATTTATCCAGACTTCGTTCATGCAACATATTTTGAGCACCTGCCATATACTGACCACAGGCATGTACACCACAGACCAAGTGGTGTGGTCATGGGGTTTACATTCTACCAGGAGGTCCAGAAGAATGGGTGGAAGCGAGCTGGCAGCTGTAATACACACTATGTACTGGGCAGTGACGGGTGTTGAGCATTTCAGGAAGAGTAAAGCAGGCTTGTTGAGGGGAGAGGAGATGGATAGGAGATGAGTAAGAGAGCTTTTTGAGGTGATATCTAAGCAGTCTCGAAAGACGAGCAGGTATTTGCCAGTTGGTAGAAGATGGTTTTGGCAGAGTTTCTAATTTCATAATTTTATTCCTTAAGCTAATTGTAGGGAATTTAAGAAGCTTTGGGACCATGTGTTGTTTTTAATGAGCGCTGTTCATCAAAAATCTTGATTTGTTCTGGAAAAACTGCATTTAATCCTCACTCCACATTAAGGGTATATTAAATCGCTTTTTACTAGTCTCTGCACTCCTACTCAGGACAAACAGAAAAACAGAAGAGAGCTAAAACTACCATGAACTATGTCTCAAGGTGGTGGTGGGAAGCCTGCCAAACAGTAAAAATTTGTATTAGCATTGGTTTAATCTGATGGCATTGGTGAAATATGGCAGCATTCATACTTAAAGTATAGCCTGTGTTCCTTACAGGTGTCCGTCAGCGCATACTCTCCTGAGAGACTTAGGGTGCGCTCTTCACTTACAAGTGTGGGGCTCTGCTGAAAAAGATTCAGGTTGAAAGCAGAAGCGTCCAGGAGTCCCCGAGCCAAAAATAAAGTTTCTGGCTGCGTGGTCGGCCCCAGCTTCTGGCTGACTTGTGGTAAAGTCACTGATGTTTGGGGTTTTCTGGCCAGGGAAGCAGGGCTCCCACTATCTTTCAACCGGGAGTGTTTCTTACGTTCTTTCCTATGTGTGTCTAGAGAGAAAAAATTGCTGTGGTTCTGGGGGAAAGACTTTTGTTTTATAGACTGCTTAGTCGCTGTTGTATTATTATACGTGTCTGTTTCGCATCTTCCGTCAAAGGTTATCCTTACTATGCTTGGCCTCTGATTGCTTCTTGTTTCTTAATATTCTGATCAGAATGAGACTGGCAGTCATTTAGTTCAGTTTACATATTTTGGGGTCTAAAGAGGTGATTTGCCCAAAGCTATGAAACCGATACAGAAGCGTGGGGCTTCAGGCACCCAGTCCAGCGTGCTCTCAACATTTTCTCTTCGTTGTGCCTTTCAGGAGTTTGCCTCTTCCCTTGTGTCACCCTTTCTTGTTTATTATCTTTCATTGAAAAAAAAATACCCTTCTACACAGCATTCCATTTCTGCTCAAAACTTGTTTCTTCAGAGAATTCAGGGTTTCAGTGGCTATTCAGATTGAAGGATGGCTTTGCCTAAGACAGTATTTCTCAAACTTGGACACAGTCCCTTTTAATGGAAGAAAATTCTTAACAGACATCAGGGTTTTTTTACTTATAATTTTAATTACTCTGTAATTTTACTAACATATTTACAGAACAAAGCTAGATAAAAACCAGTTAAACCTATTGCTCTTGTTCAGCTATTAGGCTAAGTGATTTTGTCATTTAAATACAAACAAGGCCTCCACAACTGATAAAATTTAAATTGACAACATTGATTTAATCTGTATCATGGTTTTGCTGAAACGAAATCACTTTATATTAGGTTTAAAGGTGGAAAGATGTAGCCTTACATTCTATATTTTGTCTGGTCCTGTGTTTTTGCTTTAATTCTAATTCAGAGAATTCCTGCTTTCATAAATCTTTTACACAGAACATGTGTTAAGACTTTGATTTCAAATTGATGATAATCAGTCCCGGTATTTAACCACTGTGCCAGCAAGCAGGCCAGTTCATAACTATAAAATTAAGGTGAATTTTGCAATTCAGTGCTATATTTGTTATGTATTTAATGAGTGTCTAATCTGTTATAACTGGGATCAAAACAAAATTTTATTTCCTACTGCTTCCTACCTGCTGATGAATGCCTTGTTAGAAACCCAGAGGATATGTTGTACTTCACTTTGATAGTAGAACTCAGTGCTCTGATGCAGGCACTTGTGAGTATAGGACGCCTGGTGCTGTGCCATGATGTCTGTCTCCCTTTTCTTGATTTTAATCTGTTCAGATTTCTAGGAAACCTCTTTCTCACAGCACGCGCTGACTTCCTTTGCCCTGTACAGGCATGATTGTATTCACAAGTGCAGGCCCAGAAATTGTACAGCAAGATACACAGAACAAGTGTACAATGTGTTTTAATGAAATGAAAACAACACTTAAGTGTTTTCATAGGATAAATCTGGGACCCTTGTGAAAAACCCTGATTTGGGGGATGGATTCTGAACATTTCCAGTCTCATATTTTAAAACAAGGAATTCTTAGGACCAACTCAGTAACATGACAATCTCTGCAGTCTCCTGCTGTACAGATACAAATTCATTGTAACGCTGAAGAAAAGACAAGACAGAGGCAAAAAGTGCTGGCCTGGTTGACAGGTTGTAGGTGAACAAGGCTGATTGTTTGGCTTGGATGCAGAAGCCAAGATTGGAGCTGTGCCCACGGGGAGTCTGATTTCAGCAAGCATTGAAAGGAAGACGTTTCTGGCAGTGTTCGTGCACAGGGGGGCCGACCCCTGGTTCAGGATACTGTAAAGAAATCTTGACTTGGTGTAGAAAATGCAACTAAATAATCTCTGAAATCTGTCTAAGATTTTGAGATTCTAATTTGATATTAAAATCATGGGTTTTTTTTAAGTGTCATGAAAATAAAGCCCAGCCAGAAAAGCTAGTTAAACTAAATTTTTGCCTCCTTTTTATTTAAAACTTGTATCTTTTCAGATATTTTTAGTTTTTATGTTAAATCTTACTTTGACTTCACCTGACTAAATTGGGGTTTTTCTCTCCTACAGTGAGAGGGTCCAAGCCTGGTAAGAATGTCCAGCTACAGGAGAATGAAATCAGAGGACTGTGCTTAAAGTCCCGAGAGATCTTTCTCAGTCAGCCTATCCTACTAGAACTTGAAGCACCACTCAAAATATGTGGTAAGTTTTGGCACACTCGTTATCTTTGGTTAGGTGATTGACTGAGTCATGGATACGTAGATGACCTTATATTAGTCAGCCATTTACTATGTATGAATAACCTGAAATTACCTAAAATTGAGTTAAATAATTGTGGCTGTAGAATAGTGCCTCTAATGAACTTGGTTTACTTAGATGTGCTTCAGATTTTGTAAAAATTATTTTGCTAAAGGAATATAAACATTGCAGAAGAAAAGAAGGAAAGGGAACAGAATGGAGAGCTAAGAAAAGGTCTGAACTATATGAATATATAGGAATTACATTTAAGCTTAAAGAAACACTGGTTATACCTAAAAATAGACCTTCATTGAGGCCGTTCTGTAGTTCTTCTGTGTCTACATGATAGATGCAGATAATCTGTATAAAAACTAAGTAGAAACGCTATATTTATTCTAGCATATTTGACTACGTTGATAAAGCTTGTATGCATATTTTTAAAGTAAAACACTCTGGTGTTATCTGGCAAGGAGAAATTGAAAGCCAGATGCATGAGTGTGTGTAATGTGTGCACCTTTGATCACAGGGGGCCAGGGCTCACTAGAAGTGCAGCAGTCCTGCCAACACAGTACTGGAGACTGGGCTGTTGGAGATTAATCTTTATCAGCTGACCTGGAAGGAAAACCATGCCACTTGGCAGGAGTTAATAGTCCTTTCCACAAAATAAGTTCTTAATTAGTTGAGTTTTGTGTGAGATTCTGGATATACACATACATTTAAAACTTTTATTAAGGTCAGTTGAACTAAATACGATACAAGATTGGAGGCTAGTTATGTCAGTGGTTTGAACTGTAAGTATGAAGATACCATGTAACAGAATTCTTCCTTCTAGGTGATATCCACGGGCAGTACTATGATTTGCTTCGACTTTTTGAGTACGGTGGTTTCCCGCCTGAAAGCAATTACCTGTTTCTTGGGGACTATGTGGACAGGGGAAAGCAGTCGTTGGAGACTATTTGCCTCTTACTGGCTTACAAAATCAAATATCCCGAGAATTTCTTTCTTCTCAGAGGAAACCATGAATGTGCCAGCATCAATAGAATTTATGGATTTTATGATGAATGTAAGTACTTTCTACATCTAAGGAAGAGTTATTTAAATTGAGATACTTGGTCATAAACTGAACATATTTCTGTTGTTAAGAGTTTAGATGCAGTGTTATAATCTCGTGTTTATAATTTCATTAACTTGTTTTTACCCTAGTTTTTTCTTTTTTTGGATAAAAAATAACACTGTCACTGCAGTATAATAATGCCCTGGATTCTTTTATGATGTGATGGGTAGATTAGGAGGTATTTGTTGCTCTCAGTGGCCATTTCTTTAAGATAATTGTTGTGGATGAATATTCACGGATAACTTAATTCTTAGTACCTGAGAATCTGTCCAAATAGCTTTGTTTTCAACAACTTTATTGAGATAAAATTTCATTTTATAAAATTCGTTTATTTTAAATGTATAATTAAGTGATTTTTAGTTAATGCATAGAGTTGTACAGCCATCACCACAGCCCTATGCAAGCACCAGTCTACTTTCTGTCTCTGTAGGTTTGCCTTTTCTAGACATTTCTTATGAATGGAAACTTGCAGTATACAAATAACTGGGTTTTTTTGAAATTTGTAATGTAGTTTTTTTCCCTTCTGATATATCTGCATCCAGGAAACATGACAGTTACTATCTAAAATTATGCTGAAAGGAGAAAGCAAAATTTTTTTAACCTAATTAAAAATATTTGTAAAATTCATATATTTTATGACCCATTTTAGCTTATTTAGTTGAAGGTGCACTTTGAGTTGATAATTGACAAAAACAAGATTCTTTAAACCTTGAAAATAATGAGTTTTGGTGGAGAGTTTTTTTGTTGATGCTACTGTTTGAATTATAAATTTTTTTAAAATATTTTTTTAAATCCTTACCTCCACCTTCCTTTTGAATTCACAGTTTGTGCCATGAGAGGAGTGCTTAAGGAATTTGAATTACTAGTGCTTGCTAATATAATTATAATGAGTCCAGTAAAGCGTTGCCACTGTTGACCCTTCCCTTGACTATAATCATAACTTATAGCCCAATCTGTAGGAGTTGGTGTTTTTCCATCTCAGTTTCACATAGATGTGTTCGGCTAGCTTATTTGTTAGAAGTACACTGCTAGAAAAGTTACATTAGTAGACTCAGCCCTGATACTCCCAGCCTCTCCCATGACTATGTTTGCTTGGTCTGTGGCCCTGAGACCTAGCTGATAAAGATGAGGTGGGAGGGATTACCAAGGAGAGGAAAAATCCTGTAGGTTCTGAACTGACTGGGACAACTGAGGGGAGCAAGAAAGATATTTGATATTGACACTGAGTCTACCGGAAAAGTACTAGTAAGGTAGTTACTACTCCTTAGGTAATGAAGTGAGAGGCAGGGAGTTTTAGAACATTGTATTTTGGATATTTGTTACAGATACTACTTTTTAAACAGGTTAAGAAGGGGTGGGAGGGGTATAGCTCAGTGGTACAGCACATGCTTAGCATGCACGAGGTCCTGGGTTCAATCCCCAGTACCATACATAGATAAGTTCTCTTCAAAAAAGGGGGTTCCTTTTACACAGCTGTTAGCAAATATTTTGATGCTTTCATTGATGAAGTTTAAATCCATAAGATCTCTTTGTTGTGATATATATATCCTAGTGTGAGTGTATTAGCTATATCATTTTTGGTTTCTGTTTAACGCGGATGCCTTAATGATTAGAAACATCAGCATTGATAGGTGTGAATTTTGACTTGATTGTCCTCAAGACTGATTTAATGACCTTGTACTCCAGCTTTCCCCTCTCCTATCAGGCAGGTATAATTTGCCACCCAGTCTGTTTGTGGGCCTTAAAGTGTCCTTGACATAGGTGGCTTTCAGTTGATGGTTTGCTGAGTTTTTTTTTAATTGATAATTTTATTAAAGATTTTATTCAAACGTAGATTTCCATGGAACAATTTAAAAACCAGTGCTTTACGTGATAAATTAATTTCCTAAGTATAATAAGCACTCTCTATGATACCATCTTTTTTTCCCCCTATCTTTATGACTACAGTCCTAGAAAGGATGAGGTATCTGTTATTAGATAAAATGTGAATGTGTATTATCCTTTTCTGATACCAGAGCTCTCTGATCTGTAGTAGTAGGAGACTGCAATTAGGGGTTCTGGCTTAGAATCCCAGGATTTGGAAGTTTGAGGAGACTTTGGGAATTATCCAGAAATTTTCCGGAGCCAGATGCTCCTAGTGTCTGAAGTGGCCTTAGGGAGGAAATGTAAAGAGGAGAGAAAGCAGGGACCCAGGAGTTAGTTAAGATGCTCAGAGACAAGGGAAGGAAGAATCTTAATTTTCGATGGAGAAGCCAACAAAAATAGCAAAGAAATCTGCAAGAGAAGCTGGAGTGCGTTATGTAACTAAAGAATTGAGGAGTGAAGCAGACTTTAAGATGGAAAAGATTTTGTCAGCACTGGCAGATGCAGCATCTGGGCAAAGGAAGGATCTAGGGGAGCCACTGGATGGTTCTTCACCAAAGGACTTCAGCAGAAAATGAGACAGAACCAAATCACTTTAATAGATAGGGGTTAAGACAGCCCAGCCCTGTTCTTGTGTGATGATCATTATTGGAAATTGAAGGTGGTGATTGTACACAGGTTCCCCTTCAGACTTGTAAAGAGGAATTCTGTTAAGCTTCCAGAACCCTCCAGTGAAGGAAGATATGGGACAGGGAATTCATGGCCTCCAAAGAAGTACAGACCAGGGTGAACCATGGGGAGGGTTATGCCTGTGTCAGGGAAAAACATAGACTATTAGGGAAAAAGACAAAAATCCTCCTCTGTAAAGGGAGAAGTCAGATGTTTGAGTTTGCATTGCATTTCCGACCCTGTGCTCATCTTCAGGCTTAATTTGCAGTAGAGGGAGAGATGTGGTCCAGGAAGCCTGTTGCATGGGCCCTTCTGTAGCTCTTAAAGAAGGGGGTGCATTGAAAGCTGTAACTTTCAATGTCTGCAGGATAAGAATGTAGAAGAGACTGAGGACAAACTCTTGGTTTAGGAATAAGATTATGCTTTGACCTTTGGAGTTTTTTTAGTATTGGGTACAGGAGTCAAAGACACCCCAACAACGGGGCCAGCCTCAGCCAATTCAGACAGATAAGTATTTCCAGGGTTTATGACTAGGTTTTTAACTCAGAACATAATTTTCTTGGGGGAAGAGTGGCTTAAAGGCATGCTTCTGTTTGAATCACGCAGTGAACCTAGAAAGCATGAGATCCATGGGCTAGTCAGGGGAACACAACCACTCTGTAATGTCTTACCTGAGGGAAGTGTTCTAAGCGTTTGTGCAGCATGTTAGGGACAAGCCTGGTGTGCCTGCAGTAAGCAGCTGTTCCCCTGTTATCATTGTGCTTCCTACTAGAATATTTAGGGGGGCTGGAAATTATCGGGTACCAGTAGCTTATTGAGGGTGGTGGGAGATGGTACGGGTGTGAACTCTCCTCAGAGGAAGATGAAAATGGCACATGTGTGAGTTGTTCTTAATTGCCTTTAGAAATAGGAAGCTACCTGTATGTTGCGATTGGGCAAAACAAACTAAATTTCAGAGTTGGTGCTACCAAATAATTGTTGGGGTTTAATGGTAATCCTTAGTCATTATATCTGGAATTCTGATTGCAGACTTACGTGGAATTTTTAAATATTGAATTTGTTGCTTACAGATCACACATCTCCAAGTATTAGATACATATGCATCTAATTTTCTGTTTTTTAATAAAAACGTAGTTTTTGTTTACTTAAGGTAGTCAGAACCTTTCCTTGGGGAAATTGTCCTGAGAGAATGTACCTGCAGAAGACCAGTCACGCTTTAACCATCCCCAAATTTTCACAGGTAAAAGAAGATATAACATTAAACTATGGAAAACTTTCACAGACTGCTTTAACTGTTTACCGATAGCAGCCATCGTGGATGAGAAAATATTCTGCTGTCATGGAGGTATGTCGGCTGATTTTAGTTCCACACAGATTTTGATCTCTTCTAAAGGGTGTGTACACTTTGGCATTTATGAGTTATCATTGGGATGATTCTTCTGTCAGATAATTCTCCTTTATTGATTTTACTCCATGGGTTCACTCTGGCACATCCAGGATCCTTTGGATACAAGTCTGAAGTAAGCAATTGATTTGTTACAGGGACTTCTAGGCTCTCGAACCAGTTTGACTTGAAAATAGAGCAGAAAGTATTTTTGAATATAAAATGAACAATTTATATGCTGTACCAAATCCTCTAGAATACTGAAAATGTGAATAGACTTTCCTTTGGTCTGTATTTGATCTTTTTTCAGAAATTTTTCTGAGTTAGATGTTAAAAGTTGTTTTGCTCAGTGGTTGTACTTTGTATGATGTAATTAATCTAATAATTGCAAAGAGGATTTTTTTTCATCTGTGGGCATAAATTAGACAGGCATCAAAGAGCCAGTTCACTATTTTAATAAATCCACTGTCCCTGCCCTCCCTTATATACTTAAACTGGCTTTCGTAGAGTTGGACATGGGATTTTAAACTCAGATGAGAATCAGCTACTTCTGAGCTGGTCTAATAGTTGATGTTCCTTGGACAATACAGGTTTCCTAGGAAGCTACATCACCCGACTGTTTGCATCCTTTATGCCCAGTCTTCACAAATGGGCAATAATAAAATCTAGGCTATGCACTGTTCATTATTCTCATCAACTAGGGAGGTGCCCAGAAGAGTGGAGTAGTTTTTAAGTCACTGTATTTTAATTTTCTAGGGCTCTGTATATTGAGATAATTTTCCATATTCTGTTTAAATACACCATGCCCCACTAATATAGTGCATGTAGTAAGTTCTGGTGCTTTTTTTTTAACCAAAGCTAAATAAGAAAACATAGCCGAAGATTTATTGTAAGCCTTCGTGTTAGTCATTGAGTCTCTCTGTAGACAAATGGAACTGTTAATGTGCTAACAATCCTTTTCTAAAGTTTTGTTTTCTTCATTTTTTTCTCGTTTAATAGGTTTATCACCAGATCTTCAATCTATGGAGCAGATTCGGCGAATTATGCGACCAACTGATGTACCAGATCAAGGTCTTCTTTGTGATCTTTTGTGGTCTGACCCCGATAAAGATGTCTTAGGCTGGGGTGAAAATGACAGAGGAGTGTCCTTCACATTTGGTGCAGAAGTGGTTGCAAAATTTCTCCATAAGCATGATTTGGATCTTATATGTAGAGCCCATCAGGTATTGATTTTGAATTTTACATGTACACTTAAGAGCATGTGTGTGAGCACAGATTCTCCTTGTTGATTTTGGTGGGTAGGTATTGCTTATTTATACAAAATGTCTCTGGAAGTGACCTACAGAATATCAGGCTCAATGGGAAACTGAAGAGTGGTTTTACTCACCTAAAGTTTGCACCTACTTATACTGAAAACGTTTTCTCTCCAAGGTGGTTGAAGATGGATATGAATTTTTTGCAAAGAGGCAGTTGGTCACTCTGTTTTCTGCACCCAATTATTGTGGAGAGTTTGACAATGCAGGTGCCATGATGAGTGTGGACGAAACACTCATGTGTTCTTTTCAGGTAGAGGATGTTTTCAACATTGTTTCCTTTTCTTTTGTCTGAATTTTACTGATTTAGAAAAAGTGCTACTTTCTACCTGCTGTTTGTTCATTTATGTTGAGTTGCCTGAATTCTTATTTTCTTTAAAAAATTGTCACTTTATGCAGAGGCAAAATAATTTGTCCAGATCATGTCCAGATCATGATTCATAGCTGTATTAGAACATTTATTACCAAAATGTTTATTTGTCAGCTTGTGAGGCTTTCAAAGTTAATATGCTGTGAGGCTTTCAAAGTTGTGGCAGTTATAAACAAAAACTTTCTGAACAAAAGATTTGAGGGAAATTTAAGAAATTTAAGATTTGGGGTTGAGTATACTTCCTAAAATACACTCTTTTGAATCTTTGCAGATTTTAAAGCCTGCAGAGAAAAAGAAGCCAAATGCCACGAGACCTGTAACACCTCCAAGGGGTATGATCACAAAGCAAGCAAAGAAATAGATGTCATTTTGACACTGCCTAGTTGGGACTTGTAACATATAGTGTATAACCTTCATTTTTAAAACTGTAATGTGTATTGGTCAGCTTGCTCAAGTAGTGTCTGTGGGGCCCCCCCTTCCATTTTTGACTTAATGAATGGTATTTGCTGGTTATAACAGCAAATGAAAGACTCCACTCCCAAGGAAAAACGTTTTGTTTTTTAATTCTCTGTTCCTTTTGCAAACAACTTCAATGATGGTGTTAAAGCTGTACTCCCCAGGACAGTTTATCCTGTCTGGGGGATGAATGTACAGCTGATCTTTTTAATTCAGTACAGCCCATGAATAATGTCAGTGCTCATTTTCTTTAGGATATAAAGAGAGCCCTAGGGTGCTCAATCTGTACATGTTATTGTTATAAAATGCATACTGTTTTTACAAACCACTGTGAACATTTTTTTTTTTTTTAGTTTTGTTTCAAAGGGATTGCTTTTTTTCTCTCATTGTCTTGTCATGTACAAACTAGTTTTTATAGCTGTCAACATTAGGAGTAACTTTCAACCTTGCCAGCATCACTGGTATGTATATTTAATTAAAGCACACTTTCCCCTACGGTATACTTAAAATGACGATTAAAGCCATTATTTTAAATGTTTGTGACAATTTCCTAAAGCCAAAGTTTCTGTTGAAATATATATATTGACACTCCCCTAAGTCCAAGATGGCATGGTTGTGTACACATGCCACCTTCTTGGGGATTCAAAAACAGGTTTTTGAGTTTGAATCGCAATTAGTAACATAGTGCTGTTTAAGCTATTAATGATTAAAGTTAATAACATTTTGTACAATTTCCATATAGTCTATTCATTAAGTAATCTTTTTACAGTTACATCAGGCCTGAACCCGTCCATTCAGAAAGCTTCAAATTATAGGAACAATACTGTTCTATACGAGTGACCGATAATGCTTTCTTTGGCCTACATTCTTTATTCTGCGGTGAAGTTGAGGCTTATAAGTCAAAACAAAGGAACTAACTTACTATCCACCAGTTTATACAGAACTCACAGTATCTATGACTTTTTTAAACTAAGATCTGTTAAAAAGAAATCTGTTTCAACAGATGACCGTGTACAATACCATGTGGTGAAAATGAATTCAGACTTATTAAATGATGAACTTGTTAAATCCTCTCAGTGTCTATTTATCAGCACAATACACACAGGAGAACTGTTGATGGCCTATTGAATAGATTTTAATGAATAAATTGCTCTGGAAACCACGCAGTTTCAATTTGGATTTGTCTTCCTTCAAGTAGTCTGTTTTCCAAAGATGGATTAGAATATGGATGCTCATACGTTTCGAGTTCGAGCCTGGGTATAAGTTTCTGAAGTAGAGCGATGAGCTGGCACTGTCCTCCCCTGTTGGTTAGGGAGGCATAGGACTTGGTGAGTTGTGATATCATCTGTAACCAGTTTTCTTTTTGTCTGGGCTCATTTGAGCTTGACAGTAAAATTCAGGAGCTACTTTTTAAATTATTCTAATTCAGCCACCAATGTTTTTATACAGTCTTTTGCTCTCTTCTTCCTTCCCTTACTCAGTGGAGCACAGTGTCTTATAACATTTGTCACAAGTGTGTCGAACGTGTGTTAATTTCTCAGAGTACATTAAAGTGGATGGAGAGCGTGTCATTTGAAAAGCACTTTTTTCTGTCAAAAACTGGTGTCCCTTGGGGAGTCGGGAGAGGCCCTCCTAGTGAAAGGTTATTTGAACCTGTAGTTGCATGTGGAGAGAAAGAGCCACAGGAGCGCTGGGTCAGCCCTGACCTGCGCCCCAGGCCGTGTCTCTGACCCCTGGTGTGCTCTACCTCCTTCCTGCTCCACGTTTGTGACAAATTCAGAGTTTGCGTTATTTTACTTTTTCATGATATTCTCCCAGATCTCTGACTCCAGGAAGAAGGTGATGAGCAATAATTTGTGTCAGTTTCATAAATCTTTAAGCTGTGCCCTGGATATTATCAATTGTGTCACTTCTAGGATTTCAGTATCCTATAGTTTTAAAATTAGGCCATTCTGCTTGGGTTATAGAGTGTGGCATGTGGTATCTAGTTTAAATTTCTCTTCCAGAAAGAATAGGCATAGCACTGGTTTAGGGACAAAATCAGTCTTTGGTTTTAGGACATAAGATCTTAGGAGAGACTCAAGTACTTGAAACTAGTATGTGACACCAGAACTTCAGGCTTTGCCTTGTAAATCCCAATCTGCACTAACATTACTTCCTCATTTGTCCTTTTTCTCTGCCTGTAGTTGAGGTCACATGTGCCTTTGTAAACTGGTGGTTATACTCAGTCCATAGACTCGGCTCCTCTCCGAGCTACGTGGTTTGAGTGGTTAATTTTTTGAGCCACTGTCCCTAGCTCACAGGGACAGTATCTGCCTCGCATTGTGAACCACTGAGTGAAATAATGGGATATGTCCAGAAGGATGCTTGACTCAGAATAGTACTCAGTAAACATTTACTGTTTGTTATCTTATAATTAATCCCAGGTGTCTCATGTTTTGATATCTCAGTTGGCTGAGTTCTAGGTAGCCTTTTGTTTGTAGCCCTATTACAGTCTGACACTGAGCCATGGCTAGCTAAGCATTTCTAACCATTGACTGTGTGCAGAACACCTATAGACATTTTCAGCAGATACAAAAGAAATAACTAGGAAATGAAGTTGTTGCAATCATTTGTGTAATTTTTTCCAATTCTAGTTTTAAGTGATGACATAAAAGTATTTTGGCTCTCAAGATGACAGCACCTTTACTAAACCATTTAGAAAGACAGGTGAGAGCCATCCTTATGTAGCTAAATAGTCAACATAATATAGTATAAACCCATCTGTAGAAATTACTGATTTGTACCTCCTGGACTAGGCTTACCCACATCTAGCTGCAGTGAACAGCAGATACAAACATAGCACCTTGTTCTTCAAGCCCCTTGATTTAAGGCTAGAGACTTTTCAAGTAACATAACGAATATGAGATAATGGGAGCTGAGAACAAATGAGTACTGAACCATGAAGAAGGCACAGGATTTAGACTGATGGAGAGGAAGAGACCTAAGGTTCCCAGGGTGGAGCCATGATGAAAGGTTGAAAGGAAACTCTTGTGCTGGCCAGTGAAGATGTAAGAGGAGCCAGTACAACTAAGGCGAGGTGGGCATCATGGTACCCAAGAAAGACAAAAGCCATCACAGGGAGGTGCTGTGTGAAAAACATTAGGCTTATATTGGCAACTTGCAGACTAAGTGTATGAATTAAAACAGACCCTCTAAGGTAAGGATCTTATCCAAGTATCGTGAATGTAGTGGAAAAGGAGCTAGAGCTGGTGATTGTTACGAGGGCGAGGAAGGAATGTTTTGCATGTCTGGGTACGTGGAAGACATCAAAGAGCTTCAAAAATAAAGAGGTTTCAAGTTCTTTATACCATTTCCCACCTCGAGGAAAGTCAGACCCAAAGTTCATTCAGCCCTGCAGACCAAAGTTAGTTTGAATCTGCAGGGATGGTTCTTCAGTTTTTTCAGTTCTGCAAATGAGATGTACACACCAGCCTACAGTGGAAGAATATGACATCTTTCCCTCCAGGCTTCGGTGTCCTCACCTGTAAAATGGTGGAATTGTGAAGATGAAACCCATAGAAAGTGCCTGCAATTTGGCTTACACGTAACAAGCATTCACTAAACAGCTATAAGACCAAAGAGTGTTTCCAAGATTTATATCAGTGGCAACACAAACTTAAAATTACATGAGGAAGACTTGGTACAGATACTGGCAAGAGTCAGTTTCCATTCATCCTTGCTGGATTATGTATGGGAACCTAAAACAAAGAGTGAAACGGAAGATGTACTATCAGTGCCTTCAACCTCAGCCCAAGAAGAAGGATTAACACTTAAAATTTCTGCATCCCTGAATTAGTACATGATTGTGTGAGCACAGAGATGACTTCTATCCATCTGATCAGTACAGTAGCTTCAGTCCCTCACACAGGCCTGGCATTTGGATTTATTGCAAACATTTGAATTTCAAAAGCAGGTAAGCATTTTGTTGTGAGAATTTTGTCATGTGTAGGTATCTGTCAGTTACATGACGTGTACCTTATAGGTTTAAGTAAAGCACTTCAGTTAATTACAAACACTATTTTGTAACCAAAAAGTTAAAACTAAGAAAGTTAGCAGTAATTAAATAGGGAAATAGATTGTTACCTAGGTACATTCAGGATGAACTTTATATTCTTTGAGCTAACAAAAGTTGATAAGGCCTGCAAGATGTTAGAAGTTAATCAGTGTGGCAGAAATCTTGTAAGTCCTGAAGATAGTTAGCATCTTGAGGCACTGCACAAAGCTGCAGATGGAGGGACTGTAATATTAAATCATTGTCGTCAACCAATTCTAGATTTTAAATCTAGGAATTGAGGAAGATGTAAGTCTTACCTTACTATTAGGATTGCAACACTCACTTTGGTGGTAGGGCCAGCCAAAAGACAACTTCCTCTTCTACCAGCTTTAGGTAAAAGCATCTGCTTAGTGTTACAGATGGGCAAATACTGACCACAGGAGCAATAAAGCAACCGATGGTGATAGGTGTCATTCCTGCCCAATCCTTTGGAAAATCCTGACAATTTTAAGACTTAGCTTTTTTTTTTTTTTTTGGATAAATTTCAAATCCTTTCTTGTGTCCCAGAGAGCCAGTTCTTTAGCAGTGATGTTTGGCTATAACCAAACACTGACTTTTAATAATCATTTAGCTGAGATATATACTTGATGCAACTGTAGAAAAATACTAAGGAGCCACTTTAAGAACGCGTACTCCTTTTTTCTTCTAGCCACTCAATTAGCACAGAATCAAATAGCATGTCTCCCAGAGAGGACCAGCCCACATACAACAGTTGTTCAGGGCTTGTGAACTAAAGAACAGTAACCAGTCACTATGTTCTGGGACAGACTGGCTGCTTGACCTTCCCAGCAAAAAGCTCTGACAAGTCAGGTAGGTGTGGCAGGAAAGCGGGTGGGGTAAAGGGCGTTCTTGCTGAGGTTGGCAGAAGTTCATGTGCCATCTGAGGGAGATCCGCTTGTTCACCAGCTCCATGAGCCTTTGGTGGAGTCAGATTCTGTACCTTGTATTTACCAAAATAAAATCACTTCTTTCCAAGTTTTGGTGATCCACCAACAAACACCAGTATCTATCTTCCTTGTCATGTTTCGTTTTAACCTTTCTGATTAAGGGATAGCTAAAGTTGGCTGTAATCCCCTTGGTCGGGAGGCTGTGCAGCGTAAACAAGACATGCATGTGTGGGCCCAGTGTGGTGGATCAGGGGTTAGCTGGATCTTGCTCACCAGTGTGGCTTAGATTGGCCTGAGGTCTGCTTTGTGTTCCTCCCTCTGTCCTAGGACCTTTGGGTGTTTCTAATGATGATGGACTACGGACAAGAGAAGAAAGCAAGCCAGCAATCCTAATGGTTGCTGCAGTGCAAATTGCTTATTGGGTGCACATTTTGGTCACCATTTAAAACTTCGGTCTCTGCTTTTGCATTTATACAGAGTCGAAAAAGGTCATCGGCATTCTCTCCTCATTCTAGGGAGCTAGTATTCCTCTTAAGACAGTGCTGTTTAAACTTCTTTTTTTTTTTCTCAGCCAGATGAACCCTTCAAACAAAATCCTGCCAAAGGCATCGTAGGTAAAATGGATAAAATCAGAAAGGCTCTACTAGAACCAGAGACTTAATCCTGCTTACAGGCCTGTGAGCATCTGTGAGATGCTATTAGAGCCTTTTGAAACTGTGTGATGCTTCATCTTAAGATCTAACTAGCTATGAAGTTCAATCCAAGTTCTCTATAGGTGGAAAGTGAAACAAGTTAACCACTTTCAGAGCTGCTTTAGCTGGCTTTCATTTCTTTTCATTGCATTATGGGACACAGTAGATGGGGAAAGTGTTCTGCAGTTCCAACAGAACGTCCTTTAGGAGACCAGGGTTTTCCGTTGAGGGAGTTCCAGTGCCACATTTTTTGTTTTGTGTGTGTGTGTGTGTGTGTGTGTGTTTGTACAACTTAATTAAATGTATTGTAATGTGTATATATAAATCAAAGTATTACCATTTTGTGTGTTAAATGTTTTATATGTTGTATGTTTTTAGTGTGTTTTTTGTCTTGTTTTGGTGGGGGAGGTAATTAGGTTTTTATTTACTTTTTTTTAATGGAAGTACTGGGGACTGAACCCAGGATCTTGTGCATGCTAGGCCTGTGCTTTACCACTGAGCTGTACCTTCCCCCTAGTGTATATTTATTGAATTATCTTAAACAAACAAAAACCTGTAAAACACCCATATATGTACCACCTGGTTTGAGAAATAGATTACCAATATCTTAGGAGCTGCCTGAGTACCTCCCCAGTTACATACTCCTTCCAAAGTTAACCACTGACTTGAATTTGAAATATTTTGGTGCTTACCTGCTTCCCAAAGTTCAAGGCTCTTACTTCCTCTTTGTTTAGGCATCAGTCTGCTAATCTCTTTACTGCCTGCCCTATAGTTTGTTTTTTTTAACACAGCTTTTACATTTCGTTAAGCATTTTAGTTAATCAAGAGGGTCTTTCAGGGTCTTTCTCCATCCTTTGATCTCTCCAAGTCTCTGAACTCATTTCTACTTCAGTAGTGAATCTAATTAAGTTAAATCCTTGGCACTGTTTTTGTTTGTTTGTTTTATAAATTCAGACATGCCACCACTTAAACCTGGAGACTTTAGAATTCAGGTGCCTGTCAGATTTCTCTTTTGATCCTGGATCCCACTTCAAATGGGAATTGTTTTTTACTTTGAAGTTACCACCTGCAAATCCTTTTAAGATCAGAGTTTGATGTAGCAAATAGTTTATTGGGTGGGTGTATTACTACTATTTTAAAGACCCATGTTGGTTTTTATTCTTACTTTTCATTGAAGTGTAGTTGATTTACAATGTTAGTTTCAGGTGTACAGCAGAGCGATTCAGTTATACATATACATGCATACCTATTTTTTTTCAGTTTCTTTTCCATTACAGCTCATTAAAAGAAATTGAATATAATCCCCTGTGCTGTACAGTAGGTCCTTGCTGCTTATCTGCTTCACATGTAGTAACATGTCTCCATCAAGCGCAAACTCCCAGTCTATCCCTCCCCTTTTCCCCCTGGTAGCCACAGTTTGTTTTCTATGGCCATGAGTGTATTTCTAAAGACCCATGTTGACTTGTTATGCAATTTTCGTCCTGTAAGAATTTATTATACCACTTGGGTTCCACGCCAGGAAGTGAAGTGACTAGTGGAAAGACTGTCAAGACTTGGAAAAGCCAAATAAATCAAGCAGCAAGACCAGGCAGCAGAAGCGCCTCGCTCCGTAATCCCACAAGTTCAGCTTCTGCGGCTATTGGTTTGAGTCTGTGAGCTCCCTGAAATTCTATGTAATGTATTACTACTCTTCCTAAGGAAAGGATTTATAGCTCCATTAAGTTTGCATAATTTAGAGAGGTAAGTGGTGGTGTGAATGAGTGAATGGGCCTGAGTCCTACCTCAAACTTCATTTGGTTTGAAGGTGGCCATCCTCATAATGACTGCCCTAATTCTAGAGAGGGTTTCTAAAACACAGAGATAAATTCTCAGGTGTAGAATTTAATTCTCCTTCTTTTTTAAAATCTTATTTTTAAATGATCTGTATGCACTCTTGATAGTAATTATTTCACTCATGGTTTCTTTGCCAAGAGTAACAGAGATCCCATTGGTAATAACTTTAGTATTTATGTTGAGCACATCTGTGTTCATTTTGATAAAAAAGCAATAGAACCGTACATCTTCCAGCCACGAGGGAACTTTCTGAGTTGTTAATAGTTTCTCAGCCAACATAGATGGGCAAGACTCAATGGAAGCTTTTTATTCCTGTAGGAGTCGTTTGTTACAAAGAAGTAGGAGAAAGAAAACTGATTTTAAGGTTTTCTGCAAACTGCTGCTCAAGCTAGTTCTTACATCAACAGAGGTACCCATTTCTGTAATGAGTTTGTAGATACATGTGGCCTTGAGTGCATTACCCTAGCTCTCAAGTCTGCAGAAGCCCACGTAGGCAACAGCCTGCAGCTCCTCCTCCGCCCGAGGGCCCTCCTGGGCAGTGGTTAGAGCGTGGGCTCTGCCTAGGGCCCACTTGGGAATCATCGCTCAGTACAGGTCTTACTCCGTCTTTTTTTTTTTTATGCCAGTGGTATTGTTTTCATTATCGTAGACTTTCCCCTATTAGTACATTATACGACTACCTCATTCCTTCAACGCAGCCCCTGATTCTGATTTTTCAAAAAGCTTACTGAAAGAACATTCTTCCTCCTTTTGTTGAAAATAGTGTGAAGTCAGGAGTAAACAGCAAAATGTGGGGAGGAAAAACCCTGCCATAATCTGACACCAGGACCTGTTTTATGCCAACAGAACTGACAGCATTTACCTGGAAACACTTGTTCCTTGTAATGAGCCACGTTCCCGACCCTGGTTCCTCAGGTTCAGGCTGAGGAGTGTCTTCTGAATTGGTGCCAAAAGAGAAAAATGAGCCTATCGGCCCCCATACAGCTCTGTGTTTGTGCCACAAGGGAACAGAGGGAGGGCTGGGCAGGAGACAGTGAGGAGGCCTGTGGAGCCTGCCTGCCAGGTGTGACACCTCACTTATAACGATGCTGCCCCCGTGTCCATGAACCCTAGAGCATCTTGTCCAGATTTTCTTACTGGTTTTATATAGTGGATAATGGCCATGCACGTGGTTTAAGTTTTTTTTCCTGAAGGTAAAACAGGATAGACAGTGAAAAGTCTAAAGCTTCAGTTTTCCTCCCCAGACAGCGGCTTTCCAATCCTGTGTATTTGTGAGTTGATCCTTTTTTCCTTACACACTAATTTTTAACACACTTCTGCATGTGGATATAAGTATATTAACCTATACTCCATAATAAATCTTGGAGATTGTCCTACATTATGTGTAAGTATTGCTGCCCTGTTCTTTGAAGAGTTTGTATGTCTTGACCATAATTAATTTAGCCAGCCCCCGATGGATGGACTTTCAGATTGTTTGCCCTTGTTTGCTGCTGTAATAATGCTGAATAAATATCCTTGCCCATACTGAGGTGTACACACATTTAGCTTAAGTGCTATCTCTTGAATAGATTCCACAAAGTCAAATTGTTACTCAAAAGGGGATGTCAGATTTTTAAACTTTTCATCCTGAAAAATTTTCAAATGCATAAATAATCAGAAGAATTCTGAAGCCCCATAGAGCTGTCACTCCGCCTCCATAGTCAACTTGGAGCCAAGCTGTGTCGTTTCTACAAAACTCCCCTAACATCCTTTTGAAGTAAGTCCTAGATATCATTGTATTTATCAACATTTCAGCCTGTACCTCTAAAATATGGTTTTTTAAAACATGACTATAATACCATTATCACACCTAATACCCAGTCAGCATTCAAATACACTGAAATCCGTGACACTAAAACATTAGGGATGGATGGTAAGATGCCCATATTCTGATGCTGTCATTCCTTCTTTATTTATCACCAAGAATATGTCTCTACAGAGAAACTTCCCTTCCTCTGCTATTTGATTACCCTGAGTTATAAAAGGATAAATGCTTGACTTTTCCCTTTATTTATGAATTTGCAAAGTAGGTGTGTTCCCCCAGCATCCTCTCACAGGTGCCCGGTGAGTTCTGGTGTACTATCATCATGAACTTGTGGGTTTCAGCATATTTGAAACTTCAACCCATTGCAGTTTGTATTCTCAAAGTTCTCATTTCACCATCCTTAGCCCGTCAGCCTCTTTGAGTTTCCCCGCATCCTTTTTTTTCTTCCTGTATCCTTTTGATGTGACTCTACCATGGGTTTCCTTGCCTCCTGCTCTGACTAGAGGTTCTAGGTGCGTTTTGAAATTTTCTCCATTTCCCCTTGAGTGGGAAAAATAACCTGTAGTCTGAGTGTTGGGGTTGGGGCTCGTTGCCACCGAGTTGTTTCTAGGCCTTTTCAGTGAGCAAAGCCGGGAAATACCATTTCTAAGATAAGCTAAATGATTAATTCATGCAATTTCCAATCCAAGTTTAGGATTTCATTTTTTACTTTTCTAATTTTACATTTGTATCTTTTTTTATTACAATGAAAATCTTAGTTCCCAGCAGTAGTAACACTTACTTGCTTCATCCTATCATGTATTAGTATACTAGTTTCAGAACAATAATAATTATTAGCAATATAAATAATAATTTTTTAACAGTTCTTTTTGTCCTTAGGGTCCTTTTTAATCCTGGATGCACAAATTACTGTGTTTTAAAGTCACCTGAGACAATTCCTCTCAGTGGGATTATGCCAGGACAAAATAAAATTGCTCATTTGTTTCATCGTGCCTTTTAAAATTTATTTTTATTTAAATTTTGCTTTTGTACTTAAGGATAAAATATTTACATGGTCCCAAAGTCAAATGTACAAGTTATATTCAGAGACATCTAACGTGTCTCCCTGCCCTCTCCACCCTGTCCTTACCTCACCCTGTTTATCCTGAGTGTGTGTGTCTAGTATAAGTAAATACATCTGTGTATTAACAGACCCCCTCTTTCTTGGAGAATGGAAGCATATCAGACACCCTGCTCATACCTCACATTTTTCCCTTAACAGTTTCTCTCGGAGACCATTTCATAGCAGTTCCTCTTGCGCTTTTCCAGCTTTGTGGTCCTCCAAGGTTGGGGACGTAGCAGTTTATTCCACCAGTTCTGTCAGTGACGCTGGGGCAGTTCCCAGCTCTCACCGCGGTGTCGTGGGGAGTAACTTACATATTTCCATGTCACTGGCCCAGTGTCGTTGGGATAGGTTCATAGAAGAGAGATTGCTGAGTCAAAGGGTACATGTATATGCTTTTTTTAAAAATATATAATAACTTGCCTTTCAGAGTACTTCCTACAGCATTGTAAAATGACTGTAACTCCGTAACAAAATGTTTTTTAAAAAAAGAATACTTCCTGCCTTCCGTCAACATCCTTTGAGAGCACACTGGCTTGAAATGCTCATTGGCACAGCAGTGGCACCCAGTTCCGCGTCCCGGTGTGTCACCGGTGTCCCTGCTTCACCCCTGGAGCCCCTGAGAAGTCACTGTGTCCCAGGAGGCAGGCCAGGTACAAACAAGGAAGGATGGGAGGGCTGCGCCGATTTGAAACCAGAAACCAGGGCCATTTAGGTGCCAGCCCTCCCACGGTCTCACGTGTCCTCTTTTCTTCTAGATCAGTTATTTTTATTTAGGGGCACGTGTGTACTTGTGAGTAGCATGCACACATCTGGATGTGTCACACGTCGAGTTTCAATGGCGTATCAGTTAGTGCCTTTGGATTACAGGTCAACGCCTCCTCAGTTCCTTCTGTCAAAGACAGATCTTTGTTGAATGCTGACATGTCCTCAGCGTACAGTAGACGTGCCAGAACAGATTCTTCCCCCTTCCTGGGGTTCAGGGTTATTTCTGTGAGGGTGAAATTGGACACAATTGGAACACAACACGGCCTCCTCCTAGGCGCTCTGGATGGGAATTTCAGGCTCAGGAGGTGGAGCCTGATGCATCCCTGGGCTCAAGTATCCCTTTTCCTCTCAAGTTGACTTTGGGAAACTCCGTCGCCCACACTTAGAAATCCCCCCAACTTTTGGACAGTGCAGTTGCCCACCCCACACCCACCGTGGACCCCACCCTCTCCTATATAGAGAGCCAAAGGTTGGAAGGAATTAATCCCACTACTCCTTGGCACAGAAGCTGGTTTGGCCATATCCAGCCCTGTCCAGGCCACCTAGCACATGGCATTTCTCTGGCCAGTGTGTTGTTCAGGAGTGTAAAGACACTCCAGGTTGGTCTAATCAGAACAGAAGGAAACCCAGGACCATTCTTTGGGGGAGAAGGGGTGCCAAGAAGACCTCTGGCCTTTGGAAGTTGTAAGGATGTCAATGTGAAGCCTGTAACGGCTACATTTTGCAACAAGGAGGAGAACTGGTCTGAAGAAAAATCCAACCCAAGATAAATAGCAGGGCCAAGAGTACAGAGAAACAGAGCCAGAGCCTTGATCAGACCGTACTTGAAGCTTGTTCTACCACTGGACTGGTTCAGTTAAGTGACAGATTTCCTTAGAATTTAGCTTTCTATTGCTTGCAGCCAAAGTGGACCTCTGGATTTTCCATCAGTTTATTTAGTGCAATGATAGGAAACAAAGCAGCCTCTCAACAGAATAGTTTAAAAATGCTACCAAATACCAACAGCTCCTTCGTTCAAGTACCTATATATTTGGTTTTCCCAGGAAAAACCATAAACTGATGTCCTCCCAACACAGTCCACACTTCCCAGTGGCAGACTGGGTGGAATTTTATGAGAGGATCATTTTAATATGCTTTTTTCCCCTTGCTTCCTTCTCCAACAGCTAGAATTAACAACCAGCAGAGGCGTGAATTCCCCCACATTGACAGAAAGGCACTGAGCACCTTCAAGAGCAGTTGCATTTGTAATCGTTCCAGATGAACAGCCAAGCCTGAAGTTGGGAAGTGCAGAGAGGAAATGGTGTTGCCAGCACAAGCTGGTACAGCTCAAGAAACTGGACGTTCTATTTGGGGCCCAGGAAGAGACCCAGCAGGTGTTGTGCGGGGCCCGTGTTTTGTCTGTTATAAAACCCGGCGCCTGTCTGAGGTCGGCCCTCGCGGCCCCTCTGACTGTGCGTGCAGGCCGCACGCTGCGCCCGTCCCCTGTTAGCTTGTTCAGTCTTCCACACCCAGAGTAGGTACTCTGATCCCCTTTTCACTGATGAATGAGGAAACCAAAGCACAGATTGTTATTATTAAGGCAAATGACATGTTTTAAAATAAAGGTCAGTCGGGTACATAGTAGCCACTCAATAAATTCTTGTTAAGTGAAGGAATGTGTATTTTACTGGAGTTGCAAAAGGCTGCCACCTCCTTAGTACCTTTCTTCATTCAGGGACTAGTCACAGCAGCTGCTCTGCACAGGCCGTGGGAAGGCAGCAGTCCGGCCCCCAAGGAACTCACAGCCTGAAGGAGGGGCAGGTGTGAGCAGGGAGCTGACCAGGGCCGGCCTGCCCCGGGGGGTTGAGGGACTTCCCTGAGGAAGTGCCCCTGCTGCAGAGTTGAGTGTGAGAGGGTGACGGCTGCACCCAGATGGCGTTTCCACAGGAGGAACCGCAGGCCCGCCAGCCCCGAGCAGGGAGCCTGGTGCAGGAGAGGAAGTCGAGGCAGGGCGGCAGGAGCAGAAAGGTGTGGCGGAGGCTCAGGGGAACAGGGCCCAGGCAGGGAGTGCCTCCTCCACCAAGTTAGGGAAGGGAAGTCAGTGAAGGTTTGTGAGCTGTATGACTCAAGAAAAATACTTCATTCCTTAATCTGGTGGTGAGGATATGGCCGTTTTTATAGTATCCCATATAGTGTTTGAATGTCTGCAGTATTTCCTAAGAGAAGAAATTTTATAAAGATCGCTCTCAGTGCAGAGAGCAGGTCTGAGGAAGAGCGTGGAGGTGGAAAGACTGCTGCAAGCAACAGGTGGTGGCGACATGGCCCAGGACGAGAAAGAGGATGGACCCCAGCGACACCAGGAGGGAGAATCCTGGGGCTTCGGGTCATCAGGTTGGGGGTGGGGACGGGTTAGGGATAAGGAGGACTCAAGACTCCTTTCTTAGCAGGAGTAAAAAGTTCCTGTGCCCAACATGTAGAGTTCCATTTGCACTCTAAAGACAGAGCAGGCAGTGTGGCAAGGTGCTGACTGGTGGGGACTTGGGACAGACAGGAGCTGGTTCGGATTCCCCAGCAGAGTGATCCTAGGCAAGTCAGTTAGCCTCTCTGAGCCGCCATTCCTTTCCTTAGAGACTTTTCAGTGGTTGTGAGCATTCCACAGGGGTGTTTACGTGAAGCACTTCCACGGCACAGTGCTGGGCATCCATGAAGCAACCAGGAAGGGCTCCTGTTTGGCTGTTTTTGACTTATTTTAACATCAGAGTTGGTGGCAGGATCTAGGCTGGATCCCAGGTCACCTGATTCTGCCATTGGTTCTCAGATTGGGTGCCGTGGGAACCCCCTGGAGTGCTTGACAGAAACGCAGGTCCTGGGCCTCACCTCCAGAAAATCTGATTTGGAAGTTAGGGCCCAGGAAGGTGCATTTTCATCAAGTTTAATATCAGAGGGGTGCAGACACTGGGGGTTTGTGGACCACACCTGCAGAAACTCTGCTCCAAGGCCCTACTACTTTCTTAAAACATGCGCTGTTCCCCGACTCCCCCAGGAGGTGATAAAAAGAGGCCTGACCTCTCTACCTCCATCAGTTGGCCCTCTTCAGGTGGCAGTCACAGGAAGATCAGTCAGACTGGCTGTAGCCAAGCGGGAATTTACTGGCTTGTGCAACTAACATGTCCAGGGCAGCTGTGAGCAGGGCCTGAAATGAGATCAGCAGGATTCGGCCTCCATTTTTCCATCAGATGCCCGTGCTCTTCTCTGTTTTGGCCTACCTCCTACCTCCTAGGCAGGCCTTCTCCACACGACCCCCAACAGGTCCAGGCTCACCCATTCTTGCAAGCAGCAGTCCCAGCAGAGGACGTCTCAGCTGAGATCCCAGCCAGAGTCCTCTGTGGAGCCCCACTGGCCTGGTTGGGTCAGCCTCTCTCAAACTACCGGGATTGAAATTGGGGGGCGGTGGACGTCACCAGAAGGAGGGGGACAGACGCCGAGCAGGAAACACCAAAGATGGCCACCTCGCTCTCTAAGGGAAATCTCTAATCAGAAGATATCCCCAAACACCACGAGTGTCTCAGGTAGTGAGCTCCCCATTGCTGGGGTAAGACAGTCCCCGAGAAAAGCTTTTCTTTCCTCTAGATCTCAGCTCTTACGATGTCCTTTCCCTCTTCCCACCCGAGGAGACCCAGCTTAAATACCACTTCCCCTGAGAAGCCTCCTCCCCACTGCTGCCCCGAGGCTCTGCCTTCCTCGGTGTGACTGTAACCACAGCCCGTAGACAGAGTGAGTCCAAGTCCTGCCATGCCACTTCATGCTCGGGTGACCTTGGACAAAAGACTTCACCTCTCTGAGCCTTGTTTTTCTCATCTGTAGAATTACTGGCAGTTTCCCAAAAATCTCTCTCCACTCCTTCAACAACTGTAGTCTTTTTAGCTGGGCACAAGGGGCCCTGGATAAAGACTGCATTTCCCCTGTTCCCTTGCAGCTGGGTGTGCTGGGACTGAGGGCTTCCCACGGGATGCGAGCAGCAGCGCCGTTGTGAAGCCGCTCTGCATCAATGGCTGCCACGCATCTAGTGTCCCTTTCTTGGTCACCCTTCAGTCATCCTGCCCGAAGCCCAGATGCTGCCATCCTGGTGAGGAAGAAGGCCCTGGGAAGGCAGAGCAGTGAGCTGGGAGGTGCTTGGTGGAACGGAGGCACCTCCAGCCTTTGGCGTGAGAAGTGACTTCTGACACTTTTGAGTTTGTATGACAGCAGAACCTAATCCTAACTCATCAGAGTTCCCGTTTCACTGGGCGGTTGTGATTAAACGGGGAGATGTGTGTAAGGGGCCTGCACAGGACCTGCTGTGCGGTAGGCAGGTGTGCACTCGGGTGGTGGCTGTCGCTTCCCTCAGTTACCCTGCTCTCCTCCCCTGTCCTGCCACACGTTGCAGTAGGTTGTTTAAAACCCCACCTCCAGCACTAGGTATGCACCCAAACAGCAGGGACTTCCTCTCTCTCTCTCAGCTCCTGGCCTGGGTTCCATGGATGCAAATGAGGGAAACACACCCAGGCTGACTGAAGCCAACAGGGAGTCCAGTGGGAGCCAGTGAGGCCCCCACAGGATGGAAGTGAAGCCTGGAGACCCAGGCATGGTGCAGACAGGCACCAAACCCCAGAGCTTCTCACCGCAGATCCTGACCTGACGTGAGTGCTCTCTCTGTGTCTCTCCCATTGGCTCCTTTTGGGTCACGTGTCCAGCTCTCAGCTAGAGGTGAGCTGAGAACAGGTCCACCAGACTCGGCCCAGCAGGTGAGTTAGTTCCCTTAACAGCAAGGGGATGTTGTTACCGAGAGCAAGTGGGATGGGCGCTGAGCAGCAGCCAAAGCCCAGCAAGCTTCCAAGTATGGATGAGGGCTGGGTGCTCTTGGCAATAAGTTTCAGAAACCTTGACCCAAACAATAGTGAAATGCATCGTCTCTCTATGGAAGTATGCACGTGGCCGGGGGCTGAGTGGCTCAGTGACTCACAGCACCATCAGAGCCCCATGTGCTTTCCACCCCCAACCCTGCCAGGAGCTGGAGTGCACTCCAGACATTAGGTCCAGACCTGGACCAGAGAAAGGAAAGAGGCAGGCTCCTCCTACAATGCTCCTGAGAAGGGTGAACTCCCCCTTGAGTCTCACAGGCCAGAGCGTCGGGTCACACGGCCTTTTCTTGAAACAGACACCAGCCAGGAGGGACGGCATAGTTTAGACTAATCTCCTGGGTGGAGAGAAGTTGAGGAGTCAGCCCTGGGTCTGCTTCTGGACCAATGTGGGACCCACCCATCCAGCTGAACCTGCAGCTGGCCAGGAGGGCTGAGCCCCACGGGCAAGAGCAGTTTCCATGAGTAACCAGCAGGTGGAACAAGGTGCTGCGACTGAATCTTAGCTCCAGGCTCTGCTCACACAGTGGGAGTCAGAAAATACTTCCCGTGTCTTCTGTCCTTTCCTTTCCGGTGTTAAAGTCTTACTCGCTTCAATAGACACAGAAGATTCCAGAGAACCAGAGAACAGGACCCCCGAACATGGGCGCCCACTGCTTCTGGCTCAGGAAGGGAAGGAGTCCGCTGAGAGTCCTGTGCTGGGAGCACAGTTCGTGTTCCAGCTCGGCCTCCGACCAGCTGTGTGGCCTTGTAATTCACAGTCTTCCCTGTGAGGCGGGGACAAGACGTGCAGCACATCCTAGCCTGACATCCATCTGGTAGGAGCCGGACGCATGGGCGTCCCTGCAACCCAGGCTCCGCCTGCTAGGCCAGGGGGACCCCGGTGTGGGCCCTACCAGCCCTCCGGCCTTTGTCTCATCTCTCTGCTCCCTTCCATGGTGACTTCTTCTTTGCCTGTCCTCCTCCTCCCCTCCTCTCTGCACTCTTCAGCCCACTCCCATCAGCACTGACTCCGTTTACACACTCTCCTCTTGGGTCCCAGGACCCCACGTGCCCTGGGTTTCTCCTTCTACCTCCCGGTTACCCTCTGTCTCCTTTGCCGCCTCTTTGTTACCTGATTGACCTCTAGCTCAGTCCTGGGCCCCTCTGTCTGCACTTGGGACGGGGAATCTCAGCTCGGCCCATGGTTTTCAACACCAGCTGTGTGCCGATGACTCACTGACAGAAAAACTCCATGTTTTCTTTACACTCAATACTTTCATTTCAACAAATGTGTGGGTTTTGCACACCAAGCAGCTCTGACACTAACTGCCTGGAGTTAGCACAGACCCCCCCAGGCTAAGGGCGCAGCCCCAGAAGCCTCCCTCTCTCTTGCCCTCTCCACCCTTCGGACAATAATCACAAGTCCAGGTTGTCACCCTTGCTTCTGACTGACCAGCTGCACATCAGAGATTCCTAGGACCCCTCCTTTCATAATTTGCTGGAATGGCTCACAGGACCCAGGAAAACGGTTTACTAAGTTGGGATTTACCACAAACGGACCCAAGTCAGGAGCAGCCAGATGGAAGAGATGCTCAGGGCGAGGTACTGGAGGACGGAGCAAGCTTCCCTGCCCTCTCCGGGCCGCCACCCTCCCAGCACCTCCACGTGTTCACCAACCTGGAAGTTCTCCCAGCCCCTGCAGTTAGGGTTTTTAGTGGAGGTTTCGTTCTGTAGGTGTGATTGATCAAATCACCGGCTGCTGGTGATTGACTCAGCCTCCCCAGCCCCCCAGAGAGGTGGGTTGGGAGGGGTGGGGAGCTAGATGTTCCAACCCTCTAAACATTAGGTTGGTTCCCCTGGCAACCAGTCCCCCTCCCCCTCTCTTTTTGGGGCTTTCCCAAAGTCACTTCATTAACATAAACTCAGGTGTGGTTGAAAGGGGTTTGTTCTGAATCACAAGAGATGCTCCTTTCACCTTAGTTACTGGAACGTTTCAGGAGCTGAGGACAAAACCAAATATTATAAGAAAAATGCTCCTATTACTCTTACCACTTAGGAAACTGCAAGGTTTTAGGAGCTCTGATTCTGACCAGGAGCCCAAGGGCAAAAACCAAAATATATATTTCTTCTATCACAAAATCACATCCTAAATCCCTCTGCCAAGTTTTAGACTCAAAATCCTATTGCCCTTTATCTTGTAACCTATAATGAAAAAGAATGTGAAAAGGAATATTTGGATGTATATGTATGACTGAAAGATGTTGTCCCCAGAAATTGGCACAACATTGTAAATTGACTATACTTCAACTTAAAAAGAAAAAAAAAAAGTCCTATTACCCTCATGACAGCGCCACTTTGACAGTTCAGACCAAACATTATTAACAACAACTAGGATGTCCCTCTGCCTGGTTCCTTCCCATCTCGGTGGTAACACCACTGTGCACTCAGGGCTCCAGCTTCTTCCTCACCCGCCTCGTCCAGTCCCTCAGTTCCTCATCTGTTCAGTCTCCCAAATGGGTCCCAAATCCATGCCCTTTATTCCTTCTCTACTCCTCGAATACTAACCGAAGCCATCACTCTCTCACACCTGCCCTTTCATTTTTGCCTTCCCTATAATCCAGTTCCACCCAGCAACCACAGTTATCTTGGTAAAATCAAACTCTCTCAGTGGATGAAAGGATAAACAAAATGTGGTCTGTCCACACAATGGAAGGAAACACTCACACAGGCGACAACAGGGATGAACCTCAAAAGCATGCTGAGTGAAAGAAGCCAGCCACAAAAGGCCACATGTTGCATGATCCCATTTATATGAAATGTCTACAATAGGCAAGTCCATAGAGATAGAAAGCAGATCAGTGGGTGCTTAGGGCTGGAGGTAGGCAGGAGCGAGGAGTAACTGTTTAATGGGGACCAGGTTTCTTTTTGAGATGATGAAGAAGTTCTTAAATAGAACAGTGGTGAAGGCTGTACAACATTATGAATATGCTAAATGCCACCAACCATACACTTTATAATATGATTAAAACGGTAAAGTTATGTTACAAGTACCTAACCACAGTAAAAACAAATCAAGCTGTGACCGTCTCACTGCTTAGAGCCCCCATGGCTTCCTGCACTTTGAAGTCCAGCCTTCCCATTGGCCTCTGCCCTCTTCTCCGAATTACTTCTCACCACTATCTTCCCTTCTTACCCTGCTTCGGTAATTCTGGCCTCCCTTTGGTTTCTCACCAGGCCAAGATATTTCCCACCTCAGGCCCTTTGCATGTACTGTTTCTGCCACTTAGAAGATTTCCCCCTCTCTTCATGGGCAGCTCTATAAGCTTTCTGTACTAATTTAAATGCCACAGAGAAGCCTTCCTTGACTCTCCTGCCTTAGTGGGGCCTCATCGCTCTCCCCACCACTGTTATTCTCTGCCATAACCTCCTGGCCATTTCTATCATGTTTCATAATTTGGTCTTTGTGTGTCTCCCTGTAGAGAGTAAGTTTGATGAGAGGAGGTGGGGCCCGTCTGTCTCATTTGCCTCCGAATGCTGTGTCTAGCACACAGCTGACACTCAGAAACTATTTGCTAAGTTAATGAAAGATCACCCAGCTAGCATGACCTTTCATCAAGGGAAGGGATGGAGGCAGGATTTAAACCCAAGGCTCTTTGATGCCAACTCCTGTGTTCTTACTACTCTTTCCTGTGATTCTGAGCTATGAAGCAGAAGTTTGAGCCAAGTACCAGAGAAGAGGGTCAAGGTTAGCAAAGATCTTTTAATGTAGCCCCATCACCATACATATGTGCCCGCACCTGGTGCAGATATCCTTGTGTGGCTGTCACTGCTGTAGATGAATCACGTCTGCTGGGAAAGGAGCCTCTCGACCCAGATGGCAGATATAACTCTGGGAAATCCAGAGTCTTGCCCCAGCTCTGGCTGAGATCTCATGTACTTCTCTCCTCCTTTCTGTGTTTGTGCATTCTCCTAGAGCCTGGCATTTCCCCTAGGAAGGGAAGTGGTCAAGTGCAGCAGCTGAAAACACTGCCCTGGGAGAACCAAAACCAGCAGAGATAGCCTTCTCTCTTCTTGCTGGGTAAAACCAGAACTGGCCACTGCCCAGCTTTTCTAGGACACAGGCAGGCCCAGGCCCAGGGGCTGTGCTTAGAGAGCTTCCTCAAATGCTCCATGAACGTCAAAAGGCAGGGTGCCCAGAAAGCGCCTGGGGCAATGACTGCCACATCCTTGAGCAAGCTGGGCTCACTGCTTGGTAAGAAATGTGAAGGATGGCGGGTGGGGCCGCAACTCCCTTGTGAAAGAGAACTGTGTCGGCATCACCCAAACCAGAGAACACATCCTTCCTTTAGAGCAGGAGTTCCTAATCTGTTTGGTAATGTGGGTCCTCCTCTTAGAGCAATGTTTTTGAATGTGTAAAATAGAGTGCGTCCTAGTACAGAGGACCCCAGTTATCCTGAAATGCAGTTATTGGATTATTTTTCTAATTGTGATAAAGTAATATGTGAAGTTCTCTGTGAACACATTAAACTATGAAGAACTAAGAACCAGTTTGATAACTACTGTAATTTTGAAGTAGTGGTAAGTATAAGTTCTATTCTGAGATATCTATAAATACTACATTACAATTTGAAAACATCTTTGATTTTGATTGACCACAAAGTCATGGCTGCTGCTAATACAACTGAAGTTTGTTACCTACATTCTGAAGGTTACTTATAACTGACGGAAATGGTAAATTTCAGTTAGAGGTTAATGAAAATTAAGATGTGATTTTTTTTTCCCCATCCAAGTTTATGGACTTCTGTGGACCACAGGTGACTCTGCTCTAAGGACTGTTGGCATCATGTCCTCAACTCCAAAAATGGGAGCTCTTTGAGAACAGGGTTGTCCTTTCATCTTACAATATTAAGTACCTAGAAAGGGCCTGCCGCACAGTAGGTATCCAGTGCCAGTCTATTGAGCCTCTTGGATTTTCTAGGTAGACAATCACATTGATTGCAGATGATAGTTTTTCTCTTTTCAGTCTTTGTACTTCATGTTTCTTTTCTTGTCTTACTGCATCAGCTGGGATCTTCAGTACAGTGTTAAACAGAAGCAGTGATGGTCAGCATCCTTATTATGCTCAATATTCATTTATTAATTTATGCTATTGCATAATTACATAATGGAATGTAAAGTACCCGCTATGTGTCAGACTCTCTGCTAAAGATGTTAACACAATTAAGATCTGTTCCTGTCCACCAAGAAGGCTGAGTATTAGAGGGATCCCAGTGAAAATAGCCATATTGAGAATATTTCTAAATTCTCCAGACTTGTGGACCGGCTCCCTCAAGATCCTGATTCCTTAAAAAGTATAGAAGTAGGTCCCTGCTGGCGGCTCCAGTCTCCAGGGCATTGGTAAGGTTGGCAGCTGCAAGCTTCCCCAGGAACACTGCAATGAGGGCCAACAAGGCAGCACATGGGAAGCATAATGAGTGATGCCTCCAGCAGGGGTCAGCCAGAGGGTCAAGCTAGGGGCAGCATTTGAGCCTTGCCATCATAGGTCCTGTTGAGACCACAGCCATCTGTACTAAGCTTAAAACTACAGGCAGGACTAGTTGTTAAAACCAACAGAAAGGAGATTGCAGCTTTGAGGTGGGCAGTTAGGAGATGGGGATACCTGAACCTGTTCCCTTACCCTCTTCCCATCCCTAACACTAAGGGAGTGAACGCACGGGAGGGACTGGGAAGAACAGTCCACACATTCTCTCCACTTGCCTCGCTGGCCCTGGCGGAGGAAGGGAATTTTTAATAAAATATAAAGTTGAAGTTTAGAATGGATCAGACTATGTCTTAGGGATCAGAATGGGACTGTTGTAATAACAATATGTGACTGAGAAGGCAGGTCCGACTGAGATGCTTATAAGAAAGCCTGCTACCCCGCAGGAAGCAGGAGACAGGATCGGGAAAGCAGACTTGACAATGGAAACTATCTCTGCGTATGCAGAATCCTGGCGCCCCATAGATCTCCAGAACCTGTGACTGTGCTACATTACGTGGCCGGAGGAACTTTGTAGGTATGATTAAGTCAACGATCTTGAGATGGGGAGATTATCCTGGCTAACTCTTCAGTACTTAAACATTAACTGTTTACATGGGTCTTTTTAAGGGGGAGGGAGAAGGGTCAGGTCTAGAGAAGGAGACGTGATGATGAAAGCAGAGGTCAGAGTGATGCAGCCAAGAGCCGAGGAATGCAGACAACCTCCAGGAGCTGGAAGAGGCAAGGAAAAGAGTCTCCCCTTGAGCCTGCAGAAGGAGCACAGCCCTGCCAACACCTTGATTTTAGCCCTTCAAGATTCCCTTGGATTTCTGACCTCCAGTGCTTTGTTGTTTTAAGTGTTATTTTTGTGTTGTTTTGAGCCACTGGGTTTGTGGTAATTTGTTACAGCATCCACAGGAAACTAACACAGTTTCGAGGAGTTAAGACTCCCCCCTCCCTGCAACTGAACCAGAAGCAGGGAGGTGTGTAGAAGGTACATGGCTTCTGCCCTTGAAAGTTTGGGACAAGTGGTCTTTTGGGGTAGATGGAGGCTAATGGCATAACTGATTCCAGCACGGACAGTGCCAGACATGAGGTATGAACAGAGTTCCCAGGAAGCTTGGGCAAGGGAGGGCCCACAG
Source organism: Vicugna pacos (assembly GCF_048564905.1). NCBI lineage: Eukaryota > Metazoa > Chordata > Mammalia > Artiodactyla > Camelidae > Vicugna > Vicugna pacos. Next base: position 18,007,842 of record NC_133018.1, read on the forward strand.
GGGAGGGACATTACAGCTGGGCCTGGGGGGAGAGTAGGAGGTGGCCTGAGTAGGGGTATGCTCCATCTCCAGGAAGGAAGGCTCCTCCCTCATTCCAATACCAGCCCTACAGCCCGGCACATCCAGCCTCATCCCCCTGTCTAGGGGTGTCCTGGCACCTTCCAGGTTAGCCACCTCCTTAGGGCAATCTGCCCACCATACACCTCGTGCACTGCAGACACTGTACAGGGGACAGTAAGGCCCCTCGGGGCCACCCTTAAGTAATCAAGTGTTGTCGGTGCGGGTGCTTGGGGGAGAGGGCAGGGAGCAGGAGCCAGCCCTTCTGTCCCGACTGTGTGTGGTGGGGAGGAGGGTGGACCTGCTCCCAGTTCATCCCGTCGGAGGAAGGAAGTGGTTCCCTCCTCCCACCCCTTCTCCTAGGGTCGCCGGGGCCAGGATTCTCGTGATTCGCGATTGGCTCCCACGAGCGGGACCTTTGTCCATCTGCGGGGCTGCGGGAGGCCCAGGCCGGGCTCGGGCCTGCGGAGCGGGCGGAGGCCGGGTTGGGGGAAGCTAGAGACCAACAGGGAGACTGACGGACAGGCAAGAGCGGGGGCCCGGGGACCGGCCGCCCGCTGAGTCGGAGGGCGGGCGCCGGGCGGGGGCGGGGAAGGGGCGGGCGCGGGGCGCGGGGCGCGCGGGCGCCGGGCGCGCAGTTGCTGCGGTGGCCGCGGGGCGGGCCGGGCGCAGGGTGAGTGCTCCGGGGCCGGCCGGGGCGCGGGCCGCCTTCTCGGAGCGTTCGCAGCCCGAGCCTGCCGGGGGCCCCTCGGGGTCCCAGGCGGCCCCGGTTGCCCTCGGTTCTAGCGTTCTTCAGCTTGGGCCCCCACGGTTGGGCAGGGATAACCCGGGGACCCCTGCCTGGCCCCCGGGGCACTAGAGTCCAGTGGACAGGAGATAGGACCGCAGGACCCGGGAGGGAAGCCCCTCGTGTGTCGCCCCTTGAAAACGGGAATGTTGATAAGAACTACCCTTTGATACGGAGTGTTTGCCTGGGCCAGGTGCCTTCACTTCGTCACATGCCTGTAGCAGCCGCAGCAGGTGAGGTGGGTTCCATCCTTGTCTCCCTCTTCCAGGTGAAGAAACCAAGACTCAAAGAGGCCAAACCACTCGCCAGGGATCACACAGCTGAAGGAGACAGAGCCAGACGCCCAGGTGGGTGTGAACCCCTAAGTCCTCTTACTCAGCGTGCCTGCCCTGCCCTCCCTGGGCCCCCAGGGGGACTGCATGGAGAAAACTGCTGGGAATACTGGGAGGAGGCCCAGCCTGCTGGTCCCTGCGGGGAGAACCTCCAGGGCAGCAAATCCTTCACCTGGGCAGGGAGCGCCAAGGAAGGAGAAGGTCGGTTGGTGCCAGGTTAAACTCCAGGACAGAGAAGGGAGAGCAGGGCAGCGCCGTCCAGGAACTCCCAGGCCTGCAGCCAGCACCCCAACTGGTCACAGGGGCCTCTTGTAGGGACTTCCATTCTCCCTGCCTCAGTTTCTTTATCTGTTTCCGTGGTTTATCCTTAACCTTGGAGTTAAGCATGGTAACTGCCTCAGGAATGCCGGGACGGCTAAATGAGGTGGTTGGCGCGAAGGCCTGGCCCCATGCCTGACCCAAGCTGTGCCCCCCTCTGTCCGCTCCCCTGCCCGTCTGAAAGCACTTCTCTGTCCTTCAGCCTCAGGTCAGTCAGCTATCTGAGAGATGCAGTATTTCTGACAGCCCTACCAGTGGCTGGAAGCTTCCTGAGTAAGACTCATGCTGGGGGCGGCAGCTCCTCCCTCTCTGCCTCCCAGGGAAAGGCTGTTAGGGGCAGGGTTTTGAAAATCTTTGGGCTGAAGCTTGCATAATTCCAGAACTACCCTGTAGCCCCCAAGCCCTCCCTCACCACTGGTTTAGCAAGAAGGAGGAAGCCTGGCATTTTCTGCTCCTCTCCTCATCCCCAGCAGCTAGACCAGCAGCAAGCTCACCCCTCAGCCTGTTTTGAATCTGGTCGCGGCCCCCAGGCCCTCAGCTCTGTCTGCCAAGCTCTCTGCACGGTCGGGTCCTGACCTGTCCCCCTCCTCACTCCACTGCCCAGTGCAGCCACACCGGCCTCCTCTTCCTTCCTTAGCCATACTGAATCCTCTGCACCCTCAGGCCTGTGCCCATGCCCTTCTGCTCCCGGGAATACTCTTCCCTGACATCTTCTTGTGACGTACCTCCTCGTAATTCAGAGACCACCGTAAAAGTCACCTATTCAGAAGCCTTCCCTGTTTACACCCCCCTGCAGGAACCACTCTTGCCTGTCTTCTATTGCATTTCTGTTTTAAATTCTGGGTGATATTGCCTTGCTTGGGTGTTTCTTGGCTACAACGTCAGCCTACCTGGGCTCTAACCTTTGTCTTGCCTCTTCACTTTGGATTCTCCAGAACTCAGCCTTGCACAGAGGAAAGGTTCTGATAATCTTGTACAGTTGCAGGCAGTGTGTGCAACCATCAGGGTTCTGCCTTTCATTGCTTAACAGCCTTCTTTCTACATTTCTGCATAGACCACAGAATTATCATTCCTCCCTCGGCCTTACTCAGCTTTTCCCTAAAGTGAGGTTGATAGGCTGTTTCGAGGTTCTGGCCATAATATCCAACTTTGCTTTTAAACATTGTGGTCCAAATGGCACCTTTTTTTTTTTAATGCTTTCAAATGATTTTTAAGTTATGGTTCCCAAACTGATGTGTTCAAGTCAAGGGTATGATCATCCTGAAGGCACATGCCACTTATTACCAGGTGACTGCTTAGGAAAAAGTATCCCCAGCATTGTGTGCGAGTTTTCCTTCAGCCCCGGAAGCACTGGGTTTTTACATTTTTGTTTTGTCTAGTTTCATGGGGAGGTCGTGGCAGGTTTAAATTTTCCGTTGCTTGAATTAGTGAATCTGGGTGTTTTTCTATGCATGGGCCAGTTCTGTTTCCTGTCTTGTGGAGGAGGGAGAGCTCCAGGGCACCCTCATTTTCCCCTTCACCTTCACTTGTGGTGGTGGTTCCACTTGAGCCCATCTCGTGAGGGCAGGGTGAGGGCCCTCGGGGGCTGGAACAGGAACACACCAAGGTGAACTCTGCTGGTTGCAGGAGCTGCTCTGCCAGTCAACCAGCAAGAAACTGTGAGAGTCCCTTGTGCCCTGAGCCTGGTACTATGGGGAGAGAAAGAACTCATTTTTTCTTAAGCCTTTGTGAATATTTTTTTCAAAATGATAATTTTTTTCAAAATGATAATTTTAATTTATCAAAATGATATCATTTTTTCAAAATGATAATTAGACTTTTAAAAAAATGAAAGTACTGGGGATTGAACCCAGGACCTTGTGCACGCTAAGCGTGCACTCTACCACTAAGCTATACCCACCCCCGCAAAATGGTAATTTTTTTTAAATTATAAAAGTAACATGGTGTGTAAGGTTATTCATTGGAACACTTAATCTAGAACACACTGAAGTGGAACCATCTCTGGGATACTGTATTAGACTCCTGTGGCTGCTGTAACAAATGATCGCAAATCTGATGGCTTAAAAACAACATTAACTTATCTCACAGTTCACATCTCTAAAATCAGTCTTGGTGCGCCAAGATCAAGTTGTTGGCAGGGCTGTATTGCTTCGGGAGATTCTCTAGGGAGAATCTGTTTCTTTGCCTTTACCGGCTCCTAAAGGCTACCCTTACTCCTTGGACTGTGACCCCATCTCTCCATGTTTGAGCAGCACAACCTCTTCCAATCTCTCTGACTCCAGCCTCTGCTTCTGTGGTTGTATAGCCTCCTGATTCCCCTGCTCTACTTGTCAAGACCCTTCTGATCATGCTGGGCCCACCTGGATAATCCCCCATCTTGGAGTCCTTAGTTTAACCACACCTGCAAGTCCTTTTTGCCACGTAAAGTGACATACTCACAGGTTTCGGGAATTAGGACATATACATCTCTGGCGGGAGGCGTTATTCAGCCTACCACCCCCTAAAGGGAAATAAGCAAGGTTCGGAACAGTGTGTGGGCTCACATTTGTTTAAGGGGGGGAAAAAAGAATAAATATGGATGTGGTTGGGAAGACCTAGAATATCCCCGAAGGTTACGTGGAAAACTGGTAGGAGTGACTGTTTCTGGGAAAGACAAGTAAAAGAGAAGACTTACTTGTCATAGTTTATCTTTTTGTATTATTTAAATTTTTTACTACATAGGTTGCCTGCCAGCATTAAAAATAAGTTTTAAGAGGTAACATATAGTCATTGTAGAAGTTCAGACCTTCCAGAAGCGAAGAGAAGGAAGATACCCACTCTACCCCCAAATTACTCCCATTTTCTCCAGCAGTAACCACTGTGAAGAGTTTGGCTATATCCTTACAAACTTATAAAAAAATGCACATATAATCTTTTTATATAGATGGGATCATACTGTACACATTATGCTATAATGTGATGGGGGAGCTTGTTAGTTACCTCTTTCCTCCTCCGCATTTGAAGATTTAACAGCACTGGGGTCTCCCACTGTGCGGATGTGCCGTAACTGACTCGACCAGACCCCTGTTGGTTGACGTTTAGATTTTTTGCTTCTTTCCAGGGCAGTCTCGACACTAACATGTCTGTCTGGTTCTTTTTTTTTTTTTTTTTTTTCAGTCTGGTTCTTTTTAATTGGGGTGAAATTCACATAACGTTATTAACTTTTAAAATGAGCAATTTGATGTCATTTAATACATTTCTGATGTAGTCCCTGCCACCTCTGAAGTGTAGTAACTACCACCTCTGTCTAGTTCCAGAACATTTTCATCACCTAAAAAGGAAACCCTGTCCCCATTAGGTGGTCACTTCTCATTCCCCTCTCCCCCTAGTCCCTGGACACCACCAGTCTGCTTCTGTCTGTGCAGATTTGCATATTCTGGATGTTACACATCAGTGGAGCCATGTCATACGTGACATTTTGTATCTGGCTTCTTTCACTTAGCATAATGTTTTAGAGGTTCATTCATGCTGTAGCATGAATCGGTACTTCGTATCTTTTTTTATTTTTTATTGGGGTATAATTGACATACAACATTAGTTTCAGGTGTACAACATAATGATTAGATGTTCATATATATTGCAAAAGTACCTATCTCTTTTTATGGCTGGATAACGTTCCATTGTGTGGATATGACATCTTTTATTTATCCATTCATGTTAATGGACACAGGTTGTTTCCACTTTTTGTCTGTGAATATTCGTGTACATGTGTTTGCTTGAGTGCCTGTTTTTAATTCTTTGGGGTGTATACTCAGGATGTATGTCCTACATACACTTGCCATTTTCAGACAATGTTAACTTAAGCAAGTTGAAAATAACTTGTAAGAAAGTGTTTTGCAGGGGGAGGGTATAGCTCAGTGGTAGAGCACATGCTTAGCGTGCACTAAGGTCCTGGGTTCAATCCCCAGTAACTGCATTAAAACAAATTTTTTTTTTGAGAAAAAAAAAGAAAGTGTTTTGCAAAACATATACTGAGACAAATGATGGCAGTACGACAGATGTGGACAAATGTTTCCTTTTTTTCCAGAGCTGGAGACGACAGGAACATGGCCACCTGGAATGAAAAGGTAAATTGATTCTGGTGGACTAGCAGCATTAAAGGACCTCCCAGCCCTGAGAAGATAGTTCCGTTTGGTATTTCTAACAGGATAGAAGGGAAACACCTGTTCTGGGTGCTCCTGCCTGACCGAAGTGTTTAAAGTCGCAAAGGTGAAAGCTATTGAAGGCATTCACAGAACCTCAAGCTAACCTGATAGCCGGAATCGGTCTACTCAGATGCCAGCTCTGCATTTTCACAGCCTCGTGTCATGCGGCCAGGCCCTTCGCCTCCCTGAGCTTCAGTTTCTTTATCTGAAAATGGGGGAAAGTTCCTTATCACCCCTGTTCCTGAAGGCTCGTCAGGAGGAGTCAGGGAGACAGTGGTCTCAGAATGCTAGGCCAGTACTGAGCCCATAAGGGGCTTTTCCCCACCACTTATTTTATAAAGATACTTGGGCACAGAGAAATAAAGCTACTTGCTCAAGATCACGCAGGTAGGAAGTGGCAAAAATGGGATTTCATCCTGGTCTAACTCCAAAGCGAATGTTCTGCTTCTGGTATCATGCGGCCATCCAGAGCAGGACTGATAAATGCTGTCCTTGATCTCTGGGACGCAGGCTTGTTGGATTTGGGGAGACATGGGTTGTGAAGGGTGGGAGGACAAGGTGGAGAGGAAGTGTTGGCTTTCAATTTTAGCTGTTCACTTGGAGGTGGTGGGGACCTGGTCAGGGCGGTGCCAGAAGCTCAGAGTAGCAGCAGGGTGATGGGGGCAGAGTCTGGGAAGCAAATGTGCTGGTCGGCAGGACCATGGGAGGGTGATGATGGGGATCTTGCATTTCATCACATTGGTGGCTCCTTTGTAAAATTGTAAGAGTGTTTCTGATTTAAAGCTGTTTACAATGTGAGATGGGGGGAAGTGGCCAATGACACAACATGCCACCAGTTGTGATTTCAGAAATGTTGAAATATGGGGAAAATGTTCATCTTGGCATTCATGAAATATGGTGGCATTTCCAACAAAAGGATGACCATGTTGTGAAAATTCCTGATAAGACATGGGAAGCTCAGTGTCTGCCACTCAATACGGGAGCTCCATGAGTTCCAGTTACCGTTAATCCTCACGGTGGGGCAAATGCAACAGTGTCCTTCATTTACAGCTCCCTACTAGGCAAACCAAAAAAGCAAGCGGAGATGCTGATAGCGGTTATACTGTGGTGAAACCGCCTCACTCCATCTCAAGAGGGGCTGGATCAACCCACACGACTGTGCCGGAAAAAACCTTGACGGTGTGTATTAAGAATCATGAAAATGTTCGTAGTCAAACCTGGTCGTCTCGCTTATGGGAAAGGAAACACCCCGTAAAAAGGAAAACTGTACAATTGACAGCATAATTTAGAAACCCAAACGTACGTGTTTCTTAGCACATGAGATACCATTGATTGTAGACGCGCCATTATTTTATGTGCTGTGAAGAAGAAAAAGTGCCACCGTTTACTGTGATGTAATGTGACCTGATGCTGGTCAATTGTAAGACAGGCTTCACGCGTATGCCTAGTGGGAAAAATAAGATAACAAAGTTGTCTGCAGTCTTCGATTCTAATTGTAAAGGACACAGAGAGTGAGATGGTAGCTAGGTAAATGATAAATCTGGTGTGCTGGGGTTATTATGAACTTATTTCCTTTTGCTCGTGTTTTCACAATAGTGATACTGAAATAGATCTGGGGTAAAAGTCTGCTCACTAGGATGAATGCTGGCAGGTACACCTGGGGGGCCCAGGCGAGTCAGGGGTCTAGCTGCAGGGACAAGTCCTGGTGGTGGGGGTGGGGGCACGGAAACATCAGGGAAAGCGGTATTGGGGTGCAGACCCAGGGACCCATCTCAGGGGACTCCTGGGGGGCGGGAGCCTGTCTGTCATGCACAGAGGCTAATACTAGGGGCTGGCCCCAGTTGTTGGGGAGCCGGGGAAGTTTGGGCCAGGGCCAATTGGAGCAAATAAGCCTCTTACTGACTCAGAGAACAAGTTTCTTTTAGTAATTTACCCTGATGGAGTTAGTTTTGTTTTCAAGAAATTGTTTTAATAGGTTTGCTTTTAAGAGCTTTTTAATTGTCCGGCTCCTCTAGTTTGAGGGAGGAAAACAGCTGTGTTGTAGGAGTAACTGGTGGGGTTTTTAGCTGTCGTTCAGACCCGACTTGCTGTCTCAGCTCTGCTGAGAGAGGGCCCAGCAGCTGTGGACACCTGCCCCTTCCCGCTTCTCTGCGCCTTCGCTTTCTTCTTCTGTAAAATGAGAGCAGTGACGAAGAAACAGGTTGTGCATGGAAAGCACTCAGCAGGGTGCTGGGCTACAGCAGACCCTTAAAAAATACAGGAGCTGTGATGCCCTCACGAGGGTAAACTGAGTTTTCAGCCCATCAGCTGACCTGTTCCTCATCACAGATAAAGATGCATGTCACCAGCCACATCCGGGGAGCCAGATACACTTAGAAATCCTTGTGGCCCTTCGCACATTTCTCACAAAGTGTCTGGAGGCTCTGGGTTCTTTTACAATGTTGGTCCTTGACCTTGACTTCACGTGGGAGATCCCAGTGCCCAGGCCACCCCCAGACCAACTGAATCACAATCTCTGGGCCTAAGACCCAGGCATTGGGGTTTTCTAAGCTTCCAGGTGGTTCCAATGTACAGCCAGGGTTGAGAGCCATTGGTTAAACTGGGGCTGCACTGGGCCTCCTTCCAAGGACTGCACCACAGCAGGGCAGGAAATAGGGGTGCCCTGAACTCTGTTTATCCCGTCTTTTCCACGACTGAAGCCTCACTAAGACACTGGGAGATGGGGATGGCCCAGATGACTCAGTCACACTGGTGCTGGGTCCTGATTTCTAGCTGGATGACTGTTTTTTTTTTCCTTTCTATGCTTTCGTAACACAAATAGCAGCATGACTTATGCTTCCCAGTTAACATGGCTGATTCACAGGCTTTGGGCAGGTCTGCCACCTTTCTGACAGTCAGCATCTCTCTCCCCCAGGGAAATAGATGGGGTATAGCCTCCCCACTATACCCTGGTGTGAGTCTTTCAAACTCAACCCATTGGTGACTCCTGAAATCCATTAATGGGCTGCAGTCAGCCTTTTAAGAAATAAAGTGGACAACATAAGCCTCTCACATATTAACATGAGTGTTGGTTAATACATGGAACGTGTATATATCAGCATATCCTAAGAGGCGGGGTATAAAATGTGTTTCTTATTGAGTAACACTGGGCCGAACTCCCAGGGCAGCACTGGCCTTCAGCAGTTGTGAGCCAGAGCCAGGGCAGTGTTCAGAGAGGTCATGCAGCAGGGAAGGGGCTCTGGGCCAGGCATCTGGCCCAGATAAAACTGATTTTACATGCAAATTAAAGGACAAGTGCTCGCCGCCAAAAAAAAAAAAAAATCTATTTCAGTATTACTATTGTGAAAACTCGAGCAAAAGGAAATAAGTTTATAATAACCCCAGCACACCAGATTTATCATTTACCTAGCTACCATCTCACTCTCTGTGTCCTTTACAATTAGAATCAAAGACTGCAGACAACTTTGTATCTTATTTTTCCCACTAGCCATATGCACCAGACTTAGGCCTTTTTGATGGCCAAGAAATTTACCAAGAAGTCAGTGCTCTCACTACTGCATTTTCTGATTACTCATTTTTCGACCTGGTTGGAATCTGAGCTTTGCTTCTTCCTGGCTGTCTGACCTGAGGCAAGTCATTTGGCCTCTCTGTTCCCAGTTTCCTCATCTGTAAATGAGACGATTCAGTCCCCACCTCATGGAATTGTTACCATGCTTTGCCCAGACCTCAGAAAATGGCAGGTGCCCTGGGGAGAGTTACAGTCACCAGTTCCCACGACCTTAAATGTTACTCCTCACATCGTCTCCTCCCAGCCCCACGATCCTGGCCGGGCTGGCAGACTCTTCTATCAAGACAGGAAGGGTTCTGACCCTATAGGAAGAGGAGAGAAGAGTTGGAGACTACATCTCTGGGGGCACTGGAGCTGCCAGGTGGGCTCCTTGGCCGATAAGCAGCCCCGCCCACCCCAGCTAGTCAGCTGTCGTGGTGGTTATTTTCGTGAACCTCAAACTTCCTCCCCACCCTAGAGAAGGAAAAGCTGCTACGCTTATTTAAAGACTTCCCTGATTTAAAAAATAGGCATTCCTCAGAACACAAACCCCCGGGGCCTGGGCGGGGGGCGGTGCTAGAGTCTGTGAGCCGCTGCAGTACATGAGTCCCCCGAGAGGAGAGGTTTGCTCGAGGGATTTGCTCCACCCTCCAGGTATGTTTTCCAGGCACGTAGGATATGGAGGATATGGCATGAGCAGGAACCGCACCCCCTACCCCAGGTCTCTGCCCTAATGGGGAGTGGGGAGTGGGGGAGGTAACAGACTCCATTACACAAACTGGTGAATCCATCTCAACTGGGAAGGCACATGGGCCATGCATGAATGCAACAGGGAAGGTACACATTCAGCTTCGTGAAGCTGGGATGCTTGAGGGAGACCTGAAGGAGGAAAACAAAAATGACAAGGTAGAAGAGGAGGGGGCATTCCAGGCGGAGGAAATCACATGTGCAAAGGCCCTGTGGTTGAAGGAACCTGTTGAGAACGAAGGGCCGAATGGAGACATTGTGGCCAAAGCAGAGAAAGTGGTGACAGGTGAGGTCAGATGGGTAGGCAGAGGCCACGGTGTGCAGAACAGGTGTGGGTATCTGGAAAGCACTTGGGTCTTTTAAGATCAATGGGAAGCCAAAGAAGAGTTTTGGGTTAGGGGTTCCCAAGATCACCCCAGCTTCAGTGATCTGCTAGGAGGGCTCATAGGACTAAGCACACAGTTCCACTCATGACTAAGATTTTTACAAAGAAAAATCAGCACAGGACACGGAAAAAAGGTGCATAAGGTGAAGTCCAGGGGAAACCAGGCACAGGCTTCCAGAATCCTCTCCCAGTGGAGTCACGTGGGACTTGCTTAATTCCTCCAGCAACAAGTTATGACAACACATGTGAAACGCCATCTATTAGGAAAGCTTGTTTTTATTTGGGGGCTGGTCACATGGGCCAAAATTCCAGGCACTCAAAATCCCAGACTCCCCAGAGGACAGCAGGCGTTCAACATAAACTACATTGTCTTTATAAACCGCCCAGGCACAGTGCGCTGTTCTTACCAGGTGGGAACCCTTCCCAAATCCAGGCTCGGGGATGCCAGCCAAGGGCTAAGCAGGCCTTTCTGAGGGCAGCAACCTCAGACCTTTTCTGCACAAGGAGTGATGTGATTGTGTTCCGAGAAGCACTCTCAGGCTGCTGGGAGAACACTGAGGAGCTGGTACCTCCTCCAAGTAAAAGCGGGAGCTGGTGGAGGTGTTGGCAGAGGTTGGAAAAGTCGGCGGTGGATTCAAGGGTCATTTAGGTGCTAAAACGCACAGGGCTTAGTGATGGGTGGGCTGTAGTGGAGGGGGAGGGAAGGCAGGGATCGGAGACAACTTCTCTGCCCTAGACCCAGAAGACAAGAGACCCAGATGTGAGTCTGCGAACTGTCTGCTGGCTGGTGGCGGTTGCCTTGTTGCAAGATCTCAGTTTCCCTTTATAAGGAAGGGAGGGTTGCATCTCAGAACCTTGATTCTAACTCTTTCAGTATCATCATTCTTGTTGCTTTAAAAAGCCATCTTTTCTGCCATGTTTTCCCCTGTTGACAGAGCGCCTTGGAAGGAACGAGGCTAGCAGACTTGAGCTCATGTGCCAGCTTTGCTACTTACTTACGTTTCTTTGTTTTTAAAAATGTATGTGAACAAGTTCTCAATGTAAGAAATTAAAACAACAAACAGGTGTAATTAGGTTGAACCATAGGAAATTGTCAGTGTCTACCAATTTTAACCTACAAAAATGGTAATTTTTTCAAAATTCTTGATTTCAGGAAAGTTGTCTTGAATTTTATCTTGAACTATTCTGTTCCATTGTTTTGGTTTTCTCATTCAGGGATCCACTTACATATATGTTGGATATATAGTTGTATGTATGTATGTGTATGTGTGTGTGTGTGTGTGTATAAATTCTTCCTCTCTCCTGCCCCCTGCCTCCAAATACTTCATTCTTTGCAGGCTGGATCTCACCCCTAAAATGGCTATGTCTTATGGTTGAACTTAATAGAAAAAAAAAAATTGCAAGTCTCTCTTCATCCTCCACCCCAATCCCGGCCCCTCCCTAGAGGTAACCTTTTGGTATGGGTTGTTGATTTCATCTGTATCTAACAAAAATGGAATTAGGATACATTCTGGTCTGTAATATGCTGGCTTTTACTTGACTATAGATCAAGGACCCCTTTCTGTGTCAGTACTTGGAGCTACGCTGACTTACTGCGCTCTTAACAGCTGTGTAGTGTCCCGCAGCGTACGTAACCGTGGCCCTTGAGGTTGTTTCCAGTTTGGGGTGTGGTAACACCAAGCGGCTTTGTGCTCTTGTGTGAGTCCCTTATCAGGTCAAACAATAGGGACATTTAAAATTTTGATAGAAGCTGATTGAAGGCTGATCCCCTGTTTGCTCTCATGCCTGGCACATTGGAGAGACTTAAATGTATTTTCAAAAGATGAAAGAAGCTGCCCCAGTGCTCTCCTAAGGAGGGCTTACCCATTTCCACGCCCACCAGGCAGTAGAGAGGAGTGCCTCCCTCCCTCCACCTGACAACCTGCCACAGCAGGTGACTTTGGGCAGTCGGTCTCTCCTCCCCAAACCTCAGTTTCCCCTTCTGTAGAGTGGAGAGCCTGCCCCTCTCTGCCCTGCCGACTCCTCAGGATTGTTACCAGCATCAGGTGAGAGCAAGGGGGGCTGAGGGTGTCCTGTAAGCTGTGAGCAAGCAGCAACTCCTTCTGGGATTGGCTGCAGAAACAGTCTGGGTGGTTTTGTGACCTTCAGAGGAACCTGCTTCCTCCCAGGAGTCAGGGTGGATGTGTGGCCCACCAAGATACAGGGGGAGAGAGAGCACGTGGTCTGTGGCCACCTTGGCTGAAGGCACAGCCCCTCTGTAGTAGCTTCCTGGGGCTGCCGTAACACGTGACCGCCGACGGGCGGCTTAACACAACAGAAATTTCTTCTCTCAGTTCTGAAGTCCAGAGGTCTAAAATCAGGGTATTGGCAGGGTTGGTCCCTCTGAAGGCTCGGAGGGAGGATCTGTTCCAGCTCTTTCTCCCAGCTTCTGGTGGTTGCTAGCAGTCCTTGGCACTCCTTGGATTGCCATGCACCCCTCCAGGCCCTGCCTCCGTCTTCTCGTGGCCACCTCCTCTGCGTGTCCTCTCCTCTTCTCATAAGGACACCGGTCACTGCATTGGGGGCCTACCCTAAGTCTGGGATGGTTTTATCGCAAGACCTTTAGCTAATGACCCTGGCAAAGCCGTATATTCCAAGCGAGCTCACATTCTGAGGTTTCAGGTGGACGTGAATTTTGGGGGGCAGCCACACCTCAACCCACTCCACACTCCCCGCAGGTAAATCTCTAGTCACCGCTGCCCGGCTGTTTCTTGGCCACATGTTCTGTCTAACACGGGGGCTCCGGGTCGTCCAGCCCAGGGGCAGAGCCTGGCTCTGCCATTTTCTGAGTGTGTGACTTTGGGCAGGTAAGTCACCTTTCTCCCCCTAGACCCAAAATAATGGCCTCGACCTCAGAGGGTTGTTAGGAATTAAAATGAAATAGTACATGTAAGGAACGTGGAGCTTAGCAGTGTGCTAATGTAACAAATAATACATGATCAGTAATAATAGACGTCACTGCTGTTGTGTCAGGTCAGCGCGCAGGGGCGGGGCTGTTGGTGAGTAAGCACACCTAGTCCCCAGAAGCAGGCTCTGGGAGGGAACCGGGAAATGGGGGCTGAAGGAACACTGGGCCCTGGGAATCAGGAGGTGGCTGAATTTCTTAAAAGTACCCTTTCCTGTGATTGTTGGATGACCAAGAGATAGGGACTTTCCCCTCCCACAGGTGGCAGCTTCAGAGCCTGTAAAAATAGACACGAGAACATTTTCTCTCCTTCAGTTCTAGGTCTGTTTTTCTCATCTCTCCCAGGTAGTAATTTTTCTGGTGTAATACCTGTCATATGTAAAAGAGAAGTAGGTGATGCTTTTACCTTTGACGTTTTGTTGCTAATTCATTTATTAAATATATATTGAGCCCCTCCCTGTAACTGAGGGAGGAAGAGCGTCTGCCCTCCGAGCGAGCACAGACCAGGGCAGGAGGCAGACAGCACCGGGCTGTCACAGTGCTCGTTAGCGAGTGGCTCGATGGGGAGAGAGGAAGCGCCCTCACCAGCGGGCGGCCTCCCAGGGGAGGTAAAATCTAGGTGTCTGTAAGACCGGAAGGAGCACGCGGGTGAGATCAGGAAGGGTATTCCAGGCAGTGGGGACAGGCCGGCAAAGTCCTGGAAGCAAGAGAGAGCGCAGCTGGTTCTAGAACCCCAGTGCAGTTGTAACTGGAGTGTGGCGGGCAGAGGCTGGGGGAGGAGACCAGGGCCTGGGGAGACTGAGCGAGCTTGGACTTTGTCCTGAAGGCAGTGGCTGGCAGGGGGTGAGGGTGGGGGATACTGAAGGTAATGGGAAGGGGAGAGTGGGCGAGAGCAGGGACTCAGCCAGACCAGCCCTGCAGAAAGGAGACCCTGGCCACCGCCAGGTGGAGGAAAGCTCAGAGGCTGGTGCTGGCGTCCTTGCAAGAGGTGACAGTGGTAGGAGGGAGTCAGACAGAGAAGAGACGGTGCAGTATGAGTGATATTTAGGAAGTGAGATTGACAGGCTTGAGGAAGAGAGAGGAGCCAAGGATGAGCTGTAGTTCTTGGGCAGCCGAGTGGATATGATGCCAGTGCCCTAGGGGAACATGGAAGGAGGAGTGGATTTAGGGGAAAAGATAAGAAATTAGTTCATTTTGGGTCACAGCAAACTAATGGCCTGGCAGGCTATCAGACAGCAGGCTGGAGACTGATTCGCACTGAGCAGCATCAAGAACACACGTGTGCAGGGACCACCAAAGGGAAAGAGTCGCCCTGTGCCAAGAGAAGCTCAGGGCTGGGGACTCACGGACTCCACATGGCATGGGGGCAGGGACATGGGACAGGAAGGGCGGCCAGAGAGGGGAGAAAAACCAAGAACCAAGTCCGCGGTGTGAGAGGATGCAGTACAGTCCAGGTGGGAACTGCAGTCCTGGGGTTTGGTACGGAAAGGTGACCCCAGAGAGAGCAGTGACAGGATGTAGTGGGACAGCAAGGGTTACTGCAGCAGAGATGGAGACAGGGGTGGGGGGGGTGGGGGGGTGAATGGAGAGATGGGACTCTAGAGTCTCCAGTTCACAAGGAACAGAAACAGCTCCATCTAGCTTCAGGCACAAAGGGCATCTATCAGTCCCTGTCACTTAATAATCTGGGCTTGTAGAGGCCAGCAGCGGGCCAGTAACCAGAGAAGTGTGAAGTACCCACAGACGGCGATGGGGTCGGAGGAGTGGAGGTGAGGATTTTTGTTGTTGAGAAATAATACCAGCCGGTGCTTACAGAGGGGCTGCTCCAGGCCAGGCTCCGAGGCTGGTGCCCCAGGTAACTCACGGAGTCAGCCCTTCAGTCCACCCAGGCAGGGTGGGGTGGTCCTGAGAGCTGAGAGTCCAGGCTGGGTGGTAAAGTTGCCAAGGCCCACAACATTTTCATGATCAGCTCTATCTTTGCCCCTTTCTGGAACTCATCTGCTTCCGGCATGACAGATTCTTGACTTAAAACCAGAGTTGTTTTCTGCTCTGCTGGGTGCCATAAATATTTTCATCCCAAACTACTGAAAGTTGCTTCTTTACTGGACCCAAAGTTTTAAAAAGAAAATTTCCTTTTTTGTGTAAAATGTGAATGTGGTTTTTGCAAAGCACCCTGAGGCTCTACCATGCTAAGAACTAGTACAGGAGGTTTCCATCTGCCAGGTGAGGCCCGTAGCACCCAGAGAGCTTCAGGTTAGCTGCGGGCCTGGCCCTGGGAGCCCAGTAATTGGGGGGCTGGCCCAGGAGACAGGGCACCAGTGCTCTCAGCCATCAGGCACTTGACAGGCTTCTGCTCTAGGTCAGGTGGCACATGATACTCTGGGACACAGACTCTTAGATCTACATGTGTATATTTTTCCATCAAATTTGGAAATTTTTTCCAGCCATTATTTCTCCAAATATTTTCTCTAATCTCTCATCTCCTTTTGGCTTTCCAGGTACATGTGTATTAGGCCACTAACATTGTCCCTAAGGCTCTGTTCCTTCTCCGGCCCCCAGCCTTTTTCCTCTCCATGCTTCCACTGGATATTGTCTCTTTTTCATCTTTAAGTTCACCAATCTTTTATCCTGCAGCATCTAATCAGCCGTTAAGCCCATCTAGTGATTTTTCATCTCATGTGTGTATTTTTCAATTCTTGAGTATCCATTTGGGTATTTTTTATAGCCGCCATTTCTCTATTGAGATTCTCCATTTGTTCCCTCATTAAGTTCATGTTTTCCTTGAAATCCTTGAACATATTTGTAATAGCTATTTTCAAGTCTTTGTTGGCCAATTCCATTATCTCTCTCTGTTTTGAGCTCATAAGCTGATTTTTCTACTGGCTATGGCCACATTATTTTGCTTACTTATCTGTCTAGTAATTTTTTTTTATCACATGCTGGACATTATGAATTTTATGTTGTTTAGGGTATTTTGCTGTCTTCTCCAATGGAGAATTGAGTTTTGTTCCAACAGGAGTTTAATTTACTTTGAGATTATCTTGATCTTTTTTAAAAGTCTCATTTTTGAGCTTAGTTGGGACAAGTCTAAGGTAATCCTGACTGGAGGGCTAAAGTAGGTCTGCTTATAAGGCGTGACTTTTCTGGACTTGCTGCTGATGCTCAGCGTGTTCAGTGAGATTGCTTTACTCTAGCTATTTGGAATTTACAGGCCTCCCAACCCAGCCCTGCATAATCTCTGGCAGTTCAGCTCACAGTTCAGCAAGAGTAGAGTTTTGCTTTTTTGTTTTTGTTTTCTCCCTGAAAGTTATATTTTGCTTTGCCTCATGGATTCTTGCTCTGCACATGAGAAGTTTAGGACTCAGCCAAAGTCCGATTTTTGGAGTTCTTTCTTGGCAATGCTTCCTTTTCTCTGGTACCTTGCCGTGCAAATTCCCGAGGAAGGGAGGTTCAGTAGCCCTGAACTATCATCTTTGCCTCCACAGTCCAGAAAGTACCTCCAGGCAGAAAGCCAGGGTGATTGTGGGGCCCACCTTATCTGTTTCTCTTCTCTCAGGGATCACAGTAAATTTCAAATATTTTATCCAGTTTTATGGAAGTTACTGTAACTGGTATCGTTGGTTTTATGGCAGTTGCTCTAACTGAAATAGTTTTTTATACTAATAAAGTTACTCTCTCACGGTGAGAAGCAGAAATCTCATTCTTTTATATATGTATGCTCACATTCCAAAAACAGTATATGGTAACATTTTGCAGCCATTGAGGTAGGAGGAAAACCAGAAGTCTGTGGAATCCTAGAAGCCAATGAAGGAAGATTTTGAAGAAAGGGAGTGATCTACTGTGTTCAGTACTGCTAGAGGGTACACTTGGGTGTTGTCAGTGATTATATAGAGACTTTGTTAATTTGTGTTACCTGCTGTATAGTATTCCATCACACAAATAGAGAAAATTCATTCCTCTCTCTCCTACCATTTAGGTGAACATTTGCAGTAAACATTCTTAAAATGCCACTGATTTGAGCACATGCAGAGAGTTTCTCTTTGAGGCCTGTCCAGGGTGAAATTACTAGATTATTGATATGCACAACTTCAACTTGACAGAACAATGCCAGAGTGCTTCCACAAATGGTGGTGCCAGTGTCTATTCCTGTCTTCAGGGTTTAAAAGGCCCCCATTGCTTCACATCTTCACCAATATTTGCTTTTATAGACTTTAAAATTATTGCCAATCTCAGGAATGAAAAGGTGTGTAATTGTTACTTCAATTCACATTTTCCTGAATATTAGTGAAGTTGAGTGTCTTAGCCATTTGGGTTTCCTCTCATATGACCTGCCTGTTAATATTCATTACCTAATTTTCTGTGGAGTTGTCCTTTTCTGGTAGGGTTTCTTTATATGTGCTAGACACTAAATCTTTGTCTATTAAATATATCACAAATATTTACTCCCAGTCTGTGGTGTGTCTTAACTTTGTGTGTGTGTGTGTGTGTGTGTAAGACAGAGTGAGAGAGAGATTTTTTGGCTTTGATGAGTTAACTCTATCCATTTCTTCTATGTGTTGTGTCTTCTTTAAGCACTCTTTCCCAGTTCTGAGGTCATGAAAATACTTGTCTGTATTTTATTCTAAGATGTTTAAAGTTTTTAAAAACACGTTTATATAGGTTAATGCCACTGAAATGTATTCTGTGTGTGTTATGAGATAGGAATCCTTTTCTTCTTCCCTTATTGGAAAAGCCAGATGTTCTAACCTCTCCAGCCTTTCTCCACTGACCTGGACTGTCATCATCATCACATCCAGGTTCCCACAGGGTCCTGGGTCTGTTTTGGGCTCTCTTTTCCTGTCACACTGATCATACTGCCTATTCTTGTCCCCATTCCTGAAAGTTTTCATTATTGAACTTTCTAAACTGATGTCTGGTAGGATAAATTGAGCAAAGAGGGGTGGGCAGGATGGATTACTAGCTTTTTTGCTTTGAAGTTATTGGTCTTTAAACAACTGTCCTGAATATATTTAAAACAGCACTGGCAGAATGTAGGAAAAATCCACTTGGCGCTCACCTTTCAAGGACTGATCTGTGACGTGAAAGCGGGGTGGCGGGTCTTCACTTTTCTGTGAAACCCTGGTACTTTTACTTTTGCCTTTTCCCTCTCCCCACCCTACCAACTCTCACCTCGGGGTTTTTAGGTAGTGATGTCTCTGAACCATGAGCCTCGCTTCCGGCATTTACACGTGGGCCTGTGGTGGGTATTTTGCGACGGGGCTGCAGTACCTCTTTTGTTGGTGACTGCCAGTCAGACCGCAGTGATAGGCCTGATGGAGTCTGGGGTTTCCTGTTGCCTCACCAGCCCCGAGACCCTGGATTCCAAAAATACACTCGCAAGAAACCACTGTGACCTCACGGTCTGCTTGCACAGTGCTCTGAGCGCTGGGACTGTCTTCCCCCCCATCCCCCCCGTGGCCCAGGGTGGGAGGGCCCCGCTCCCCATCAGAGTGACGTGAGGTCCCAGTGGTCCCGCCTGAGCGCTCGTTCTCTGTCCCCTCCCTTCAGGCCGTCACCCGCAGGGCCAGGGTGCCTCCCGCTGAGAGGATGAGCAAGTTCCTGAAGCACTTCACCGTCGTCGGGGACGACTACCATGCCTGGAACATCAACTACACGAAGTGGGAGAATGAAGAGGACGAGGAGGACGAGGAGGAGCAGCCGCCTTCAGCGCCGGCGGCGGCAAGCGAGGAGGGCAGAGCTGCTGACCCGGCTGCCACCCCTGTCCCCACGCCCAGGCCCCGCCTAGACTTCAGGACCACTTTGAGGAAGCTCTTTAGCGCCCACAGGTTTCAGGTAGGTGGGCAGAGGCCGGAGATGCCCGGGGTGGGGCAGAGCTGTCAGCCAAGAGTCACGAGGCTGGGTGGGGCCACCTCCGCCACCACCTCATTCACTCGCCACGCGCCCCCGCGCCCCATACACCATTGGGCATGGCGGGCGGGTCCTGTGTCATCAGGGGTGAAATAAGTGCTAATCCAAAAGTCAGGGGTTCATCACCTGATGAATGGATAAACAAAACGTGATCTCTCCAAACTCAGCCACGAAAAGGAAGGAAGCACTGACACGGGCTACAAGGTGGATGAACCTTGACGACGTCATGCTGAGTGTAGGAAGCCAGACACAAACGGCCACCCATCTTATAATCCAATTATATGAAATGTCTAGAATACACAAATCCACGGAGACAGCAGACTGGTGGTTACCACAGGCTGGAGGGAGGGAGGAAGGGGGTGACTGCCTGATGGGTACCGAGCTTCCATGTAGGGTAATGACAATTTTCTAGAACTATGTAGTGGTGATGGTTGTGCAACTTTGTGAATGTGCTTAATGCCACTGAAGTTTATACCAATTTTAGAATAGTTAAAATGGTAAATGTTATACCAATTTTACCACACACACAAAGTAAATTAAAGGGTAAGCATTGGAGGCAGATAAAACATTCCTGCATGCATTCAGCAAACACTCAGGGCCTGGCTAAGAGGGTCCCATGCCTCACAGACAGGGTGCTCCAGTCTCTCATTTTGTGAAGTGAGGCCAAAAATATCTGCCTGGCTTAACCTCCAGGTGTGGTTGTGGGGAGAACATGAGGGGAGGCGCAGGCTTGAAAGAGCAGCAAAGGGACTGGGACTTCCTGCAGGGTTCAGTGTCGCCCCCAGCATCGTCCCACTTTGAAGGACAGATGCAGGCTGAGTCTGGCCAGCCCCGTCTGAGCCCCACTCGCGGCCCCGAGGTGGGCCAGCAGGTGTCTGCAAGCACGTTCCGAGGCTCGGGGAGATTAAGCAAGCACGCAGCTCCGCATCAGCCCAGGCCCTGCACAGCGCCACTCGGGGCCCCTGCTGCACGTGTCGTCCTCGGCCACAATAACCTGGTCCCTCCCAAGAGCCGATGGCCCTTCTGGAAGCAGAGAAGCACCCCTTGCCTCTCTCATCACTGACTTTGTTCCAGGGTAAAATAGAAGAAAAGGAAATTATTTTGTTTTGTTTTGTTTTTGTGCTCTCGTGTGGCTTAGACAACAAAGCAGGCCAGACAACCCAGCACTGCTGGCAGCTCGGAGCTTTCCTCTGTGGCTCTGACAGGAGAGGAAACGTGGTATTAAGTTGTTGAGGTTGAAATCCCAAACCCTCAATTTCAGGAGCAGAAGGAAGGAGCTAGCTTTCTTCCAGCTGCAAGGGGAGCCCTCGGGAGGCCCCCCTCCTGACTGGGCCCACCAGGCCACGTGGCTTGGGGGAAAGCAGAGTAGAGATGTTTGTTTATTCATTCACTCAACAATCCCGTCTTAGCACCTCCTAGGGGCCGGGGGTACAGCACCAGGCATGGTGGACACGTCCCTGCCCTCACTTGATGCTCTGCAGAGAGGCGGGCCTTCCAGAAATCAGACAGAGGCTGGTTACAAGAGGAGAGAAGCTCTCTGCAGGGGAACAAAGTTAGGGGGCTCTGAGAGATCCCAGGGGCTGGGGGAGACCTGATCTAGGGTCGGGAGGTGACATTTGACCTGACACCTGAAGGCTGGGCAGGAGTGAACTCTGTGGATGCAGGGGAGGCGCTTCCCAGGCAGAGAGGCCATGTTTGCAGAGGGCCGGAGGGAGGAATTGAGAAGGGTCCACGTGGCTTGTGTGTATCCAGTAGAGGGAGAGGAGGCACTGAAAGTCTGTCTGTGGGCAGCGGGCAGTGGGCAGCCATCGAAGGTTCTGAGTGGGGATGGGGAGGGGGTGACACGACCAGATTTGTTGAGGGGCTCAGAGTGGAAGTAGGGACGCCACTTTGGAATAGGGGACAAGGGTTCAGGGGTTTGATCTCTGCCAATATAATCAGCATACAGGAAGATTCTGGAATCCCCTTCTTGGATGCAGTTTCCACCTATTCCCATGGTTCAGGGTGGCCAAAGTGACATGATATATATATATAGTTAACTGCTGTCATTGTCACTTCTCACATGGGATGGTACAGCCAACCTAGAGAGAGAACTTGGGGTGAGTCAGGCCTCTGTGGAAACCACGGCTGGACAGGGTAGCTGGGCCAGCGGAGGATAACCACGAAGGTCAGGACCTCGCTTTTATTACCTGCTCACTGTGCCTGGGCCCTGTGCTAAGCACTCCTCACACGTCGTCTCATGTGATGCTCCCGCTGTCACTCTGGGGTGCAAAATGCAGCCAACCCTGTTTTCCCCGGAAGGACACCGAAGCTCAGAGTTAACGCCGAGGCTCAGCACTATCGAGAGCGGGGCCCAAGGTCCAGGCTAATGGGGGAGCCAGGAGCCGGCCCAGGACCGGAGCCACTGTATCTGCTGCACAGCACGGCCGTCTTCCAGGAGAGGATTTGGAATTAACCAGCTCTCTCGAATTCTCAGCATTTTCCTCTGTGATGTGGCTCCCCTCAGAACTGCTGCTGCCTTGTGGAGTGGCAAGTTCAGGGCCTGAGGGATTCAGTCGCAGAGGCCAGGGCTAGGACTGTGGCATTGTAGTTTTGTGACTTTGGGTCTCTCACTTTTTTAAATTGAGGCAAGATTCACATACCATAATCATTTAAGGTGAATAATCCAGTGGCATTTAGTACATTCACAGTGTTGTGTAACCATCACCACTGTCTAGTTCCAGAACACTTCTGTCACTGCAACAGGAGATCCGGTACCTGTTAAACTATTAACCCCCAGTGCCCCAGCTGTCGACAGACACTAATCTTTCTGCCTCTGTAGATTTGCCTATTCTGGACATTTCATATAAATGGGATCATATACGTGGTCTTCTGCATTTGGCTTCTCTCACTCAGCATCGTGGTTTCTAGGCGCTTGGGCTGTGGGCAGTGACCTCCCATCCTTGGCATCTTTCCCCAGTGGTTTCACTCAGATGTCTCCAGCCCTTAAAGATGGAATGAGGATCCCTGTTTAGGTCTCATGATTTCTTGCTCCTTCCGTTGGTCCACAGGTTATCATCATCTGCCTGGTGGTTCTGGACGCCCTCCTGGTGCTCGCTGAGCTCGTTCTGGACCTGAAGATCATCCAGCCCGACAGGAATAACTATGCGGCCCGGGTAGGGTGTCAGCGGCCCTTTTGTACAATTCACTTCTGTTACCTGCACTCAGGGTGGGCAGAGTGGGGCAGACGGCACCTGCCTTGGAGTAACCAGGCCTTATCTGAGAGTAGTTTCATTGGGTGCTTTCAGTCACAGAGCGGAGCAAACGTCTTCCTTTCCCAGTTATAGACACGCATTTACTACAAGCAGGACACCTCCTCTGGTCACTCAGTGGCCTGAATCTTGAGCTGTCTTAGATGGCAGAGCTGGCGTGTGTCACTGATTCTAGGGAGAGGGTCCGCCCAGGAGAATGATACCTTCCCATCTCAACAGGAAGACAAGCTGTTTCTCCTGTCAACATTCTGACGTGGTCCCTGTGCTGGAGCCTTTTAGGGGATGTGCCCACCATTTACTCCCTGATTCAGTTACTGCCTGAGGCTGTCCCAGATCTCCACCCAGAGGGCAGTGCGTGGCCCGGTATGGTGGCATACTGGGCCAGGGGCCCACTACTAGTGATACTCTGGTGGATCACTTGGTTAAGGTACTAAATGCTGAGCTGCTCCACTGGCCAGGGGCTCTTTTCCCTTTGCAGTTATAAATAATCTGCCCAGGGCCACTTCAGTATCATGCAAATTTCTTCTTCCCCCGTTTCATCCACTAATGATCACTGTGTGAGTCAGTGAATACACAGGGGGCTGCAAGCTGGTGATTTCTAATTCTTTCTTTCCTTCTACATCTAGTAGCCGGTATTCGTTTATAAAACATGTTCCTTTTGTTCCGTGTGTGCAAGTGTGTGTATCGCTGTGGACTCGTGGATTTCCTTTTTTGATATTGAGTGTATTACAATCATAGTCATTCTCTTTGCTATTCAAACTGTCCCAGATCTGGTCGCTGGGAGCCTCTTTGAGCTGACTGCCTTGTCCTTGT
The DNA here is from genome assembly GCF_048564905.1 of Vicugna pacos. NCBI lineage: Eukaryota > Metazoa > Chordata > Mammalia > Artiodactyla > Camelidae > Vicugna > Vicugna pacos. Next base: position 18,031,114 of record NC_133018.1, read on the forward strand.
GACATGACTCCATGGCCTTTGAGCATTTCCTTGCTTTCCAGCCCAGGATCTTGTCCCAGCTTACTTTGTACTTACCTTGTCCCAAAGTGGAAATGGTTACTTTAGCGAAGATCAGCATTCTTAAATCAAGATCAGGGAACTCTCTTCACTTACCATCCACCTTGGTGATCATTTCTAGTCTTCTGAACTGCGCAGCGCAACACGTGGAGGTACCGTAACGCATTTAACAAGTGCCCTAGTCTAATGGACATTTTTATTGCTCTACAAACAACGTAGAAACTCTTTTGTTCTGCGAATGATGCTGCAGTAAATATCCTTTGTGCCCGTGTGAGCTTAGCTGTAGGATAAATTCCTAGCAGTGGAACTGCTGGGCCAAAGGGTGTGCTGGATGTTTTGATTCTGCCTTTGCCCCACTGCCCTTCAGAGAGCAATGTCAGTGCTGTTCCCAGCTGCGTTCCCAGCCTGAGAACAGTGCCTGGTGCTGGCAGGAATTCGGGATGGGTCAAACGAATGGATTCTCTCTCTGGTGACCAGGCAGGTGCACTCAAAGCCAGCTCGTCCGTGCGACCAGCCTGGGTCTGCTCTCATGGTGCCTCCTTGTCCCTTTCAGGTGTTCCATTACATGAGCCTTGCCATCTTGACCTTTTTTATGATGGAAATCACCTTTAAAATATTTGTCTTCCGCTTGGAGTTCTTTCACCACAAGTTTGAAATCCTGGACGCCATCGTTGTGGTGGTTTCCTTCATCCTCGACATCGTCCTCCTGTTCCAGGAACACGCGTTTGAGGCTCTCGGGCTGCTGATTCTGCTCCGGCTGTGGCGGGTGGCCCGGATCGTCAATGGTATGTCCTCTGTGCTCCTGAGCTGTGGAGGGGATGGGACAGTGGGTGGAGCCTGGGAGTGGGCATGGCGGCCCCATCCTCGCGGCCCTCAAGAGAAAACATGAAGTGGTCTGATTCCATGTCCCACTGCCACCTCTGTGGCTACAAACTGATACCAGGACATGTGCTCGGAGAGGAAATACCTCTCTCCTTTAGGCTCTATTTTCATGATTATTGAAAGATAGCTATGGAAAGGGTTAGACTAATCCCTGATCAGTCCTTCCTGGCTTGGTTCCCAGAACACCTTTGTTTGTAATTTAGTGTTTCCTGGGGAGTGTTCTAATCAACCCCGTCCCCCACTAGGAGGGCCGCCATCCAGAAGGGGAGCAGAGCAGGGAGGTTGAAAAGTGCTGCACCATAGATTCTGCCCACTTCGAGAAGGTTACAGCACAAGTTAGCATGATGAAGGCTCTGAGAACTGTTCATTGTTTTCCAAACTGACCAATTGGACACCTATTAACGTGCTGTAGACTCTGGTCTGGAGAACACGCTCGGGGAAGTACCTCTTTACTTATTCAGGTCCAGATTCCTCACGCCCACCCTGCTGGTGCAGGGAGCCTCCGTTTCAGAGAAGCTGTTTGTGCTGTGACTTTACATGGAGCTAGCGACCGCCAGCTGGGTAGCTGTTCAGCTGCCTGTCAACTAGTCAGAGTGGCTCAAATGCCTGTCCGTGGACCTCCTGCATCAGAACTGCCCTTGACATGTTTTTTAAGTGGAGGGTCCGCTGCGGAGGTCTGGGGTGGCGCCCAGCCCGGGTGTCTGTCTGTGAAACACTCTCAGGTGATCTGGGCGTCCAGATCTGGGAACCCCTTGCCTGGGGCCCAGCACAACAGGCTGTGGGCCGTTGTTAGGAGGCAGGCCTGTCCTGACCGGCTCCTTCTCTCAGTGGCTCAGCGAGTCCCGTCGCAGCCGCCTGTGCCCTGCAGCCCCACCTGCTGGACGGGCACCTGGCAGGTGAAGGGGCTGAGTGGCTCTGTGTGGGCATGTGGGCTTGTGATGGCTTTAGGGACGGCCAGTTCAGATCTAGTGATTAAAGCCTATTAAGAACATTTACTTGGGTTCTGTCGAAGGAAATAAAGGAAGCTTTTGAGATAATATTGAAGGTACCTATGCTGATTGATGTTTTTCATTAATCTAACAGAAAGATACTCTGTGTAAAGGTTATGTGAGGGAGATAAACCATCAGTAATTATAAATGACTCATGAACCAGTTACCACCCAGTAGTCTCCCATCACACTTGTGAGATGTGCTTTTGCAGGTGAAACCAGAAGTCTAAGATTTGTTCATTTTCTTTGTCTAAATGGCTAGTGCCCATTATCACATTGTTATCAAAGTTAGTAGTGAGGCTGAAAAAGCAACGCAAGGCCAAACCGGACTCAGTGAGACAACCAGGGACTTGCTGCCAGGCCTCGTGGGCACCGCACGTGTGGGTGACGGGTCAAGACTCCGTCACTCTTACTTGGGAGGGAAGGGAGCAGCCCCACGGTGGCGCAGCCTCGAGGCTGTGTCCCCCTGCGGTGTGGGCACCTGGGAGCTATCAAACGAGGCTGATGACCCGCCCCTGCCCCATCGCCTGACAACTAAAATGGCCACAGCCCTGGAGGCCGGGAGTTGGGAAAGTGCCAGCCCCAGCTCCAGGCTTGAGCATTTCCAGGCTTGTACTTCTTGCCTTTCGAACAACTGCTGCTAAGCAGCGATTCTGTGAACAAACTCCGTATTGAGGAGCTCAGTGCTCATCTGGTCGGTGATTATTTTTAGGGATGTCTCAGCCCCTGCGACCAGAGGAAGGGACTGCACAACTGGGGCACAAGAGGAGCTCAGAAATGCACCTCTGCCCCTCCTCATTCTGAGGCCTTCAGGCCGGGACTGTTCTACTTGTCACCACGCTTCCCGACTGTGTACATTTATAAAGAATACAGATTTGTTTTCCAATGCTTAAGTTAGACACCAGTATCATGGAGACCCTCACCGTTATTTTTCAGGGATAATTATCTCGGTTAAGACACGTTCAGAACGGCAACTATTAAGGTTAAAACAGATGAATCTACAACTGGCCACCAAGATCCAACACCTTGAATTCAGTTGCTCTGAGAAGGTAAGAAGACGCTGGGAGATGCTGTCTGTTTACACACTGTGCCCTCCCTTCAGCTCGGCACTTTTCCCCGCCAGGCCTCTGCTCATGTGGTGCCCTGAGCCCGGGGCCCCCTTCCCTTGCTCAGGTCTTTCTCCTTTCAGATTCCGCTCAGGCACCACTTCCCTCCCTGCACCTTCGCCAGGGCGCCCCTCCTCTAGGTCTCTCCCCTCACTGCTGTCCGCTGGACCCCTGAGGGCTGATTCCACGAGGAGTGTGGCTTTCATTCAGCTGTGTCTCCTGCACACCTGGGGCTCACTGCATGACTGCCACATCCCTGAGGAAGCTCAGAAGGTAAATTCAGATTTTATCTGCTTTTGTAATAATAGGAACAAGAAATTGAAAGACTTAACAAGCTGTTGAGACAGCATGGACTTCTTGGTGAGGTGAACTAGACACCTACCTGCTCCACCCAAAAGGGAAGACCCTGCCTCACGGGCCTGTGCCTGCGATGAGAAGGACAGCCCCTCTCCTGGGGCCGTGTCAGGGAGACGTCTGGTTTGATGCCTTTGCCTCACTGCCGCCCAGCTCGGGTTCTGGGGGACACAGTCTTTCAGAGGCTCTGTCTCTTCCTTGGTGTGACTGAGACTGTCCCATCCCATTCCCACCCCACACTCTAACAAACGTATCAGAAACTCTACTTCTCTCGTGTTAAACACTTTACTCTCGCTTGAAAATGAACGAAGCTGGACAATTATGAGCTGTATATAAAATTTAATCTCATCAAATGTACAGTTTTCACATTTTACATGTATATTGAGAAACCAGTGCATCCTTTCACATGAACACTTTGAAAGACAAAAAAAAAAAAAAGGAAGCTACCTTAGCTACCAGCCCAGTCTAGAAAAGTCTTTCATATTTCTAAGTTGTTCTGTCTCACTGCAATTCCCCCCAAGGAGGTTGTTCTCAGAGCCCAGCCCCCTCCTGTGCACCCTCCAGCTTTGAGCTGGCTCCACCCAGTTCTGCCACCTGACAACATTTTTCTCAATTACTGTACAATTAACATGTAAAATAAACTGTCTCCTTCCCTCGGGCCCTCCTACTACTCTTGCCAGCTTCAGCTGCCTGGAATTGCTCTGTGGCAGCCCACACCAGCCCACTCGCTGGAAGAAGGCGCACTCCCGTGCCTGGGACAGAAGTGGCAATTAGACCCAAGGCTCCACTGTAATTACTATGACATTTTGGGGAAGATCCCCTCGTGAGGCCTTGTACTCTACTTGCACGATTTTATACAATAAGTTGCTATTTTTGTACTCAATTCAACGGGACCTGAAAAGAAAGAAAACCTGAACTAAAAACAATGAATATTTTATTTTAAACTCACATTAAAGCAGGGGGTGAATAAACTGGATAAACCCTCAACACCTCGCTACTTCAAGGTCTGTCCTCTTTACTGTCCTCCCAAATGCGCAGTTTGGTCCCACACTGCGACCTGTGTGTTGAGAGTACTGGACATGACCAAGGCCAGATGGCGCCCCTTCTGAAGTCAAACCAAGTAGAATGAAATTTCCAAAAGGAGAAAAGAGGGAAGTGAGTGGAGAAGGGAAGTGTGCTGACTTGGGGGCAACCTCAAGGGTTATAAGCATAATAAAGTGGGATGTCGCCAAGGGACCCTGGGCTCTGCACGTGCTCGATTCTACAGGTGTGGTGTTGTTTCCTTAATTAACGACTTACGTCAAACAAATGGGAAGAAGAAATTGAAGGGCAGCCTGGCGTTGATGGCTGGCCGAGCTCTGAAGCCTGCCTCTGCAGGTGCAGACACGTCCACAAAAGTAACCGCAGTGGAAATAAGAATCGTCCTTTCATTTCCTGAGTTGGTCTGTAATGAAAAGCCAGAGTGCTGAAAGCCCCGCCCCCTAGGGCGTCACCAGGACGACAAAGCTTTCATCCCTTCCTCAGCCAACCGCTGGCAGTTCATGGACTTGGTGGATACATACGTAGGGGGGTTAATCAGCCTAAGTTAACTCAGAAGAGAGACAATTTTCACTCAGGTTGTCCTAACACATCAATGTCAATCACAATTCAGTCTTCACAAGAATTTTAAAGATCAAATCTAAACAAGAATGCTAATGTGAATAAAAGCATTGTGTTCAGAGGAGTTATTTTTCTCTAAAATATAATGACTGCTAAATTGTTTTTAAGAATGCAGATTGTTTAAATTTTATAAAACAGTAAATCTCACCTATCACAACTGACTTATGTCTGGACTTGTGTCTTAACCTGTACACACCTTTAAAGTTAGGCCTATTTGCACCTCTTGGGGAGTGATAGAAATGTTAGGTATCTTGACTTGGTGGTGGCTCACAGGTGTATATACATCTATCAAAATTCATCAAATTGTACATCTGAAATACGTGGTTTACTGTACAGAAATTATACCACGATAAAGTTGTTTAAAGAAAAATAAAGTTAGGCCTACCTCAGGAAACGAGGATGAAATTAGATTTGCAGTTACATTGACTATTTTAGCCTGTGGGTTCAATAAGGATCCGTATTTAGTCCACTTCACTTCTATAGCCAAAGCCACTGGGAGCTGGCAAGAATCCTGCAAAACAAAATGCCATTAATCAGTTTGAGTATTATACAACCTCAAGTCAAACTTAATCTGCAGTTCAGAGTTTTAATTATAAAATGTTTCACATATTACAAAATGTTCTGAACAAGAGAATGAATAGACTCCAAAAGTTCAGATAAAAACAGCTTAGAGAAAGCACATGTTTTAAAGTACTCAATGCTCAAAAAATATTTTAACACCTAAAGCATAATTTTCCATCTCCTCCTATTTCTAGAGGCCAGCGTTACCTGAGAGGTGTGGGAACCTCCAGGGCTTTAAGTACTCTGACTTCACCCACCTGTTCACATTTACCCCAGGATAATTCAGAAGAGAAACTGGCATGGGGGGGAAGGTGGAGAGGGAGAATGCTGTTATTAATACACAGAAATTAAACCAGGCTGCATATCACGTTAAAAATACACTTATAGGAAATCTAAGTGCTTTCTTTTCATTTATCTGATTCCATCAGCTGGCAATTAAGATGTCACACTGGGGTATACAGGCAGGGTCTGAAGCTGTCCAAGATATTAACTGTCCACCTGACCTGATGGCACTGGCTCCACACTGGAGCTGCCCAAAGTCAGGCCGGACACTGGGAGCCGGGCCTGAGGCTCTGCCCCATGGGAAAAACGGGCCAGCGGGCCTGCCAGACCTCCTCCCTGCCTTTAGAGTCTTCAGCGGGCAAATGTGACCAAGTTGAAGCTGCACAATGGGGAGATGGAATTCCACTGTAGTATCCTACTTCTGTGTATGTATGAAATTTTTCAAAAATAAAAAGCTTTTAAAAATAAGCCTCTTCAGGACATGTAAAGCTAGCAGGCCTGCTAAATTTGGTGCCTGCCAAAAAGGCATGGGTGGAATTCCTTGGCTTTGAACTGCCTTTTAAGAAACTTACAGGCTGAAAAATTCTTGAGAATATCCTGTTATTAGGAGAAGATGCAACATGCAGCTGGCACAAGCTGAGGTTAGCAGATGCTGCTTTGCCTGCTCCACCTAAAAAGCCGGCACAAAACCCGCTCCAGGCCCCCGGAGCTCCCTGGACCAGCACAGACCCCGGCAATGCTGATGTACGCACCACTGCCCTTCTCCTATCAACCTATATTTTCCCTTCTGAGCGGGAAGTAATAACTGGATGTCTTAACCCATCTCCGAGAAGCAGAAGCAATTTGCCTGGTTCACTGAGGCAGCAGAGCTGAGGCAAGACTTGGCAGCTGAACAGTAGGGACTGAGTAATCACGGGTCTCTGCCGGGACTCGGTGGGGAGGGCGGGATCAGAGCTGGTGAGCTAGTCCTCACCCCCATTGTCCCCAGGCTATAAATATGCTAAGCAGATAATAAGAGGCCTGAAGGAACTGTGACAAGAAAAAGCTGGGCAATTAGAGGATAAGCCGGAGAGCACGCCTCCAGTGAGGGGCGGCCCGCACGCTGACTGCTGAGACAAAAGGAGAAGGTGGGCAGGAGCAGCACACGTGAACCTATTTGTAGGATGTCAGCTTCCGTTAGACTCTTCTGGGAACTTTAGACTTGACAGCGCTCACGTGTGGGATGCTTCTACCGACCAGGGGACAATGGATGGGACAGCTGGGTGGAGGGGAGGACGTCTGTGGAGACAGTCCTCACACTCACCTAGCCTATCACGATGCCTGGAGAAAGCCTTGTGTGACACCAAAAAGGAGCAGGACAGTGACTGGCAGCGGTTCCCATGTATGGGGTGACCCCTAGGCACCATGCATGTCATCTCATTTAACTCTCAACAAGCCCTGAGGTCGGAACTACAGGTACCAGATGAAGAAACAGAGGCTCAAACCCGTATAGGTCGCTGGGCCAAAGGCAACAGTGCTAACAAGGGGCAGAATCAATATTCAAGATCCAGGCCCACCGGGCAAGAAAGCCCCAGCTCCTCCTCCTCAACAGCCCCCAACCCGCTGCTCCCCCACCCACCCCGGGGGAGGAGGGGCAGGCACACAGGGAGAGACCACGAGCACGTGGCCTTCAGCTCCGCCCCCACCCCGCTCTACCTTCACGTGGGACGTCCGGGTGATGAAGTGGACGGGCACCCAGTCCAGCACATCCTGGGCCCGGGAATTTCCAAAAGGGGCCACGTAATCGGGGAAGCCCTGGCCCTTCAGCAGGCTCTGCACCTTCTGTGCTACCAGCCGACACGTGACAGCTCCGGTCAGTCTTTCAGGAAGGAAAACGAAGTCAATTGAACAAGGCGATTGTTCACACCTGCAGTTTATACAGGTCTCAACAACACGCATGTTCTCTCCAGTTTATCTTCTCACTCTCCAAAAAGGAGATTATTTGATAGAATTTAAAGTGTCCCTCGCTTTGTGAAATCCTGGTTGGCCATGGAGATGAATCCAAAACCGTGTTTCCCAAACTGTATTCCGTTGAGAGGCTCCGTACAAGAAGGGTTCCATGGCCAAAAACTGGGGAAATACTGCATACCCATGTCCCTCCTGAAACACACCAGCAGGCTAAGGAGCCTGAGAAGTCCCACAGTAAGGGCTCATGTTTTTAACTTTAATTTGGTGTTTCCCAACATACTGGACACCCCTGCCGCCAGCTTACGGAAATGTATTCCATGGAAACTTCTTAGAAATGCAGGTCTAAAGTGATCGAAACTAATAATGTAAATGGTGACTATTGGTCTAATCAAACTAATGATGCAGATACCCTGGGGAGATGTAAGGATGGGGGTGAGTGGGTGGTGGGGTCGGGGATGAAGGGGAAAAGAGCCAAATCTTCACCTTTCATAGTGGGAACTCAGTAAGTCAAAAAATTAAGAAATAGCCTTACATGTGGGTTACTTCAAGATCTGGGGGTAAAGTTCCCCCAAAATCAGCTATTAGAGTTGAAAGTGATTGCCTCTGGGATGGGAGAAAAGAGAGTAATAACTACTGTTTTTATAACAAGCCAAGCAGAGCCATTTGACATTTTACACTATGTTTGATGATACAAAGATAAATTAAAAACAGAGATCACATTCAGGCTTCCTCTCTGTGCTGAGTTTGCTGTGCTGAGTATATTAAAATTCAGAAATACAGGAAGGACTTTCAGGGAAAACATCTTTTGCTGTGAACTCAAGGGCTACCACCACCTTAGAAAGGAAACATACAAAGCCTTGAGAGTTTTACTCTGCTGTATCTGATAAGTAAAAGGGTTGTAACGGTTTTCCTTTGGATCATGACAAACGGTTTATGGTTATGAGAATTAAAATTAGAAAACCAAAAGCCACATCATTCTAAGTTACCGTTAACTGCTGCTATTATCTACTAATAATAATGCTAGTAAGCCTGTCAGCGGATGCAGAGGTCTGGTTAAAACGGGGAGGGGTATGAATGTTTTGTTTTCTGATCAACACAAGCAGGCTTGGACAGAAACAAGTTACTCTCTTACCTGAGCTTACAGCCAGACTGCATATTGTAACCAAATAACACTGGGGTCCGGATCCCCTCTACTGCTAAGCAGTCTTGCTCAGTTGTGCTACGAAGAATCGTCAGTTGTCCATATCTATTTGTGCTCTGAATAATCCCAGACATTCAGAGAAAGTTAAGGGAGTTGCCCAGCACCGAGGCAGCTGATTCTTAGGAAATAATATCACATGTGTGACATGAGACAGGACTGAGACACAAGTATCCCCTCCCTGGGCCTCTGGAATTTTGACAGTTATTTCATAAGAGAAGGCAAAAAACAGTTATAACTATTTTCCTTGATTAGAAGATGCTGAGAAGAATTCTCAGAAACTGGCTCCTCAAAATTAATTCTAAGTTTTCAAAATCACTAAATTTGCTTAAGTGTCTATGTAAGTGCAAAATTAAATACATCTAAATGTCTGCCAACTTTTCTGTCTTAAGATTTTCGCTGGAAGACACTGGCAGTCCTGGGGCCACACTGTTTCACCCAGTCGGGCTCCACGCAGCCCTACTTCTGTGCGGGCACAGTGACCACCCACCAGAGCCACCCAGAGGAAGCTCTGGTGGAGACTGGACTCTCCCAGCCCTCAGGGCCCTCAGCAACGGAGGGAAGTGTGGCCCACACGCGTGGACAGGGAAGGCAAGCCTCTCTCTACAGAACCAAAAAGGATATCCCTTCCGAGGCTGGAATCCGGCAGCTAATGGGAGCCCCACAACATAACCAGGGTTTCCACTGAGAGGAACCGGCTTTGTATTTTGCTGAAAGACAAGGCAGAAATGCCCCCAGGTAATTCTCACTTTAATAGGGAAATGGCAGAGGGAAAGTGAAATGCTTTTCATAATAAAATCTGGGATCACCAACCACTAGAAGAATTTCTCCCCCTACTCAGAACTATAAATACACCGACTGAGCGTAGGAGTCCATCATGCTGTAAAAGAACAAGCTCACATGGGAGAGACTCTCTGGCCTGATTTCATTACGAGCTCCGCATGCCACATGCAAGCCCTTTGTTCAGTACAAACCGTTAGATGTGGTAATACTTCTAACTTGAGATTTTTTTTTTCACTAAGTCATGATTTCTTTACACTTAGCAGTTCTATACTTGTACAAAACTGATCGAACTTACCTGAATAAAATAAATTTCAAACTTCTGCTGCAGTGGAACCATTGCACTGCTAACTGCACCCAGAAGGAGAGAGAGAGCAGCTTGTACTATTTCACCTGCATCTGTGTATGTGAGGCTGTATTTTACCTAAAAACAAAATGATACTTCAGTGACCCCTGTTCCCAACACATTTCTGTAGCTGTATATAAAAAGAGAGAAAATATATATGGGGGCAAATCCCTTCCCATTTCTCTACATGTTGAGATGCTGACGCTCTTCTCTCTCATCCAATCGGATCATGGGAGGTGTTAGCTCCGCATCACCCCCGGCTGACAGCAGGGTCATCTGAGCCTCTCTGTGCCCAGTTACACAAGTTCCAAATCAGCTGGTCTGAACAGAATGTAGTCAGCCCATCTCTGCAGATAATTATGTTAAAACAATAGCAACAACAACAAATTTGGGTGTATTCTCGTAAGTCACTAGATTTGTGGAGAAAAAACACATATTATTTCACAGTCAAAGAGGCTTTCTCCGGTGAGACAGGATAAAGGCAAGCAGGAGGTCAAGACAAGAAAAGCAGCACCCTGGATGGGCCAGAGCCCCCTGAGGAGGGCGTCCGGTTATCCCTCAGGACCACGCAGCCTGAGTCAACCACAGACAGAGAGAACTTTCAGAGCCCCACTGGGCGCCTACCTCAAGAACGACGTTAGTGCAGACTTGTACCTGCCTAGTCTCGACAAGAACGTGCCTCAATACGTCAGTGTCTTCTAGTCGGGTTAGCGTTTTATTTAGAGACCGAAAGACGATGGACTGAACAGTGATAGGGACCTGTGAGGTGAAGAAGCCCTGGATTACTACAGACACACCACAGCAGAGGGGAACGCGTCAGAATGACGACCACCTCGAGCCACACCTCCACAGATACACTGCCAAGCAGGGGAAAGCACGCCAAAGACCAACATGCACACCAGAGTTCCACGTCTGTAAAAATACAGACACTGATATGTAAATCCATACGTACGTTCACAAAGAAGGTATGTGATGGACACAACTGAAACATGAAAAGTGATTTCCTCTGAGGGGGAGGTTATAGCTCAATTGGTAGAGCATGTGCTTAGCACGCATGAGGTCCTGGATTCAATCCCCAGTACCTCCATTAAAAAGAAACAAATAAACCCAATTATCTCTCCCGACACCCCCCCAAAAAAAATCTAAAAAAAAAAGTGATTACCTCTCAAAACACGTTTGCACAAGTAACTTGTACCTTCACAGCAGCATTCATAATAGCCCAAAACTGAAAACAGCCCACTGTCCATCAATTGATCAATGGATAAATAAAATGTGGTGTATCCATATAAAAAAATACTATTCATCCATAAAAAAGAATGATGAGGTACTGACACAGGCTATAACATAGATGAATTCTGAAAACATGATACTGATATTACATGATTCCCCTTATAGGAAATGTCCAGAATAGGCAAATCCATAGAGACAGAAAGTGTATTAGTGGTTGTCAGGGGCTGGGGGAGAATGAAGACCGACTGCTAATGAGCATGGGGTTTTTTGGGGGGTGGTGATGAGAATGTTCTGGAATTAGATAATGGTGATGATTGCACAACCTTGTGAGTATACCAAAAACCACTGAATTGCACACTTTAAAGTGGTAAGTTTTATGGTATGTGAATTATACACCAACCGCGCACACACACAAAACTCTCATCACACCATGAAATGCATACAGATATGCTCACCTTCAAACTGCAGCTCCTACTGATAAATGCACTCGCTCTAGACACACAAGTGCAAATTCTCCACAGTCCCCAGGGCCATCCCCCTAAGTCCCCACAGCCTCTCTGAATATAAGCCTGACCCAATTACACAACTCCTACACACACCCTTACACACACGTTGGGTGCTGGGATCATGGGTAAGAAAAACAGAGACAAATATCTTAAGCAGAATCAGGAAGCCCTGGTTAGAACAATGCTCTTAAAGGACATTTTTCACTGACATCATCGCCAGCAGAGTGACAAAGCACCAAGCAATCCTTTAAATGGCTTGAACCCCTAGATACCTGGGCCTCTTCATACCGTGTCTCATACCGTGAGACAAATCTGCTGTTTGCTCTTACTGTCAGTTCTCAGAAACCACTGTTTAGGAAGGAACCTAACTTGTATCTAGTTGTTTATATTGCTTTGAACTTTGCCCTCAACCAGGTACTATACTGTTTATAATTCAAAATTACTAAGTACTGAAGCTGTCATTTTATAGATAAACAAGTAGTTCTTACATGTCTGCTCCCATGACCAAGACGACCTGCAATTGTCCTTGTAAGTCAAACCTCTAACATAAGAACGTAACATGGTTTGGAAGCAAAGATGAGCTGTCACATGACAGTCACAGAAGGGCAACACCAGCCACCAAAATGCCCTCTGCACAGCAAGTCGTACCACTGGCTTTACGAGTTACATAGGGAATGCCATGCTTCCAGCTGACACTGGATTCCGTTACCTGAACGTGCCCTGATCCAGCAATGGTACTGCATTCCAAGAAAGTGCACACCCTTTCATACCGGCCTCTGATGGAGCCGTGCCGGTGGTGGGTGGGTGTGGTTGGCAGAAACTGAAGGGTTCAGTTTAAACAAGCTTTGTAAAGACTATCGGACCCTTGGAAGTGGCAAGAGCTGCACTAGTCTAGCCACATCCACTGGGATAGTAACAAGAGTGAAAACGGTAGGGCTGTTCTGGTTTCCTGAATGTCCTATTCAGTCATAGCCCGTTCCCAAACCACCCACTGACAAAGGACTCAATTACACTTAGCAGTGAAACTAGAGGACCATGACAGTCTCCCACTGATAGTTCAACAGAAGTTAACAACAGTTCCAAGCAATTATAATGGGGTTCACTTAATGGGGAGACTGAATCTAATTTTCATATTCCTGATCCTCTAACAGACCTGGGAAACTGCTTTTTAAACACATCTCTGATATGAGTTGATGTCCTTCGGAGCACAAGCTTTGGTTTAACACAGATCTGAGTTGGAAGTCCCAGTCTGCCGCTTCCGCTTCCTGACTGTGTGGCCACAAGTTGCCAGGAGAGAATGTGTGTGAAGCTTCGAGCCCAGGGCCTGGCACAGAGTATAGCTAGTCCAGTATCACAATTAGGAATAAGGCCTCTGGGGCCAGACAGCCTGGTTTTCTCTCCCAGCTCTGCCTCTTCCAGCTGTGTAGCCTTGGACAAGCTAATTCAACTCTCTGTAACTCATGAGCTGGAGAGTGACAGGAACAGGACCTACCTCCCAGGACAGCCGGGACAACTAAAGGACGGCAGACATGCACAGGACATGGAATAGTGCTCGGCAACAGTACCCGCCTTTCAGTAACGTCCCACTGTCCCTCATAAGAGGTCTTCCCTACCTGAAAGAACCAATCCCTAGGCATCCTTTCAATTAACACATAACCCACTGAGTGCCCAACACATACAAGGCACCACCCTAGTACTAACGCTGTACAGTGGACAGGGCAGCTGCCCCCAGACATTTCAAGCTTTGAATGGTATAATAAAAGCACTTCTTAGTGGCTGGAGGTATTTGACAGCTAGTCTATTATATGACTTTCAAGATGGGTTTCTGGGATCTGCAGGGTTCCTCTGAGGGACCAAACCGGAGAGAGCTGGGGAGGCCGGGCAGGTAGAAGGCTTCTGGCCCCACTCCTGCTCCAACTGGGGGCTTTGGATTCAACCCATGTTACACACTAGGGAAGGTGCTGCTTGAGATTTCATTTGAAGAAGCACTATAACTACAAGAAGTTTGAAAGCACCTTCACAAACGAGGAAATCCAGGCCCACACACAGTAGTGTGAATTCCAGCCACACGACCATTTCCTTCCAGACATCCACCTCAAACACGTTTGTGTCCAGAGGCTTCCTGGAATGAACTGCAGGAGGCGCTGCTGTCCGTGCTGCTTCCTGTGTGTACGACGTTGCCCCGAGCATCTCACGTGTGCTTTCTCTCTCGAGCCTTACATGAAGTCTCTGGGGCAGATGCCTACCATCCACTTGCAATCAGGGAGACTGAGGTATACGTCACATGAGGAAACAATGGCACAGCTGAGTCCTGAACCAGGAACAACCAATTCCACAGGCTTTGGGAGACTCTGACAAGGCCATTGCCCTGGGCCTCTTTGGAGCTGTATGCAAGGCAGGCACAGGGTGCAAATCCAAAAATGAGACGTAGATCCACCATCCTTCTCTCTGACGCATCCGCAAAGGGACCCTGGCCTCCTGACTTCAGCCCTAGAGTCCCCAGGCCGGGACAATAATGCTTTGAACAGAACCTACCTGCAACTCAAGCCCAGAAGCTACCCTGAGAGTGCTCAGCTCCTACACAGGTGTGCACATTCCCTGTGCAAAACGTTTCTATCTTCTACATTGGACGGACAGCAGCCTGGGAGCTGGCCAGCTCTCCTGACAAGAGACCAGGAAGACATCAAAGGATGCCCTGAAAGCAGAGAAGCCAATCACACCCACTGTCAGTCAAGACAGCTATGTCATTTAAACATGAACAAGTGTGCACTACAAAAAAATAGAGGAATTTGAAAATCTGACCCTTCTGTGATAAAAGGGTGGCCTGCTAAGGAGTTTGCCCATTTCATTTCTGGTTGCTTTTTGGCAAATGTTTTTGTTACTGGCAGTAAGGTACCCTTCTAATCATAAGTGTATTCACTTCAAAGGGCTCAAAAACAAGACAATAATTCCATTAAGAAGTAGTCTTACCTTTGTTCCTGAATTAGGCACCTAGACAAAAAGAAACAGCACATTTTGTTAAATACAACAAAAAGAAGCATTTTTATTGCTTCTTCAGACCGTAGGCTAAAGGGCATATTCTTCTTATTAAATAAAGGCTTCTCAAAAAGGAAAACAGACTTGCCACCTACGTATTTCTGTATCTGTGTACATTTTCCCTTCTATATTCATTTCCTGCAGATCGGAAGCTTAACAGACCAGCCCAACATAGCTAGTCTCAGGAAGCCTCCGTGCATCTGTGGAATTGTTCAGTATTTTCCATGCGATCATCAGTGACGTAACACTGGAGGGAAAACATGGCTCCCATCCCCCTGGTAACCTGCACTGTGCCTGCTGTCACTGGAAGGACAGCATCGCTGTCCAGGTGATTTCCACAGTCTCCTAACTGGTCTTCCTGCCTCTGGCTCAACTCCCCACCCACCGCCCCCGATGCCCAGCTCCTGCCTCCCCTACACAGCTGGAGCTCTTTCTGAAGGGCTCAACCTCCCTTCATTTCCTGTCCCCATCTCCCCCAGACCCACTTCTTAATCACAAGACACTCTATTAGGCCAAAGCTCCTATTAGGGAGCTCTGGGTGGGAGGGGGAGAGTGGATGTGGTTGGGGGTGGGGGAAGGGACTGAGGGACTGCATGTCTCCCAGGACAACTGTGGGAAGTCAGGCGGACTGGAAGAATTCTCAGACCCAGACGGCTGACTGTGAGGAGAGAGGGAAAGGGAGGGAAGAGGAAAAGGCTAAACGTGATTCTGAAAACCGCAGGTCAGATGGGTGCAGGTGCCATGGGCCACGCTGCCCCGACACACCCCTCAGATAAAGGAAATCAGGAAAGGAGGGGGCTTCTGCAATAATCATACAGGTTTTAATCACTGAAAAATGTCTTCTCCCCTTGTGACCCTCCACGTTATCCACCAAAGTGGGCCAGCGGCCTCTCTCATCTATTCAGCTCAGGCTTCAGTCACTGTAACCAGAAAGAAGGGCCTTTCTTCACACCAGGGCCTTTCCCTTCCCCAGTAACTCTATTTCCTGTCCTTTCCTGGGTGCTTATTTCATCTGCCAACCAGAAAGATACCTTTTTGGTGCTAATAGGATCATTTCTGTGACAGACATTAAGATGTTTTTATAATTCTGAAGTCTTTGGTTATTAATAAAGTTTTTTTTTAATTCAGGAGACTATCGGTTACCATCAAAATGAAAAAAATGAATGAAAGCAAAATATGAGCTAACTATATAAAAATAAAAATTAATTTAAGCGACTATTTCAAAATCTTTGGTATCATACCAAAGAACTGGAGAAGAAAAATTTTGCTTTGAGTGTCAATCATGTACTGAAATTCTTCTCCTCTTGTCATATTTTAAAAAGGTACAAAGAACAGAAAACAAACCTAATGAATCAGTTTCACTTCAAAATAATTCTTACCCTCAAAATTTTAGGGCTGCTGTAATAAGCCATGCTCAGGGTTTCAATTTCTTCACACTGTTCCAAACTTATGCTTCTGGTGCACTTAACAGCTTGGTTGACCAGAAATGCTGGAAATCGTAACATTCCCAAGAGAAAGAAAGAAAAAAAAAAAAGAAAAAAAAATTGCAACTGCCCGACAGTAACTAAAAAATTGTAATGTAAGTAAAACCACAAAATAAGTTACGGCACAGACTATACAACAAGGTTAGGATAGGGTTTAAAAAATTATTTTCCCAATATGTAATACATGATTCAAACTGATGCTGAGAGAAGTCTCCCTTCAACCCCAGCTCCCCAGCTCCTACCAGTTCTCTCCCCCAGAGACAATCGGCATGAAGTTTCTTGTGTATCTTTCTGGAAAGATCCTATGCAGATCCGTGTGTGTGTGTGTGTGTGTGTATAGGATATACACACACACAGACACATCAGTATTTCTTTCCCCTTCAGAAAACAAACATAAACTATATGTTCTGCCCTTTGTTTTTTTTCCACTGAGCAATGCCTTGGAGTTGTCTATCCGAGTACATGAAGAGCCTCCTCCTCCCTTCTTTGGGGATAATTAGTATTCTATTACAGACATGCCATAATTTATTCAACCAGTTCCCTATCAGCAGACACTTAAGTTGTCTCCAGCTTTGCCATCACAGACAAGGCTGCAATCTATTGTTTTGCACGTGGGCCAGAGCTTCTGTAGGACCAGCTCCTAGATGTAGAACAGCTGGGTCAAAGGGCATATTCATTTGTAATTCTGATACATATTGCACACGTGCTCTTGACAGAGGTTGTACCAATTTTTAGTCCCACAAACCATACAGATGAGTGCCTACTTCTCCACAGCCTTAAATTTCTTGAGCTTTGCCAATCCATTAGGTGGAAATGATACTTCAGTTTGGCTTTAACTGACACTGTTCCTATTGTGTGAGCAAGGTTAAACATCTTTTCAACAGACCTCGCTTTCCTTCATGTATCAAGTACAGCTTCATTAGGCCACATGCTCTCACCCTGGCTTAGCAGGCTTCTGCACAGTGAGGCTGGCTAAGGACTGGAGAGCCATGCCTGCTGCCTTCTACTGTCAAGAGGGTTACTCCCCGGACTGGATGATGCTCCTGAAAGGAGAAGCAGGACCCACCACAGCCTGAGTGAGCCTGAGCAAAAAACTGCAAGTTTCTCAGTTTCCTGATCTAAAAAATGAAGATAACCCTCCCTCAGAGGATCACTGTAAGGATTAAATGGAAAAACACATGCAAGCACTTAACACAATACCCAGCACACAGTAAGTGCTTAATAAATGTTAGCTATTGACAACTTTCAGCTCCAGTGAGTAAAGAACTTTCCAACAACTGGAAAAGCTGAACAACTGAATGGGACGGTTGCAGGTAGCGAGTTCTCCATCACTACAAGTGCTCAAGCAATGACTGCACATGGGAAAAAAGATTCTCGCACTGGGTGGGAAACTCAACTATATTTATCAACCTTGGAGGCTCTTTCAACCCTAAGACTCTCTGTTTCTAGCTATGAAGCCTGTTTAATTATGATTACTATACATTTAAACTAAGAGCAAACTCTTTGCAGAGAGGGAAAAAAAGCCCATTCTCTTACCTGCGGGGTTATTATCGCTGCAGAAAGATGATGTAAGGGGAGAAGGAAATCTCAAAAATGAATCTGAAGTCTGCAGACAAACCCCATACTGCAAACAGAACAACCAACAGCTGTCACATTGCTATTACGCATCTGTTCAACACTTACTGGACACTTACTACGTGCCTGGCAGCAGTGAAGGCCCCGGGAACACAGGGATGAGCAAAACACAGATGCGGTCCCTGCCCGCATAGAGCTCACATCTAGCTGCCCCACCCTTTTCCTTTTAAGGATGTATTTTGTGTGTGTGCATGCTACTGTACTTGCAGGCTTTTTTATTCTAGAATTCCTCTGGAAGGGTACATAAAAAGCTGACTTAAGTGCCAGCAAGGGAGAAACAAGCTCTCTCCTTCCCTGGGGCTGGGACTATAAACTCCTGCAGTCTTTATGGAGGTCAATCCGGTATCGATGTTTTAAGTTCCCATTCATTTTGACCAAGGTAGCCCATTTATTTAGGAATATATCCTAAGGATTTAATCAGATAAAGATACATGTATTTATAAGAATGTTTATTTGGGTTATTTATAATAGTCTATCAAATAGTGGAATGGCTCAATAATAAATGATACATCCACGGAAGGAATATTTTGCATCAGTAAAGTGTAGCTCCAACACGAGCTCTTGCCTATACCTAGGTTTTCCTCATCACTTAAATGGCATACACTTCCCACGGTTGTATGCAGTAATGTCTGAAAAGTTCTGCACAGTGCCTGGCACATGGAAAATGCTCAAGAAATGGTAATTTTTATAGCGAAGTGGGAAGGTGCATAAAATTTATCACTGAACAAATAAGGATGTTTATAGAACAATGTAGATAACTGGAAACCCCACTTCGGCACAATACTATGTGTATATTTTAATAGATGCATTTAAAAGCCAAGAATATACACCAAGGTGTTAACAGCGATTTGCAATGTACATTTTAATGGGGAAAGGGGCCTTTCCATTTGTACTTATGTACTTCTATACCTTTAACTTCCAGAATTTGCACACATTGCTTTTACACTTCTCTCTTAAAAAGATGCTTCCAAAATTTTTGAGGTTTAGTAAAAGTTAACGTATACCATTTTTAAAGGTTTACTAAGAAATGGTTAACAAATAGCACATATCTTCCCAAAGTCTATAAAACTACACACAGCTTTGAGAAGAGGGGCAGGCACCAGCCCATCCACCCCGTGTTCCCAGCAGCACACCGCAAGCACTTTGCTGCATCTTCTGAGGCGGAGAAGAACAAAGAATTCCACAGAGACAAATGCAAGCTTACCACAGAATAAATGACTCGAAACCTTATGTTAGAATTCAACTACACAATTTTAACTTTAATGATCTTTGATTTATAGGCACAAACAATTAAGTTTTTTTAGTCTCTGATGTGAATTCTATGTCTCAGGGAAGATGGTTTTGCTGGGAACATGGCGAAAAGTTAACTTACAAGGACAGGCATTTGCAACGGAATGAGTACACTTAAAATCCTTGACTCACCTCATATTTTGCAGAATTTGGAGCGTCCGGTTTGTCTGTGAAAGAAACATCTGATTCTGCATTCAATGAAAAACCATCAGATGTTTTCATCAATTTATCAAAATTGTTTTCATCAGGCACTTCTGGATTAATAAAGGATAATGCAGGTTTATCTGTTTTTAGAAAAAGTATTTTATATCAGTACAAAATGTAATAAGTATATTATGTATAACATATATAGTATTTTGGAAACAATTTCTAGAAGCATTAAGGCCGATATGAAAAAATTAAAGCGGATCTTTTTATATTCACTTCCTTCAAGATTTTTTGAATCTTATTAAATAAACAGGATCCCCAGACAGGCCTATTTTTCTAACATCATAGAAGCAAGTTTCTAAAGCCTACAGGTAAACAGCATAAGAGAAGCCAGTAATAGTCTCTTTCTCCAGCTCATGGACTGTGACATCTGCTGCATAAACCTCTAAGGGGAAACTCTCTCCATAAGGCTACGGGAAAGAAAGATCCTGTTTCTACCCTCACACAGCCACCTCCAAAGCCCAGGAGAATAATACGCTGTGTACGTGAGAAGGAGAAGTAGGGAATGCGCTGGTGTGTTCCCTGGGCCTGTTATGTTAGAGAACACGACAATGACTGACCAGTCATTACCTCAGATTACAAATCACAGAGCATTTGCCTATGTTTTCAATTGCAAGGGAACAAGACTAAAATATAAAGACACTCTAAAAAGATGATAAAGTTTAACTGATAAAACCGTGTGTCTCTGATTTTTGATATCTTGATAACATTTTACACTTACATGTACTTTGACACCTAACTGAGCCAAATGCTCAGATAAAAATAAACATCCTGTTTTCATGCAAATATTCTTAGTAAAAATAAAAGAGAAAAAAGGAAATTGAAACCTGAATGTGATTCTCAACCATTCAACCAGGAGGAAATAAAGTAAAAAAAAAAAAAAAACCCACATACCTAAATAAATCTAGATTCCTATGCATGTCCACATATTATAAACACCTTTGAAATACACTATGAGGTTCCAAAAGACAACCACATAGCACAATTAAGGAAAATGTGCATGCCACAGATCTATAAAGTTACTTGCAGTTGTCTGTGGAATGGCCTCAGAAGATAAACTCTAGCCAAACCATAGAATATTTGCTTTAAATCTAACTGAATGGGACATTTTCCCATAAAAGAATTTTTTTTTTGAGTTATACTCAGTTTACAAAGTTGTGTCTATTTCTAGTGTACAGCACAATTTTTCAGTTATGCATGAACATACATATATTCTTTGTCGCATTCTTTTTCGCTGTGAGCTACTACAAGATCTTGTATATTTTCCCCTGTGCTATACAGTATAATCTTGTTTATGAAAGAACTTTTAAAAGAAAAAATTTTCAGAGTTTCACAAAGTATATCACCATCAAATACTTACAGTTTGTAATATGAATGCAGAAAATAGATGGGTTGATCTGCTCCACAAGTTTAAATATTCTCTGAGGTGGGTCGGCTGTAAAATTCAATGAATAGATGGCTGCTTTTTGACTACAAAACTGACTATCACCCCTGAAAATTAAAAAAATAATAATACGAAGTTTTAAGGCATATGCACACAATCTTAGTAAGATTATTTTGAAACTGTCAGATGCTTGCACTGTACTGTGTTAACAACTACATGGAGGATATTTATGAAAGTGTGATGTTAGAATTGAATCCATTTTTATTTCGTTTATTCAGTGCTAAAATGTTTGACTTTTGAAATTTTTTTCATCCAACAGGGAAAATATAAAGACAACTACAATGAATAACCTTTAAGGAAATCTTGTCAAGTACGGAAATATAGATTGGGGTATAATTTTGATGTAAATGAACCTTGCAAACTCTGATAGAATCAATTTTATAAAATTTTGCAGAACTTCAGACTATTTATAATTACCCTGAATGGATCCAAAAATTCCTTGTCTTTAGAATAAAGCTGTCTTCACAAAGGACAGTGAAAATGAGAAAATGTAAAATCAGGAAGTTCAGGGGCCTGGAAGTTATGGTATAGTCAAGTCTTCAACCAATCCTATACTTAACAAACCCTAATCAATTTGATACAGATACAGATATATTACAGACATAGAAATATAACAAAAGAAGATTATACTACATACTGCTTTGAAGCCCTTTTTCACCTAATATGTAGTATATATATATGTAGGAAATATGCCCAATATTTTCCATGTCATCAAATGCATTTTTGTATTATTATACTAAATGGCATCACTGTGTATCAATTTATTAAGATATTCCCAATTTTTTTAACCAATCCTCTACCATTGATCTAGGCTGTTTCTAATTTTCTGTGATTTTATATGATGCTATAATGACATCTCTGTATGTACATTTTATTAATGTCTCCAGTTATTTCTTTAGGCTGTATCTCCTGAAGTGGAATTTCTGGGTCAAAAGGCAAGTACATAATTTTAGGTGTCTGAGACATACTCCAGATTGCCCTCCAAAAAGGCAAGATGCATTCTCCCAACGCTGTAGTAACAAAAGTGACTATTTTCCCATACTCTTGCCAAGATTGGATACTATCAGTCAGTTTTTACCCTTTGCCAATTTCATGGGCAAAAATCTGTTACCTCATTGTTTTAATTTGAATTTTCCTCATTTACTAGAGAGGTTAAATATTCTTCCATATGGAAAATATGCTCACTGGTATTTCTTCCCAGTAAGTTGGCCATTTTTTATTAGGATGTTTGTCTTCTCATTGACTTAAAAGAACCCGTATTTTTAAGAATCTCTTTTGAGTGCTATAAATACTTTTTCCCAGTTTTTTAACCTTTCAGTTTTATGGTGTTTTTGGCCACACAGAAGTTTTAACTTTTTTTTTAATCATAATTCCTTTTTTGAGGTATTAAATGATTTTTAAAATAATGACATTACCAATCTTCTTTTATGGCATGCCTTTGGGTTTATGCTTAAAAGACATTCCCGAATCCAAGATTAATAAATGTTTGCTTATATCTTCCATTCATTCATTCATTATTTTCTAACATTTCATTCTTCAATCTATTGATAATTTACTTTGGTATAATGCTATGAAGCAGTAATCTAATGTTTTCTACTTTTCAATAATCATTCTACATCATCTACTAAATGATCCAACCTTTACTCCACAGATGTGAAATACCATACTTACATTAAATATATAAATAATAAAAAACTGTAATACTTTAAAAAAAATCAGCTGTGTGTAAAATCAGTACACACAACAGATTTTTGGCCTTTCTAATCTCACCAACGATCTACTTGTATGTCCTGAATCAATACACGTTGTCGTCTTTACTGCAGTGTTATAATATGTTTGAAACCTGGTAGTTTGTGCTTCCTACTCGGTAACATCTTGGCTGTTCTCATCTATTTATTCTTCCAGATGAATTTTAGAGTCCGTTTGACACTTTCCGTCTCCATCTGACTGGAATTACATTATAATAAATTGGATGTTTATGTGACGATTCTTCCCATCCCACTACACAGACTATCTCTACATTTATTCAAATGTTTTGTCTCACTATATTTTGAAGTTTTCTTCACATAAATTCTGAGTAGTTAAGTTTAATTCTCATTATGTTATATTTCATTGGTGTTATGAGTAGAAGCATTTCCACTATATTTTTTCAATGGTTACTGCTGGGGTATTGCTTTATTTTATAACTGGCCTCTTTCCCAAATGCTCTATATAGTTCTAGTGGTATTATCAGTTGTTACCATGTGCATAAAGAATAGTTTTGAAAAACTATGAGTAGTATTTAAAAGAAGAGATCCAGCACTGAAAAATCTATGAGTCCTACTGGCCTTAAAGGATGAGTAGGAGTCAGACAGAAAGGGAACTGGGAGACTAATCCACGTGCACGAACGGCACTGGCCAAGGATGTAGTGATGGTGTTTGGAAAACTGAGTACTAAAGTTGGGCTGGATGGAGGATTCAAGACGGGGTTAGGAAGAAATTAGATCTGAAAGAGGTTGGGATGGATCTGAATCCAGGTTATGGGTTCTGTAGGTGATAGAGTTTCTGAAGATTCTTTAGCAAGTGAGTGACAAGATGAGGTGTGAGCTTATGAAGAGAAAGGGAACAGGAAGGGACAGACATGAGGGCAATCATGGAGGAAGACTCAGCAGGAGGGGACTCCTTACTCCTCCCCTTCTGGTCAGCCAGGTCTCTAATCCTGTGCAGCATATCAGTAGCAGGTCTGCACATGTCCCTCTAGTCCCACTGTCACAACCTTCAGGGAGAGGAGGAACACATCTGTTAATCCTCACTCGCCATAGCTTGTTACTTGGTTCCCTGCCACCAGGCTTGGCCCCTGTGATCCACTGTCCATGCTACTGCAGAATTTAAGTTGGGAATCTGATTCCCTCACTTCTTGGCCCCCTGAAGAATTCAGGAAAAATCCAAACCCCTCAGCATACACACAAGGCCTCAGGATCTGACCTCTGCCACCTCCCCAGGCCTCTCCTGCTCTGCCCTGCCCTAGCCATGCTAAGTCACCTGCAGTGCAGCCAATGGGCTATACTCCTTCATCCCCAGGACGCTCCCGTGCACTCCCTCCGCCTGGAATGCCCTTCCTGATTCTGTGCTCGCCAACTTCTACCTGTTCTTCAGGACCCAGCTCAGCTCAGGTATTTTCTAGAAGGCCTTCCCCAGTCCAACTATCTGGGGTGGATACCCCTCCTCTGAGTTCTCCTAGCGCCTCGGGCAGAAACTGCCATCCACTCATCTGTCTCCCTTATTCAAAAAGCTCTCTCTTTGAAGGCAGGACCATGTCTAACTCATCTTTAAATCCCCACTGACACAGAGGAGGAGCTCAGGAAAGTCATGGTGAGGTGCGAAAGATGGCTTAGATATGAGAAAACAAGGAAGAGGCAGGAGTCAGGACAGCCTCCTGGTTTCTGGCCTGAAAGAACAATGGTAGAGAAAGTCAAAAGGGGATACTAGAGAATCAGTCAGGGGTGGAGGAGAGAAATTTCATCCATTCAACTCATTTTTGATGAGGGCGAACTATGTGGCAGGAGCTGTGCCAGGCACTAGTGGTAACGTAGTAGGTAAGAGAGATCACTGTTACTATGATGCTTACACCTAATAAGGAAAACAGACATTAATCCAATAATCTTTACATTAAGTTTACAATTTACTAGGTGATAGGATTAGTTAATGACAGTTCAGCAAATGAAACATACCTTTTATGAATTAGAATCTACACAGCAAGAACACTCAATTAGCAGTATTAGTTTTGATTTCATTATTTCTACACTTTCATATTTAGGAGAAAGTCACAAACAAAACTAACTCAAAGAAATTCTGAGGTCCTTTCTTGAGGGCACTATGGATTCAGCTACAACTTCTAAACCTAATTAGGTGTGGTCCAGAAACCACACCTAATTTTGTGAATCAGTTTTACTGAAACATAGTCATGCCCTTTCATTCACATACAGCCTATGCCTGCTTTTGCTCAACAATGGTAGTGTTGAGAAGCTGCAACAGACACCATACGGCCTGCAAAGCTTAAAATATTTATTATGTGGCCTTTTACAGAAAAAGCTTGCTGACCCACATTCTAATAGTCTGTATCTAAAATTGCAGTACTGGCTGATTTTTTTAAAAAATTATATTCTAAATAATGGTCTCAAATTGGAGCAAAAATCTCACTCTCAGTCTCCTAGTACTTACTAAAGCAGGAAAGCAGAATGACTTTCAGCAGAGACTGAACCACAATGCAGTCCGGGTAGCCGCAAAAATCATCTGACTATAACATCCCATGCTCCAGGCATTTTTACAGTATCAGAAGCAGACTCAATTTCCCATTGATCAGTGAAATAATTTCCCATGGGAAAAATACACTGCACCTCCAAAAAGGCATTCAACCTATCAAGTATCAATTGCTGCAACTTGGTACAAGGCTCAATTTAAATTAGCTGTCTCTGAGTAATAAGTTGGTCCCATCATGAATAAATTAACCTCTTCTAAGGGCTGCTATTTTATCCAAAAGCTTTCAAATCTGAATTACGAGAAACAGATAATTTAGAAGGGATTCCTGACTGGGAATGTCATTTTCCGTTATTCTCCTACACAATGCGAATGAGAATTTCTGGTAGATTTGTAAGTCAAGAAAGTATAAACAAAGCTTTCCTGACTATTTAATTTTTCTGTTACAAGTATTATGTCTACAACAAAAGCTGTAAAATTAAACTGCACTTTTCACCCTATGCTATACATGAGACTAATTCATTGACACAAAAATGTAACACATTATCTGTTTACAAATCAAAGTGAAATGCAATTCAATCTATGAACACAAAGATTTCATTATACTCTTTGTCTCTCTTTTGCCTGCACTATCATCTAGCTAACGCAAATACGGGATAGACACTCTCCTATGCATTGGTTTGGACAGCATGGCTTCTGAATGATGTAAAATTCAGGAAATCAGGTTTGGGTTTTTCAGCCTGGGGAATTTTTCACTTTCTGTCTCCAGATTCTATAATCTTGGTCCAATTTTATCAAAACTGCATGTGTCACAAACTTACATGACAACTGGAATTGAGCAGGCAGAAAAGATACTGAAATCCGTGGAGCTGCAATCAGGATCACAACAGCAGTTGACATCACACTGTTCTGGAGACAAGTCACAGACACACAGAGCAGCAACTATAGAGGAAGAGAGGAGGGGTGCAGAGCATCACAATCAGCAGGTAGTGACTGCCCCCTGCCACTGCAATGTACCAAAAATCCATTTCGTACAAAAGGTCTGTTTTATTCTTCCTATTGTGTTTTGGGGTAAATCTGTGAAAAGTTGTCAGTTTGAGCACTTCTCAATCTGAGGTTTCCCCAAAGTGGCTAATCATCTGATTCACTTGGGAAGTTCTGTTTGTGCTCCACTTACAAAGACTGTTTCGGTAGGCTAACTCTGAAACCCAAACGCCTGTGTTTTTCAAAAACTTTCCAGATGATGCTAATAATTATGAAAGGTTTAAGAACCAACAGGGTAAATCACTTGCCAGACCATAAGAACCATCACAGATCATTGCAAAGTCCCAAACTCTGCCTCTGGAGATGGAGATTCAGATGAAGGGACCACTTGAGGCTGCCCAGAATGAAGGTTCTCCATCTTGTTCCTCTCCTCAGATGTCACCTGCAGCTTTGAAGCTGAGCCCACGTTCATAGGCTACTGGCCAAGGATCCCACAGGCTCAGGTTCTTTCTACTTGATGTCCTAGAAATACCTTTGGTAATTTAGACAATAAAGCAGGGGAGGGGTAGGAATCCCCACTTAGGAAGCTTTAATTTTTAATAATGATGGCTATTTGGATTTTTAATACCTTATTTTAGTCTGTCAAACAGGAGAGAAGCTTTTTGTTTAATTTACTTTTTTTCCCTTAAATAGAGGCACTGGGGATTGAACCCGGGATACTGTGCACGCCAAGCACGCACTGTACCACTGAGCTATACCTCCACCCCAAAAAATCTTTTAAAGAAATAGCAGAGCATGAGAATGATAAACACTGAACTCACAGTAGTTTAATTATTGTTAGAAAAAAGGGAGTAAGATCAGTCTTCAATCTTACCTGTAATGTTTTGTTTCTTTTTTCAAAAAAGGATTTCATGCAAAAACCAATCAAAACAAGAGATCTCAAGCAAATGTTAGTAGAGCATCCATACAACATTCTTATTTGTATGCATGAATTCTTTCACAATAAAAAATGAGCTTTAGAAAAAACATAGCTCAAAAAAAGGTCTAAAAACATACCCTGGAAAGAAGTGTGTAAGGAGAAGGGGAAATTTTTGTCAATAAATACACAGTCCTTTCTTAGACACACACACACACGTTTTTCCTCTAAAGTTTACATGTTTCTCTCTAGCCAAGGGCTTCTCCGTGTGCTTGGTAAAATAACACAGCTCGTGCATGCTAATACTAAAAATGTTTCGGCGGTCTGCCTTACGTGTTTAAAATTAACCTTGATTTGTTTTCCAAAACTTAAACCCCTCATAGGTAGGTAACTATAAGGCTACTAGGGACAAAGCCATAGTGTTTAACAACTCTACTTAGGGGAAAAAAGGTCTCTATCAGGATGTGAGTGTACTTAATCAGCCAACAAGTATCTGTTGAGAACTCCCAGAGTCTCAGTAGCACTCAGCTGCTCTTCCAAGCCTCTTCATATCTACATGCCTGGCTCTCAAAACAGGGTACTAATGAACAGAGCTCAGATTCAAGATGAAAGTTATTCTTCTCTTCTACCTGTAACCCATCCTTCTCTTCTACCTGTAAATGGCTGCCCAGTTCTCCACTCGGAGTCAGCCTCCTGCTCCAACAGTACCAGGGGAGTGGCCTAAAATCAGGCAAGTAATTCACTTACCTGAAAAATGAGGATAACCCACATCATAACGTTGTTAAATACAATAAATGCAATACATCACAGATGAAATGCTTAGCACAGGGCCTGCCATATAGTAAGGAGTTAATAAATGCCAGCTGTCATTTATTATATTACCTGCATAGGTCTAAACAGAGGCCCTTAAAAAAGATGAAGGAAAGTGCCAACTCCTCCTCCCATATTGGGAAAAACACCCCTGAACACATAATCTGTTAATGATGGTTCATTACTAACTTCATTTTGGGCAGGAAATGCATTAACAGATAGAATACTTACAATGGATAAAAGACAACTCAGTCCAAAAAACCTTAGAGAAATTTGGGTATTGAATACTCAGCTGTATTCTGTTCCAATTTATCACTTAACTTCCGTACTAATTCATCAAATCAACAATTTCAATATAAAACAAAGCTTTGTTTATACTGAAGAGGCATATATGTTTCTCTGTACTTTTTCTTACAGACTAATCATAATTTATAAAGGAGAAATAATGGTTCAGTAACTGAAGTTAAGTTCTAGAGTTCAGGATGTCAGCCAATGATGACTTTTCTATTTACTAATACCAAGCCTAACTCAATTTAAGAAAAGATCGTTTTCTCTTAAGAAGGGCTAAAAAATACTATGTATCTGTTGGGGTTACAGTCAGAAGACATAAAAGGTTTTTTTGAGATCACAAACCCATTTGAGAAACTACTCACTGCTATGAATCCTCATCCCCAAAAAATGCATATTCATAAATATGCACTTAATCTCAGAGTCACAGATATCCTTTGAAGTCATCCTTGTCAAGTAAGATTACAAAAGTCACTAAATGTGTAACTCCAGGATTAGATCATTCCCTGATAAATGTTAGTGACACCTAAGAAAATTAACCTTGATTAAACCTTGATTAACCTTCTTTCCTAAGAAATTGGCATAACCCCTCACCCCATAACTTCCTGTAATAGAAAAGAATAAATCTGACTCCATATTTGATCCATTCCTTTGACTTCAACCCCATGCTGTTTCCTGTACTGAGTCATGCTGATTCTGCACCTTTTGTAAAAGAATGTTGCCTATAGCCTCAAATATACAGGGTAGCCCATTCTCAGGGCTCTAACCTTTAAGGGTATAACATTTTCCCATTCATATAAAGATAAAAAGTTGCAGAATAGAAAATAACATTTATCTTGTTGGAGGTTTGCAGGAACACCACCACCTGACCTACCTGGACAGCTCCAAGAATTACGATTCCAATATCAATAAGTCTGCAACAACCAACCACACCCCCTTCCCTTTGTAGTTTAAAAGGAACCTGAATCCTGACTTGGGGGAAGATGGTTCTCCAGGACTATTACTCTGCGGTCTGGGTCTGCTGGCTTTCTCAGCAAAGTCGTTATTCCAACACTTTGTCTCCCAATTTACTGGCCTGTCCTACAGTGAGCAGAACAAGTTTGGACTCAGTAACATTCCTACCTCCAACTCAACACAGGAGGAATCCTGGGATTTCATAATTCAAGTCAACAGACACAAGCCTTGAGCTAGTCACTTTCGGTAAGCTAGCCTTTTGGCGTCTTTTTTTGATAAGTGAAAAATTCAATGTATTCTACACACTTAATTTCCACACCTGTCTAGAAACTTTAGATTTAATTTCGTGTTCAGCTGCAAAGATGCAAGGATTCATTATTACCTTTAGCATTAATATTGTCCAGGACCATTGCAAGTTCTTTCGAAGATTTATTACATTGTCCCACTTAGCTCTCTGAACCTCGGTTTTCTTATCTGTATGATAGGGATAATACCTCTAAGGGCTTAGAGAATTGATGCCTATGAAACACTTACCCATGCCTGCACATAGTAAATGTTCAATAAAAGTTAACTATCATTTTTACAACCCCACCCAGGCTATCCACCCCCCAAGGCTGGATCAATGCAGATCCCCAGGAATTGGCACTTAGTACTCACCGTCCGTGACTGGGGTGGGCCTGGAGCCTGAGGAGGGCCTGGGAGCCCTGGAGGTTTCAGGGGGCCTAGGAGATAAGGCGTGTCGGAGAGTTGTTGGGGCTGGCTCTGTAGAGTTGAGGTCTTCCATCGTCACCACCGGGGTGGCCCCGTCCTGGGCGCTCACGGAGGCCCAGCAGTCCAAGAGCACGAGTAAGAGGTGCAGGAGGCCCCGCGGTCCCATTGCCCAGCCGAACCCCGCGCGGCCTGCCGCTGAGGACCGCTTGTTGCCTAGCAACCGCAGCGGCCGGGCGCAGGGCATCACGGGAAGGGTCGCGAGAGGCTGCAAGGGACGTCAGAGGCGGGGGGCGGGGCCTGAGAGAGGCTGGCGGGGCGGGGGCGGGGCAGGGCCTGGGAGAGCCGGCGACAAGGGGCGGGGGCGTGAGGCGCCGACGAGGTGCGGTGTGAAGCCATTGGAGAGCAGGGGGTTGTGAATTCTTGCAGTGGTTTCTCAGTGGACAGTGGTGTTTGTTTACAAATACAGATTTCCAGGTTCCATCTCAAGGGATTCTGACTCAGTAAGTCTAGGGCAGAGTCCAGGGATCAATATTTTTAACAAATGTCTTAACGAAACCAGTGGGGGGTAGGGGACAGAAATTTGGGGAACTGCTCTCCTAAAGCTACTAAATAGGGTCTTCTGAAGGAGCACAGAGATCACTTCACCACCCTTGAATTTTCTCTCACTGTCGATACTTGCTTTGCCTTTTCTGTTTTAGATATATGTATCCCGGGAGGTTGCCAGATAACTTATGTCCACTGTTTCATGGTAAGGGGAACAGAAGAACACAGTAATTTTATAAATTAAAAATTGACGGAAACTAAGAATGATTGATAGGTCTTAAAAGGAAAAGACAAAGCAAATCTACTGTAACACTACAAAGTGACAAGAAGACCACAAGACCCAGGGAAGCCCCTCCATTCTAAACTGGCTTATGTATAGAAGTATTCCAGCCCAGGGATGTTGGCTATATCTTTGACGCTTAATTGTCTTACAATTCAGAAGTAAATGTCAAAATACTTAAATATATCGTGGTATTTATTCAACAAACACATTTACCAACCCAGAAGAATGCCAAAACAATATATATACCTAGTTTTATTAAATTTATATAGCAAAGCTAAATCATCAAAATGACATCTTTTACATATTTCCAGAGAAAGTGTATAAAATATAATTGAATCAAATGTGTAATACAGATATTTCTAATTCTTTTTTTCTACAAACTAATGCTTTAGCATCCATCTGAAATTCTGAATCATTTTTAATAACTGATATAAATTTCCCTTAAAAAAATTTTATTCTCTAGGCCTCTCACTCCCTTGCCTTCAGAGATAGCCTGCACCCTGTACTGTGTATGTACTTTTACTTTAAACTACACAACCAACCCCGCCCTTGTTGCCTTTCTCTTTCTTTTCGAGATGGCCTGCACTGTCTACGGAATGTGCATCTCTCTGAATAAATCTTTTACTCAAAAAAAATTTTTTTTCCAAACATTCATCTTACAACTTTTAAACCTGCGACTTGTTATTGTTTTAAAATCTTCTTTCTTCCAGGCCTCTACTTTCTTTTCCATTGCTCAATATCTGTGAATCACTTTGTCCCATTTTCGGATTTGAAATTTTAGGCTGTTGGATTAAATTTTGATAAAGTGCCCTTCAGCACTAACATCTTTGTCTTTATGGTTTGGGAAATAATCTAACCAATCCTTTTGGTTCAATCTCAAACACTCCTTAGGTGCCCCAAAAGTAAATTTATGACATCTTACACCGTCAAAATGAGGGCTGCATCAACTCAGATCCATTTTGCAAACCTGGAAACTTTTCATTTCACAGGTATTCCATTTCTGCCAGGTTTTTTTCATCTTTCAACCCAGAGGACTCCTCCCTTCCTTCCCACCTAGTCTTGGCAGGTTCTGTCATTAAGATAGAAAGACACAAAGAAGGGCTAAGATCTATTTCCGTATTTTATCCAAAACTGCAGCATTTGGGTTGTGCGTAAATGTTTGTGATTTAAAATGCCCATCTGTTTCTCTAGGATTATTGTTGTTCTCCACTCCTTATAGTCTGTGCCAACGTTGGGAGGAATCAAGACAATTCAGCTTTTTGGAATTCTGCTTTTGAAAGCCACCGCAAATGAGGAGCCTGAAAAACCAAAGACCAGAGTATCTCGGCAAAAAAAATAGCTATGGCATTGTTAACCACTCTGTCTCGGTTTTGGTTTGGCTACATTGGCTATTATTGTTATTATCATTGCTAAAGTCATGGCTTCTAATCTGTCTAAAATTAAGTATCCGGTTTTACCTATGATTAAATGTATCCATCCATCTGTATTCATCTGAGCCAAATATTTTATAAATAAGGAGGCAGAATCATCAAGCTTTATAAAAGGATTGCTTAGAACAACGGGAGATCAAGGCTGTGTGAGGACAAAGGACTGACTGTCATTTTGACTGAAGTGAATAGTTCAGTAGTTGAATTCTAAATCACCACCCAGAAGAAAATAATCCTCAAAAACTTCTCTCTTCCTCCCATTTTCCACGTGATTAGTCAACCACCGGATACTATTCTTGTTCTTCAAATGTTTTCTGAAACATTATGGGGGCAGAAGGGCTATTTGAGCAGACTTCGCATTCTTGAAAGGTCTCAAATTTACAAGTTTGACCTTTTCTGAAAATGCAGTAAGAAATACGGTCACAGACATACACTGACAAGAATGAAATAATTCTTTGTTTACCAGAAAACTTTAAACTTGCATCCTATTATTGGAGCATACTACAGTTTGAATAAACCAGTTGGCTTTTTAAGAATCTTTTAAAAATTATTTTTATTATATGTATATTTGTTTGTTTTTTGGGAGGGATAATTAGGTCTATTTATTTTTTAGTGGCGGTACTGGGGATTGAACTCAGGTTAAAAATTATTTTTAGGTAGAAACATTTCAATCCTAATAAAAAGTATAAAAAAGACCACCATACACTGCACCAAGATCATTCAGATTTGATATTTTGCCACATTTATTCCACATTTCTTTTTCGTCGTCGTCAGTTTTATTGAGGGATAATTTAGATACAATTTTTTGTGTAGAGTTTTTGATATACAGGTTTTCTCATACATCAATGTACAGTTTTTCTGGTGTACAGTTTTATGAGTTTTAACAAACACACATAGTCACGTAACCACAACCACAAAAGAAACAGAACAATTTTACCTCTCATAAAATTTCCCTCATTCTCCTTTATAGTCAGCCCCTCCTCCTGTCCCAGCCCCAGAAGACACTGATCTACCTACTTTCTGTCCCTATGGTTTTCTCTTTTCCAGGATGTCACATCAATGGACTCATTCAGTGTGTAGCCTTTTAAGCCTGGTTTCTTTCACTTAGCCTAACACCTTTGAGATTCATCCATGTCGTGTGTATCTACAGACTATTTCTTTCATTATTAATATTAAGGTAAAAAATAAAACCCATAACATTAAATTACCATCTTAATCATTTTTAAGTGTACAGTTCAGCAATGTTAAGTATTTTCGCATTGTTAGGCAACAGATCTCTAGAACATTCTCACCTTGCAACATTGAAACTCTCTGCCCTCTAAATACTAATTTCCCCTCCCTCCAGCTCTTGGAAACCTATTTTCTTGTTTCTATGATTTTGACTCATATGATTTCATATGTGTGGAATCATACAGTATCTGTCCTTTTATGACTGGCTAATTGCGCTTAGCATAATGTCCTCAAAGTTAGCATGTGACAGGATTTCCTTCCTTTTTAAGGCTACATAATATTCCATTGTGTATATGTGTGTGTGTATATATATATATATATATATATATCATGCTGTCTTTATCCATTCACTTCTCAATGAACATTTGGGTTGCTTCCACCTCTTAGCTATTATGAATAATGCTGCTATGAGCATGGGCACACAAATATCTCTTCAAGATCCTGCTTTGAAAATTTTTTTCTATTTCTTTAATTTTGTATTCAGATAAGATGATGGATTTTCACTAAACTTAATGTGATAATCACTTCATGATGTATGTAAATCAAATCATTATGCTGTATACCTTAAACTTATACAGTGTTACATGTTAATTATATATCAATTAAACTGGAAGGAAAAATATCCTGCTTTGAATTCTTCTGGCTATATGCCAGAAATGGGATTGCTAGACCATATGTAATTCTATTTTTATTTTTTTTAGGATCCTCTATACTGTTTTCCATAATGACTGCACCATTTTACATTCCCACCAACAGTATACAAGTGTTTTAAATTTTCCACATCCTCATCAACATTTGTTATTTTCTTTCCTTTTGACAGTAGCATCCAGAGGAGTGTGGAGTGATGTTTCATTGTGGTTTTGATTTGTGTTTCCATGATAATTAGTGATAGCAAGCATCTTTTTCTGTGCTTTTTGACAACATGTGTATCTTCTTTGGAGAAATATCTATTCAAGTTTTTTGCCCAATTTTTAATCAAGTTTTTGTTGTTGTTGAGTTATATAAGTTCCTTATATACTCTGAATATTAATCCCTCATCAGATGTAAAATTTTCAATTACTTTCTCCCATTCTATAGGTTTCCTTTTCCTTCTATTGTTTTTTTTTTTTGACACACAGAAGTTTTTAAGTTTGATATAGTCTCGTTTATCTAATTTTTCTTTTGTTGCCTGTGCTTTTGGTATTACACAAAAGAAATCATTTCCAAGTCCAATGCCCTAAAGCTTTTCACCTATGTTTTCTTCGAGGAATTTAATGGTTGTAATCTATTTGAGTTAACATTCATACATGACAGAAGGTAAGGGTCTAATTTCATTCTTTTGAACGTGGATATCCAGTTTTCCCAATGCCATTTGTTGAAGAGACTGTTCCTTTCCCCACTGTATAGTCTTGGCACCATTATTAAAAATCATTTGGCTAAATATGCAAGGGTTTCTTTCAATCCACAAGAATTCTGTAATGAATATGCCATGATTTCTTCATTCATTCACCAGTTGAAGGAATTTGAGGTTTTCCAGTTTGGGGCAATTACAAGTAAAGCCACTGTAAACATTCATACACAGATTTTGTGTGAACATACATTTTCCTTTCTCTTGAGTACATACCTAGGAGTGAGATTTCTGAGTTGCATGGTGAGTGGATATTTAATCTTATAAGAAACTGCCCAACTTTTTCCCAGAGTGACTGTATATTCTGCTTTCCCATCAACAATGTTCGAGATTTCCAGTTGTTCCCAGGCTTGTGAAAACTTGGTATTAGTCAGTTCTGTTCTCATTTTCATTTTTAGCTATTCTAATAAGCATAAGGTGGCCTCTCACCGCGATTTGATTAGTTGACATTTAATAAATTGAATCATCCTGTAATGGCACATTTACATGGCATTTTAGCCTTGGGATGCCAAAAGTATTTGTTAAATATTAAGAAATGGATTATTCATTTTTCTGTAAATAAAGAGCCTCAAAAATGGAAGTGAGCTGACCTCTTGGTAACCCTGAAGGGCACCGCTCTCTCCTCCCCTACTTCTATTTCGGTTTCTGTGTTGTAAACATGTTTTCACCGTTATCCTCAGGATCTGCAGGCAGTTCCGTTTTCAGTCACCCCTTCCCAGCAGCCTGTGAGTGAATTCTTCCTGAGACCTGAACTTGCTTCATTTTGCCCCATCATGGGGTCAGGCATTTCTGCTACAGCTTGTTCCAAAGCTTTTATTTTTTTGTTAACCTAAATTTGTTGGAAAGAATGTGGAGATCAAAGAAAAGCAAATACAAGATTGGGTAAGCCTATGTCAAAGGCACCAACCTCACACTGTTAAAGCATGTTTTCCACGCCCCAGACGCATGGTCTGAAAAGTGTGATGTAGTTAGGAAGACAGTTAAAAAAAACTGGAATGTCCTGGAAACATCAGAGTTATCGTGGCCATAATCATGAAAATTCTGGATGGAACTAACCCTAATTCCAAACCCCCAGAATCCTCATCTCTGCATTATTGTCAATTTATTGGGCAGGGGGAGGAGATGGTCTGATGAGAAAAGATGAAGTTTAACAAGGTCTGTTTGGATGAAGACTCAAACTGACATCTCTTTTTAATAAAGGTCATTTGTGAATTCCTTAAAACAAACAATGAAAGTCCATCCGATCTAACTCCAGCTGCAGGTCTTCTCTCAGAGGGCAGTTGCTTACTATCGTGGGGTAATAAAAGATCAATCATATTTTAATCAATCAATCATATTCTGCCCCCTTCTAACATGGATCCACCTAAAAATTTTCTCTTAAAATGTTTTCTGCAAGACTTAACAAGCTGGTAATTGTAACCGTTTCTAGGGAGGAGAAAGAAAGGAGAGTCAATCTTCAATCTACTGTACATGTATTACTTTTCACTCAATAACTGATTTTTTAAATTAAATAACCACAACAATAAAACAAAAATTTAAAATAAATGTTCCCTCTCTTAATCACCTCATTCCTCTATTTCTTTAGGCGGAGCATTTGGAAAATAGGGCAAAAGTCCTTCCCTCCTGCCAGCCTTGTCCAAAGTCTGCTGCTTAAACTAGACTTGAAAGCAAAATTTAAAACCTGTGAACATTTTTCAAGTCTAAAAAAATTAGACTCAAACCAACACTGTAGTCTTCTATGGTTGTACTGTACAAAGTACTTATTTTCAGGAATTAGTGAAAATACATCTCACTGCTTTTGAAATTTTTTAAAGGGATGACACAGAGGGAGACTAGTTGCTGCCCAAGTTAACTTCTGTTGGTCACTGGTGACCATGATTTGGAGGCTGGCTGTTGGTTTTGACATTCCAGAAACAAACTCTTTGCAGGTCAGCCCAGGGTTCCTGGTCATGGTAAGCAGATCTTCCATTGATCAAGAGAAGAGAGGTCCATTTATTGCTCCTACTTATCCTTCAAATTTCACCTCCTCCAGGAGGCCCTCCTGCCCTGACCTACCAAGGAGGCAGACCCTCATAAATTTTGGAGTAAGACCAGTCTGGATTAATCCTGTTCCATCCCTTATTAGCTGGGTGACCTTGAGCAAGTTATTTAACCTCTCTGACAAAATCCATCACACTGTTTCCAATTAAACTCAAGACTAGAGGGGTTTTACTTAACCATACTGATCTTACATATGTATTTCCTTTCTCCCACACCACAAAGTTTGGTTCTTAACAGCTCCGACATAATTTATTGTTTGTTTTGTCCCACAATACGCTTAACATAGTGCTGTCTCTGAAGAGCAATACCAATACACAAAACACATGATTATTTTTTAACGTTAAGACATTTTAGCTGCACACTTTCATTTAATCCCTCTGCTTTTGGCATGCTGCCTCACATTTACCCTTTTCTCTGACTGCCATCTCTGGACCTAGAGCTGCCATGTTTCAAGTTCTCCAAAGAACTTTGTTTGCAGTGATTGAGGCAAGGAGTCACAGGAGGGACTCTGGGGTTAACAGTTCCTAGTATACATGTAAAATTACAGATCTCATTTCAGCCCCAGCTCTCACCCAGGTACCTAGGACCTTCAATTCCTGAGCCTGCTGGGCTGCAGCCAGCTTACTCCTCGTTGGCATCCCCTTCTGCAAGACCTGGGGCTTCTCCACTCAGGTAAGTCATCCATCTACTTCCTATCTTTCAAAAAGGATTTGACAGACACCTCTCATAAGCAGTCATTTCTCTCCTATTCTTTGTGGGCTTAGACATTTTGGATTCCTTTTTCTATCATTTTAGTAGTGTTTCAGGAGCAAGAAGAGAAATCTGCATGGGTTCCATTTGCCATGTTTCTATATGTTTCACATAAACATTTTACATATCAGGCATAGACAAGTAGTATAGTGAAACGATTAAACACACACATTCTGGAGCCACAGTGTTTAGGTTCAAATTCCTACTTTTGCCACTTGCTAGCTGTGTAATTTGGGCACGCTTTCTGTGCTCAGATTCCTCATTTATAAAATGGAGATGCTAGTGGTACCTAATACAAAACTGTCTGTGTGTGGGATGGCGCTGGGCACTTATTAAGCACTCCAAAGGCTTTAAAATGTTATTAAAGAAAGGGTTCAGGGTTCCTTAATTGGAAAGGACCAAACGATGTTGATAATTCTGCCTTAAGCAAAAGGAGAAAAATTGATTTGTTGGTAACTTGCCTTGAAGCTGACTGTTTCCCTCAGGGTTTAGCCATTCTGAATCGTGTAGTTTCCCTTTTTTTCCCTGCAGGTGGCAGCCTTTGTCACCAAAACTTTGCTCCTCACACAAGCTGACCCTGAGAGGAAACCAAAACCTCTTTTTTCTTTCATTGGATCTATTATTCATTCAATCAACAAATATTTGCTGAGTACCTACTACATGCCAGGAGCCAGGGAAATGGCAGTAGTCAAGCACACATCATGGCTGTCTTCTCAGAATTTACAGTTTGCTTCACCAAAGACGACATATAGATGGCCGACAGGTGCATGAAAAGAAGCTCAACATCGCTAATTATCAGCAAAATGTGAATCAAAACTACAATGTGGTATAACCTCACACCAGTCAGAGTAGCCATCATAAAAAACTCTACAGTGGTGAGGGAAATAGCTCAGTGGGTTCAATCCCCAGTACCTCCATTAAAAAAAAACTACAAATAATAAATGCTGGAGAGGGTGTGGAGAAAAAGGAACCCTCCTACACTATTGGTGGGAATGTAAATTGGTGCAGCCACTGTGAAGAACAGTATGGAGGTTCCTTAAAAATCTAAAAAATAGAGTTACATTATGATCCAGCAATCCCACTTCTAAGCATGTATCTGGAGAAAACTCTTAATTAGAAAAGACAGACTCACCCCAGTGTTCATAGTAGCACTATTTGCAACAGCCGAGACATGAAAGCAACCTAAATGTCCATCAACAAATGAATGGATAGAGATGTGATACACACACACACACACACACACACACGAATATTACTCAGCCATAAAAAAGAATGAAATACTGCCATTTGCAGCAACATGGATGGACCTAGAGATTATCATACTAAGTGAAGTAAGTCAGAAAGAGAAAGACAAATATCATATGCTATCACTTATATGTGGAATCTAAGAAAATGATACAAGTGAGCTTATTTAAAAACAGACATAGACTCGCAGACATAAAAAACAAACTCATGGTTACCAAAGAAGAAAAGAGAAGGTGAAGGATAAATTAGGAGTTTGGGATTAACATATACACAATACTATATATAAAATAGGCACCCAACAAGGACCTACTGTATAGCACAGGGAACTATACTCAATATTTTGTAATAACCCATAACGGAATATAATCTGAAAAAGAATAAATAATATATATATGTATAACTGAATCACTTTGCTGTACACCTGAAACTAACACAACATTGTAAATCAACTATACCGCAATAAAAAACTTTTTTTTAATTTATGGTTTCTAAGTTCGTTACAGCTGCAGAACTTAATTCAAAGAAGTGGAGGCACAAGCCCTAAATGGAGTCCTAACTCTGAGACAGAATGCCCTCTTGAGCAAAATGATGCTGTAAAGGGCATTACTTAGTACCAATTATTTTTCAGGCCTACTTGCCCTTAAAATGAGGTTTTCATGAGCTCCACTCTCAGGAAAGGATAAGGAGGCTAAGGGGCACTGAGATAGTCACCAGTGCACAAGGGGGTGTTGAGGTATTGGCATGGGTGGACAGGAGGATTTAGGAATTATAGGCCAGAGATGATGATTCTGAAAATGTCCCCACATTTTTAAGCTAAACATTTCCTTTTTAAGAAAAATTATCCAAAATTTGGAAATAAGACCAAGAGAGGGAAGTGTAGTTCTTTCCGTATTAAGGACATTGTTTTTAACAAGCCCACCTAAGGATTGTCTAGCAGGGGTTGGCAAACTTTCTGTAAAGTCCAAGATAACAAATATTTTAGGCTTTGGGGCTATATGCTCTCTGTCAACTATTCAACTCTGTCACCATACTACTCTGACTTTGTAGTGCAAAAGTAGACTTAGACAATATGAAAACAAATGGATATGGCTGTGGTCCAATAAAACTTTATCATAAACACAAGCAGCAAACCAGATTTGGCCCACTGGCCATATATGCAGGGCCAGCGAATGTATCTTTGTTTGCCTAGCTGTTTACTGCTGATTAAAGTCTCAGAATTTTGCCTGGTTTGAGTTTCAAAGTATTCCTCTCCAATATAGGAAAGAACCCCAAAGATTAAGTTTTTATTATGCTGAAGAGATTAACCAGTTTAGTATCTAAGACTCCTAACTTCCTCAAATATCTACTTCCTCAAAACACTCTGAACCAGTTTAACCATCTTACTGTTTCCTCTTTAACAAGCTGAATAAATTTTTGACATGTGTTCATTCTCTATTTGAATGAGTCACGCTTAGATGTTGTTGTCTGTTATATTTTGTTGTTCCCTAGTAATTAGCAGTACAACCTATTAACTAAGACTCCTGTGTTACCATGGAGGGTACCAAAGAAAGAAGGCATTTAGGAACTGCATCTCATTCTATTGTTAAACTCAAGAGGACAGAAGGAGGGAAACCCCTTGTGAAGGGGACAGAGTTTTTGCGCCTTTGGCAAATAATAAAAAGCCTATATAACTTCCCCCCAAAATTCCCCTACCCTCAGCCTGAATAAGGCATAATTCTTTATACTTCCAAAAATGGACTATGGGAAGAGTCGTTCTATCTTACCCAGCCTCAGAGTTGATCTCTAGGATTTCACTTTCACATTTCAGTCCTAAAGTCCTAACCTCCTCAAGTCGACTTTTTAAAACAACCCCACACCCAGGTGTTATGGACTGAATTTCTGTGTCCAACTTTTAGGTTGTGCATTTTTTTCAGTCAACACCTGGACTTTTGGTATCAAATCCATGAAATCATTGCCAAATCCAATAAAATGAAATTTTCCCCCTGTTTTCTTCTTAAGAGTTTTATAGTTCTAACTCTCATATATAGGTCTTTGATCCATTTTGAGAAACTTTTAACTATTAAAATAGACAGATCCATCAAATTTTTCCTTAACAGCCTGTGCCTTTTTATATATTTTTGAAACCATCATTTCTTATCCTAATATTCTATATCTTCTTCTAAAAGTTTTAAAATTTTGCTTTTGCTTTTACTCCTGGAATTTACTCTTGTATACAGTGTGAGTTAGGGATCCAATTTAATTTCTTTCTCCCAGAGGGATAACCAATTTTCTCCTTCCATTTTTTAAATAATTTTCCCCCAAATTTGTAACCTTACCTCCATTTCCTCTCAGGTTTCCACACAGGCATGAGTCTCTTCTCCCTCTTAATATTTACCTAGCTGAGCCTTCAAAAAGTCCTTTCTCTTTCATATCTGTTTGGTTGGTCTACTAAGATCACAGTTCTAGCTGTGAAAAATCCCTGCCCTTCTTGGGAGAGTAATCAGTGTGAAAATGGGAGCAAGCTGGCAGGGACCACAGAGGAAAAACATCCCACAGGGCACAGGGGACGTGGGTGAAGTCAATTATGCCAGCACTGAAAGAAAAATCCAAGCAAAAACAAGCAGTTTATGGAGTACAAGCCTCTCCCATTCTCCTCCCGAGACCAAGGATTTCATGCCCCAGAGAGGGCACCAGATGGGAGAAGACAGAAATCCGCTGTTACCTCTGCCAGTCTCACTTCCATATCTATGTGTCTGTTTCTCTTTCACATGATTAAAAATACTGTAAATTTAAAAAAAAATCCCTGCTTTCCTCCAGTTTAGCCAGCCGGTCTTCCTTTATTTGTCTTTCACTCTTCTGCTGGTTCTGTCCTGGTAGTATGACAGAAGCTTTTTTTAAAAAAAATTAATATATTTGACGTATATTTGACATTATATTAGTTTCAAACTGATTTGATATTTGTATACATTGTTAAATGATCACTACAATAAGGCTCGTTAACATCTGTTACCAAACATGCTTAGGATCAAAGTTTTTTCTTGTGATGACGACTTTTATGACCCACTCTCAGCAACTTTCAAAATTATATGCCAGGGGGAAGGGTATAGCTCAAGTGAGCGCATGCTCAGCATCCAAGAGGTCCTGGGTTCAATCCCGAGTACCTACTCCAAGTGGAAATCAATGAAGAAACCTAATTACCTCCCCCTCATAAAAACAAAACAATACAAGCCAGAAAATATGCCATTGTGCTGTACACCAGAAACTGACACACTGTAACTGACTGTACTTCAATAAAACAAAAGCGTGTGACAGAATCATATTTTTAAAAACAACCTAGTTCCTCCTTGATTCCCTAAGCAAACCTGTTTCCCAGAGACAGTCTTCTAGGCATAAGCTTCATTAACTGCCTTTTTAGGTTCTGGATTTTCATTAGCTTTCTCTACCTCCACCCACAAAGAAGTATATTTCCTCTATAATAAGGATCATGTTCTTTTCATTTGTTTTCTGTAATAAAATATAACCCCATTCTGCACGTAAACTCAGAGTCTGGTCTTCTCAAAAGTCCAAAACCATGATCAAGGATTATGCAATTAACAAATCAGAGCCAACTTGGGATCCCAGGAGTGAGGTGAGCCTTACCAGCATGTGACAAGCCAAATAAAGTCAAGAGATCAACCCCTCCACAGGTCCTGCTCATGACCCTGATTGAGGCTCAGAATGACCCTGAATGAGGCTCAGAACGACCTACAGAACAGATTCGGGGCTGCTAACTCTGCATTATCCACCTACTCCCTGTGTTCATGCTGTAAAAAGACTACGATCTCACAAACAAGAGCTCTGTTCGCCCTGTAGAATTTAGCTGGCTTTGCTGTTTAAAATCCAGCCTCAAACTTTGCTGAAATATGTAATATAAGAAACAAAAAATTTCTCCCATCCAAGCCTGACCGTCTGTAAGCTAAAGTGCTGCCCTCTTTAAAGTAAGCCTTCCCTGGGACAGAAAGACTTTTTTCCCCAACAAACGTAATCCCTGCCCCAGCCACCTGCTGAGGTCAAAGCTGTACTCATGCGGGTTAGGTCGAGGCCTGCCCTAGAGGTCCTTGAACTCGGGACCCTGCCAGTTAAAATCTTGCTGAACAACTGTAGCTGTCACAAACTGTCCAGGTCAAGCATCCACTTGACCCAAAATTACCTTTAAGCCTAGAGCCCTGAATGCATCAGAAACTTGATCCCCATGTGGTATTTTAGCCCCCAAATGTCAGCCCTTATGCCTGCTTCTGAAGTTTTCTGAAGAGAAAATTAACATGTTGGGGGGTTATGAGGTGATAATTAATTATCCCCTTCTTGGCCTTTCTCAATTCTTAAACCCACTGAGACATACATGCATAAATCAGGCAGCTGGAGTGCCAAAGTATCAGCTTTATCAATAAGGCTTATTAGAGAACATGGCTTTGTTATGCACACAATCCCCATCTGGATTACACTGGCTTACCTAGTCACAGACTGGGTTCCTGCAGGCCTCCTCCCAAGGGACAGGCTCCCCATAATGGAGGAGGAAACAT
Organism: Vicugna pacos; assembly: GCF_048564905.1. Classification (NCBI taxonomy): domain Eukaryota; kingdom Metazoa; phylum Chordata; class Mammalia; order Artiodactyla; family Camelidae; genus Vicugna; species Vicugna pacos. Next base: position 18,074,449 of record NC_133018.1, read on the forward strand.
GAGTATCCAAAGGTCAGACCACAGCAAGAAAGAAAAAAAGACTGGGCCGCATGCTCACTAAAACCAAGCTCCCCCAAAACTGAGTTCCCCTGCTGAGTTTATGATTGATCTCTCTATCCAAAACTTTATTCCTTTTCCTCTTCCCCTCCTCTTCCCCTCAGGATTGAGAAGTATCAAGAAAGGAGGGGGGCTGAAACTGAGCAGGACCCTGAGGGGCCTTCCCAGGTATAAGTCCCTTGGTGTCCCCCACTTCTTGTTTGATTGGAATCAGAGGGCTGATGAGTAAAGATTCCCAAAACATCATCCTGTTACCTCACCACCGAACAATCATAAAAATGTCCATGGGGCTGATCAGACACCCTGCAACTCTCACCCCGAATGTTACCTTTAAAAGTCCTTGCCTGAAAGCCATTGGGGAATTTGGGTCTTTTGAGCACTAGCTGCCTGTTCTCCTTGCTTGGTGCCCTGCAAATAAATGCTTACTTTCCTTCACCACCACCTAGTGTCAGTAGATTGGCTTTGCTGCATGAAGGGCAAGGGGACCCAGATTCAGTTCAGTGACATCAGCACCTTCTTCTGAATCCACCAATCAGACCCACTCCTCATCTCATGGAGGTAGTAAGAAAGAGATCACAAGTTTTCCCTCAGTAGTTTTTCTACTGAGGAACAGTAGTTCCCTACCCTCTATCTAAATTAGCAGAGCATAAATTCCCTTCTAACAGCTGCCTTTGGTTTGGTGACTTATTCTTGATTCAATAATTGTAGTCATGGTATCAGGATCACAGGGTGTTTTCAGGATTCACTTTGTAGCAAGCCAAACTCAAAGTGGCTTAAGGAAAAGAGGAAACTAATATGAGTTCAGGGACTGATCTTCCTACAGGCAAAGCTGGATTCAGGGGTTTATCAATATCACAAGGCCTCTGTTTCTTACCATCTTTAGGCTCTGCTTCTCTCTGAATTGCCTTCATTCTCAGGCTGGCTCTTCCCAAGTAGAGGCAAAAATGGCCTTCAGCAGCTCCAGGCTTTCATTCTACCAACTTAGGAATCCTGGTGAGAATTTCTTAATGCTTTCAGCAAAATCCCATAATGGTGTTTTGTTGGCCTAGCTTGGGTCAATGTGCCTTCTTACTGCACCAATTACTGTGACCAAGAGAATGAAATGCTCTGACTGGTTAGACCTGGGTCATGTGCCCTCCCCCCACCCCACCAGTGGTCCAGTTCCACCCAAAGTTCATGAATCAACATGGATTATTCCTCCAAGGAATGAAAATACTATTGTCAAAGAATGGGAGGAATGGATTCTAGGTAGGAAAAACATGACCATCACACAATGCAAAGCAAGATAAATTCAATGGAAAGAACAGCCTGCGGCTAGTGCCTTCAAAAGGGCTTTGCAGGGCAGCACAAGAGTGTCCTGGACACCTCTCCAGTTAGCCCAGCTCAACCCGTTACATTTCTATGGGAGTATCATGTTACTTGCCCCCCTTTCCTCAGCTCTAAAACAAGTTGCTTGTTCTATGTGACCTCTTAATCAACAGCATTCACTTCTCAGGTATTTATTTAGCACTTATTGGATGCTAGGCACTGTTCCTGATACTTGAGATAAATAGAATGGTGAATAAAATACACAAAATCCCCTGCTCTTCTGGAAATTACATTTTTGTCAGGGAGGAGACAAAAAATAAACAAAAGAAATCAGTCCTATGTGTTATGAAGGGAAATGCAAATGGGCTGTTGGGAGCTTTCACATTTAAAGAGGTGGTCAGTGTAGATGAGGCAGGTAGTGTATATGGGATGTGCTCAGTCTATGGTATCTATTGTTCTCACTATCATTACTACTCTTATTTTATTTTTTATTATTTTATTATAATTATAGTATTATTTATTATTATAACTAATGCATATTAATAGCATTTGGTGACCCCCTTGAAGTCTCCGGCATTAAGTATCAACAGCTTAGCATATAAGGCCCTCTGCAGTAGGTCCTAAGCTATTTTTTTGATTGTGATATAATTCACATACCACAACATTTACCCTTTTAAAGTGTACAGTTCAATATTTTCAGTATGTATCTAAGGTTGTGAGACCATCACTACTGTCTAATTCCAGAACATTTTCATTACCCTGAAAATGAACCCCAAACCCATTAGCAATCATTTCCCATCCCCCCTCCCCTCAGCCTCTGGCAACTACTAATCTACTTTCTGTCTCTATGGGTTTGCCTATTCTGGACATTTCATATAAATAGCATCATATGATATGTGGTCTTTGGGGACTGGTTTCTTTAATTTAGCACAATGTTTTCAAGGTCTCCATGTTGAGAAATGTATCAGTCCTTCACTTCTTTTTATGGCTGAATGGTCCCTAAATTATTTTCCTAGCCCCATTTCTCATTATTCCCCATTCAAGCCCTGAGGCTGAGCTGCGCTAGACTACTTGTTCTCCAATCACACGCTGCCTTCGTTGTGGTTTCATTTCTTTTTCTTGGCATGGTTATACACCCTCCTCAGACCTCTGCCTGTCCATGTAGGCCTCTAACAGTTGTCACCACTTCATGAAGTGCCCTGAGTGTTCTTTCACCCCAAAGGATCCTCTTTCTCCTCCTCACACTTTGCTTTTATTTTCTCTATATATTTACTTAAGTTTAACCCTCCTACTACACTGTGACTGCCTTGAAGGGACCAACCTTAGCCCAGAGCCTCAGATATAACAAGTGCTCCCCAAATATTTGTTCACTTATAAGGAATTGGTATAACCCCGTGTTTCTAAACTGAGACTGACTTTGCCCCCCAACCCCAACCTCCAGGGGACATTTGGCTATATCTGGAGACATTTTTGATTGTCACAACTAGGGGGTGAGGTGTGCTACTGGCATCTAGTAGGTAAAGGTCTGGGATGCTGCTAAACTCCCTCCATTGCATAGGACAACCCCCCACAGCTAAGAATCGTCCGGCCCAAAATGTCAATAATGCCAAGGTTGAGAGACCTTGCCATAAACTAATTAATTCTTTGAATAGGTTAGCAAAAAGAAATCAGACAAGATCTGCGTACCAGTCCGGCAGAAAATCTCATTAGGGATTTTGTGTGTGTGTGTGTGCTTTTTTTAGGAGCTAGGGGTGACTCTAGTGCAAAGCTCTTTCCTAATGCCATAGAGGTGCCCTGGGAGCACAGATGGTATTTTCACCACTCGCTCACTTCTGAGAGTGACAATTGACCTCCCAGGAATCCTTGAAGTGCTAGGAATGTAACTCGGCTAAGGAAGAAAACTCATAGGGTTTTTTAAGTCTAGCAAAATGCCACAAGTGAATTGTGCTCCTAGGGGAGGGCACGGGAAGATGGTTTTTGTTTCTGGTTTTATTTTTTTTTCCCAAGTAGCCTCTTCTGGCTACTGGGGTATTGCCATGAAGTGAAACTTTTCTTAATTGCTCTGGAATAAATGATTCAAGGGAACCTGAGACCCTGTCTCCTCTCTTTTCCAAAAAGTGCAAAGGAGCTTTGAGAAAGGATTCTGTTCGCATTGTGCTCCAATGAGCAACTCATTTGCTGAAAACTCATTTGCAGGAAATTCAAGGCACTTGTATCATCTAACTGTGAAAACAGTAGCCCTGTCAGAGCAGAGGTTACCAGCTTCAGAGTCACATCTTATGTTCCTGCTCATCTCAACCAACCGGTTCTTGTGAGTGACATGGAAATTAGGTAATGTATGCCTTGAAAATGAAAGGTAGGAGGAGTCTAAAGGAGTTTGATGAGGCAAGGAATAGGGGTTGACATGCTATTTCAAAAAGTTTGTCCTTGGGGTAGAATTACCTGACAGCCTGGTTGGGATTTGGAAGTGGTGTGAGCTTAAAAAGAACAACCTTTAGCACAGCTGGCATAGACATAAATGCCAAGTTGAGGTTCCGCAAAGCTCCACCCCCTCTTCTAGGTGCACTCCAATTCCTGTGGGTCATAAAAAAAGGCAAGGTGTGATTGCATTCCTAGGATTGCTGTATTTTTTATCCAATAAATGATCTTTTTTTTTTTTTTGGTCTACATATTTGACAAAATGCCACTCACTATGTGAAGTGATTTCTTCAGGCCCATTCTGATGAAAGCTCAAAGGACAGAAACATATACTTAGCACACTGTGAACCGCAGAAGTGTTTAATGATGATGGTAACAGGAATAATGGAATGTGCTTGGAGTGGATGGTTGGCAGGTCTTTAGAGGTATTAAGACAGGTATAAAAAAGAGTCATTTAAGAATGAGATGGGACTCCGCAGAGTGACTGCAGTTCTGTCAAAAGTGAACTGGAAAAGGACCAGTGCTTCCGGGTGAGTTTATGTTTCAATAAAAAGAAAAATTATTCCAAATTAGATCACTTGCCTCAAATCTCAGTTTCCTTTTATTTGTGAACCCTTTCATTCAATCATTCCTTTATTCAGCAAATACAATTTTTATATTATTTATGGTTCCTATTCAATTACGCCTTCTTTAATTCAACATTTACAAATTGCTTTAGTTCTAATAATACAATGGCAAATGATCCTTGCCTTTGGGGAGCTTGGGATCTAGTGAAATATTTATTCATTATTTCATTTATTTACTAAAGTGTTTACTGTGTGCGCATATGTTCTGGGGATACAGTAAGAAAGAACACAGGAACCTTAGGTAATGGAATTACAATCTAGTGGGTGGAAGGAAGGCCTAAAGCAAAGGTCCTGAGACAGCTGTGAGCATGGCTAGAGCCCAGTTAGTGAACGGGGCACAGCACCAAAGAGGATGAAGAGGTATGCAGGTGCTAGATTGTTTACCGTTTCACTAATATGGTCTGTAATCTGAATGTACTCATATACCCATACAAACATGTAACACATATTTGGTGAGCTAATCTTCCCACTAGATTACAAACTCCCTCATTAAATTTAGTTATTATTCAACCTAAATCATTTCAGAAGATTGCTTAGTCAAAATCTGGAGAAGGCAACTGTGATGTCTTTGTTAAGGGTAGGCTGAGAGGTTTAAAAAAAAAAAAGTAGGGGAGGGACTGCCTTTCTTGCCAAGGTTGTCCTTTTGACGAGAAGGGATGGCAGCTGTAGGAGGAGAGAGGCGGCCTGTCATCTTTGCAAGTCTTTGGCACTGCATGACCTCTCTGAGTGCCCAAGTCAGAGGTGGGGAGAAGACCTGCTTACCCAGGTGGACCCTCAAGAAAATTAAGATTTGGAGCAAAAAAATGGGGGCTGGAATTTTTTATTCCCCATTTGGCAGAACCATCTACAAAGTCTAAAACACTTCTGTATGACAAGTCTTCAATGGCCATGCCTGTATCTCCATCATCATGTTAATAGGGACAGATAACATTTTCTGGAATTTCCTAAATATTATGCAAAACAGCTCTTCTTTCCAAACAGACTGCCGCCCCTAAACCTTTCCAATATATAAGTTCTGGAGGTGTCACGAAATTTGTGTACTTCAGTTTCTTGGTATATATACTACAAAATAATAACACGTAACCCCATAGTTTCTTTCACGTTTTCCTCTAAAAGAACATTGGTGGTGTTTAGAACAACAGCCTTTAAAATATATGGTTAAAACAAGGGAGAAAACTTTCAAGTACCCACCTGTAATTCTCAGTACTTAGGTTTGGCGTCCGGGGAATCCTCCTAGGTCCTTGATGCTAGGCAGCGAAGCAAAGAACGACTACAACTCCTGGACTACAACTCCCAGGAGACATTGTGTCCACATCCTCTGCGCACGCTCCACCTCTGTGACTGCATAGGGCACCGAGCCCAGGAGGTGGGGCTTGAGCATGAGCCGCGAGTCGTGGGTGGGGCTAGAGGCGTGGCCATAAAGGGGGCGGCGCTGCCGGGGGGGCCCGGAACACGCTAGTGGAGCGGAAGATGGCGGCGGTAGCGGTGGCTGCAGCTGGGACCCCGGTCGGGCTGAGGTGGAGGGGCTGCCGGCTCTGACCTCACTCTGGCTCCGGTGCGCGCGGCGGAACGTGTGCGAGGCTCCGCGCGGCGGGCAGGGGCGGCAGCGGCGACTGCGCGCCGCCCTGAGGAGCGTCTCAGGGGCGGCGCGGCTGCGGCTGAGGAGAGAGCCGGCTCCGGGCCTCCGCGTCCTCTTACTCCCCGGGGCCCCCGCCTCCTCGGGGGGGCGGCGGCGGCGATGTTCTCGGTCCTCTCGTACGGGCGACTGGTGGCCCGCGCCGTGCTCGGCGGCCTCTCGCAGACCGACCCTAGGGCCGGCGGCGGCGGCAGCGGCAGCGGCAGCGGCGACTACGGGCTGGTGACGGCCGGCTGCGGCTTCGGCAAGGACTTCCGTAAGGGCCTCCTCAAGAAGGGCGCGTGCTACGGGGACGACGCGTGCTTCGTAGCCCGGCACCGCTCGGCCGATGTGCTCGGTGAGTGCCAGGCCGGGTCCCCCGCCCTAACCCCGATCCACCACCCGGGGACTCCCCTGCCCCGGACTTTCCCCGCTCCTCTGGGCTGTAAGAGGAACCCTAGAGCCAGTAGTAGCTCACTTGTAGGGAGCGCTTACTATGTGCCAGGCGCCGTGCCAAGCTCTCCAGGGTGCGCGTTCCACTTGAACAGCCCCCATTTTAGAGATGAGGAAACTGAGGCGCGGAGCGGGTGAGCCACATGCTCCAAGGTCACACAGCCAGAGAATGTGACCAGTTTGTCCGAGCCCGGAACCGCAGTGTTAGTCACTTGGCAGTACTAGCCCCGGTCGACCTCGTCCCCTCCCCCGGCGACACCTGCAGGCTCCGAACCTCGCTCCTGTTCCCTCCCTCCTCCCTCTGCGTGCCCCGGGGATCCCTGCTTCTTCGTGCTCCTGACGCCACAGCCCGGTTACGGGCTGCGGGATCCCGAGCAGACTGCCTGTCAGGAGCCGAGCCGCATTCTTTCGTCGCCTCGTTAGAGACAGATCTCCATCCTTGTCCGAGTCTCGCAGTGGAGGCCGCTGGCCTGGTGAAAAATCACTTGCATTGCATTCTTCCCAACTGACCTTGCCCACTTGAGGTCACTTGGGGTAGAAGAGAGTCTCCTTGACGCAAAATAGAATGGCCAAACCCTCTTCTAGACTGCGGCCAAGAAAGCCTTGAGAATTGGTTAAAGCCTTTTCAGACCACAGGTGCTTCCAAAGGCCTATTCCAGTTACACCTTAGGGGGTAAGAGATCGCAGAGATGTTTAAGTATACTTCACAAGCAATCAGAAACTTTAACATAACGTGTGCCTTTGGAGACAATGTGTATGCCGTAGAATCCTGTGCCAATAAATCTCTTAATAAAGCACTTCCTTTGAAAATGAAGGACATGCTGTCATTGAACTTAGGTTCAAGTGTCACTTTGGTTTCACTTCTCAGGTGAGATTGAGTTTCTCATTACTTTACATTTCATATGCCAAGGCAAAATTTGGCATTGGAACAAATGGTCCTGACAATTATTTTTAAATTTGGTCTCAGAATAACTGCCTTTTATCTTTGTTTCTACTCATGTAGTTTTGTGAACATGGAACTAGAAAGGTTGTTCTCAGTTTAATTTATGAAAGATTCCATTACCTGAGTTGAAAAATCATTTAGTGTTTAGGCAATACTTGAGACTCCTTAGAAGTAAACTTGCAGATTGAAGTCTGTACAAATCCACTGTGAAGTCAGCTTGACCCCGACTCAGTATCTTTTCTTAAAGGGCCGTTGTCAGTCGCTGTCTTTTTTCAATACAATTAGAAGCGCTTTACTCAAAGAGCTTGTGACCTGTGCTACTTTTTCAAGTTGCAGTTATAGTGCAACAGGATAGGAGATATTAAAGTCACTAAGGTTCCCCTTTATGTGCTGGCTTATGTGAAGGGTTTGTAACTTGAGTGATGGTTTGGGGATATTTTAATGTGTCAAATTCCTCTGCTGAAGCTTGATTTAAAGATTTTTGAAGGGTCCATTAATGGAGTGGGGTATTCATAAGGATATTGGGAAATTTTGATGAAGCCCATTCTGAAAAAAGTATAAACATGACGTCCTGCAGAAACTGGCCTAGTTTGGTGCTCAGCTTTGCCACTCTGATCTGTGGTTTGGGGCAAGAGCCTCTCAGCTCATTTTACTCATCTAGACTAGAGGATGAAGGGGGTGGACTTCCTGACCCTGAAGAACGTCTGACCATCAGATCGTATTTTCTTTCTATTTTGAAAAGACAGCACCCTTTGTTATTTTGGGCCTCAAGTAACAGACATTACTTCCTATCTTATTCACATGGGCACCTTCAGTAGATTTCTTCTGTTTTCTATCTCACGCTTAATCAGTGGTTCTTAACTTTCTTTGGTTCACTGCCCAAGGGCTCTCTCCCCAGAAAAAATGTGCAGAGAGACAAAATTTTGCATAACCTTTTGGGGACTTCACTGACCCCATGAAATCCATCCATGTACCACCTATCAGTCCATGCATGGATACCAGATTAAGAACCACAGCTCCTTACCCTTCCTGAAAGAAATGTCGCTAGGCATAACCAGACAGATAATTGCTTATATGACCTTGGGGTGGTTGTTGGCCATATTTGACAAAGAGCCATTTTGAGAGAGAGAGAGAGAGAGTGTGTGTTGTAGCAAATCAGGGGAAACATTCTCTAGGACTGTCCTTTTCTTACAGAAAGCCATCTTGGGAGCCACCTGAAACAACTTCTGAATTGGCCTCATTTGATCTTTAGTTTCCACAAACCAGGTCATATGATGGTGATTTCTATTTTATTGACACTGTCACATTTTGGGCAGGTCTGATTATCTTGCTGTGAAAGGTAATGAGTCTTAGTCTTTAATACTGCTTTTACTCTGAAAGTTGGAGTTGTAAACTGAATTGCATTAAAAGGCTATGTTGAAGAGGGGTGGGGTATAGCTCAGTGGTAGAGTGCATGCCTGGCAAGCAAAATGTCCTGGGTTCAATCCCCAGTACCTCCATTAAATAAACAAACAAACAAACAAACCTAATTACCCTCCCTCCCCAAAAGGCTATGTTGAATAATAATGTTGTGTTGAACCTCAGTGCTTTGAACCTTCTAGTTCTATAGATAATTCATTTTCTTTGGGTTGACACTGTTTATTGCTAAGTATCTATGCAACTCACTCTGGTTGTCTAGGACTCATTGTCTGTTTGGAATGAAAACTGTTTTTCTTTTCATGTTAGAAAGAGAAAGCTGTTTTATTTCTTTAATTTAGAATTGATCTGTCCTGTTAGTCATGCAGTGACTAAAAGTACTTGGTCCTTTACAACATTTTTGTATAGTCCCACTGGATTTCTTTTAGGAAAAACCAACTATGGCGGGTGTGGTGAGACATAGGAACCACTCCTATCCCCTGGAAAATTGGCAAAGGTGCTTTCTCTTTATTAGGTCCAACAGGAGTAAACCAGTACCAGCAGGAGCCATGTGCACTCTTCTTTTTCCTTCCCTGTGACTAATACTGAGTTCTCTTATTACTCTATATGGTATGGATGCCTAAGTACACAAAAATATGAGAACTGCCTGGTGTACAATTGCTGGGCCTCCCACAACCCTAAGCTACTTAACAATAGAATCAAAGACTGTTGAGAGCTGTTAAAACTTAGAAATCTTGGAATGCAGTTCTTTCATTTTACTGAAGAGAAAATGGGGGCCTGCAGAGGGTCAAATGATTTTGCTAAGGTTACTCCACTAGTAAATTGCAGGATTAGGACTAATGTTAAGACTCCTCATTCCTGTCCTTCTTCCGTTAGATCACTGTTTAAGTTTTCTTGAGAAGATAGGTGAACTCAAAACCAGTCTGTCTTCTGGTACTGTTAAAGCATTCTGGTATTGCTTTTCTTACTTAAGGGTGTGTGTGTGTGTGTGTGTGTGTGTGTGTGTGTGTGTGTGTGTTTACAACTTCTTTGTTCACTCTCTGACTCACAATTAAAATGCAACAAAAACTCCTCTGCATACTAAACCACAGTTTACTGAATCCACTTTAAAAAATGACAGCATGTTGTATGCCATGTAAATTCTGGTAATTCTTATAAAAGTAGGATATTTATTTAAGCTTGATTTAACTTGAAACCTTAAAAAGAAACGAAGACAATTTCATATTCTAGTCTTTAGATATGATTTTGATTGTGGCCAGGAATTTGAAGTGTTTTTGTGAGTAATGCCAGTCTTAAAATGAATTGTTTTAAGGTACAAGAATTACATGAACAATATAAAGATCAAAATTTTATTTAGGAAGTGGTTAGGTAGCATTTGATGTTTTCCAACAGTCATGATAATTTTAATATATTTGGTAGAATCTGTATGAATGAGTTGTCCTTTTAACTCATTTGAAGTACTGGTCACCTTGGGAGAGTGTATATGTGCACTAATTTCAACCTTTCAGGAAACCCTTTTTCTGATTTCCCTTAGCTAGGTTTCAAGCCATGTCAGGAAAGGAATCTTATTATATAGTTATAATTTTCTGAAAGTCAAAGTTCAGCTTGATCTGCCTGTTGACAGCAGATATGACCCTGATTGAATTTTTAAAAATTGAGATATGTAATTCACCTGCCATAACATTCACCTTTTAAAGTGAAAAACTCAGTAGCACAACAGTCACAAGGTTGTGCAACCACTACCACTAACTAGTTTTAGAATATATTCGTTACTCCAGAAGAAAACCCGTATTTAATAGCCGTTGCTCCCCAGTCTCCCCTCCCTCAATACCTGGCAACAGAAAGTAGATTCTGACTCTATAGATTTACCTATTCTGGAAATTTCATATAAATAGAATCATATATGTGGACTTTTGTGTCTGGCTTTTTTCACTTAGCATTAGATTTTCAAGATTTACCACCATCATAACATTTATCAGTATTCTGTTCCTTTTTATGGCTGAATAATATTACCATTATATGGACATTCCACGTTTTGTTTATCCATTCATCTGTTAATGGACATTGGGTTGTTTCTACTTTTTGACTGTTGTGAATAGTGCTGCTTATGTATAGGCTTTAGTGTGAGCATATATTTTTTCATTCTCTTGCATATGCACCTAGAAGTGGAATTGTTGGGTCATATTGTAACTCTAATTTTATGAGCAATAGAGTTGTTTTTTATATATTTATTTTAAATAGTTCTCATATAATTATTTAATAGGGAAAATATTTTTTAAGTGTAAGATATGTAAAGTTCTAAGATCAATCACTACTTTAAATATGCTGGATTTAATTATGCTTTTAAGAAAAAATTGTGGAATGTTAAGGAAGTATAACAGTTGTGGGTTCAGTAAAAGAGCCTTCTAGGACTCAGAAACAGCAGGATTTAAGAGGCTACTGATCACAAAAGAAAAATAAAGCTACTGACTTGTTGCTCTCTGATTCTTCTGAGTATTTCTGTCGTTCTGTAATAAACAGACTATACGATTGATGGATAGAGGAATTTTGCTGTTTGTTTCTTAAATTCCTGCTCCCTGATATTTTTCTCATTTTCCTATATAAATATATTGTACTTCTCATAAGGTTCTTATAAGGCACATTGTTTTTAAAGTCATTTCCTCATTGTTACACTGTCAGAGCTACTTTTCCTTTGTGCAGTCTTGAATCTAGAAATTCTTGAAGATAGTTTAAAATTTTCCTGACTTCCAGCTTCTTTTTCACTTTGTTAATAATCACTTAAAAGAAATCTGGATGAATCTTTTTTATAGAGCAAGTAATTGAATTTTAAAAGCATGACTGTGTATGCTTTTTAGAAAGTATATTTTCGTTAAAAGGTTTTAAATTGTAGCAGAAGGTAGGGTACACATGTTGGCTGTTTGTGCTGGGTTTTAGAGGCGGGGTATGGGGGACGTTGAGGGAACCTGGATTGGAGTGTTCCTGAACTTTAGCACTGCTTTCTGAAACTGGGCAGTCCATAACCTGAATGATTGCAACAGTATCCAAATGGAATTTGTACTAGTGTGTGACTTAAACACTACACCAGGTTAGAGTATTTGACCCACAACCGCATCCTTTGAATAAACGCTTGTGTCAAGTTCAAACTCAATGTCAAATTCACTTTATGTAAGTCCCTTGCCTTTTAGAGAGTCCTTACCTGGTGCTTTAGATTCAGAACTTTAAGGAAATGCTTTGGAGAGGTAAGTTGACAGTATTTTCTTTCTAAAGAAATTTTACTTTTCTCATCAGTTGAAGAGTGGTGCGCCTTGTGAAGTTTCCCTTTCAAAGTTAATGTTAACTTTTGGTCTCACTTTAGGAACTGGTTACCTAGATCCTAAATTTGTCATTAGTAATAAAATTCAGTGATCTGTCTTGGTGGAGAGTTGCTGAATATTTTAAAAATCTGATAGTTTTATGTCTCTCTGAGGTCGAAAATAATTTATTTCCTGTTGTTAAACAATTCACAGAATTACATCATAAATCACAACTTTTTTTGCAAAAGCTGATCCACGCAGAAGGCATTGGGTTGATAACACACACTCATTTAAACTTGAGTTGGCAAGTGGCACAGCTCTTTCAGTTTAGTTTAAAATTTTAAAGATGCTAATTACATCTGAATGGGATCCCAAACAGGATTTTGGGTGGATAGGGTAGGCGAAGCTTTTCTTTAAAGAGTGAAAATACTTCACTCTGTTTTCTCCTAAGCATTTATTCAATATCTGACACAAAATATGACTCGTCTTACCAGTGGTTTAAATAGAGCTTTTTATATTTTACTACGTATTTTTATGTTGTACCTTATTGAATCTTTTAACCATGAAATAGCTGCTCTTATCTCCCCTTAATCTGCATCTGTTTCCTCATCTATAAAGTTGACTCATCTGTGAAGTCAGTCCAGCTAGTATCAAAACTGAGACTTGAACCTAAGTTTTCTGCTTGTGCATCTAGTGCTTTTAAATAAATGGTTTTGTTTTGTGCTTATAAAAGTAACACATGTTCAGAAAAGCACAATATTAAATACCTGTAACTCATACTCAGCTTCTCAGTGTGGTTTCCTCCAGCCTTTGTGTATATACATTGTATATTCATATTATTAAGTAAAATTGGGTTAATGTGTATTCTGCTCTGTAATGTTATTGTTATGTAATGTAAATTGAGCATATTTCCATACTAATAAGCATAACTATCATGTTTTACTGTGTGTATAGTCCATGGAGGCCTCTACTTTTAGTTATTTAATTTCCAATTTTCTGTTGCAAGTAACACTTAAATATCTCTATTTCTGAATATTTCCTTAGTACAAATTCATTGAAAAAGAGTTCCTGAGTCAAAGAATGTAAACTTTTTGAAAGAGTCTGATTTAAATATTAGCATAGGTCCTTCCAGAAAAGTTATACTAATTTGTACTTTTCCATTTGTTGTGAAATTGCTCTCATCAATAACAACTACTTAACAGTTTATAAATTTATGAGGTTCTTAAACAGTTGTTTTTGAGATGAATCAGTTTGTAGCTGGTGAATAGTTCTAGAATTGATTGAATTGTTGGTATGAATCCCAAGGACTACAAAATGACTGCAAAAAACTTTGCCAGAGACTACAAAAGTGACTTGCTACAAAGAGTGCTTTTTGTTGAGGGACTCAGTACTGTTTTGACTCAAGTCAGTTCCAACACATTTTTGCACTAATTTTTCTTTTATTCATTATCAGACTGTGTTGAAGAGGGAACTTTTTTCTTTTTGTCCAAGTATGACTGTGCAGTTTGATCTTTCAAGGATGCCATCATCCAGCAGGTTTTTTTTTTTGACTTATCAAAATTATTCTGTACTGTCATTTGAGGTAGATGCAAAAGTTTAGCTGTGCTGAATGAAGCAAGCAAAATGCTTTTGTTTTCACATCAATGTTTGGATAGCAGTTTTGGGTAAGAAAATAGATTTGAGCTATTTACATGAGAGCTAGAAAACTGTTCATTGCCTTTAGGTTGAACACTATTTGGTAATATGGTCATCAGTGTTTCCATGAAGTGAGAAAGTCTAAACAGAGATGTCTTACTCATGCACTGTTTTTAAAAATCCACTTCTCTTGATTCTTGATTGATAATGTTGATCTTATTGTTTTTCTTGTTCATGTATGCTGAATTCACGAACAATCAATGGTCTTTGGATAACAAGGTTAGTGTGCTTTGCAAATACATTCTACACATATTTATTTTCAGATCATCTAAATTCAGTGAAGCCAATTAATCTATAACTATCTTTTATTCTTTTATCAGAATTTCAAATTGAAAAATAGTTGGCTTGCCTATTTATTAGTGGCTTACAAGAGAAAAAAACTTCTCCAACATTCTAGTCAGGTGGTTAAGACTAAAGTAAAAGGACATAGGCCAGTGTTTTTACCCTGAATCATTATTGAAACTTCTCTGAAAACATATATGTGGCAGGATAATGAGGGGAAAGGATAAATTGAGAAGCCTGAAATGGAGCCTTTGCTTCAAAACTAGTTCAAGCAGTGAATGTAATATCGTACGTGAAAAATAAAGTATAGCTGAATCTGTTAACTTTTATAGAGTTTCTAAAACAGTCTCCCTTTTCTTGCAGTGTGACTTAGAATCCCAGAATCTTAGATCTTAGAAAAAGGAACTCTCAAGAGATTTGTCCTCCTACCCTTTATTTCACAGATGACAAACTAAAGTTTAGAGATGTGATTTGGCCAGTGTCCTACAGTCAGTTAGTGGCAAAGAAAGCTGGGAGCTGTGTCTTCTCCAAGATTCCTTTTTAAGGCTCTTTCCACCTGGCCTTTTAACAGTCTTGAGAGGAGCATCTTGTAGCCAGCTCCCACCCAGCGCACAACACCTTGTGCAAGTCTAGGATGACATATGGGCTCATTCTCTTTTTGGAGTTCTCAGATGAAAGTTGGTGTACCAGAGTGCTGGGATTCTCACTTATCAGTACCGCCAACTATATTCATTTACTCATTGTTCTGTTAGTCCCTGACAGGTGCCGTGGAGAAGACCAAGAACAAAACAGACTTTAGCCTTGAAGCTTCCTAGTCTGATGGAGAAGGTACACATGTGAACCGGAACAATAAAAAAGAATACACAGAGATTAGATGTTGTGGAAGCTTGGATTCAGGCCTCGAGAGATGGGTTTTTCAGTAAATTGAGGCAAGTAAGGAGAAGATCGGCAAGGCTTGCAGATGGAAGGATCAGCAGAGGCACGGAAGGAGACTCCCTGAACTACGCTGTTTTGTGGCTAGAGTAGTTTGGGCTGGCAGGGTGGATGGGAGGGCAGTTGAGAATTTGTTAGAAAACAGGTTAAGACCAAATTGTTGAAGGTCACAGTTGCCATGTTGGGTGTTTTGTTTTGTGGTAGGAAGCCATAGATGTTTTTGCTTTTGTTGTTTTGGGTTTAGTCTGGTTATTTCTGAAGAGGCAGCACATTTAGATGGTACAAAACTCAAAATGTATTCAAAACTCAGAAGGATTTTGAGGTTTTGCATCTGGAAGCTTCTTTAAGTTTTCTGGCCTGGAAGTATGGATAGGTTGGGCTGCCATTGATCGGGTTAGGAAATGCAAGAGAAGAATCACGTTTGGGAATTAAAAATGGAATTGCATGCTACAAGAGGCATTTCACAGACAGAATCACCTGGCTCATGGTACGCTTACATTCACCTGGCCTTTGTTGAATGCTCCTGCAGTGAGTCTCATTAGAATCACCTGTACAATTTGTGGGTTTGGTTTTAGTTTTTTGTTTTGTTTTATTTTTAAGTACTTTGCTAGAAGGCCCAGGCCTATCCTGGGCATACTGACTCAGGAGGTGGGGCTTGGGTTCCACAGGTAATCTCAGTGTGCAGCAAGAATTGAGAACTGTTGTGCCAGAAACCAGGCCAGCACTTGGGGATGAAAGATGTTTACCAGTGTGAAAGACATCCCTGACGGGGGTCACAGTATGGAGAGGGAGAAAGGAGACAGGAAAGTCATGACAGAGGCACTGTGATTATTGTAGTGACCCAAGGAAATGGTTAGACCCACTAACATTTATGTGTTAGTAGTTGTTAAAGATTTTCCATTTAAAATGAGATTTTTCTAAGTCTGAATGCTGCACATAGTAGGTAGCAAGCCCTTAAGAGATTTGTCAAATAAGGTTACTTTCAGAATCACTTCTAGAAAAAGAAGACTGATTTCTTCAAGGTGCAGGTGAATCTTTTTTTTTTTTTTTTTTGCCTTGTGTATTTTTTGGAGACAAATATAGATTTGTTCCTTAGTAATTGAAAATGTTGCTGCTAAATGTTTAATGGAATATTGAATGGTGGTAGATGTGTGACCAGAAAAGTTGAATGGACCACTCATCTTTTAAACATTACTTGTGGGTGGGAATTGTCTTTTGATTGTGACCACAGAACATATTTGTAGAGCTTGCAGCCTACACTAATCGAAGACTCCTTTTTTCTGATTGCCACAGGGTAGACCAATCTGTATTCTGTTATTTGGTCTTTTTTAAAGAGAGGCATAATTTTCATTTATTGCATGTCAGCTATGAGCTGAGCACTGTGACAGGCACAATTTAACACCATTATCTCTGTTCCTCACACCAGCCCTGTGATGTTCATAATTTTATTTCCATTCACAGGTGAAGGTACTGAGGCTCAGAGAGCTACCCAAGGCACTCTTCCTAGTCCTGGAGCTGGAATTTGAACCCAGATCTGACTCTGAAGCCTGTGCCCTTGCCCATTGTGGGTATGCTGCCTTTTAAGTCAGAAGTGATCTCTTAGAACTTTGTTTTACTAAGGTGATCTTATACTGAGTCTGTGTACTACTTAGTGAGAACTATTCCTAGTTTAATAGTTGAGCAAAGCCCCCTAATTAAAGCAAATAAAGGCCTCAGGGAGCCTTGTTGAACTAGTCCAGTGGGTGACAGGAACTTTGGTAACCTCAGGCCAGTCCTTTCCTTCCGGGGGACCTCCTGAATACCTTAACTCCTGCAGTGCATTATTTGGGCTGATTGCTTGTGAGTGGTTCCTGGCAGAAGAGTGATAGTCATTTAGCCGGAGGTGAGGTTTCTCTCCTCTTGGAGCTGAAACCTCTCCTTTATTACTTGTACTTTATCTATATTAGTCAAAATCTGCCCCAAATGCCTCTCTCCTCAACCTCCTCCCCCACAACTCATATATTCATCAAGGCTTATATCAGACACTTCTCCATGAATACTTTTCTGATTCCAGTAATTTTCAGATTCCTTCAGCTAGATGAAATCTGATCTTCCTTGCTTTTAGTGGTGCATATTGTTTTGTTTTATTACAGCCTCTCCAACCCCCCCCCCCCAGTCACAACCACTTGATTTTAAGTTCCCGTGGGCAGGAGATCTTTTATTATATGTAAATCTCTTTTGATTCCCTTTTACCATAATGCCTCACTATAGGAATTGTTCAGTAAAATGTGTTGAATAACTTTAATACTGAATGTAAGCCTAAAATATAGTTCTAACTGGATTTATATAGTTTTTTTGTCATCTCTCCCATAAAGGTAACTTGTACTCATTACTGAAAAAATGGGAAAAGCGTGGAAAATAAAAAGAAGAAAAAAAATTATTTGTCCTACCCTCCCCCCTGCCAAAGATCATTACTTAATTGAACAACATGTAGGGAAAACATAATTAGTGTTCAGAAATTAAGGGACAGCTCTCCACTTGGCAGGCTTATTCAAAAGAATTATGTTGTCACTTTAAAAAAAAAAAAAAGGGAGCTCTTGTGCCAGGGCAGCATGTGACTCAACCTCTCCCAGAGGGTGGTATTTTAGTAA
The DNA here is from genome assembly GCF_048564905.1 of Vicugna pacos. Classification (NCBI taxonomy): domain Eukaryota; kingdom Metazoa; phylum Chordata; class Mammalia; order Artiodactyla; family Camelidae; genus Vicugna; species Vicugna pacos. The sequence continues at coordinate 18,092,118 of NC_133018.1, forward strand.
AGGCCAGCTCTTATTTTTATAGAGGGGTGAAGAAAGCAGGGGGTAAATACTATCCTCTTTGGGGTTAGGTCAGGGATATATGACTTAATTGTTATAAATATTAGGTTAACCTTTAAGACCAGAATTCTAGATACAATCTTAGGAAGGAAAAATACTCTCTTAGCCTAAAGGGCTGGTATAAGTAGGCACACATCAGATAGCTGGGCTTTAATTGCTGTAACTTTCTTATTTAAACGTTAAATTATTAGGCATTGTATAACATTACCTAATATCTGGAAACTATAGAAACCTCAGCTTTAATAGAAGCCCTTAATTCTGTAACACAGAAAGGGCCCTGCCTCTACTGTTCATAATTTATAATAAGTGTGACCACCCCCCATGATTTGCTGCTTCCTCCTGTCCAGAAGGCATTGCTAACAGCATTTAACATTTGAGGAAGATACAGTTGCAGCTCAGAAAGGAGTGAAGTGACCTTTCTCTGCAACTTCACCTTCAACTTTAATGACACCCAAGGTCCCTAGCCGCAGTTAAGCCAAAATACCTCATTCCACTTTAAGTATTTGGTATTTAAATGGAAGAGCTAAAGTGAGAGGAAGAACATTTTTCTTTTAAAAAGGTTGACTTTGAGTTTCTCTGCCTTCACACTATCATTTCCTAATCCTCTTTTCTGCTGCCCAGGATAGTCTGGAAGTTACCGTCACTAGTGAATGAAGTATACTGGACAGTAGGTGTAAGTGTTTGTGTGTGTGCATTTTAATTTGATTAATTATTAAGTAATTTCATGTTTACTAAGCTAGAAAGGAAGAGCTATTTTGGTTGGAATTCTAAAACATTTAAAGTAGACTGTTTATTCCTGCTTTGAGTCCATATTTGAGTTTTGTTAACTGTCCTGGATAGTACCATTTCTTTAGCAGAATTTGAGTTTTGCTTATAGATTACCTTTTCATGCGTTTTATCACAGGGTTGAACCTTTCTTCCTTCCAGTCTTTCAGCTTTATTGCCTCAGCTTTGAGTTAGCTGATCTGCTTAGAGATCTTGAGTTCTTGACATAAACTTGGTCTCTGGAGAATCAGAAGACGCAGGTTTCATTATGATTAAAGCAGAGTGGTTGCTTTGGGGAAACTTCTCTCAAAGGGAATATATCAGTTGCTTGTTAAAGTAGGAAGAACATCATATCTATGTAATTTCACCTCTAGAGAACTGAAAGGAGTGTTAGTCAAAGTAAATTGTATTTTTCTGAATAAATCGACTTTTGAATACATTTTTCCAGTAATCTTCCTTTTTGTTCCCTTTGGGATAATTATTTGCAGATACATTTCACAGTCTTGAATCACAGGGGAGTGTTCTTAATACCCAAACAGTTGAGGCTTCAGAGTTGTTGATACAAGTGTGATCTGTTCCATTTGATAGAAATTGAGTTTATACTCTGATCTCATTTTTCTCTGGTTATAATGCTTCATGTTTTGATGCCTCTAGACAAGTAAGGTTGGCTCTGAGAACACTAGATTATAGTATTTGAAGAAGAGCCTTGGCATTTGAAAAGAAGCCAGCTGTAGCACTGCAGTGGATACTGCCTAATCAGGGCCTCATTAGATGGAACACTTGCTGCAGAAAGTGTAAAACCAGATATCCTTCCTTATCCCTTGAGTACTGAGGGTCTCCTGCTACTCTTATTATTCAACTCTTGTGATCTAGCCAGATTCTTACTCAATTTCTCCTCTGGAGTTTCAGTTGACTATCAAGTACCCATCCTAGTAGATAGGAAATGTTTCACTGATGGAAAAACAATCCCTGTGGAACCATCTTGTTTCATTAGAGAGAGTGTGAGGCTCAGTGTAAAATGCCTTGAGATCATCAAAGATGCAAGGGATAAAGCTCTATTACCTTTGAGTACTACTTAGTATTTGAAATTCTGCCAGAGCTGTTTTTGGGCAAAATCAAATTACTAATTTTTCTTCACTACTACTTATATTAAAATTAAACTTTAGAGGGTGGGGGTTATAGCTCAGTGGTAGGGCATGTGCTTGGTGTACATGAGGTCCTGGGTCCAATTCCCAGTGCCTCTGTTAAGGGGGAAAAAACAAAAGAAATGTTTTTTTTTTTAATTGAAATTAGGATTTATTTTGGGGGGCATTACTTTCTTCCAGAAAATATTTTGTAACTGATTGCGTATCAGTCTGAAGATGAGTATAGCAGGAAGAATTTAAGAAGAACCGCAGCCTCATGCTGATGGCTGATAATGGACCGTGCTGGAGAGACTCAGGCCTATGTTGTCTTAGTTCAAAATCTTTTTCAAGGTAAACCTTTTGCAACTACACAATTAGGTGGCCATATGATTAATTGGAAAGAGGATTTTTAAGCTTCCATAATTTCAGCTTACTTACCAAACCCTTTTTTCCCTTGAATTTTTGGCTTAGAATAAAGCTATTAACTAAAATTCTGAGTTTAATAAAAAGCCAAGTGATTTATTCAGGTACAGCAAAGTTTTGTTTTTATATGGTTCTAACTAAGGCAAAGACAAAAATGTGTTCATTAGAAAAATTGAAATTGGCTATTTAAGAATTTTCTTATGAAAAGACATTTAAATGAGATGATAAAGAATATGAAAAAGAATATATGTGTATGTATAACTGAATCACTATGCTGTATATCAGAAATTAACACAACGTTGTAAATCAACTATGCTTCAGTTAAAAGAACAAACTAAAATAAATAATGGGAGACACCAGAATTACTTTCTCCATATGTCTTAACTCTTCACTTTAAAAAAGCAGTCAATGGAAAACTTAGCAAAATATTATATACAAATCATAAAATATTTTCTAGTGGCTGTTTCCTACTTTATAAAACTTGGCATTTCTAGTTGTAAACGGTACAACTAAAGTAATTTTCTGTACCTTAGTCTTTTTGCACAGCTATTTCAGATATGTAACCATTATCTTAATCTAATAATGGTTTTAATTGGATTTTGGGTCAAAGGAAACATTTAAGCTAGACATGCGCTGACAGAATGTTATTAATGGAGACATAAGATGATTACAGTGAGTTAAAGGAAATAGCTTCTGTGCTCAGTACAAACTCTTTATCTTGGCATTCAAAGCCTTTCCAGTTCAGTCTACCATTTCAGCTTCTCCTTTAAAGATAAGATCCCCCTTAACTTTTTTTTTTTCCCCTTAACTTCTTAAGTTTTTGCCCTCTTCTCCCTGAGTATCCAGTCTACCCCTTGGTGTCAGTTCCGGATCTTTGTCAAAGATCTGGCCCTGATTGCCTTCCCAGCTGTAGTCTCATAGTTCTTGACTTTATACAGAACATTTCCACAAAAATGCCCTGCTGGCGCCTGAAACTCAGCATCCCTGAGACAGAATTTAGTATCTTCTAAAGGCATTTCCACCCCCTTAACTAGGGAATCATCTAATCAATACTCAGTCCTGAAATTCGAAACCTATTGGTATAATACGTATTGATAAAGAACCCAGGTGTCTTTATTATGTCCTTTGCATTTCCAGTTATTGTCTGTTCTACTTTTCTCATTACTTCTGACCTAAAATCTTGCAGCTGATGTCTGACCTCTTACCTCTCTCAACCTGTTCTCTCCACTGCTATCAGGATTATTTTTTTTAAATATAGATTGGATTATCACTTCCACCTAGAAAAAACTTGACTTTTTATTGTGTATAGATAGCAGTTCTCTTCAGTAGAAAGATACTGTAAATTATGTGTGTAATCTTAAATTCTCTAGTAGCCACATTAAAAGAATTAAAATGAAACAGATGTTAATTTCAATTAATATATTTATTTAACCCAATATATCTGAACTATTTCAGGACATTCATCATGAAACCAGCATGAAAAAATTTTACAGTTTTTTGGTACTATGTTTTTGGAATCCAGAATGTATTTTACGTTTAACAGGACATCTCGATCCAAATTAGCCACATATCATACTGACTAGTTCACATGTGGCTAGTGGCTCCCATTTTGGACAGTGCAGGTCTATAGCATAAAGCTTTGAGTTCCTGGACTGCAGTTTTGGGCCCTCTACAACTTCAGCTCCTGCCCTGCACATTTCAGCTTCTCCCCACTCACCCAAGCTCTAGTCGTACCTCATTGTCTGCCATTCTTTTCCTTTAATTACTCTTCCTGCGTGTGGAAATCTGACTTACCTTCCAGGGCCAGATCTGAATGCCACTTCCTGAGTAAAGGCTTGCTCCATTCTCAGTGCCGCATAAGCATTAACCACTTGCTCTTGACCCTTCTGTAGCAGCATTTGTGGGAGCTGTTTGCCTAGTTCTCATGTGAGTATTTAACTGCGCACCAGAAGGTGAGCTTCTCAGGGGCAGGATGTGTCTCCCTTAGCCCTCTTATTTCTCTAGTGTTCACTGCAGCCTCCCTCCACTTGCTCTTTAGGTATATTATCCTTTGTTGTTTGATATCTTCAAGATCTGAAGCAGTCTCTCCTTCAACAGTTGTTTTCTTTACCTCTGAATGAAATTTCCCTTTATATCTGGATCAATTCCACGGTTTAAAAAGTGTTCTCTCTCTTTGTGGATTGAAGCTTTTTCTTATGCAAGAGAGGAAAATATTCATTTCCTGTAGAAATAACTGCCTAATATGAATTAAACTGGGTTTCAAATGTAGGTTGTTCTCGTTTTAGCCTGGTTCTAATTCCAGATACAATTCTTCCTGTTATGTAACTTGTTCTTTGTAAGTAAATTATGTATATAGATCAAGACTTTTCCACAGCTTTATTGGAAAGTTTATATGCTTTTTAATCTCTCTTCCCCTAGAGAGATTTGGCCTATGGAGTTTTGCCTGTTTTTTTGGTTTTTGGTTTTTTTCCCGTATTAAAGCAAACAGGTGCCTGAAAGGTTGCACTCTATTCTGGGAGAAATCTGATTAATGTTGAAGGGGTATGCCAGGTCAGATTCTATAACCTGCTGACAGATGATTTAGTGAGTGTCAGGATCAACTCTCAACATTATCTCAGGTTTTAATGGTTTTCTTCTGAAGGGCATTTGCAGATGAAACCAGTTTGTATTTAAAGTTAATTGTGGCTCTTACGTCAGAGATTGGTTAAGAAGAAATTATTTTCTTCGAGCAAGCAGTAGTTTGAAAGAATGAATGATTCATCAGATTATAATTGCAGTCTATGTTGTAACACAAGTTGTTGCATTTTATATTGTGGTAAAATCTTAACCCCTGGTGAAGTAAGAATTCCTCAAAAGAATTTACTATTAAACTATCTTAAATTTTCTTAAGAATTTCTAGATATCCTCACAGCTGCTTGAAAAACACAGAAAAAGGTAGTACTTCTTCCTGGTAGGGTAGACCTCAGTCATCCCTGATGTTTCTTTTTTTCCCCACTCTCGCTGTCCCCCTTCCAGTCTTACCTGTAAGTCCTTTTGTTTCACTGGATCCCGTATCCCTGCACTGCCACCGTTTCACAGCTGAGCTGCTGAGTTAGATTCTTGACTGATTCCCTTTTCTGCTCTTGCTCTCCGCACAGCAGGCAGAAGGATCTTTTTTCTTTTTCTTATCATTATTACTATCTAAACTTTATATACTAGAAAATTTCAAATATATCAAAGCAGAGGGATGAGTGTATGTACCTCTTATTCAACTTCAGTTATTCATTCATGGCCAGCTTTGTTTCATCTACTCTTCCATCACCTCTCCCCCCTATTTTGAAACAAATCTCAGATGTCATATTATCTAATCAGCTAATTTGAAATTGTCCTAAAGTGAAATTTTGCCTGTTGGTTGGTCACAAAAGGTCGGAAAGTTTGCTGCCCCATTAGTGATAAGTTGTCACCTTCTTTACTGTCTTCAGTTTCTGTTTAGTCTTATTTTTTTTCAGGATGTATCCATTTCTGTTTGATAAATACCATCACCAGAAAAATAGTTTCATGTGTCCATTTCATGTTAAGCCAGTTTTTCAGGGATGCATATATAGTTACTCTCCTGCTTTTGCATTATATATGTTCTTTAAAACGTGTGTGAAAGTACAAAAAATGTAAATATAGGTCAATTATACTTCAAAAACAAACTCATAGAAAAAGAGGTCAAATTTGTAGTTACCAGAGGCGGGGGAAGGAGGAATTGGATGAAAGCAGTCAAAAGGTACAAACCTCCCAGTTGTAAGACAAATAAGTACCAGGGATGTAATGTATAACACAATAAATATAATTAACACCACTGTATGTTAGATATGAAAATTATTAAGAGAACAAGTCTTGAGTTCTCATCACCTGGAAAGTTTTTTTTTATTTCTTTAATTTTGTATTTATATGAAATGATGATGTTCACTAAATTTATTGAGATTATCAGTTTATGATGTATGTAAGTCAAATCATTATGCTGTATACTTTAAACTTTTACACTATTGTATGTCCATTGTATCTGAATAAAGCTAGAAGAAAAAAAGTATAAATGTGTATGTGGCAAGGGTGCTTCATGCTAAGAAAGCCTTAAAAATTATAAAAATCCCTTGCAGGGGAGGATATATATAGCTCAAGTGGTAGAGTGCATGTTTAGTGTGCATAGGATCCTGGGTTCAATCCACAATACCTTCTCTAAAAATAAATAAATAAATAAACCTAATTACCTCCCCCCTGCAAAAAAAGAGAGAAATAATTCGAGAACCAGAAAGAGGAAATACAGAGAAAAGAATGCTCCTATTAAAAAAATGATAAAATCCCTAATTAATATTTTTAATAAAATAATAGATGTTCATTATAAAAATAAAATTTAATATAGAACAGTAGGAAGTAAAAAGCTAAACTCTGTCATTTTTTCACTGATCACTTCCAGTTCCTTATTTCCAAAACAGCTACTGTTAATATTTCTTATAGATCCTTGAAATGTTCATTTATGGTCATTTAAAGCCTGAATAATGTATATATCTGACATTTTAGTTCTCTGTTTGTTTGAATGTAGTAGACAGAAATTGATTTTAATGTTGAACAACTAGCTTGGTGTTGCAAGGAGTTGGATAGGAGATGGTATGATGTTGACTTTGACGTCTTATTGGCTTTCTTGAGCGCTAGTTTGCTCTTGCTAAGAGGAAGTCTTACACAGACTTGAGAGTCTGAACACTCCTTGATAAGGAGTCTTACATAGACTGTGAACTCATCAACAGCTCTATAGACCTGTAAAAATCTCTACCAATGTTGTCCAATAGAAATATAATTAATGTGAGCCACACATGTCGTTTTGAATTTCCTAATATTCACATTAATTAAATAAAAAGAAATAGGTGCCATTAACCTTAATAATGTATTCTCTTTAGCACATTATATCTGAAGTATTACTTCAGCATGTAATCAACATAAAAATTAATGAAATCTTTTACCCTTTTTTTCATAATAAAGTTTCAAAAATCCAGTATGTATTTTATACTTAGAGCACTTCTCAGTTGGGATCAGCTCCATTTCAAGTGCTCACTAGCCACACGTGATAGTGGCCATTATACTGGGTAGTGCAGCCCTGTACAGGATAGTGGTTGTCACTGACAGAGGAGGAAAAGGGATGGGATATACTCTTAATTTTGTTTTCTCTTTCACAGTTATTGACCAATATTTGAAGTTAAAAGTTTGCTGCTAGTACTTCCATTAAAAAAATAAATAAACCTAATTACTTCCCCCGAAAAAAGTGTTCTGCTTTTGGTATTCTTAATGATGACCAGCTCTGGCTCAGTTGTATTCTCACTAGCATCAGCACTTAAAAAAAAAATTTTCATTCTTATAAAATACAACAAAGATTAATAACACAAATACTGTACAAAGATGAAAATCCTGCTGAAATTAAACTCTTGGCTGGTAGGCAGTGCTACTCAGTGGTAGCTCATGTGTTTTATTCATTAATATGTGAAAGATCAAATTCTAAATAAAGAATGTGGCTTAGGAGTATTAGTGTAATACATTAAACCGAGCACTTTTTATTCTGAATTTCAAGGTAAATATATGTACTAGTATGTAGTAAAATTGGTTATTAGTAAGACAGGGGTAAGAATTCCTGAGAAGCTGGTAAAAATATCCTTTAAATTTTTTTTTTTTTTTTTTTAGGGGTTGCAGATGGTGTAGGAGGATGGAGAGACTATGGAGTTGATCCGTCTCAGTTCTCAGGGACTTTAATGCGGACATGTGAACGGTTAGTAAAAGAAGGACGGTTCGTCCCGAGTAATCCCATTGGAATCCTCACCACAAGCTACTGTGAGTTGCTGCAAAATAAAGTACCTTTGCTTGGTAAGTAGATAATCTATGCATTTACCTCTCTAAAGAAGCCCAGGAAATGGTTAACAATAAAACTGAGAAAATCACTTGCCAGCCCAGTTCTTTTTCTGAGGTTCTTCTTATTAAGCAGTTTGATAGAAAAGCTGTAGGCTAACCAGAGTCCTTAATGCTGCTTGAAATAGTACAGCTACTTTGGGATAAAGTTAAACATGAACAGGTAGTATGCCCCAGCAGTTACACACTTCTATACCGTGGACTAGAGAAACTTACATATTTGTTTATCAAGAGATAGGTGCAAGAACATTGTTTATAATAGCAGAAAACTGGGAATAACCTAAAAGCCCATTTATAGTAGAAAAATGAATTTTGAAAAGGAACAAATTAAGGCTGCACACAATACTCAGGAACATGTTGAGGGAAAATAAGACATTGCAGAATACTACTCAGCAGTCTGATTCCATATATTTCAAGTTCAGAAACACAAACAAGTAAAACTGTATTGTTTACAGACTCTAAAATTAGTCTATATAGATCCCTGTTAATTTTGTATTAGAAAATTTACAAATACCTAGTGTTTGTTTATCTGGTATGCCAATAGAGCATCCTTTGGCCAAGCTTCTGCATTTGTTTCTTAAATGGTTTCCTGGGAACTTACCCAACAGCTTACCAGCTTCTCAGAAAGCAGACTCTCAGAAAGGGTATTATTAAGTTTCTGCTAATTGCCAGCATCTTTTTGGTTACTAGAAGGCCTTCCTCCCAGTCACCATCTACATTTAAAACCAGTTTCTGTTCAGTGTTAGAGATCTCCATGTTGTAGAATTTTGCCTTCAATTTAAATCCTTTGTAAGAAAGAGTTCTTTTCATCCTGCTGTCATCTTCCACATTCTCTGTGCTGTGATTAACCAGCTATTCTCCTACCTGAAGAGAAATCTTGTCTTGAGGTTTCAATATACCACTTTGTCTTAATCTGCTAATTTAGACATGCAGTCTTGAGCTTGCCTGGTCCTGAGAAACGTCCTAGATTCTGTTTCTAGCAGCTGTTTGTCAACTTGCCATATGACTTTGGGCAAAACCACTTAACCTCTGACCTGCCCTTTCTTCGTATGTTAACCGGAGGAATCTTTTTTTGTAAAAAGCAATGACATAAAGCTTTTTGGAATACCCAGAAACATGTCGAGGGGAAGAGGACATTATAGAATACCATCTGTCATCTGACAGAGAGCCTTTAGACACAGATGCCAGGGGCCTGACTCCTGCACATTCCCATGACTCTTCTGCTAACACCATCCCACCCACCATCTTGCAGTGCATTTACTGTGACTTGGAATAACCAGTTACAAAACAACAGCTATCCTGATTTTGCACCTTGAAAGCTTTGGATTTTGCTAGGTTTCTTCCTTATTCCTACTTTTTTTCCTATTCACCTTCATGTAACTGGGAGATCTTAAAATAAATTTAAGGACATAGAAGAGATTTTCTTACACTGAATATTACAATTACCTCTTTCTCCTAAAAGACACATTGAAATAATCCTTTGTTACCATGTTTGACACATACTTCTCTTTCACCTTCCCTAAGCTATTTTAACTAAACTCAAACATATTTTGGCAAAGACAGGCTGCTGAGTATTACTGAACCTCAGCTATAACTGCAGATAATGAGAACTTTACAAGATTAGGTAATCCTTTTTTCTATCCTGCAATTGCTGGAAAGCCTATATCATAATTTCAATATAAAGGGCAAGCTGCTAGCTGTAATCACTTATTTCTTGAGAATTTCTCACTGCTTTCAGATCTGGGTTGGCATCACAGGCTAATTGTTGTCATACACTATTTCCTCAAACCCTTAAGTGGATTTAGGTCTTATGAAGCCAACATACCTTAAGAATTTTGAGGGGTCAATCCTAACAAGGTTATCCCCTTCTCTCTTTGCTCCACAAAAGGCTTAGTAGTAGTTTATAAGATAAAGGGCTAGTGATAAAAATATTTCCATTTTAGCATGAGAGGTCTGCCTGGGGACCTGTCTGGATTGCTCAGTCATCAGCCATCTGAACATCCAACACTGCCATTCTTAGCACTCTTTTCTTCTTTGCTTGTTGTTCCTCTCCAAACACGTAAGAATGTCGAGCTCTTGTCCCAGCATTAGGCTGTCAGGGCCTGAGCCGTGTGCACACATCAGTAATTTGAAGAGGCAGAGGGGGAGTATACTCACCACAAGCCCAGTGGATTCTGTAAGGCCAAACTTCCCTTCGTTGGTGCTGCTTTGCATGTTAAACCCCCACCCGGCACTCACGAGGACCATTTTGATTCTGACTCTGCGGCTTACTGCCACAAGGGTAGCAAAATGATAGCCTGGGTTTGACAGTGAGTAATAATGAATCAACATGAGTCCTTCCTACAGCGCAGTTTTCAAGGCTGTTGAATTCGTCTATCTTTTTTTCTGTTCTGTTAGATTAACCCCATCAGCTTTCAGATCTTTTGTGTAGTGATTCTATTAATGATGTATATGATTGGAGTTTTTGTGCTTTGGGTTAGGAAGGAAGGGTAATTGGTGATCTTTTCTCTAATATAAGCTATGAAGTAGGTTCTCTGGCAGCATGGCCAATTGGTAACAATCCCCATGTTTTTCTTTTTTTAGATGATTAATGGATAGGGACTAGATAGATTAGCATAAAAGTGTCAGGTTAGTACCCGTGCATATACTGTAGATAACAAGGAAGCAGGATTTCTGAACATTATGCCGAGACAAATGCTTATATTTAAATTAAAGTTTTTATATTTAAATTGGTCTTTAAATTAACTAACATATTTTCATTAAGAAAAAATTAATAACAAATTACCTGTAATCCCACTAGGAAGACTGTTTATTTTTTAGCGATTATGCTCCCTGATTTTTTTTCTATGCTTGCTTGTACATAGAATGATAGTAAGAGGAATTGGATCTGCTGGGTGCCACAGCAGCCTCAATGAGGTAGGTTTGTAGGTACTTTTATTCCCCATTTTGTTAGGAAGAAACTGAGGCCTAGAAAAAATAAGTGGCTTGCCCATCGTCACGTCACATGGCTAGAAAATGATAGAGCACTGGGATTTGCACAGCCTGGGTTTTTTTGTTTGTTTCTTTTTGCTTATTCAACTGTCATCTTAGCAGATTAGTCTTTGTCTACATACTGTGCTATTTAAAAAATTACAGTAAATATCACCCTTTTTGATGTGCAGCTCTTTAGATTTGATTATCACTTTTTTAAGGAAACATTAATACTTGTAATCTACTTGTTTCACTTGAATTATCTTTTACTTTCAAATATATTTCTCTAACACAATTTTAGTGGCTCTCAAATAGCTAGCTAACACTTATTATGTGTTATAAGTGTTTGACATGATTTAACTGATTTTAGTCCTTACAAACAACTTTATAAGATAGTTACGGTTACCCTGTTTTTATAGATGAGGAAATTGAGGCACAGAGAGGTTAAGTAATTTGCCCTCAGTCACACAGCTAAGTGACAGAGCTAGCATTCAGATGCAGGCAAGCTGACTCCAGTGTCTGCCCTCCTAAGTATTTTGCGAAGGTGCTGCATAGCTTTCCATTGTATGGATGTACTGTAATTTATTTACCCAGTCCCTTAATTTTAGATTTTGAAGTTGTTTCCAGTTCTTCCTGATCTTAAATGGTGTTTTTGTACTTGTAGTCTTGTTTATGTCTCTAATTATTTTCTTATGATAAATTCTTACAAGTGGAATTGCTAGATCAAAGGAAATGCATTTTTTGGGTATTGCCCTTTTAAAGGTTGTTTAGTTTTACTCTCACTGCCATGGAATGAGCATGACCATGTTTCCTGTACTGTTACCAATACCATGCATTATCTTCTTTTGTCTCTAGTTAAAATAATAGGCAAAATAGTTACTAGTGCAGTGATCACTTTCTAAAAATATGTTTATAGGCCATTTATGTTTTTTTTTGGTGAACTGCTAATTTTTCTATTTTGCCATTTTTCTTTAGGTACAGGTTGAAATTTCAGTACTTGAAAGCAGTCTCACTAATTGTACTATCAGCCTCGGTCTGGGGAAGGTCATGTGAGAGCTGTGTGCTGCAATGGTGCACAGAAGCTTTTTGCTCTCTGCTTTGAATGTGTTCTCTTCCCTGTGAACATAAGTCGTCTCCGTAAAGTGAACAGGGTGATTCCACAAGCTCCCTGGGAAAATTGGTCTTGTTACTTCATAGTGAGTCAGTCTCTAGTAAAAGTTCTTCATGACCTCAGCAGATGGAAATCCAGTTAAAAATTGTAGTTATGGGCCCTGTGTTAAATGTTGGTGAATTTCACAGAGAAGGCTTCCTGCCAGTGACTAATGAGAAATGTCAGGGAAACGTAACATTCTCATTCTGGCATTTAAGTATTAAAACTTAGTATTTCAACAACATCCTTTTGAGCATTTGGCATAGGTTATAGTACTATTGAAATGAAATGATGTGGTTAAATACCAGCCGTTTTTATTGTTTTTAATCTCTGCAAATGGAAGAATCCAGATCATCAGTGGCCCACTTACTATGTATAGTATAAATCCTTTTTTCTTTCCCCATTATGTTCACCCTGATCAGGTTACTATTCACAGTGAATGGAGCATAGCTAAGAAAGGTCCTGTTCAGACAAAGGAGGATCAAATTATGGCATGTTGCTCTTTGGGGTGATACAATAAAATGTGTATTCAGAGACAGCCTAGGAAGAGAAAATAAGTGGTAGTCATTTTTGTTTCTAGGTAGCAGTACTGCCTGCATCGTGGTGCTGGACAGAACTAGCCACCGCTTACACACAGCAAATCTGGGCGATTCAGGCTTTCTGGTTGTCAGGGGTGGTGAAGTTGTACACCGATCAGATGAGCAGCAGCATTACTTCAACACTCCATTCCAGCTCTCCATAGCACCCCCTGAAGCTGAAGGAGTCGTCTTGAGTGACAGGTAATCTCTCGTTTCTAACCCACATCCCCCCTTAACTACAGTGGAGATAGGCATTTTCCATTTTCCTGTGAGAAAAGAAGATACATTGAGGACCTTTTAATCTGACTTTGAAAGATATTCTGCTTGAACTCAATCTTGCAGCCAAGTTGAATTTTGATAAACACCCAATAATTTGACAAGGCTGTGAAAATACTATTTCAAGTTTACAGAATATCAGTTTTTCACACCAAGAAAGACCACATGGTACATATGGTCGTATTTGTTAAATTGTGCTGGAGAACTGAGTCATTGTTCCCGTGTGCCATTGCGTATGTGAGATTTTGCGTATGTTATTAGGGAAGAACACCAACAGACAATCTGCTGTATTTACCAGAATAACTTCCTGATTCTCAGGGCCTCCTGTAATACACATCAGATAGAACTTGCAATCCCTGCAAAACCTGAAAGAGCCAGGTTAACTTGCAGGAAACGGACTTAAAGGTGGTCTTGGGTATGTTCTGTGATGGTACTCTTGAGGGGTTCTTTTTTCCTTCTGACACCTTCTCTCAGTTCTTTTTTAAATTGTTAAGAACCTTCCAAGACAGTCTGTACTTTTTTGAATCAACTTTTACAATCTGTCTTTTCTAAGATCAGAGTACAGAGTAACACTAAGACAGTCTCAGATTCCACTGCCTTTAACAATCTTATAGGGCCTGGCACAGACATCGTTGGCGGTTCATAAATGTGGTTGGCGGTTCATAAATGTGGTTAAATGGGTAATGAACCTTTTGTAAAAGTAGAAGCATTCTAGCAAGTGCCTATTGTCTCTACTTAATAGTTCTTATTAAGCTAGATCTTAAGTCCAAAAATAAAATGATCATTACTGCCATCTTTTAAACTGGAATGAGCAGATTATATAACTAGGTGTTCAGTATTGCCCATCTAAAGTCTGTTGCTGGCTCCTAGAGAGAGGAGCATTTTTTACTGTAACTGGAAGAATATTTGATTATAGGCCCTTCTTCAGTTGACTTTAATGCACATAAGTATTAGCCATATTAGAATGGGGAGAACTCAGAACCCCAAGGCCTTGGTAGATGTCAAGTTCAGCGAGCGGTTTTTGGAGAATAGTGTTTTAATTTTCCTTTATTTGATTTTTGTTGTTTTGGCTTCTAAGTGCTAGAGTGGCCCTGCCGTATCTCACACACTGTCTTCGGGACAGTCTGGTTAAGGCAGCACTTGGCCTGGCCTGCCAGTGAGGTAGAGGTTGCTTCTCCTGGAGCCCAGAGACAGCTTGCTAGCATGTGATTTCAGCTCATGTTTCCATGCAGTCAGAAGTTTCCAGCAGCACAGTATGTTCAATCAAAATGGGCAAAACTGCAGCTGGCGGAACACCAAGCTCATGGGTGGGAGTGTTGGGAGAAGAGGACAAACTGTCCAATGGTAGCGAGTCTCTCACAGGCAGAGTAGCAAAGGACACTCCTGGGGAAAGAAAAACCTCAGCATAAAATAGAGCTTCAGTGCCAACCTGGTCATTAATCTAAACTTCTAGAATCTGTTAAGTTTCCAAAGACTCAGCACATGCAAAATTTCTTCTATTGTTTCTCTTTATTTCAGGAAGAAATCGACCTGGTTTCTACCAATTTTACAGTCTTTTTTTTTTTTCTTTCCTTTTTCCCCCCTTGCTGTGTGTTATCTCCACTAGTCCTTCTTATCTATAAAATATTATTGTAACCTTAACTTTCAGGTTTCCTTTAGTAGCTGTTTGTACAAAGTGTTTGTTGTATCCATGTGTAAGTGGAAGCTCACTTTCATTTGTTCCTTGCCAGAGCCCAGCACAGAACTTTTAGATGCGCTGCTGCTTTTCTTAGAAGAGAAGACGAGCTAGAAATTTTCTAGTGCACTTTGTATAAATCCCTCGCAAGCATGGGTGGGCTGTTTGTTTTTATGTTTTCCCTTCACAAATTTTGTAACATGGCACTTAAACGAGTTAGAGGGGTTTTCTGTCAAGCTTAGGATGCTTTGGTTCTGGTCTCTTCCTTCCAGGTCAGTGTATGAATTTTTTTCTTGGCTCTTGTTCCCTAATTACAAGTTAAGGCAGATTATCAGATATCTCACCTTTCCCTCAACTTGGAGGCTTGGGAATGGTGGAGCTGGCCTTTGGAAATGGCCAAAAAGCCTCTGAGGAGGCCATTAACTCCTTGAGTTATCTTTTCTCTTCTCCCCACCTTGGATTTCCCCTGCCCCCATTCTTATGTCTCTTTTCATCAAGGAAAAAAGAAAAATCTCCCATCTATTTTTTTTTAAGTTTTACACAAAAAAGATGTAGTGAAATACCTACCTCCTATCCTTGCCCCCATCCACACATTCTCTCCTCAGAAGCAGCCACTGTTACCTGTTCCTTTGAATCCTTCCAGATTTATTCTCTGCATATGGAAGCATCTGTATCTTTGGATCTCCCCTTACACACACACACTCTCACACTCACACGCACATACACTCACACAGTACCTTGTTCTCTTTGTTAATATGGTAATGAGTTTTTTCTCCAATTGGAAGTTACTTGGTTTCCTCATCTATTAGACATTCCTTGAAGACCTACTATATGCCAGGCTCACTAGTAAATAAACACCTGTGCAGGATGAGCACTTTGTAAGCCCTGGGAGACACACAGTCCTTACTCTGCCAGAGTAACTATGACTTAGTAATAGTAATTATGCTAGTAATTGCTAGTATTATACTAAGAAATACCATTGTAGGTATTTCACGTGAATTAATTCTTATAGTATTTGTGCTCTCTCCTCCATGGTGCTCAGTTACTCCACTGTAATGCAGCCTCCTGAGAGCCAGATTCAAGCCTGCAGGGAAACTGATGAGTGGAAAGTGAGTAAGAGAGGATGGAATTTGGCTCTAAAGAATTAGGAAAACAAAGACTCATTTCCACTTGAATTTTAGAGGCATTTTAGTATCTGACTCAGAAAAAACCCTTCTGCTTTTTAAACCACATTTCACTAATCATCAGACTCAGTTTTACTTGATAGTTTTAGTTAAGCTTTTGAAATATTTATATCAGAGTTTTCAGTTAATTTTTTTCAAGGTTAGGAATTTCAGAATGATGGTTTTTATTTTTGACCATTACTATAAATAAGTTTTTCTTAATGCCTCATTACATTGTACCATAGTGCCCACTGGAAATTTTTAACAGTTATCTCTAAAGGGCTCTCTCAACTTTGCCCCTACCCTGTCCTTGTCACAGCCCGGATGCCGCTGATAGCACATCCTTTGATGTCCAGTTAGGAGACATTATCCTGACGGCAACAGATGGACTCTTTGACAACATGCCTGATTATATGATCCTTCAGGAGCTAAAAAAGTTAAAGGTAATTAACTCAAAGGTTGGCCCTTGGAAACAGTAGCCTTCTCTGGGCAGCTGAGTTTTATTGATTCAATTTTATTATCTTTTTCTGTAGTTTTGGAAAGACTATTTTGTGAATTTAGGAAGATGATAGTGGTTCTGATCTTTCAAGCGATTGTAAATGGAAATAATCACAATTAGAAAATTTGAGGGGAAAAGAGGCTTCTCCTCCAAGCCTTTATTTAGTTGGGTGGTAAAGGTAAGAAGAGTCCAGTCGGGGAGATTTCTTGTTTGTTTTTAATTGTACTTTAATTGCATTTTAATCGCATTTAATGGTGTCGGTTGCTGGTTATCTTTTTCACTTTTTATTCTCATAACAAACCCAGCAGGTGTTGAGGCTGGGAAAGATAGGAAGTCATCATACCAGAGCCAGCCAAGGCAGCAGGCAGCAGGCAGCTAGGGCCCTGATGTGATGTGAACTGTCAGTAGTAACGAAACAGTCCAGACTTGGCCCATACAGAGAGTGAAAGGAAGTGAAAACCAGTCTTTGCGAATTCTCCTGGCTTTGTAGAAGTGCTAACTCGTCTTTTCTCATGTTTTTACTACTATCCAGTATGACTTTGAGTAAGTTTCTAAGCTTTTTAAGCAATATTTTCCTCACTCGTAAAATGGAGGAGGAACAAAAGATCTATTTCCTAGGGTTGTGGTGAGGATTAACCAAGACCACTCGTTAGAAATCCTTCGCGCCATGCCTTGTCTGTGAGGCTAAGTAAAGGTCGGATGCTTACACACTTGGGCACTGTGCTCTGTGTGGTGACAGGGCAGCGAACAGAAATGACACATTCTCTGCCCTTATGGAGTTTATGTTCTAGTGGAAGAAGACAGATAATACAGAGAAAGAAATAACAGATAGAATGTTGGTGGTAAATAAGAAGGAAAATAAAGCAGGGCAAAGGGATAGAGACCAGAGAGGGCTTTTTAGTCAGGCAACTGACAGCCCTTTCTTGGACAGTACTGTGGTTGGCCACAAGTGAATTCCTAAGCAAGGAAACTTTTGAGGTCATCCTTAAAGTGCTATCAGAATCTGCCTTTTCAATCCCATCCCTTTTTAGCAAGAATGTCTTAAGAATTTCAAAGGTGGGGGGCAAGTATGAAAATCCAGACTTTAGGGCTCAAGGGCCTCCTAGCAAAGGACTTTCCGATTGACATCTTGGGCGGGCAGCACTGTTGAGCTCATTCATTTTAGCTAAGGGGTAACGCTTCAGTGTCTTCTCTAACTGAAATAAAACTTTAAATAAAGGTGGAAACTGTGATTAGATACATGTTACCATCTTAAAAAGTGATGTTTGCAAGAAGTAGACTCGTCTGCAGAAATCATGTGAGGCATTATGGTGAAAATAACTCCTTCATCTTTTCATCTTAGAATTCAAACTATGAGAGTATACAACAGACGGCAAGAAGCATTGCTGAGCAAGCTCATGAGCTGGCCTATGACCCAAATTATATGTCACCTTTCGCACAGTTTGCATGTGACAACGGTTTGAATGTGAGAGGTAAGCATTCTTCAGGAAGGTCATAGAGACTAACTGGGGACACAGAAGGATGGGAGCATTCCAGGCTGTGAGTGAAGCAAACTACAGCCCTGGGAAGAGACTGTTGTGGTGTCCTTGCCCAGCTGTGAGTCCGTGGCTTTAAGCAAGGTCAGGAGGCGTAAACGCTGGAGGACAGAGCAAGTGCATGTCATCGTGTCTTCCCCACAGGGGTGCCCTTCAGACCTGAACTCTGTTGGCCGCAGAGGCAGGTGGGAACTGAAGCGTTTATTGCCACTGCACTGCTTGGACCTGAGCCCAAAAAGCCTCCCAGCTCTGCCTGGAGGGCCTGGACATTCCTAACAGTTCAAACATTCTGCCTTTCACGAGTCTGACATTTCACTTCTCCCTTGCCCTGGCTCGGAGGGACTCGTTGACAGTATTTGCCTGCCAAATTGCCACAGCAGGTTTTGAAGAGGGAAGCAATGTTAGACTGTCCTTGTCTGAAGAGTCCTCCTATCTGCTGAGCGAGGTGTGACTTTGGGAGCAGGCCAGTAGCTAGCTCAGTCTCAGTGCTCAGGGGACATGTTGGTGCTAACAGAACTAACAGAGTGGTCAGTTTCTTGCTGGTATAATATTATGACATATACAGCATCTCTTAGCCATTCAGGAATATTAAAATAGAAAAAAAGCACATACCATAGCTGTTTGCCAGATTAGAATACAAGACTATTTCTGGTTTCAAAACATTGGATATGTTTGTCCAAATTAGGATTATGGGTAGAAGCATGTAACTTTCTTGTCAAGCAGAATTTATCTTAGCCACATTTTGTCTTTATTGTGATTGCTATAAACAGAGAATATGGTGGTTGGCCATTTTAATGGTGCTCCTGTTGTAAAGGAGCCAGGGAGGTTTGTTTTTTTTTTAAAGCTTCAGTTAAATTACATGTAATTTCTTGATGTGTTTTGTTTAATTGTTTCTCTTTATCAACTTTTTTTCCTTTTTTATAGTAGAGTATATTGACAAACCAAACCTGCCTGAAATGCCAGTATTTGTCTCCTAGTACTTATTTATTTAGGCTTCCTTTTTTTAAATTGACTTTTCCTTTTAAAATATACGAATGCATTTTCATTTTCATTGTAGGTGGAAAACCAGATGACATCACCGTCCTTCTTTCGATAGTGGCTGAGTACACAGACTGACTTGCCTAGGTCTCAACTCCCGCCTTTCCTTTCATCATCCCACATTCTCCCCTGCTGTGTGTGCTGATCCTGCTGGCAGGACCACGTTTCTTTGCCACTGATCTCAATGGCCAGTGATGTAAGCCTTTTGCCTGTCTTTTTGAGACCCCGTTGAGATCTTTGTTGAGAACCACTACTGTCATTCACTAGCTCATATCTGCCAGCAACATTTGAAGAGAATCAAGATTTGAAGATTGGTTTTCACTTCCTCATCATCCTTTCCATGATGGGATGGAAGTTTTCAAAGCCAAAATGGCTATTACTTTTCAAAAATGGTTGAAGTATTGAAGATGAGTAATATTGGTAAAGTGGATTCAAAATTACAGTGTGTAAAAGGGATTTAAAAAGTCTAACACAAATTGTATGTTATGGTATATCTACTAGAAACATACACTATTCATCAAAAGAAATGTTACACGTGTACTATACATTCTGTGTTACGATTGGATGTGGCTTTATGTTTCCATTATAAACTCCTATTTTTCAGGAGCTTATAATCCTGCTCTAAAACATTGCTCTGGATTACAAAATCTTGATCCCAGGAGCTTTTTTTGTTACAGGCTGGGAAGAAAAATTCAATTCAATTCTGTGGATGCAAATGTTTCAAGGTTTTTGAAGGATGCTTAATTGTGCTTCTGTGATGAAATTTTGAGCAGCTTATTGGTTAGTGTGTGTCACAGGCTGGTGGCCTGATCTGCAGGAGGGTTTGGGGAGACTCCTTACTGAAATTTTTTAATGGAAATATTATTCAAGATTGTACAACTCCTCAAAGCCTAGAAATTCAATGTTATGGCTAAAATTCCTCCAGCTGTCTGATATGATGCCTTTGTGTGGACACTCTAGGCCTGTTGGCCTAATGGGTTGAGAATGGACAGTTCTAACTTTGAATTTTGTTGGCTGTTGATGGTCGTGCTACTCCTAGTCTCACTCTCAGACCTGTTATTAGCAGCCTTGCTTTCTGTAGAGCATGCACTAAATTCAGGGAGTCCACGTGGGAAGAGCACCGCAGGCAGTGGCAGCAGCACAAGAGTTCACGAGGAAAACTCCTGGTGACGGTCTGACATTTGCATTTGCCCTTCACAGAAATTTGGGGGTTTCCGAATCAAGCTTAATGTTTACAGTTTCTGAATAGCCATCTTGCAGTGTATAGTTTCCTTATAAAATTACCCCACATTCAGTTTTTCCATTATCTGCAAGCTCAAACTTATTTTTAAGGTTTGTGTACAAGTCGACTGCTGTAAAGATACATATTTTGGGGTCAGTTTTTTTCCTTTATTAACTTAGGTGGTAGAAAAATATATATACTTAGAAATCCTTAAATTAAAGCCATGTTTTATATATAAGTCAGGTAACTTTGGTGTATAGATGAGGATGCAATTAAACCTGATGAGAATCTACTTGAGGAGAATATAGAAAGTTTCTTTCTCTAAAGGAGATACTTACTCCCTGGTTTATTGCATTAAAACTTATGTTTGAGGTTACCTCAACTTGTTTTAAAAGATTTTGTTTTGTGAATTTGTACTGTATATTTGAGTAACTGTCAAGCTTTTGTTTTATTTAAAATTGTTTAACATGTACCATGTACATGTCATTACTATATTTCAATACATCATGCTTGTAACAGGCATTTCATTTATAATAAGAATGAGTTATTCATTTGTAAGCTGTTCAGTAATTTATCTACTATTCCTAAATTGGCATAATGTTAGATATCTATTTTGAATCACCTTTAATTACATGTCAGAATGCCTTAACTCTAACTTGACAAAACAGAATTCTTTGGTAGAGGAGATGGGGGAGGGTAGCAAGGGGTGGAGAGAGACTCTGTTTAAATAATGAGGACCCATTGTGCTATAATCAAACACGTGAGTGTTAAGTGGCGGGGTATTTATTTTGCACAAACTATTTGCAGTCTCTGTATTTAAAAAGTAAAGAAAGTTGCATCCAGAAGGGTTTTGTTGGAAGGAATACATTTATACTTGGGCTGATGACTTCAGTTCTTTCGTTGGGTTTTTATTTGTGGTCAGAGGTATGGAGCCTTATGATTACGATGTATTTTGTGTTAATTTTCCAATGCCTACGTTTAATTCCTGGTAAGAGCATGCTGGTCAAGTCACTGGCTTTTCTCTGCACTCATGTAAACCCGTCAAACACAACCTTCATAAAGCTAGATTGGTGGTGTTTTACTCAACAAATCAACTTAGTCTTTTTTGAGAAATAATTGTTAGAAATCAGCAATGGGTTTGTTCCAGTGACGTTGAAAATAGTGGGACAAGAATTGAGTTTCACAGGGGAACTGACTTTGGACCTGGCCTATAGAATAGGGACACAAAATATTTTCTCTCTTCTTTTTTTCTTTGCTCTTTTTTGTTAAGCACTTAATTTTATGACTGCAGGGGTCAGTTGGAGTGCTGCTTAACAAGTGACTCTCCTACTCTCAGTGGTCAGAGGCTATGTAGTACTTATACTGGAATTTTCCAGGCCAGCGGACCCAAGTCTTTGTGGGGTGTGACTGAGATTACCACTTGGTGGGTCTAATTCTGAACTTGACATGTGTGTTAATTGTATTTTAAATCAAGCAGTATAAACACACACATTTGCCTCGCGTAGTGGACTTTTATAACAAAAGAATTTGGATTTCTAAGTTACAAATGGCAAATTATTTATCCCTCTCTGGATGCACCAAAGACCAGTAAAGTTTATAGCTTTTCCATCTATATTTATAAAGCAATACTGTATTATAAAAATCAATATTTTTATCACATGCTTGAAATTTTTATTTTGTTCTGTTTTAAAATGTGCACTCTAAACATATCAGAACCTTATTTCTTCCTGTGAACTTAAGCTGCCTGCGCACAAAAAAAATTTACCAAACGGATATGCAGTAGAGTCTATAGGCTCTTAAAAACTGAAAGAAGAAATGAGGTGGGGAAAACAAGTTTTTTGTCCTGAATTACTGTACTGGCTTAAAATGGTTGATGGGTACTAAATCACAAAAGAATCCATTCCAGGTGTGCATGTCTGGGGGTTGGGTTGTGTCTAGATTAGAAACTAGATTTCAAGCTTTGCATGATGGGAGAGTGTCCTCTCCTATCGGCTGCCTTTGTTCTGGATAGAACAGTAGCCTTCAGTACCACCTTCAGTACCACCAACCTACCACATCAAATAACAAGGCAGAAATTGTGGGAATTTACTGAGTCAGTTTTGAGCATTTTGGAGATTGTAAACAAGATTGGCTAGAACTGTAAATGTCTGTACTTTTGATTAAGTTCATGGTTCCTTGTCACCTTATACCAGCTATCTTTGGTAGAAGCTACAGTGTTCAATTTCCCTGGAAACTATCACATTTTTGCATTTAACAAATTTTGCAATAAACCAAAATCTGCTTATATAAAACAAAATATGAAACAGAAAACATTTGGATTCTATTTGTTTTAAAAAGTTAAATTATTTGCAAAATTGAACTCTCGACTAAAAGTCAACAGTGTCCACGTCAAAATTTTAACTGTAAGCAGGTAGTTTGTGGCAAAGATGGCTAAATAATGAAGCAAGTCTGAATTTGTGTACTAATGAGCTGCTTTTTCCTGCTGAGACTATCATTTGTCTTACCCAAGAGGCAATGACCTGAATTGGATGTCCGAAATATAACTTATGCAGGAATAGTTCTGTAAATACATTTAAATAAACTGTAAAAATATTTAATAAATATAGTATTTATACTAATTTGTGTATGCCTTTTAATTTGATCAGTAACTAAATAAGACCACCAGCCCCTGATACTGAGCTTACTGGACTCTATCAGGTCCTCATTTCCAAGTCTCTTAGTCTAGCCGTGACTCCATACTTTGTAGCTGTCACTTCTGTCCTTTACTAGTTTATCCACTAAGGCTCTTTTTCACTAGCTGCTTTATGCATTGGTTTAGCTTCCGCAAAAATCCATCAAAATGGATTAATGCTTGAATGTAAAATATAGATGTTTATTCCCAACTGAGAAGGTTTTTGCATCTTCTAAATGGTATGTGAAGTCACAAAAAAAAAATCTGGTATCATTTAAATTTAGCATTCTGTATCCAAATTCTAAAATGCAAGTTATATACAACATGACAGTGTGTCTTACCGACCAGTGCTGCATCTAGGTGGTCACTGACCCTGATGCCTTCACAGCTTAAACTACCCCCTGCCCATTTCAGTGAGTGAACCGGAAACATTCACATTGCAAAACCCTCAGCAAGGAGACACAGTAACTCCTGGGTGTGAGTGTAGTCATCTATGTAGTCATCTGCATTGATTAGGAAAATGTGAAATTGTGTTAATCATCAGTGTAAGCATAAGATACATAAATCTTCAGCCTGCAACGTGAAATTATGTGGGCATTGCCAATTTCTACAAAAAGCCTGGTGAAAACCCATTTTCATTCACTGACGAACATTTTGGGATGAACTTGAGTTTTTATTAGGTTATTGTGGGTAGCTCTGACTCATTACCAAGCTACAAAAGCCAAATTCATTCTGGTTTTAGTTAGAACTGTTCACATTTCTCAAGTTTACTAATCCACTCAGCTATCTTTGTTTATGAATTCCTCACAAAATCTAAAGCACAGTTGCTTGCCAGTTAACATTTCCTCGTGATCTGATGGTTTCACAGACTTAACTAAGGTGCTACAGAAGTCTATCTAGTTTGTCAGGTTATAATTGACTGTAAACAGGTTTGGGGGAGGGAGAGGAAGAATCATAAGATATTACATAACAAAGTTTTGTGCCAGATATTTTTAGTTTCTGCAGGTAAGAAGCTAATTCTTAAAGAGGCAAAGAACAGAGACATTCATCTTGCACCTCATTCCACTCCAAACCCAGGCTTTTGGCAGTGGAGGCTGCTGTTCTATGTCAGATAATACAGAAATAAGTTCTTGGCATCCCTTCCATTAAATTTTTTTCTGCATCACATTACAAAACACATCTGAAAGTCAGGACAATTTAAGGCTATAAAATAAAATTTCACCATTTATAAAAAGACTCCAAAATGAGAGGGGTAGCTATATATTTTTATTCTTGAACTTTTATCCCCTCAGGGGTTACTTAAAATCTTAAAATATAATAAACACTGGACAGAAGTAACAGCATTACATGAGAAAGAGTTGCCTAACTTTTTACGATGTCTGAGAGCATCAAAACTCAAATGTTTGCAGTCAAATACAAAAGATACCTGATGACCAGTCACAAAGCTCTACAAGTATATTGATGCACTTAAAATGGCTGCTAAAGAAAGTTTAAATACCTTTATAAGACTGGCAAAGAAATTTGTGCTAAAAGCTCTAGTGTGAAGGTGCACTGAATTGAAGAATGCTAATGAGATTTTCCCTGCACAGGAAACTGTTCTGCCTCTCAAGTAGCATAATGGATTTAAAGCAAATTACATTTACTTGACAAGCAGCTATTTCTAGATATGGTGGTTGTACAGATGAGGTTCAGAACACCAGCAGCACCCTCCATTTCAAGGAAGTCCAAAATAATATCTTCATAAACTAAGTGTGAAAATGTGTTTGAGTTGCAAGTGAGCCAATAAATGGGTTGGGGGCCAACTCAGCCAACATTTAGTGTTACAATGTGGGAAAACTGCCATTATTCATGTCCTCTTCACTGTCACTTGCTGTTGCCAGACTGTTGAAAGGGTGGTTGAAGTGTTCTCGTTGGTCAGAAGAAACTGCTCCAAAGAACATGCAAGAAAACTGGAGGAGAAAAAAGTAACTGTTGATTCAAAGCTAAAGTCAGTGCTCATCAAACGCTCCAGGTGACAGCCCCTCTTCAGAAACTCAGCCAGTGTGGTCTCCCTAACTTTGATAGTGATGGTTCATGAAACACCCAGAACCTTCACGAGTGACCCAACACATCCTAAAACAAAACCCTTCCCTGGACTCCAAAGGCACACGGTTTGGGGTCAGCGATCTGCTTCTAACTGCCCTCCCTGAGCCACTAAAACCTGCACAAGGCCAGTGGGTGACAGAGACAAAGGGAGGCTACAGGCGATCCTGCTTGACATCGCCCCCCCTCCCTCCTGCTGCGACTCCTGACTAGAGTCAGCCCTTCCCTCCCTGGCTCTGCCTCCTGGCCCCTCCCAAGCCTCTCCTCTGCTGGATAGGAATATTAGCATTTTAAAATAATCAGATGTCTCTCATTAAAATATATTAAAAGCCGCATCCCACTCCTCCCTCCATCCTTACCTCTGCTATGGAGCTGTCTATACTCGCTTTCCCCATTTTCTCATCCTCCTACTCTTCCATCCTATCCAAAGAACTTCTGACCCCACCACTTCACAGAAGCTGTCTGTATAATGGTCACCCCAGATCGGCACATCCCAATGACGATTTTCAGTCTTCATCCCCCTTGATACTCTGACGCTTTCTTCTTGTTCCTTCCTCATGTCACATTCTCTTGGTTGCTCTTAGGCTTCTCAGCTGGCTTGCCCTCTTCTACCCAGCCTTTGAATTAGGGTTTCTCAACCTCAGCGCTACTGACATTTGGGGCCTGATGCTTCTTTGTTTTGGGGGGAGGACGTTGAGCAGCATCTCTGGCCTCCACTCACCAGATGCCAGTAGCATCCTCACTTCCTGAACTGCGAGATCCAAAAAGTGTCTCCAGACTTTGCCCCATGTTTCCCGGCCCTAGTTAAGAACCGCTGCTTTAAATGACGGCAGTCCTCTCCTCCACGCTCTCCACCTAGAACTCTCATTCACACTCCTGGCTGAAATGATTACGTATATGCCAGGGAGTCTCAGAGCTAGAATTTGAACTTCAACCCATGTATCTATCCAACAACCTACTTGATTTCTGCAACTTAACACACCCAAAAACTGAATTCATGATCTTAGCATTGAACCTGTTTCCAAACATTTTCTTTTAAGTCCCAAAACTAATCCATCACAGTCCTGCTACTTTTACCTCCTCAGTTAGCTGTCTACTCTGGCCACTTCTCTCCATCTCTAAGGAATCACCATCTCTCCAATGCTACAACTAAGCTTCCATTCTTGCCTCACTGCATCCCATTCTTCACACAGTAGTTTATCTTTCAAAAATTCAATTCTGTCAGCCCTCCCTATTAAAACCCTTCTACTACTTTAAATGCCACAGCACTTTATATGGCCATTTGCATGGTGTTTATGTCCAGCATGAGCAGACACTCACCAGTCGCTCTAGCTTCATTCACCTTGTGCCACTGTTTCCTCCAGCTCTCTGCTCTCTAACCATACTGGCCATCCTCCAGTTCCTTAAACCCCCACGCTCCCTCCATCACAGGGGCCTCGCCACATGCCACACATCTGCTCAACTTCCCTACTACGTTATCCTTTCTAGCTCAGCCCAAACACCAGTTTCAAGAATGTCTGACCTCCTGGATTAGTTCAGTTCACATCTTAAACCCTCTCAAAGCACCCTGAACTTTTCCTTTGCTGAACTTTTCAGATAATTTTTTAAAATTATCATATACTTAGTAATGTAGCTATTTGTTTAATGTCTATCTCCCCCCTAGTTTATGATCAAATTTAGGAAACTTTCTTGTTTATTTTGCTCACCATTGTATACCCCACACCTACAACACACAACTCAGCAAATACTTGTGGGAGCTGCTTGATAGGTAGGAATAATGAATAAATGAATGATCCCTGTTCTTGGTTCATCCTCATACATCAGAAGATGAAGGTGCCCTCTGCATGGTGGCAGTTCTGACAGCAGCTGTTGCACTCTTGCTCCAGATGAAACACCCCAAATCAGCTGTGATATTGGCTGTGGTGGACAGAATGATTCTGCCCCCACCCCCAGAGATAGCTACATCTTAATCCCAAGAACCTGTGAATAAGTTATATTACATGGCAAGGGGCAATTAAGGTAGCAAATGAAATAAGGTTGCTCATCAGTGACCTGGACTATCCAGGTGGGCCCAATGGAATCACAATGATCCTTCAATGTGGGAAACAGAGAAGAGTCAGCATCAGAGTGAAGCCATGTGAGAAGGACCTGACCGGCCATTGCTGCTTTTAAAGATGGAAGGAAACCACGATCAAAAAATCCAGATGATCTCAAGATAAGACAGACAGGAAAACAGGTTCTTCCCTAGAGTCTCCATAAAGAAACACAGTCCTGCTGACACCTTGCTTTTAGCTCAGTGAGACCTATTTTGGACTTCTGACCTCTGGAACGATAAGGTAATTTGTGTTGTTTTAAGCCATTAAATTTATGGTAATTTGTTAGAGCAGTAATAGAAAACCAATACGCTGCCTTTGATTTTAGTTGGAGGTATACTCTCAGTTTCCTCCAAAGAGTCTGGTCTCGATCAAGGTCAAGATCTGAAGGCTGGGGCACCAGGCAGGGGAGACGCGGGGCTGAGACTGACCACAACAAAATGCGCGCGGTGGCTGTGGGACTGGTGCCCCTGGGCTCCACCTGGGCAGCCCTGCCCGTGGGAGCCCCGGGCCTGGAGCTGCCCTTGTCCTGCCAGGAGGTCCCCTGGCCACTGCCCGCCTACCTGCTGGTGTCCACCAGCTGCTATGCCCTGGGCACTGTGCTATCTATCGCGTGGCTACTTTTCATGACTGCGAGGACGCCACCTGTGAGCTGCAGAGCCAGATCCAGGAGGCCCCAGCCAACTTGGCCCACAAGGGGATGTGCTTCTGACACCCTAACCCCATTCCTGCCCAGAGAGCCTACTCTCCCATCCTCCATTAAAGGGCCACTTTATTTTCTAAAAACAAAAACAAAAACCAAAAAAACTGAAGGCTGGAAGTGACCTAAAGATAGCATCTGTGTCTATTCAATGTATAATATCGTGCAAATAGCTCTTCGTAATGTTTATGGTACAATATTAAACTAAAAACCTTAGTTTACTTCGGTCTTTGAGAAGTGCCCTGAATTTGCTATTGACTTAGGTTAACTGTCATTTGCTCTCTCTTGTCCCTACCTACTCTTCAGCCTTTCAGTCTTTCACGGCTGGATGATCAATGCTTTGTCTGGTGCCTAACAATCGTCTACTGGAGAGAGTTTGTGAATAGCTATGCAGCTGGGAATTAGCCTCAAGTCTTACATAAATTGGGTAAGAAGATAAATTATTATTAAAAAATTTAAATAATATACATATTTTCTTAAAAATACAACTACCATGCAATCCAGCTATTCCACTTCTGGGTATTTTTCTGAAAACTATTCCACTTCTGGGTATATTTCAAAAAGGTATCTATACCCCTATACTTACTGCAGCATTATTTACAATAGCCAAAACATGGAAGCAACCTAAGCTTCCACCAGTAGATGAATAGATAAAGAAGATGTGAGATGCACAGATAGACATATCTGTATCTACCTATATATATATATATGGAAGACTACTCAACCATAAAACGGAATGAAATCTTGCCATTTGTGACAACATGGATGGACCTAGATGGTATTAGGCTAAGTGAAATAAGTCAGATAGAGAAAGACAGATGCTGTATGCTTTCACTTATATATAGACCCTAAAACACAAAACAAATGAACCTACACAACAAAACAGAAAGACTCACAGATGCACAGAACGAACAAGCGGTTGCCAGAGGACAGGGGTGGAGGGGGATGAGCGAAAGAGATAAGGGAGATTAAGAGGTACAAACTTCATTTACAAAATAAACGAGTCATGTGAATGAAATGTATAGCATGGGGAGTATAGTCAACAATATTATAACTTGGTATGGGATTTTGGTCTTTGAAAACTGCCCTGAATTTGCTATTGACTTCCTGCGATCATTTTGTAATGTATAGAAATATCAAATCACTAGGCTGTGCACTTAGAACTAACATAGTGTTTTGGGTCAATAAAAAACATCATCATCATCATAATATACATATTTTCCCCATTTTGGTGCCCTGAGAGCTGTATAATTTCTTGCTTAAACTTACTGAAAATCCACAATGAAAAAAATATTGGTCATTGTTTAGAATATAGTAATACTCTTTTATGATAGTTTAACTTGTTAAAATCCCCTTTCCCAAAGTAGAATAATACTATATAATAGATGACATGAATTAAAATTGATTTTATTTTGGAATTTTGTGATATTACTGGAGAGACTTTAAAAACTTTCTTAAGCTATCCCAAACAAACCACTGGCTATGCACTAGGAATACAGAGATGAGTAAGACTCAGGCCCGCCCTTGATGAACTCACAATCTACCTAGTGGGGTAACAAGCATATGTATTAAATTATTACGTGACAGTAATAGTGACTAGGATGAACAAAATGCTTTGAGTTCCCAAAATGCTTTCGAGAATAAGAAGACTTCAAAAAGAGAAATGTCATTTGTGCTGGGCTTTGAAGGGTGGGGAGGGGTTTGAAGGGTGAAGAAAGCAATACTATCACCCCAAGCTGCAGGAGCAATAGTATGAGTGAAAGTAGGACACAAAAGTGTATGCACTCTGCTGTCCACCTGAAATTAACACAACATTGTAAACTGACTACACCTCAATTTAAAAAAAAAGTATATGTCAAACATTTCCACTAAGATCAGAAACTAAACAAGGATGCCCACTCTCCACTGTTACTCAGTGTTGTCCCAGAGGTACAACTAGTACAAATGAATGCAACTGAACAAAACAGATCAGCTGGAGGCATTAAAGAAGAAATGAAACTATCTCTATATAAAGATGACAGTATGTCTGGAAACCCTGAGAGAACTGATGACAAAACTAATGGAAGCAATAAAATAATTCAGCAGGGTAGTAGGATACAAAATTAATATGCAAAAAGCAATAGCCTTAAAAAATAAATTTCTTCTGTATAGCACAGGGACCTATATTCAATATCTTTCAATAACCTTTAATGAAAAAGAACATGAAAATAAATATATGTGTATGTATGTATGAGTGGGACATTATGCTGTACACCAGAAACTAACACACTGTAACTGACTATACTTCAAATAAAATTTAAAAAACCAATAGCCTTCATATACACAAACAACAGGCAGTCATAGACCACAATGGTAGAGAAAACTCCATTTACAAAAGCAACATAAAAGGTGAATTACTTAGGATTAAACTTAATAAATGTGTGAAACCTATATAAGAAACACTTTAAAACAGTCCTGAAAGACACAAAAGGAGACCTGAACAAATGGTAATACATTACCTGGTTTTGGACAGAATGACTCAGTTCTGATTTTTAGTGATGTGACTGGTTCAGCACTCAAAATAAAGAAACAAATAAAACCAAGAAAGATTTGGGGAGAACCAAAATGGAAGTCAAGCAAATAAATAAAGCTACTGGTATTACAGAGTAATACACAACCAGGCTGAAATATAAGTGAGGAAAGAACTAACCTAAGTAACTTTGTAAAACAGTATTTTGAATATATACTTTATGGCTAAAGACAGAATAATGTAGACAAATATTGTACCTTTAGTAAGCAGATTTGTTTTTTTCCAGGATATAGTTTAGCAATTCTGAAACTGTGTTTGAGGACTCAACAATAAGAAAACATATTGTGGATAATAAGAGACAAGTTTCTTAGTGCCAGAGAAAGGACTTAAAAAGAAAAGGGAAAGGCCAGCACGAACCCTGCGGGATTGGATTGGAATTGGAGGTATCAGTACAAATTCATGGTTTTTAATAGATATAAAAGTTGATCAATAAGTGTGTATGTGCCAATAAGTGCATATATTTCCTAGCTCAGTCAGCTGAGAGAGCCTAGAAGTGATGAAATCTCAGTGCAAAAGAGCACACCTAGCACCCTGAAGCTGGTTTCTATATATCACCTCCAATCAAAGGAATCAGGGCTCCTGATACCAGGGCTGGAGCATGGGAAATATAAATTAAGCCTAGACAAACATTCTCTGATATGAATCTTGGCAATGTTCTCCTAGGGCAGTCTACTCAGGCAATGGAAATAAGAGCAAAAATAAACAAATGAGACCTAATTAAACTTACAAGTTTTTGCACAGGAAAGGAAACCATAAGCAAAACAAACGACAACCTATGGAATGGGAGAAAATACTTGCAAATGATGCAACTGACAAACGTTTAATTTTCAGAATATATAAACAGCTCATATAATTTAATAACAAAAAAAACCAAACAACTCAATCCAAAAATGAGCAGAGGACCTAACCAAGCAATTCTCCAATGAAGACATACAAATGCCCAATAGGCAGATGAAAAAATGCTCAATATCGCTAATTATCAGAGAAATGCAAATCAAAACTATAATGAGGTATCACCTCACACCAGTCAGAATGGCCATCATTCAAAAGTCCATGAACGATAAATGCTGGAGAGGGTGTGGAGAAAAGGGAACCCTCCTACACTGTTGGTGGGAATGTAGTTTGGAGCAGCCATTATGGAAAACAGTATGGAGACTCCTCAACAAACTAATAGACTTCCCATATGATCCAGCAATCCTATTCCAGGGCATATATCTGGAGAAAACTCAGATTCAAAAAGATACATGCATCTCAATATTCATACCAGCACTATTTACAATAGCCAAGACATGGAACCAACCTAAATATCCACTGACAGATGACTGGATAAAGAAGTTGTGGTATATTTATACAATGGAATACTACTCGGCCATAAAAAAGAATAAAATAATGCCATTTGCCGCAACATGGATGGACCTAGAAATCGTCAGTCTAAGTGAAGTAAGCCAGAAAGAGAAAGAAAAATACCGTATGATATCACTCATAAGTGGAATCTAAAAAAAAAAAGACACTACGAGCCCATCTACAAAACAGAAACAGACTCGCATACATAGTAAACAAACTTACGGTTACCAGGGAAAGGGAGTGGGAGGGATAAATGTGGGAATTTGAGATTTACAAATGTTAGCCACTATATATAAAAATAGATTAAAAAATAAGTTAAGCCTGGAACACTTTAAGATTCCGAAAAGTAAGGAAGTACTCAAAAAATGTTGGAGCTGTGTCAAAGGGACAGAGGCTCCCAATGGCCAAATGGAGCAGTTTAAGCAACAAGGAAAAAAATAATGATAGTAATAGATTATAACCCATAGAATAATACTCAAGCATATCATGACATAAATAAACAACTGAATAACAAATGGGGGAAAAGGGACAGTTCTGAAAGTGGGGTTTCATCTAATAAAAAGGAAAAAATAATTGAAAAATCACCATTTGGCAAACATCACAGTAATAACTAATTTGGACAAAAAAAGCATCAGTGGATGCTATAATTAGGCAAAAGTACAATGAGAAGTAGGATATTTGTATAGTCTTAAAGTATCTCTCCACAAGATTCTTTCAACTACTAACAGAAAAACAGTAACTTTACAGTGGAGAGATCTGGCGGACAGCAGTTCAACCATGATAGGAATTAATACCACGAAGAAGAACACAAATCTCCATCACATGCCTCCAGATGTAATGTACATGAAAAACACAGCATCACTCTGTTAAATTCTTACCAAAAATGCACAGCTAAAATTTAATCAGAAATCATCAGAAAAATTCAAATTCAGGGACATTCTTCTGAAGTGTCAAGGTAAAGAAAGACAGAGCAAGACTTAGAAAATGTTCCAGACTAAAGGAAACTGCTAACCTATGATATTAACATTCAGAGAATCTGGATGAGGCGTATATGGGAATTCTTTATATTACCTCTGCAAGTGAGTTTAAATGTTAGATTTTTAAAAATTAACACCTGATGTGCATGTATACAAGTATGTGTGGATATATATGCATAGGAAAAGCCTCAAAGGGAGAGTAATAATAAGAGTACTTGTAGTATCTCTGATTATCTTATTTGTATTTTTTCATCTTTCCCCAATGAAATGATAATTGTGTTATTACATAAATATACTTTTAACATTTGGAGAGTCTGGGAGAAGAGCATGTAGGAATTTTTTGTACTAGTTTTGCAACTTTTTAGAAGTGAAATTATTTTGAATGAAAATTTAAGCACAAAAAAGCAAACAAATAGGGTGGGCCATATTATCATAAGAACGTTACTAACACCATATGGCTTTAGCATTAGCCTGGTTCTCAGGTGCTGGCCCTCCCGTGTAAATGACAGATGCTGCTAATCCAGTAGAGATACAGCTTTATAGTCACTCTCAGCATAGTTTGACCAACCATGTGACTGGTGGTGTCATTAGAGAGGAGATCTATCTGCCACTCCTGGCACAGAATGTGTTTCGTATGAGGGCAGGAGGGAGGAAAGGAAGAGGCCTTGTGAAGATTATATTAAATATCGTAGGGAAAGTCCCCGAATGCCAGTCTGAGGAGTTCAGGTGAAATCCTAAGGGAGAAGTGAAATGATTCAAGTGATTTAGAAGCAGGAGAGTAATGCATAATAATAACTAACATTTACTGAGCACTGACCATGTGCCAGCTCCATGTATTAGCTCAATTAATTTTTACAACAATTCGATTTTAATGGGTAGCATTAGTATTATTCCTACTTTATTAATCAGAAAACTGAGGCAAAGATAAGTAACTTGTCCAAGTTACACAGCTAACAAGTGGCAAGACAGAGATTCAAACCCAGGAGCCCTATACCTCATTCACTGTAGATGTAAGGGCTGGACAGCACACCGCGGGGGAGAACCAGAGTGGGGGAGAACGGAGGCATGGAGGCCAACAGGAAGGCCCACCGTAGTTCAGATGGAAGATAAGGGTCTAAATAATTTACCCATAATGTAATTTCATTTTTGCTAGAGTTTGCCACATTAAGGCAAATAATTCCCTTTGAAAATAGACCGTTTTAGAATTTAGAATTTAAGTGACGTGATAGGAAATTTGAAGAAAAGAGTGCTGTATTCATACTCAGAGCTTACAGTTCTAAATGGCACTTTCCCTAGTGAGGAAATTGTCAGTCTTGGTGAATTTCAGGGAGGCAAGCAGCAGGAAAATGTGTTCCCGCGGTTGCCTGTGAAAAAGGAAGCACAGTATGTGTGACCAAAAAACAGGACGAGGAAAATGCTTTTGTATAATGAAAGGACAGTTTTCAGTTTTCAATTCAACAATTTTGTACTGACATTCTATAAATCAGCCTTTTCTCCATCTCAGACTGGCTTTTCCTTTCCCCTGTGGAAGACTAAGAAAATTAATTTCCAGGATACTGGGGATGGGGTGGGACAGGGAGATTGCAAAGAGAGAAGGATTGATGAGAATTCTTGACTGAGAAATGATTGTGTCTCAACCTTTTTCTTTTACCTTCCTGAGATATGGAGACCCGGGCACTTCCTCCGTGTCGCTGACACTGCTTTCTGGTACTTCACTAACGTCTCGGTTCCCTCTGTTCTTTAAAGGGCTGCCACCGTTTTCCAACACAGAGATGTTTGTGAGAGTCTCATTATGATAAAGCCTTCTGGGTACTACTTTTCTGGAGATATACTCTGGGGCCTTGCCGGTTGCATTTTTACCAGCCTTTGAATTTGAATGTATTGAATCTGACCTGAAGTATTAAGAGAGATTAAATGAATGAACTGTTTAATTTGAAATAATATTTTTATGTAACTAACAGAGCAGTATGGGATGACAACGATAACACTGGTTTAGGAAACATGCTGAAATAACTTTGAACTAATTCTTGAAAGCTAAGATTTACAAATATGATTATTTAGAAATTCTCTTGGCAGTTCAAATTTTTCAGTAATGCAACCCTGTGTACATGAGACAATCTTGTGCTATGTACGGGTGAAGTTAGAAAAAAAGTCAAATAAATTACGATGCATCTGTATAATAAAATTGTGTACAGTCATTAAAACTCATGTTTCCAAGTCATAACCAGCAATACTGGAACATGTTCACAATATAATATTTTGTGGGAAAAAAGGACACAAAATTATACATGCTATATGATCGAATCTTTAAATTACACATGCTATATGATCCAATGTTTTAAAATACAAATACACACAAACTTAAAAGTCTGAAAGAAAATTCAGTGAGACAAATGTTAACAGTGGCTACTGCTAGGTGGTAAAATTGTGGGTGCTTTTGATTTTATTCCTTATACTTTTCTGCATTTTCCAAATTCCCATAGTAACTTCATGTTACTTTTACAGTGAAGCACCCTACCCTCCGCCAAAAAAATTTATGAAGAGACAAAAGGAAAAGAAAAAGAAAGAAAAACAATGGCTGTACACATGTTTAGGAGAGTTCTAGGTAGCGAATACAGACTTTCCCATAAAACTTAACACTGTATCACGCCTAAAAAACAACTACTGAAAATGGAAATGAGTTATAGGTAATTACAAAGATAAACCAGATGGTCCTGTTAAATTCTGATCATAAGAAAAAAAGCAAATATCTAGTGAAAGATGGGTGATATTTCTGTTACAGTTAGATGTTACTGTAACATACTGAAATAACTTTTAAATTTTCTGATCTTCTAATGTTCTCATCCTCAGTTGTTTCCTAAATGAATGCCATTGAAGTATTTCAGAATAAGATTGCAATGGTTTTATCTCAACCAATAAAGATACTAAAATACGGCCTCACCTTTTTCGTTTTTGTGAAAGACACAGTGATTGTGGCGAAGACGCTCTGCTTGGCTCATCAGCTAACGTAGCCAAAATGAAGTTGGCTTCCAATAGCATATCATCAACACTTAAAGCCAGCGGTCTAAAAAAGGCAAAGTCAGAGCAAATATCATACTCATTTTCTGATGGACACTGGGAGAACATTAGAAAGTGATACTTCATTTGGGAGTAAAAAGAAACAGTAAAAGTAGAAGTCCTCACAAATTAACACAGTCCTAAGAGCAAAAAAGGCCCTTAGAAATCATCACATCCAGTTTCATAAAACACATCTAACCTAATCTCTCTGAAATTTTAGTTCTGAAATATCATATAAAGTACTATAGTTTCATAGAAATTTGACTTGTTTAAGCCATGTATAATTTCCTAATTCGGCAATTTATTCAGCAGCGTGTCAAGTCTATAAACATTTTCACTCTGCAATAATATACCTTTCTCAATCATGTTACCAATTTAAAAAAACAGGTTATGACATCTTTCAAAATTTTAGTTTGATAAGTATTGCTAGTAGAGTTAAGAATTTCTGAGGTGTGAATTAATTTCAAAGTAATCCAAATGATTTTACTATTAATACATAGTAAAGGAAAAAGAAACAAACTCAGAAATTTCCCAAGGACCTACTTTCCGGGAAAATCAAAATACATGGATATAGGCACATGGGTAGCTTCTGAAAATGTCAGCATTCCCTGAAAAAAAAAAAAGAGGAAAAAAAAGAATGAAATCTGTATTAAAAACTACCAGTGATCATCCTAATTGGAAACAAATTTTGATTTACCTTCAATTCTTTGAAGTAAAATGTAATTTCAGTGTTGACTCCAATTTGATAGAAGTCAAACTCATCTCGGCCAACAAACATCTCACTGTATACAGACTTGGTTAAATCTGTTCAATATTATAGGAAAGTAAAGAATAAAATTAGTTCTAGAGGTATCTGTTAAATTTAACATGAAAATATAACCATAAGTGGTAGGTTAAAAATAGCCTTACATTTTAAAAAAATTAGCCACAAATTCTTGGACATTCCTTCATTAAGAAGTGGGGTCCATGTCTATGTCCATGTCCCCTCCCCTTGAATCTAGGTAAGTGGGTTCTCTGACTGCTGTAACCAATAGGATATGGTGGAGTGACCTGGTGCTGGTTTCTGTGCCCAGGTCATAAGGGACTGGACACCTCCACTCCCTCTACCCTATGTCCTGCAACACTAACTCTTGGGACTCAGCCACCATGCTGAGTTCATACTATATGGAGTCTAAGCTAATGAAGAGGCCACATGTGTGCAGGCAGCTGAACTCCCAGCATCAATTACCAGCCACATCAGTGCACCATCTTGGATGTCTTCAGATGATCCCAGACCCAGCCACTATCTAACTGCAGCTGCAGGGGAGATTCTAAGTGAGAACTGCCCAGCTGAACCCATCAACCCAAAGAACCATGAGAGAAAGAAATAAGAATAAATTATTTTAAGCCACTACATTTTGGAGAGAAGTGGCTATATTTTGGAGTGGCAAACAATTAAATAACCAGAATACTATAAAATTAATTTATTCTAAAGAGAACTACTATTTATGAATACAGTTTACATATATAAACTTATTATATATATATATAAACTATATATATAAACTATTTTAAAGTGTACAATTCAGTGGTTTTTAGTATATTCATAAGATAGTACAACCATCACCATTTTCTAATTGCAGAACATTTTAATCACCTCAAAAAGAAACCACACAGCCATCACCAACCACCCCCCATCCCCTCCCCTCCCAGCCCCTGCAAACCACTGGTCCACTTTCTGTCTCCATGGATTTACTTAGTCTGGATATTTTATAAAAGTGAAAGCATACAATAGGTAGCCTTTTGTGTCTGGCTTCTTTCACTTAGCATCATGTTTTCAAGGCTTATCCATGCTGTGGCATCTATCATTACTTCATTCCTATTTGTTGCTGAATAATATTCAGGTATATGGATTTATCGTATTTTGTATATCCATTTATGAGTTAATGACTTTTGGGTAGTTTCCACTCTGTGACTAGTATGAATAATGTGCTATGAACATGTGGACTAGGAGGTGGAAGCCACTTATTAAAGATGTCAGAGAAACAAAACAGAAAAAAACTTGTGCCTTGATGGCAATGGAGTGATACCAACCACTATTATTTTATTTTGTGTTTTCTGTCACTCATAGTTGAAAACAATTTTAATGCACTCTGTACTTTTTAATGTAGATTTTTGCATATTGTTCTCTTAAATAGAAGTAAATTATATCTTATATGTCTTCTATTCAAGAAGAAATTATTGGACTTGGATTTTTCTCAACTAGTGTCATAATGTTTGGAACTTTACGTGTACATTCCAAGATAATTAAAGATGCAGATTATTATGCTCTTTAATCCTTATCACATGTTCTTTTATGATTTAAAAATGAATCATGCACCAAAAACACAAATGACAAAAGAAAAACAGATAAACTGGACTTCATCAAAAAAGAAAAGTTTTGTGCTTCAAAAGACACTATCAAGAAAGTAAAAAATTACTTAACAGAATGGGAGAAAATATTTGAAATCATATACTTGATAAGGGGATAGATTTCAGAACAATAAAAAGACAAATAACCCAAGTGAAAAAGTAAGCAAGGGACTTGAGCAGACATTTTTTCCAAGGAAGATAATACAAATAAACAATAAGCACACAAAAAAGATACTCAATATCATTAGTTATTAAGGAAATGAAATTCAGAACCACAATAAGACAACCCTTCACACCCACCAGTATGGCTATAACCCAAAAGACAGATAATAACAGAGTATTAATGAGGGTGTGGAGAAATCAGAAACCTCAAACACTGCTGGTGGGAATGTAAACTGGTGCAGCTGCCTTGGAAAACAGTTTAGCAGTTTTTCAAAATAACACAGATTTACTGACTCAGTAATTCCACTCCTAGATATAAACCCAAGATGAATGAAAACATACGTCCACACAAGTATTTGTACATAAGTTCATGGCAGCATTATTCATTAAGAGCCAAAAAGTGAAACAACAAAAGTGCCCACCAAATGATAAATCAATAAATCAAATGTGGCATATCCATACAATGGATTATTATTGAGTAGGAAATTCATTTTCAATACATACTACTACATGGAGCAACCTTGAAAACACTATGCTAAGAGAAAGAAGCTAGCACAAAAGGCCACATGTTATATGATTTCATATGCGTGAAATGTCCTAGAGTAGGCAATCCATAGAGACAGAAAAGAGACTAGCACAGGGCTGGGGAGTTGGGAGGAAATGGGAAATGACTGCTAACAAGTATGATTACATGTTCTAAAACTGATTATATCCATACTCATGTTTCTCTTCAGATCTAAATCTTTTGCCTTTTACTAAAATTGATTGTGATAATGACTGCAGAACTCTGAATATGCTAAAAACCACTGAATTATACACTTTAAGTGGATCAGTTGTATGGTATGTGAGTTACATGTCAATAATGCTGTTTTTTAAAAAAGAATGATGAATTTGGAGGAAAATAGATGCTTTTTCAATTTCCTGATACCCCACCTTATCGCCACACACAATATCTGTATACTATTTGCAAATATAAATTCAATGTGGTATTTATAATAATTATACACTCCTCTTGAACTCCCTAAAAATTAAGGACCTGCTACAAGTTCACTTCCATAAATGAAACTGTTTATATTAAATACAGAATTCTCATCTAAACTGATCTAAGAAGAATAAAGTTTCTAATGAGACTGATAGAAAGATATAATTTTGATTCCCATGTATTTTTTGTTTTTCATTCATATGTTTAATAACTTAAATATCATTCAGTATTTTTAATAAAACCTTACAACACAAGGATTTTTACTGATAATTATATCTGTAGGTAGGGCCCATTTTGAAAATCCAACTTTATTTTCAAACCTTTCAGCTAAGCAAATTCTAATTTTAAAAGCCCCAATTCTCACATCTGTGTCTATTAGCTCTAGCTATTAATGAGTCATCAAATATATTCCTATAGCTTATGGATAGATTTATATTAAATTCATTATTTATTCCTCAGTTATTAATCTTCTTGTTGCTACTGTAAATGGGGCTTTTCCTTCTATTATGTTCTCTAACTGAATATTGTTATATGTGAAAGTACTGATTTTCTGCATCTTGTATATCCTGCTACCTTACTGAATTATCTTGCTGTCTGAGTTAGTTCCATCATTGATTCTCTAGGGTTACTGGGTGTACTATCACGTCATTTGCAAAGATAGATGGTTGTACTTTTTCTTTATTGCCTCTAATTGACTTCTCTTATCTAACTGCATTGACTAATAACTCAAGCACAATGTTAAATAGTAAAGGAGATAGTAGGTATCCTTGCCTTGTTTCTGATCTTAGTATAACTTACTGTTTTCCTATTAAGTAAGATGCTGGCTTTGGTATATACAAATATATATATATATATTATCATGTTTAAAAAGTGTCCATCAATTCCTATATTCTTCAGCATTTTATATCAAGAATATTATACCTTTTCTAAGGCTTTTTCAGCATTTTTGGAGATAATCATATAAATTCTTTCCTTAAATCTATTAATATAGTCCTTTATGTGACTAGCTTTTCTAATATTGAACCACCCTTACATTTCTGAAATGAATGCCATGTGGTCATGGTGTATAATATTCTTAAAGAGGTGTTGGATTTTGTTCCCTAATATTTTATTCAACTTTTAAGTGCATTTTTAAAAAATGAAAATATCATACTATGCATACTATCTTATACTCTATTCAATAATATATCCTAAGTATTTTTCCATGTCAGTAAGTACATTTTCCTAATTATTTGTGTGTGTTGGTGTTTTGTTTTCCACCACAAAATGAGCTTCAATAAACATCTTCCATACACACATTCAGAAAGAAAGAAATATATATTATGCACATACATAAAACTACTTTTAATAGCTTCATAGTACTTCACTCAGCCCATCTCCAGCTGTCAGATCTGAGGTGTAGAAAGAGATGTACCAAACTATTAAAAGTCCTTGTCTCTAGATAGTAGAATTTCAGGTGACTTTTTTTATCAGTGATTTTTCTGTGTTTTTAATTTTCTCCAATGAACATAAATTATGCAAATGTTAAGAACAAAGGAGAAATGGTACATATATTTTAAAAGGACCAAACAATACCTTGCAAATACCATCATCTCAATTAAGAAAGCTCATGTCACTCCCAGGGTGCTGGCACAGAGTAAGTTCAATAATAAAATTAAACAATTGGGTCCCTAGTCAAACATAACTATAACTACTTATTAGAAAGCTGCTCACAGGGGACAGTGTCTCTTGGTTACTAAACGGCCATCTTTATTCAGAGATGGCATTATGAATATAAAACAGATCCTTTCACTAGCCAAGCATATATTTTCCAGATCATGCACTCCTGAGTGCAAAAAAAGAATGCTAGATGAGACTTGAGAGAAGCAATAAGAGCACGCTGGTAATGAGCCTGAGCCCTGGAGCCTGACTGTACTTCGATCAGAATACACCACTCATTAACTGTGTGACAGCAGGCAAGTCACTTCACTTGGTTTCTCTGTGCTTCATATTCTTCATATGGAAAACGGGGATAATAATAGCACCAACATCATAGAATTGTTATGAAGATCAACTGGATTCATAAATGTAAACCATTTAGAACAGAACCTGGCACAAACTAAACACTGCAAAAGTCATCTGACCCAACTTAAGCTCTGGTTCTACTGCTTTTTCACTTTAAAATAATACGTTTCTTCCTTTCTATTCTTTCTTTACTGTTATCGCCAAAAATAATTAACCAAGGTCATAGCTTGTGCCAAAAAGACCCTAGCAAATTTTCTTAACACCAAAACTTCTGATTTAATCGTGCCTTAGTTTCTCCATTCCATCTAGATAACTCTTGGAAGAACTGACTTAAGAAGTATTCACATTTTTTATGTATTTGCCATCTGCAATATCTTACATTTCTAATTCAGAGTTATTTTTCCTTCTTATGTGGTCAAAGATCATCTCAATTGGATTGCTGGCCTTTTAATTTTTCTTTATGCTAAACAAAAGGATGAGAAACAGACTTTAAAATCTTAATTGAAAATGTATTTTTCTCAGTCACCATTCTCTTAACTTTAAAACAACCTGAATTTCAAAGCCAAGTATTTTCATTACTGATAAATTTCTTGAGTCTCTTAAAAAGTTTAATGATCTTTCTATATCTTACTGCTTTTTAGACAAGAATAAAGATTATGCCACTAACATTTACTATACAACCACGCAGTAATCAAGAAAGCCAGGAAGTAATATTCCATCAAAGCACCATGACAGACATAATCCTTACCCATTGAATCCTCATTAGAACTCTTAATGCAAACACTCAGTGGAGTAGCAGCAAGAGTAACTTCCTCTTGACTCGATGGAAAAAGAACAATTGCCTCGGCAAGTACTCTGTGAAATGTGATGAAAAATATTACACTATTTGAAAAACAAACAGAAAGAAATTAACCTATTTAATGGGACTCAAATCTTTAATCTGGAAATAAATAGGTTAATTGTCCTGGATTTTAAAAAAGCTACCCAAAAGACTTACCTTCCGTCTTCTACATGAGCTGCTACATTTTTAGCATATCTTAAAATTATAACATCATTTGAAGGCCAAGAGAATAGTAAAATATATTCTAAGTAAAACATATGAAAGCTGCAGGGTAAATAAAACCCTAAAATAAAATGTCTTCAATTTTGTTTTTATATACCCTATACGAGTACAAAATGGAGTTATTCAAATGGGCTGAACTGTGCTGAAGATTCAGTGAAGGGGTAGAGGCTTACAAGGAGCTTGATTCTCTTTCCCTTTGTTACTTGTCCTAGATTACTAGCTTTTTCTTTCAAGGTTGTCTTGACATCATCCCAAATGCCCACTCTTCCCAGGCTCCCATTTTAAAAACATCTTTATTGAGATATAACTCACATTCTACACAATTCACAGATTTAAACTGTGATTTGCATTTCCCTAACAACTAATGATATTGAGCATCTTTTCATATGCTTTTTGACCATTCTTTAGAAAAATATCCATTCAAATCCTTTGCCCTTTTTATTTTATTTTATTTTATTTTTTGAGTTAGGTCATTTATCTTTCTATTATTGCAAGTTCTGGCCTATTTTTGAAATTGAGCTGTGGTTAGATAAAAATGAGGTTCATAGAATTTATGTAATGTTGGTGTTAACCTGATGCTAGACATTAGATTAGCAGTGTTTCTTTATGCCAAAATGTCAGAAACACCCTACCAAATTAATCTGGGAGCTTTTCCAGTGTTAAGGGAGAGGTGCTGTACAAGATATCAAATAACCTGATACAAAAAATGACAACATGAATGTGCAATTCAAAAAGGAAGAGAAATACAAATTGCTAATAAATATAACAAAAGACAGCAAAAGAGAATGTGACAATGAATGTATGTATGTTCATGTATAACTGAAAAATTATGCTCTACACTGGAATTTGACACAACATTGTAAAATGACTATAACTCAATAAAAAAGTTTATATATATATAAAAGTTTATATATATATATATATATATGAAAAGATGCTCCCACTCCACAGTAATAAAATAAACACAACAATAAAGAACATCTAATAATGCTATTTCTACCTATCAGGTTGGCAATTTTTTAAATTAATCATATCTTTTACTTGGAAGGATTCTCCTACACTTTTGGTGGGAATGTAAATTGGCACAAACTTCTCAAATGGCACTTTGGTAGTCAGTATGTATGCAAATTAAAAATTTGTGTACGCCTTTGACCCAGCAATTTCATTTCTAGGACTCTGTGCTTCGCAGCCTTTAAGATGGCCCTCAGTGATCCCTACCTCCTGGTATTCATATACCCTTACATACTCCCCTCCCCTAGAGTATGGGCTGGACTTTCAGATTCACTTTTAACAAGAAGAAAATGGCAGAAGTGATGAAATGTCAATTCTGATAGAAAGACTATGGCTTTCATACTAGGAGTTCCCTCTCTCTCACTCTCTCTTTCTGATTACCAGTTGCCATGTTGTGAGGACAATCAGACAGCCTACAGAGAGGCCTACACAGTGAGTACCTGAGGTCTACCAGCCATCACCTGACTGAGCTTAGCAGCTGACCTTCTGAGGCCTCCCAAAAGCCACAGGAGTGAGTTTGGGAATGAATCCCCCCAAAGTCTGGCCTTCAGATGAAACCACAGCCCTGGCTGATGGCTTGACTTCAACCTCATGAGAAACCTTGAGCCAAAAGCACCCAGCTAAGTCACACTTAATAAATGTCTAGTTTTTTAAAGCTTTAATTTATGTGGAAATTTGCTCCATAGAAATAGGTAACTAACATTCTTTCCTATGCATTTCTAGCAGCATTGTTTTGATGGCAAAAAGTTGGAAACAACCAACTTTTTCACTAATAAGTTAATGGGTAACTAAATTATGGTTCAGTCATACAATGAAAAATTATGCAATCATTAAAAAGATAGACTTACTTAAATTGACATAGAAACTAAAAAAAAAAAAGTTTCCAAACAATAAAAATAGTAGGACATTTTCTTTAAAAAAAATAAAAACTCTAAATAAGTATGTGTCTAGTATGTGATATAAATTTGAAAGAGAGAGGAAGACAGAGAAAGAGATAACCATAGCTTTAGGTAGAGGGAAAGTTACAGAGAGACTGGCTATAAATAGAAGATGTAGAAGGATCTACACCAAATTGTTAGCAGATGTTACCCCTGCCAAGTGGGATACATGAGGCAAGCAGAGGAGAAAGACTTCCAGGTTTCATCTTTGCACTCTTCTATAAATTTTAGATGTATTGCAAGGAGCTTGCATTGATTTTGTAATTTAAAAACCAAAAAAGATAAAATATCTTTGGGCTCACAAAGTAATTAATGTTTCATGTTTAACATTACAGCTTAACTAAAAAATTGAGTACTTTAAGTAACTGACATGCCTCACTCATCCCCTAAGGGGGAAAA
Source organism: Vicugna pacos (assembly GCF_048564905.1). Classification (NCBI taxonomy): domain Eukaryota; kingdom Metazoa; phylum Chordata; class Mammalia; order Artiodactyla; family Camelidae; genus Vicugna; species Vicugna pacos. The sequence continues at coordinate 18,136,952 of NC_133018.1, forward strand.
AAAAACAGAAACAGGGATAAAAATCAGTTCATGTAAGAAATGTTAAAATTTCCTTGTGTATTTCTTTCAGGTATACAGCTAAGTGATTCAGTATTTTCACAGATTATACTCCATTAAAAGTTATTACAAGGTTAAAAAGACTCAGAAGGCACCATATAATTGCAAAGTATTATTAGATAATATGTTTTTCTCTTAATATCACTTGATGTAGAAACCCACTGATGGGTATTTCTAGAACTTTCTTGGCTACTAAATTATTATTGCTACCATTAGGAAGTTATTATCTACTGTTATCTTTCTCAAGGTTTCCTCTTGATCCTGTAAGGTGATTGCTCCAAGTTCAGTGGTAGCTTTAAAAAAAATGTAACTGATTTAAAAGTCTAGGGCATTAATTCTTTACTCTGTGATCATACATATTCAGAAAAATAAAAATAAACAACAGAGGGGGGTGGGAAGGGATAAATTGGGAGTTCAAGATTTGCAGATACTAATATATATAAAATAAAAAATAAGTTTATACTGTATAGCACAGGGAACTATATTCAATATCTTATAGTAACTTATGGTGAAAAGGAACATAAAAACGGATATATGTATGTTCCTATATGACTGAAGCCTTGTGCTGTACACCAGAAACTGACACAACATTGTAACCTGACTATACTTCAATAAAAAATATATTTTAAAAAATAATTTGTGTAAATATTAGATATCCAAAAATAATAATAAATAAACACCAGAGGACTCATTACCTTGGTTGAATCATTAGTGTATTAATACACATATTCTTTTCAAAAATAACTTGCACAGGCTGACTTTCTTGAAAACAAATATTATGAATCCTTTTAATACCTTAAAAATAAAAAAGCAAACTGTTAATAACTTTAAGTGCAAAATTGACAGATTTAAAAGGCTTTAAGTTTCACAGCCAGAGTAAAATAATAAAATTAAAGTAATATTTAATATGTGGAAGGGGCACATAGCCTACAAGAAGCACTATTCCTTAATGAATGTGTTTATCGCTCCCTAGTGGACATCATGGAACATGTCATACCCTCCGACAAATTAGTTGAGTTCCCACAGCAGGTTCAGGGAGCTTATGTACTGTGACAAAGCTAATAAGAAATACAGAAGAATCCACACCCAAATCTGTGCGATGTCAAAGCTTGCTAGGCTTTTAATCACGCTTTTTACATGATTCTGCTTTGACATGAAACGAAGTTTAAAGAATGGAAAAAATAATGTTAAATAATTGATATTTTGCAGGAGAAAAATTAAGGAATATAATACAAATATGAGATGAAATTAAAATATTAAGATGAATGTAAGACAAAATTAAGAAATAAAAGATAAATTGTAACATGAATATAACCTTCCAGAAGATCTTTCCATTACAAAAATATTTGGACCAATATTACAAGAACAAGACTTTTTAAAACATACAATCATATCTGGTAACTTCAAATAAAATAGCAGCAATCATAATACCTATAACTATAGCTAACTACAGCTAGCTAACTCTTAGAGAATGTGCCGGGTATTACTTTAAACACTTTAGAAATAAAACTTCCTATAACTCATTGAATCTTCACAAAAACCCTAGGAGGCTGGTACTACCATTGTCTCCATTTTACATATTAGGAAACTGAGGCACAAAGATGTAAAATAATTTGCCCAACATCTCAGCAAGGAAGGGGCAGATTCCACCCCAGACCCTATGATCTCCAGAGATCCTGCTCTTAGCTACCATGCTATACATATTCAACCATGTAAAATCCTGTATGATTACAACATTTGAATATCCACCATGTAAGGCTGGAAGACAGGAAATCTCTTTTACAACTTGATGTAGCAGAGAGAATGAATGAAGGTTTTGGTTCCTTCTACTGTGAGGCTGGACTCAAACCCAGGCTCTGTGACTTACTAGATCTGTGACCCTGGGCCAGGTACCATGCTCCTTTCAGTCCCAGATAAAACACTATTTGCATCCTAGAGCATTTCCAATACAGGTAGGCAATATTCTTTTCTGTTCTTACCAAGGGACACTTACCAAGACACTCTTACAGAATATCATCAAGCAGCCAGTTAAGTTTAGAACAATCAATTGTTTGAATTCAGAAGGACATAAAAAAAAAAAAAGGTCTGTATACAGGCAAAGCTTGTGCCATTGACAAGCCAAAACAGGAAATCATTAATACCAACCATCTCACAAGACTTCTACAGAGATAATACTTACAACTACCCTATCACAAAACCACACAAATTCGAAACAATAAGGAAATGGGAGGTCCTGATGTGCAGTTTGAATATTAAACATGAAAAATACTTTTAAAAAACCACAATATTTTACACTAGTTTTAATTATACCTACCATGTCTGCAGAAGAACTGAATAACTACTTTGCACTTATCAGAGCTGGTGAATATTTTGCACTTCTCTACATTTCTTTCGAGGGAATTGAGACATCTAAAGATGGGCAGAATTGACTGTAAAACAAATAAATTATAGAACAGTACACACTTAATATGGCTGGTTGATTAGTTTAAAATAACTAACAAAGGCAGAGTATGTATATTCAGAAATGAACAGACTTATCTTACATGCCATTTAAACCAAGTATTAAGTATAGAATAGGTATTATGTCCCGTATAACAAATATTGCTACAGTACTGCAGAAAACCAGGCCCACGTACACTTACTTTCATTCCCAATTTGCAATTTAAGTTCAATATTGTGTCACTGTCATTCGTTTTCACTGACCATTGATAATGTTGAAAAAACACAGAGGAGAAGAAGACACATCCGTATGCTGACCGACCAGAATTCATAGATCTTAAAGAAAGCTAGAAAATAAAATACTAGCTATTTAGGAAAAAAATCAACTTTCTTCAAATGATTAATTCAAAATATTCTATTATGTTTAACATCACATTGAAATATGTTCAAATAAGGCTATAGGATATTAACTGCATTAAAGGGGCTACATTATACATATGAATTATAATATACACATAATATGGACTATATTATACAGTGTGTATTGAATTTGCATATGCATACACATATGTGTACATATCCATATTAAATACATAGCAGTATTAAATCTAAAGTCTTGCATGTTGAAATTGTAAAAATGTACATGCCTACAGGCGCTTTGACTTTAATGCACAAAGTGGTAGAAGGCAACATAAAAGGGAGTGAAAAGATTGCGGCAAAATGGCAATCCCCTGCCTCGTCTAAAGGGAGAAATTGTTAGTCAGCGTCAGCCAACTACTTCCACTTGGGAAAGCAGGCTCAAAACTGTCCGGTCTTCTGAGCTTTCAGAAGAAGCAGGAAATTCAGATTTTTATGTGGCCTTTCCCAATTATTAAGTGTTAGAAAATACTTCAATCTTTTTAAAAACAGTGCAGGCCCCACAAAACACTTCTGTAAGTCATATCTAACCTCCCGACCAGTTTGTGATGTCTGGTTTACATTAATTGTGAGTATCTGTACAATTTTTAAGTTAACTATGCTCCAAATGTACTCAGATATGTAAAATAAAGATGAACAGTGAAAGAGATGTTTAAGATTTCTAGACTTCCTAGTTAACATTCAGTCTGTACTGGGATCTTTAAATAGCTTTTGCCTTAATAGATGGTCTATTAATTAATTTTCCTACTTACACCTTTTTCAGAGGGGTCTAGCCACAGCTCGTCATTAATTCGTGAGAGAGCTTGGATTGCTTTCCCAAATACTACGGAGAAAAAGAAAGGTACTTTTCCATATTCTCTCTCTCCAACAATAAAAACAAATCACAGAACCACTTGAGCATTCACAGGACTCAAAAGAAATTCATAAAGAACAGTGTTTTACAGACTAGTACTACAAACTGCTTTAAGAAATACAGTATAATACCTTTGGCAAAATTACAGACACATAGCAAGTGCTCAATACATTCACAGAATGAGTGTGTGAAATGATAAAATGCAACAAAATTCTTCCTTTCTGTATGTTTGCAGCATCGCATAGAACTACTATGCCAAGACAATTTCTATATTAATATATTTTAAAACTTGGTTTAAATAAATGTATTGCTCTGTCCCCTCAAAGTGTAAAAACAGAGCCTAGAGAAGATGATTTGAAGGGTTTTAATAACTTTAATAATTTGAAGGTGGCAAAATCAAAACAGGTCATGAGAGGAAATTAGAAGCATTCAAGATATATCACTGCTGTTTGAGTATGGAAGGTGCCAGATCTTCCCACCAAATACAGATGCTCTGTCAGAAAGAGAGGCTAGGGCTGGATAAAACAGTGGTCTGATCTGGTACGACACTGTTAGTGTTTTTATAAATTATGAATAAGTTAAAATGTGGCAAATAGATATGAGATACTATGCTGAAAAATGAATGCCATATCGATCCATGGAGAAGTATAAAAAAGCAAAACTAATTCCAGAACATAAAATAGATTATAATGCTTAAGAATCCAAAGTGTGTGAGTTGGGGTGCAGGCCTCAAACTGAGAAAGACAGGATGACCAGGAAAAGAAAAGAAAAGATAGAGGCATTTGTCCCTTTTTACCAACTCACATTCACCCCTTCTTCCTGGAACTGTTTTTTGAAGACCTTTCATTCATTCAATAAATATTTATTGAGCACCTAGTATGTTCGAAGTACAGTACAACCCAAGGCAATAAGGGAAGAACAATAAACTAGACAGGTACAGTTCCTACCCTCCTAGTGCTCACAGTCCAGGAGGAAAAACAAAATTAAACAATAATACAAATAATTACTTATTGAGAACTGAGGTACACACTGCAAAAGAGAACTTTCTAGAACTCTGGGAAAATACAACAAAGGGGTACTTGTGCTTCCCTTTCCTGTTCACTAATACTGTTCCACAGATGCCCTCAATACAGGGGAAGCCAGCTGCAACACAATGCCTTTCAACATCATTTTTAGGTTACAGTCTGTAGGAAACCTTTTCTAAATAGAGACTTCCTGGAGTAACTTACACGATTTATAATAAACAATAGTTTCTGTACATTCCCATTTACTACACAAACCCTTTAACAAAGATGCTGTTATTATTCTTATTTTACAGATGAGGAAACTGAGCCCTGAAGTGAGTCCGTGGCTTGTCCCAGGTCACACATTAAAAAAGGTAGAATTTGGAATAAAAGCCATATTTATGCTTTTCTCATGGCACTGAAATATTTCAACAGCCCAAGCATTATTTTCCTCAACTCCTCCCCACGCAGTCCTTATCACCGCGAATTTGAGGCCTGCCCTTCCCACCGCTGTCCTTTGATGCAACTTCCTCTCATGGACACCCATGAATATTAATACTACGTGAAAATAAAAGCAGATGGGCCTTCATTCTCCCCTTGGAAGCTAACGGGACCCTGAGTGGGTGGGTGGGTGCTAGCTGTGGCCAGGCCTTGTGTCCTCAGCCCTTAGGCATAAAAGCAAATGTCAAGAAATGAGACGATGGTGTAAACTTCCCCATGAACTGTTGGCTTTCTCTTCTCTACACATCAAGGCAAGGAAGGCCACTCCACCTTTCACCTGACTGCCGCTCATCCCGCACTTCAGCATGGCTGCAAGCCCTAAAAAGTTGAGGCAAACGGCGCGCCTCAGCTCGACGGCCCCAAGTGCCCGGATATTTCCCGCGCTTTTCGAAACTTCGCGATCTTGGCCCATCCCCCAACCCTGACGGCTATTTTCCAAAGAGTAACTTCGCTTTACGGCGGGGAAGGGCCTGCGGCGGCCTCCGTAGGGCTGGCTCTTGTCAACCTCTTTTTTCATTGGTTGTGAGCTAGTGGGCGGGTCGCCGAGGAGTCTGAGGAAGAGAGGGCGGCGGTGGTTGTGGTGACTGAGCGGAGCCCAGTGACAGAATGGTGAGGAACGGCAACTGCGGCGACCGAGGCCTGCTCTCGGCTGGGGTGATGCGTCGTTAGGAACCGCTGGGAGTCTCTGGGCGAGGGCTTGGGCGATCTTGGAGGCGGTGGCGGGCGCGGCTCGGGCCCGGGCCTGGGGAAAGGCAGGGAAGGAAAGAGAGCGGCCACCTCTGGGTGCGGCCAGCCCTGGCCTCGCACCCCCGCCCCAGGGGCCAGAGGACGTCCGAGGGGAGAAAGGGCCCTTCTTAGTTATTCCTTCTGTCACGAGACCCATATACCCGAACCGGGAAAGGCTTTGGGGCCTGTATCTCGAGCGTTCCCAAGAAAGGGGCACGGGTTCCTCGCCGTTTCCAGACGTTTCCCTGTTCCTTTCCCGCAAAAAGCACCTTCCGCTGGTTGGCGTGTACCAGTTGCCACTCCCATGTGGCGAAAGCTGGTTTCTGGATGCAAAACGGGAAGAAGCGAGGAGAATCTCCTGTCCCATTTTAGTTTGCCATCTAGGGAGAAAGGATAAAAACTATCCCCTTCGCCCCTGAAATAACGTGCAGCTGCCATTGAAATGTGGCGGTGTGCTCCCAGAGGACTGGATTTGGCTCGTAGAATTTCGGGAACTTCTTGTTTCCTCCGGATGCTGCGACCATTTAAAGTACGATTCCTTAATGGTTTTCGAACTCCTTGAAATTGGAGAATTTTGCGAGTATGTACGTTTTTCTCCTTAAAGGGCCATTGTTGGCGCCAAGAGGTAGTTTGGAGAGCTTTACCTCACTCGTTCATCAGATTGACCCAGCCTCGTCCAAGGCCGGCCCATCACCCCCTCACCCCAATTAGGTCGCTTCCCCTGAGACTTTCCTACATAAAAATTTGGGAGCTGCTACTGGAGAAGGCTCATAGTTCTAGTCAGCTTTTCATAGGTGCCCTCGGCTCCCTAAAAGTTAAGAACGATTTCAAAAGGAGCTGTGGATGATCTTGGTATTTGTGTTGATGAAAAGGGACTTCTCTCTCTGATAAATTTTTGCATTTTTAAAACTAGCAGGATATTATGACAAGCATAGCCTTTAAGGTGACTTGCAGACGTGACAGCTGAAGATTCATGTTACATGCTTTAGCTTCTTTGTATATGTTAATGACTTTAGTCCCATGTTTGATTTTTGCTTCTAAACTCGTTTAGAGTAATCCAGTTTACAATAATTTTCAGACACTTATCCTGCGAAAAGATGAAATCACCTGACATTTCCATAGTCATGTTTCTGAAGTTTTTTTGAGAGGTAAACACCTTTTTAGGGTAGTTGTACTGGAACGTCACTTTCCATGTGAAATAGAAAAAACTGGGCAAAAATTAGCAGTAGTCCATTCTTTTATGATTAAAAACATTTTACTAAAAGGAATGGAGACTAGAAATGTTCATCACTCAGTAGTATCCAGAGTTTATGGGCAAATTCAAGTGTGGGGAAGTCCATTTTTAGCTGGAGGAATGTGTCTGCTTTTTTCATCTTTAGTTAGTGATTTCATCATTTGATAATGTCATAGTGCTGTGTTATTACATCCTCTGTAGAAAATAATGACCTAGCTGCAGCATGACTTTCCAGCTACTAGAATTTTGACCATAGAAGAATCAAAATCAATATACTTGAGAAATAATAGGCCTAAAGAATCCAGAAAATGTTAGCTTTCATTTAAGCTATTGCTGATGAATTTTCCAAATTGTTTTATAAACTTTTGAATAGAACAGGAAACAGAAGGGATGGCAGTCAATGTGGAGAATAAGAGGAAAAGTAGAAAAAATTGACAGGGCAAAGAATTTTTGAAGTGTGTGTGTGTTGTGTTTAATAGTACAGCAAATGGTTCTTTTGTTATTGTTTTGAGCAAAGCTGATTTTTAACATTTTCTTTCATAACACTCAGAAATCATTAACAATTGTTTGCATATTCATTTGATATGAGTTTTTGTTCTTTTTTTGGTTTTGTTTCTTTTCGTTGCTTTCTTTTAACATTGGTCATGTTTCACCCTTTTTTTTTTTTCACTCCCCTGTCTGCAATCAACTTCTTCATTCCACTAAGGCTGGGCACAGAGTAAGTTTCTTCTCTTAGCTCCTACTAACAGTGGTGATTGGGTGGCTGATTACTGGGATTTCACCCTTTTATGGTCTATCAAGTAGGAAGTAACCAAATTCCTATGCTTTGATTAGGTTGGGTTTTTATTTGAATTTAACAAGACTGCCATTTCCAGGATCTTTTGCTGTCTTAAAAGACTCTGTGTCTAACCTGAACTGTCAAAGTGTGTAATTTGGGCAAAGACACTGCTCAAAGTATGACATTTGTTATGTGACACTATTTCCCCTATAATTTAATCACCTGCAGGAAACCAGAGTCCTAGTAAGGATACTAATTTGAAATAATTTCTGTGTGGTCATTCATAGTTATATCTTTAGACTGCTAGTAGTCTGGGCACACTTGTGCATAATCCACAGTACATTATAGACTTTAGGTCATCAGTCATTATAAAGTACCATGCCTTACTAATGTTCTTTCCACCACATTGGATTGAACAGCTCATTCATTATTAGTCCCAAATATTTTCAACTTGTTATAGACATATACCCTTTTATGAGTTTGAGGTGTTTTTTTTTTTTAATATAGAAATCTATTTTTACCTTTTTCTCAAATGCCAGCTTCCCACATTAACTATGTACTTCAATCTATATCTGAAGGGATTCCCCTCTAAAGATGAAGATTGTTCTATCTCCAGGTACTTTTGTATTGTTTACCAATGAGGGTGGAAACTATGTGGTGTTTAATTTTACACATGTTTTGTCCACTAAGATTTAGAATGAAATAATTAATATAAGTCATTGAGCAAACACTTGTTGAAACTACTCTTTAAAGCTTATTTAATAATTTCTTTTAAAATGCACTAATTTAATTTGTAACCTTGTGTTACTTTAGTTACTTTATATCCTGGTAACATTTTCTTTCCTTTGTAATCATTTTGGTATTTGTGGCAAGATGAGTGAAGCTTATTTTAGAATAATTTGAATTATTTTACACATTTTGATTTTGATTCATTTCAGTTTATAAAATCTGTGGTGGCCAAACTGTTATCTGTTTTATCCTGTTTTAGATACTTAATGTTTTATTTGGAATAGTAACACCTTATTTAGACCTAGTTAAAGGGCATGTGCATTTATGGATGGGTTGTCTGTGTGGAAAACATCCTGTCGTAGAATGAAGGTGTTTGTATTAATCAACATGGAGAAATTGATTCTGTTTGTCCTTTGGAGGGCAGGTGCTATTTTTAAATGACCTTTTGAACAGTATTCTGTTAATTGATGTATATATATCAAATCTGGAAATTTTAAAATTAAAAATCTTCAGGATTGAGATTTTTTTATTTTATACTTAAATGCAAATTTTTTTGTGTCAAAAAACAAAACAAAATTTGTTTTTGTCATTTGAGACTATGTTCCAGCTCTAAACTACCTCCTACTGAATTCATCACTTATTTGCCTGATCTTTCTCTCTCTCTCTCTTTTTAAAACTGATGCATATGGAAGATTATGAAAATGTTACTCTAAGTTTGGGAACTAAACTAAGAGTACACAGGCAATTTAATCTGGACAATAAAAATGTTGACAGTGAGGATTTCTAATGATGAAGGAAAGAATATAAAGATTATATATAGTTCAGAAGCACAGATTTGCCCTATTGAAACTCTTTGAAACAAGACTGTTATTTTTCTGTAATGTATAGTTAATATTTTAAGTAACAAATATTGTAAATTTGGCTACTGTTCTTCCAAATAGTTGTCAATCTAGCAATTTATAGAGTTAACTTTTTTCCAAATAGTTGTCAATCTAGTAATTTATAGAGTTAACTTTTTTCCTCTGTCGTTATAATTTTTTTTTACATTTTTTATTGATTCATAATCATTCTACAGTGTTGTGTGTCGTTATAATTTTAAGTTATTTTTATTAACGTTCCTGGAATTAGTATATGAAGTTTTACATTACAACTACAGAAGTATGAATTACCATATCATTCCGTAGGGCCTAGTAGTATATTTTTCATTTTTCAGTTTTTTTATTCAGCATAATTTATAAGTCTCTAAATGAATTGCTTTAGAAAGCTTGATTTTATTCTTGGTAAAATGATTATCTGTATAGTGTATGTACACCTGTTTATGACCAAAATAAACTTAAGATTGATTTAGAATCATATGTGTGTTTAAATGGTCATGATAGGAACTGTATGAATAACTTCTCTTTGGTGTCCTGAAATGTCTGGTTAGTTTAATTTAAAAAGGAAGTTAATGGGAAAGGAGTATCTTATTTTGACATCCTGTTTAACATTACATCTTTTCTCACCTTGACACTTTAAAGTTGGTGTTGGTATTAGGAGACCTGCACATCCCACACCGGTGCAATAGTTTGCCGGCTAAATTCAAAAAGTTGCTGGTGCCAGGGAAGATTCAGCACATCCTCTGCACTGGAAACCTTTGCACTAAAGAAAGTTATGATTATCTCAAGACTCTGGCGGGTGATGTTCATATTGTGAGAGGAGACTTCGATGAGGTGATGTACTTTCATTTCCCTTCACAGATATTTCCTTTTCTTGATTCTTTTATATATATATATAAGGTTTATTTTTTAGACCAGAGCTCAACTGTTAAGATCTATTTTTTTAGTTTTCCACTATAAAATTATACATACCCTCCCTTACTGTTTGAAAATCACTGATTTTAGATTACTTAATAAACATATTAAATACTTCTAGCTTAATTGATTCAGACTAAAAGTGGTTTTGTCACTGTATTTGTACTATCATTTAGTTTATAAAGTTTTTGTTGCGAACTTCACCACCACCACCTCTGCTATCCTGTTCCAAGCCTATCACTTTACTCTGTTCCAGCTTCCTGATTCTACCCTTGCTCCCTCCACATTCGTTCTCCAAGTAGAAACCAGGGTGATCTTTTTAAGGTGAAGTGAGATCACATCACTTCTCTACTGAAAACCCTGCCATGGCTCCCTGTCTTAAGGATTAACTATAAAGAGGCGTGAAGGAGTTTGGAGGAGCTGATTGAACTGTTCTGTATCTTGCTTGTGCCAGTGCTTACACAGTTGTGTGCATTTGTCAAAACTCCTTGAACTGTACAATTAAAAAGGGTAATTTTACTGTATGTAAATTATATCTCAGTAAACCTAACTTTAAAGGAAAAATAAGTTAGGAGTTCTGGAGTTCCAACTTTGCCCATTAATTAATGATGAGATGTTAGGCAAATTACATTCTCTTTCTGACGTTGGTTCCCTACTATGTAAATGTGATTGGAATAGATAATTTTTAAGACACTGTCAGTGCTAACATTGTATGATTTAACATAATAAATATGATTTGAATATGAAAATTTTATTTTGTATTTCTGGAAATATAAACTTTCCAGGAATTATTTAACTTCATTGGTGCTCTTTTAGTGGACAGTGGGGTTCCTTTATACCAGAATGAATGGCACTGTGTTTTGTTTTGTTTTTTTAGTGTTAAGTTTGGATAAACTAGAGGTGGCATGAAGATGAAAGACAGGGTAGAAGGATGAGAAGGGAAGGGGTAAACATGTTGTCAATATTTTAGAATATAGTTTTGGTTTGTTAAAAATATATTTGTGTTTCTGTTTATAATATGCTAAAGATAAGTTTCAGTAGCAAGAATTAAAAGTTTTCGCTTCTCAGTTGCTAAATTTACAGACCCTGGAGCCATACTATCAGGATTTGGATCTTGGCTCAAACTCCTAATAACATATGACCTTAGGCAAGTTAATTAACCTCTCTGTGCCTCAGTTTCCTCATCCATAAAATGAAAGTCATAATAGAACCTACCTTTTAGGATTGTTTCTAAGTGTTAGATAGGTTGATATTTATAAATCCCCTTAGAATGGTGCCTGGCTTATACTAGATGCTATGTAAGTGTCAACTATCGTTATTATTTTAAGCTGTCTGTAAAACTGTTAAAGCCTGGAATATAATTTGAACACATCCTAGCTTACAGGTCATGTTCTTAGTATTCTTAGAGGAAACACAGATTTGGAATAATTTTTCTCTACAGCAAGCAGGCAAGCCCAAAAGAACACACATCCTATAAAAATAAACACAGTAAAGCAATTGCCTGATAAATTCCAGTTTACCTGAAGTTATGTTTTGAGCACAGTTGCAGCCTTAGAGACTGAGAAGAAAGCAAACATTTAATAAATGCGTTGGTTGTGGAGCACTGTATCAAAACACCCAGTGAGAATGAATATTTTTGATTGTTTTTTAAACATCAGTATCTCTAAAATATTTTTTCTTGTGTCTGTTTCATATTTTAGAATCTGAATTATCCAGAACAGAAAGTTGTGACTGTCGGGCAATTCAAAATTGGTTTGATCCATGGACATCAAGTTATTCCATGGGGAGATATGGCCAGCTTAGCCCTGTTGCAGAGGCAGTTTGATGTGGACATTCTTATCTCGGGACACACACACAAATTTGAAGCATTTGAGCATGAAAATAAATTCTACATTAACCCAGGTTCTGCCACTGGAGCATATAATGCCTTGGAAACGTGAGTAGTATGGAGTTTGGGAATTCTGGAGTTTTATAAAGTTAATAATTGCACATGTGACATTTCACAAAATTCAGTTTTTTTATGGTGATTTTTCTTTTTAATATGTCTAACAACCAGATCTCTCCTTGAATTTGAATTGTCATCCCAAATTAAGATTTTTAGTGTTACTTCTTTTTTAGTACAAAACACTGACATTATTTATATTTTCTTCCAGAAACATTATTCCTTCATTTGTGTTGATGGATATCCAGGCTTCTACAGTTGTGACTTATGTGTATCAGCTAATTGGAGATGATGTGAAAGTAGAACGAATCGAATACAAAAAATCTTAAAGCCAGGCCTGTCTTGATGATTTTTTCTGTTGGGTTGTTTTTTTGTTTTTTTTCATTCCCCTGTTTAAATCACGTAATTAAACATTTAAGAGCCACCAAGTTGTATCACTTTTATAATATCATCTTCTGTTAATACAATGTTCTAAGCTTCTTGTAAACTATAAGATTATATTTAGTTTAAGTATATGGTTTCTATGAAAAAATGTCCACCACGCAGTAAATGGTCACATGTTAAGAAAAATTTATCCTTGTAAATATCTTCATAGTTGATATTTGGAACTTTATTACAAAAGTAGTGCATGAGGAGAAAGAATCTAGACTTTCTTGTATACTTTTTTCTCTTCCCCAGTAATAAACAGTTACCTTTCATTTATACTTTCTTGATAAGCTGTGTTCTAATTTTTAAAAATCGTGAAAATGAGAGGCCAAATGAAGCTGCAGACAAGTACTATAGTGTTGAGGTAGATGAGGTGAACTTTCAGAGCTCTCTCCCTTGTTACAACATTCTGGGTCATAATTTTGGACTCAGGTTTTATTTTCTAAATAATATACCATATTCACATATTAAATCATCAGCAGTTCTTCAGACTATTACTTTTAAATGCTATTTTAAGTTTTAACAAAAAACTTTAAAATCTTATTACACTGATGTTTAATTCAAAAAAAAAATATGTGCCCCTTTTCATAGTAGCACTATTTACAATTGCCAAGACATGGAAGCAACCTAAGTATCAGCAGATGACTGGATAAGGAAGGTGTGGTGTATATATACAACTGAACACTGCTTAAGCATAAAAAAGAATGAAATTTTGCCATTTGCAACAGCATAGATGGACTTGGAGGGTATTACGCTAAGTGAAATAAGTATATCACTTACGTGGAATCTAAAAAACAGTGAATATAACAAGAAACAGATACTGAGAACAAACTAGTAGTTACCAGTGGTAAAAGGGAAAGGGAAGGGGCACAACTGGGGTAGGGATTAGGAGGTACTATTATGCATAAAATAAGCCTGAAACCTGTATAATATTTTACATCAACTATACCTCAAAATAAAATAAATTTTTAAAATAAAATTTAAAAACACTAATGTTCAGGAGGGAAGCACACTAGAGTGAATATGCAATGTGAAGAATCCTTTCATTAGTGCCACTACTCCCAACTTAATCTAGTTTGAGAGTCCAAGTGTTTGTGTGGCAATTTTCAAAAAATAGGGCAAACTGCTATTTCCATTCTTAAGTTGTATCTAAGCAGCAAATATTATTAAGCACTTTCTCTGCAAGCCAGGGTGTTATCGCTATCAGATTCTATTCTATATTGGGGTGTTTCAGAGTTTTCCTAAGCCTGAACAAGAAAATACTTGTAGGATGTTCTAATGTTGCTATTTTAGGAATTAGTGTAAACAGAGAAAGAATTATACAATGTATTTATCAGATATAAAGAAAAATAATTACATTTTAGGTGATGAGGAAAATTTTAATTGTTACCTAGCTAGAAATGTATTTCACGTAAATTTTATTACACAGATATCATTGGTAGACAGAACGACATCACACCAATTACACTGTTGTAAAAGTTTCTGAACAAACCAAAATTACTTAATGACTTAAAGGTGAATAACAGTATTATCCTAAATGTATAGAGAAGACAATTCACAACCCCTTCTCCCCCCTTTTGGCACATCAATACACAAGACAGGATTGTCAAGTTAACATCAGATGTTCTCCCTGTTCTTCAATTGACATTGATTGCAAGTACTTATTTAGTAAATCTTCTTCCTTTTTTTCTTCATTCATGTAAGATTCAGAATCACTTGTAGAAACTGGAGGAAAAATAAGAGATTATAATATGTTTTGGAAATAAAGTTGTATTTCATCCTGAAAATTGAGATTTGTATATAAGAACAACCTTCAAAATGACCTATCTTATTAATAAGCCTTTAGCAAAAACAAATTGCCTGCAATTTTCAAAATTTAATTACTTTGCCTTCCAATGCCCAATGCCATATTCTGGGCAAGTTGTTGTATAGCAGTTCTCTATTACTAAAGCCTGTTTTCCCATTGCTCTTCAAAATCTTTTGGCTGGGGGAAGTTACAGCTTCAGCATTCTCCATTTTCCTTAAGTTCCTTCTCATTTCTTTTCTCTTGGGGACCACAGGGAATTTTCCTCTTCCTGGGGTTTCCTCCAGCTGTTCTTTTAAGAACCAGACTTACCTTCCCTTGCCATTTCCCTCATTTCTTGGATGGACATGGTATTGTATTTACAGCAGAGCTGGGTGGTGCTGTCACACAGCAATGGGATATGAGTTCAGAAGGCCTAACTTGCCTGCTTGCTATGCACTTCCCTACTCACTGTGGTAATACTAGGAAATTGTTTAACTTCCACTTAATCCTTTTCCACTTCATCAATTATGAGGGATATTTGTGAGAATTTCATCTTCCTGTTTTGCCTTTTTCATTTTGTGCTATTCCTTACTTGCAGAAGAATCCTTTATGCTGATCCTTCCCAAGTCTGGATTTGTCTAAGTTGCTCTGTAAAATGTTGATAATATCACTTGGTTGGCTTGTTTCCACTGGTTGTTGAACATTAAACAAAATGGTATATAGCCCTTTGTAAACTGTTTTTGCTATACAAAATAAGTTGTCCATTCAAAAATGGCACTATCATTAAAAGTGCTATAGATTGAAAAAAATCGTATTTGTGGCCCTGGGTTCTGACAAATTTCATTCTCTGTTAAGACTCTGGCCTTGATATTATAAATATATTTAGAATTAGAAATACCTTCTTGAACCTTACTTCCTTGAGCAGTGTGTGCTTTTAAGTGAAAGCAGAAATTGATTTCATGTTTAGTTTTGTTTGGAGCAATATAAGCAAATTACATTCTAAATTTTAAAAAATGTATTCCGTAATAGAAATGGAACTATATTGGGGTTAATATTTTTAAGCATAACTTTTTTTAACATTTTTTAATTGAGTTATAGTCATTTTACATAAGCATAACATCTTTAAAGATGCATACTTTTAAAATTCCACATTTACCTGATTGCATTAACAGTCTGCCTGGTTTTTTAAAAATCTTCAGTGACTTACATCTTGTTTTAGATGCATATCCAGTTTTTAAACTGTAAGAAAGATAAGAATCTTAATTGGAACCAGCAAAGTGAACAGCTGCCTAATGCATGTGGAAGACCATAAAAATTCTTTTTATTAAGCTGCCTGCATCACCAAAGAGACCCTTTTGGCCCCTGAATTCTCCTGAGACTTATTAACACTGAAATGCAAAGCTACAATTGTAGTGCAGGTTGATTATTCTTAATCTCTTTTTTTCCTTTTTTGTTCATAGTATTCTTCTGTGCAGAAGCAACCATATGCTTCTCCTTTTGGAATTGTTTGTATTATTTTGAATTTGAGTGGGAATCATTGAAAAAGGCAGTCTTCCATGTCTCTAGGTTATTGAAATTTTTACAGTTCCACAAAATTCTAAAAGCAGTAGCATATCCCAGTCTGCTCAGTAGAGACCGTAAGATAGCACCTTTTTGTGCTTTTTGTCCAACCTATTCCGAATTTAACAAAGTGAACAAATTAGAGAACACATGTATCATTTAGTTACCCTTCATATAAAGTTAGCGGTACATTTTTCTCTTAAACAATAGGAAACAGACCCTTCTCTGTTTCTAACTGGTCGCCAAAGGGAATGCGGTATGATCATCTCAGGTGCAGATGCAGCTGTGGTGTTAGAAGGCCCTGAGTCCTCTCTCTCCAGTTGATGTCGCCAAGTAGTGCAAGGGAAATGCTGTTTCTCTGAGTGACGAGAGCTGAGGTGGCTCCTGTGATGAGTTAGGACACCTGTCATACAAATCACCTCTGTTAGAAGACCCTCTTGTTTCTCATGAAAACTGGTAAAAAACTACCTGGAGCTGCACTTGCCTGGCTTTTGTGAGCTGCGCTGGATCACATGCATATACTGCCTCTTCATTAACGTCCTCAGATAATTTGCATTATAGATCTTAGCAATGCTGCACAGGTAACGCTTCTGGCCTATGGTGAGGTCGGAATGCTGTAAGACACAACAAGAATTATAGGGTGCATTGTACAACAGAAGCTGGCAATAATCTGTACCTGAAAGGAGAGTTTACTATCTGTACATTTTACTTAGGGAAATTCAGCTGTGTTAATTTGGCGAGAGAAAGAAATGGCCATTTCAATAGTACAAGTGACTGCTTGCCATCTCCACTCAAGTGATTCATATCCCCACTGAGGTTTGAGAACCACTGCACTAGAAGAATAAGGAAAGTGTGAATCTGCTGTTCTGTCAAAAGCCTTAGTTCTCATGTGCCTCTCAGTGAGGGCATCTTGCCTTCTGAATATGATGTGGGGTACCTCATGAGTGGTACCTAGAAGCAACCCAATTACTCTACTTAGTCTTAACTAAAGAAACAGTCTTTCTAGCACCAGAAGAACAACTAAGTGTCTTGTGTTGGACAGATTGAGAGATAGTCTGTTGGTCTCTGATACAAGTAATTTTGACTAAGATTTTCACAGGACTTGGTGATTTTAGAAATTGACGCTCACCTAAAATACGAGATTCCATTATATATGCATGTGTATATACACACACAAGATTTACTGAACTGAATAGGTAATAAATTAAGAGAAAATTCAAAATTTTGGCCAGAAAAATTTACCATTTTGTACAAATCTATAGTAACCCTACATTGCATTGCTTCTGAGAAGCTGCTTCTGGCAGCTGTGATTTTTAATGGGTAATGCTGGTCAACAGTTATAAAATATAGCCATTTTCTTTACTTCTAATTTTACAGTCCCTGAGCAAAATCTTTATGAGGCTGGGTTTCCATCTCTAGAGTGGAACTTTCCTCAAGCATCTTTGTGCTTTGGGGCATTAAGCTTCTTGAGTAAAGGTACATCAGATCTGAAGTATCATAAAGCCCTGAAAGAAGTCTTATGATAGGGAATCTATAAAGATAAAACCCTTGAATTCATTAATGAGTTTACCCAACAGATATTCATGAATTCCTAGACATTATGCTGGGTGTACCTTGTCTTCTGCAGTGCCTTACCCTCTAAGTAGCTTATCTTCAATACAAAGTTCAGCTCTGAATACAAAGACTATTGGTATTTAAATAAACTATTAGCATTTAGTTAGCATACCTTTAGAAATGACTCCTCAGTCATTGATTTAGGGATGTGAACTGTTTGAATTTGAGGAGTTTTCCATAACTCTTGCAGCTTGACTACATGTGAGTTCACTTTGTGTCCATCTTTGATTCTATCTGTAGGGAAGGAATTATGTGAATTTCACAAGCAAAGACCAGTTTAACAAATAATTAAGCTCTATTAAGGTCTACATGTTTCAGTGATTATCCTGGAGTAGTGGTATGAGTCAGACTGTTAAATCTGAAGAGATTTTTATGATATGCCATTTGTTTTCAGAACACACAAAAATCTAAGACATTTATAAATATTTACTATATATATATAAAATTACATATGGGCTTTATTATTTTGAACACAACTGCAATGCAAACCGTTGATAGAAACTTACTTTTTTGGTTTATTATGTCAGACCATACTAAACAGGAACATACATGAGGTATTTGTGTTTTAAAGAGTTTCAAAAATGTTTTATCATTCATTTGACTTCAGTATGTTGTTTTAAAATTTTATTCTGTATTAGACTTGATAGAATAACACACATTTTACCCCTTTAATGAGGCAGTGTTAAAATGAAGAGCTTTTCAGACGTTAACTAAAACTTATTTTTACAAAACTTCAGTTATTTCATTATTTTAAATACTGATGTGGGTAGATGAAAATAATAGTCTTTTAATACAAATTAAAGTTGAGACATATTCCCAGTGTTACGGAAATGACAGGCCAGCCAAGAAACAAGCACCACTCGGAGGGTTGGAGCACTCAGATTTATTACGCCGGCGGGCTCAGAGGGGCTTCTGCTCCGAAGCTCTGAGCACCTCCAAGACGTGCACATGAGGTTTTATAGGGTTAATTACAAGTATGGGGCTATTAGCCAATAAGGTTCAAACAACAAAAAGCAAGGAATCAGTACACTGGAGCTTATCAATTTGGAACAGATCACGTTACTGACACTTGTTGAGCTTGGATTTACGAGTTAGCTTGTTAGCCCAGTAAACTGACACTAAACTTTAGATTTACAAGTTAGCCCGGCAGAACTTATATCAGTAAACCGACACTTATCACACTTAGATTTGTGACTGAGCTCGTTAGCCCAATAGACTGACACTAAACTTCAGATTTATGAGTTAGCCCAGCAGAACTCAGATCAGTAATCCGACACTTGTTGCACTTAGATTTGTGACTTAGCTTGTTAGCCCAGCTGGGCTTTTCCTTTACACCAGAAGAATAGGAAGTAGTTTTTAGTTTCAGATACATTGAGAAACTTCAGTAACAGTTTAGGGAAAAACAATATCTGGCAAAATTTAATCAAGAAATAACTCTTATCATACTGAGTGAAGTAAGTCAGACAGAGAAAGACAAGTATATCACTTATCTGTGGAATCTGAAAAAATGACACAAATGAACTTATATACAAAACAGAAACAGACTGACAGACATAGAAAACAAACTTATGGTTATTAAACGGGAAAGATGGAGAGAGAGAAATTAGGAGTTTGGAATTAGAGATACAAACTACTATACATAAAATAGCTAAACAATAAGGTCTGTTTAGCACAGGGAACTATATTCAATAGCTTGTAATAACCTATAATGAAAAATAATATGGAAAAGAATATATATATGTATAACTGAATCACTATGCTGTACACCTAATACAACATTGTAAATCAACTATACTTCAACTAAAAAAATAAAATAACTCTTGCTCTCCTCGCCATATAACCCTCTTTAAGAGTTATATTTGCACACTGAAGGACTAGCAAAAAAATCATCCAGAAATTGTTATTATGTTCCTTAAAACATAATTTGGAGTATGTAATAATAAAATGAACACCAGTTCAACATTTTAAAAGTTGTTCATCTCATAAATGTGGGATAATTGTTTAAGAATATCTTTTTTGTGTGTCCCTGTTAATCAATAATTCTAAGGTGTGTATTATATCCTGGACTAAAATTTAGTTCCTCAAAAGGTTGATAGCATTTCTTTATGGAAAATGAAACATTTAAAAGTAATAGTTAAATGCAACAAACAACCCAATTGAAAATGCCAAAGGACTTGAATAGACTTTGGATGTCTCCAAAGATAAACAAATGGCTAATAAACACATGAAAAGATGCTCACTATCACTATTCATTAGGGAAATGCAAATCAGAATCACAATGAGACATCACTTTATACCCATAAGGATGACTATCATCAAAAAACCCCCCAAAAAACTGGAAAGCAAGTGTTAGCTAGGATGTGGAGAAACTGGACCCCTGCCCTTTGCTGGTGGGAATATAAAATGGTGCAGTTGCTGCAGAATAAATGTGGTGGTTCCTCAAAGAGTCAAGCAGAATTGCCACACGACTCGGCAATTCCATTCTAAAACAACCACATAATGTATATACATATATCTATTTTTTTATGTATAAAAATAGTAATATGTATGTATACACATACAGATATGTGTATTTTTCCTAGGCAACAGTAAGGACTATGCATTTTCCAAGGAAAAGCAAAGTGAATTCAGGTTTATACATCACTTGATTGAAATTGTTCCCCTGCAAAAAATTAGTGAGAGGTCTTTGGAGGCCTGTCTTAACCTTTTACCTCCAGCAGCTCTGTCCTTTATTTCAACTGAGAGAAAAATAGCAGCACTGAGAAATATTTTATGTTCTTTGAATTTGTACAGTTTAGAACTTTTTCCTTCAATCTGTGTATAAACCCCAGCTTTATATCAGTTATAAACACAGTTGTTTTCAGATTCATTGCTATTTTGAAGTACTCTTTTGATGTGAGATATCTTAACAGGAGACAAAGAACCTGCTGGGTTGTTCTTTGAAAATCTTAAAGACTGAGTTTACCAAGGATGCTAATAAAGACTATTTTAAAAATTCCACTGTATAAGTAGTTATAGCAAAATTGGCTTCTCTGAGCCATATTATATAGGTATTATCTGCTTTATATGTTCTACTCACCAGTACCTTTGGAACTCTGGTAATAAGAATGTTCAGCTGATCTGTTTTTTTAAAAAAAAAAAGAATGTGAAGAATATATTAACAATTGACAGCTTTATAAGCATCGAAGAAAGTATTTTAAGTGAAAAAACGACAGTATTGCATGTGCTTTTTACTTTTCATGTCTCAGTCAAACATAATGTCTTTCAAATTTTCTCCTATAATTCTGGTTATAACTTAATGACTCTAGGCTTTTTCAAAGTAGGTTATCTGAGATTTTTTCCCATACTACAAACGACTTACTTTAAGCCAGTTTTGGCCTTACTTTATAGTCGCCTAATCTAATTTCTACATTGAGCTCAATAAAATAGTTTGGGCTTCTTGTACTATCCATGATAGTCTCTTCCTTTAATTTTAATAAGGAAATGTTATTTGTTGTATGTAATTTAAGGTGTACTGGAACTGATAAATTGGTCTAGAATGTTTCTAATTTTGTACAAGCTCATTTTTTTCTTTTCTCAAATTAAGACAAAACACTCTCGGTTTCCTCTTCCCGCAATTTATTTAATGACCAAGAGATCATTGATCCCTTGATATACTAGGATTCAGAACTTTGCCGAGCACTGTGATGAACAAAAAAAGAAACACAAGACCTCGTTCCATCTTTAGAAGTTGCAAATCCACCAAATCTATATATATATTTTTACAGTGGTCATGGGTGCAGCAGGAGTCATGACTGTGGGCTGGAAAGCAACACCGGGCTGTTTTCACTTTGAGGGCTAACTGTTGAAAGGGATGACGAGGTACTGCCTCCAGCAGTGACTTCAGCAATCCAGGAAATAATAGTAAAAACCTGCTCAAAGTGAAATGGATTTATGAAGAAAGGACTTCTGAGTGAAGAAAATGTCAAAATCAAGGTACCTCTAACATTCACAGTCATCTGTCTCATTGGCGATTATGAATCCCAATTTGAGGAAAAGGTGGCTAATATCACACACAGGGAAATGATTTACTGACTTGGAAGCCCTCCTTTCCTGTGGTCCCCGACCCCCGTCCCACCTCCCTCCCTCGATCCCTTTTTGTGGAAGTACTGTGGTTAAACCGCAAAATTTCCAGCAGATATCGCAGCGTCCCCTAAGGGCAGAAAGAGGCACCCAGGCGACTGTTGCAGTCAACAGCGTTTAGCCAGTCAGTCATTGCACCAACCCTCCCCTAAGCTTCCCTCAGAAGCCCTTCTAAACTGTGAGTCTGTTTCCATATTTCCCATCCTGGCCACAACAAAGGTTCTCCCTTCCTCTCACTTCAGTGCACTGGGGTCCAGTCCATCGGAGCAGCCAGCTCCCATCCCCTCCTCTACACGGGGATCACGATCCGGCGGAGCTGGTCGCCGTCCTCCCTAACCCCTCAGGGTCCCGCAGCCTCACCCGCCGCTGCCACCCTCGGTCCTGGCCACTGCAGGCGGCTCTGCGGAAGAGCTGCATTCCGTCCAGTCGGACACTGGACCCTGGCAGGACATCTCCTCCCCGGTGCCCAGACGGCGAGCTATGTGCAGAAGCTTCCCCGTTTCCCCTCCCCTGACAGCCCGCGTGCGTCAGGCCGGGCGATGTTGGTGAAGAGGCTGACGCCGGATTCTAGCCCCCTCCGAGCAGTCCGGACACTGCCCGAATAGCTTCGGGAGAGCGGGGCGGGCAGATCCATGATCCTGGAGTTAAGGTGGGGGAAGCGCGGGAGTTCTTTAGTTGACTGAGCGTTTGTACGCTTTCATCTTTTTGTGTAAGGGATGCGTCACGGAAAGGAAGTATACCTTTCCTCTAAAAAGGTGCCTTCCACCTCAGTATTCCAGACCCTCAGCAAATCTGTAAATCTTGAGGGTCACCATATAAGTCAAACATCAGTACTCAAACCAAGGACCACAGCACCTTGCTCAAGGACACCGAGTATAGTCGGTTATCCGTTATCACCAAGGCAACCAGGCTTTCCCGGTATCCCAACTACTATTTCCTCCAACTACTTCTGCGCACGCGCGAGCCTTCCTCGGGCTTTTCGCAGAACGCGTTTCTCATCGAATTTGGCCTTCGGGATGCTCCGTAGTCAGAGGCGTGGCAGAACAGAAGACGCAAAAGGAATTTGGAATGTGATTGGTTCATAGGCCATGTTTCCGGAACCCGGTGGGCGTCGCGCGAAGGCTGAAGGGAGCGTGGTGGTCAGCCTGTGCTGCGGGAGGCACCAGGAACTCGAGGAGCCAGCATGCCTCGGTATGCGCAGCTGGTCATGGGCCCCGCAGGCAGCGGGAAGGTGAGGATTTGGCGGGAGAAGGAGAAAAAAGTTTGAGTTTGTGGGAGGCAAGGAGGTTCTGGGGGAGGGACTGGCGGGTTTGTTACTGGGGACCCTGAGACCCTGGGCCGCTCGCTTCTGCTACTTGGGCTTCGGTGTCCTTTTTGTTGTTGTTTTGGAAGGAGATTAATGATAATAACTAATATTTATTGCGTACTTAAGCCATAGATACTACGGTAAAAAAAACATTTCCACAACAACCTTGTGAGAGAAATCTTATCATTCCCACTTTACATATAAGGAATATGAGACAGAGAAAGATTAAGTTTTTGCCCAAGATAACACAGCTAGTAAGTGACAGCTGGAATTTGAATCCAGTATTGTATAACTCCAGAACCTGTCCCTGTCTTGCTCCCAGGAGGTGAAATGGTGTCTGGTTAATCACTGTTACTCAGAGCTGGAGACATGGATTTCTGATATTTGAGGCTATTTTAGGAGGTACATGGACGTGACATTAATGAATACTGAATCTAATATTGAGAAAGTTGCTCCCTTTTCAGTTCTCCTTCAGTTTGCATTGATGTGAAATTGTCAGTTTGATGCTAGTGCACCTTCAACACTTCTTTAATACTCAAGTCTTTTTGGAAAGCTGATCTTAGACTAAGGGCTTTTGACAAGCAATGTATTTAGCTAGAACTGAAAGAATTTTGAAGTTGTGTTTTATTTTGTGGTTACCTTCACGTTATGATAAATATGACTGGTTTTCTGGTTAGAGATACAAATTTTTCTTTTAAACTGCTTTTAAGGGACTCATATTAGGGACATTCAAATATGGTAGAAACTTTGTGATGATATTGATCAAGTAACAGGAGAGTGGGAAACACTGGAGTCTGTGGAAGTGTTGTGTGGCCTCAGTTTTTATATTGACACATTGCTCTGATGCTTGACCTATCCTGGGTGCAGGAGATACACATGTGACTATGATATGGCCCTTGTTTACCCAGAACCTATAGTCTGTCTGGGAATACTTATAGATGACTTGTCAATTAAAATACAGTGCGATATATGGACAGGGCCTCCTAGACAGAACAGTATGTGTAAAGTCACCAAGGAGAAAGCTAAAAGCATGATAAAGATCGTTTCTATATTCCAGATCAATTTTCCAATCAGTTCTGACTGATTGTCTTAGATAAGTGTCCTTCTATAAACTTTTGACGCCTGCTATCAGAAATACTCATTGGGCATGCTCTTTGTGCCAAGCACTGTTCTGGGCCCTGGGGATTGTATAGTGACTAAAACACACACAAAATCCTCTGCCCTTTAGCTTATTCAGACATATTAAGTCAGTCAATTAGAAATAATCAAGAAGTGCTTGCTTTGGCAGCACATATACTAAAATTGGAATGATACAGAGATTAGTGTGGCCCCTGCACCAGGAAGACATGCAAATTCGTGAAGCTTTCCTTGTTTTTAAAAAACTAAAAATAGAGATACTGTTTGATCCAGCAATCCCACTCCTGGGCTTTTATCTGGAGAAAACTTTAATTTGAAAAGATACATGCACCCCAGTGTTCATAGCAGCACTATTTACAATAGCCAAGACATAGAAGTGACCTAAATGTCCATTGACAGTTGCTTGGATAAAGAAGATGTGGTTTATTTATACAATGGAATACTACTCAGCCATAAAAAATAAGAAGATAATGCCATTTGCAGCAACACGGATAGATGTAGATATTACCAAACTAAGTGAAGTAAGTCTGACAGAGAAAGACAGATATCACATGATCTCACTTATATGTGGAATCTGAAAAAAAAAAGATACAAAGGAACTTACAAAAGAGAAACAAACTCACAGACATAGAAAACAAACTTACAGTTAATAAAGGGGAAGGAGAGGAAGGATAAATTAGGAGGTTGGGATTAGAAGATATGAACTGCTGTCTACAAAATAGATAAACAGCAGGGCCCTACTGTATAGCACAGGGAACTATATTCAATACCTTGTAATAACATAATGAAAAAGAATATGTGTGTGTGTGTGTATAACTGAATCACTGCTATACACCAGAAACTAAGACAACATTGTAAATCAACTATACTTCAATTAAAAAAAAAAGAATCATCAAACATTTATTTTGTGTACCAGATACTGTTTTAGTTCCTGGGTTTATAAAACTAAATGAGACATATCTCTGCCTTTAAATAGAGAATGGGAGAGACAGACAAGTAGCTTAGAGATTTTAACATAGTATGGTAATGATTACATGAGGGATAAAGAATTCTTTAACCAAAAGCTGTACACTGATAGCCCACCTCTAGGCTATTTATTAACCCTGATGTTCTCTCATCTTGGAATGCTCTTCCCCTGGCTTGGCAAGCACATTGCCATTCCTCAACTCAAATATTCTGCATCTCTTCTCAGAGACAGTACCCCCCACCACCCTACCTAAAGCTTTGGAATGTACCAATCCCAGTGGAGACCCTATGTGTTAGGTGCTGCACTGTATAATCAGAAATCAACCCTTTAAATTCTACTTGTTGCACATTAAGAGAAGTAAGGAACCTTAGAGATCATGGAGGCCATCCCAGTCAAAGATAAGAAAATGGAGGGACAGAATGGAAAAGTAACTTTCCCAGGGTTACCTATGAGTTTGAGCCAGGTCTGGATCCGCAGCTCAGTCAGATGTCCCGACTCCCAGCCCAGGGCCTTTTCTCTGTTTTCAATCAGCTTCTTCTTGGTCAATGAAGGAATAGTTTTGGCCTTAGTGGACACCGCCCAAGGGGTGTGGAGAGTCCTGGAGGTATAGGGGATAAGCACTACACTGCCTGTTGCTCTCACCCTCTCTGTGACATTGCAGAGCACCTACTGTGCCACCATGGTCCAGCACTGTGAAGCCCTCAATCGGTCTGTCCAAGTTGTGAACCTAGATCCTGCAGCAGAACACTTCAGCTACTCCGTGATGGCTGGTGAGTCCTGAGCAGAGCCCTCCCCATTCTTCAGGAAAAATAGGGGCGTGGGGAGGCAGTGAGTGCTGGCTGCTCAGCACAGAAGCTGAAAATTAATTGTTACAGTCTGGTCCTCTGGTTTCATGGTAACAGCATGAGGCTGAATATCATTTGGTGGCATCAATTCATGTTGATATATGTGACAGTATCCTTTCTTAGTCTCTGATAGAAGAATTAAAAGTGAGTGGACTCACCACCACCCCCACTTCTGTTTCTTTCATCTTTAGTCCTGCTGTGGGAAATCTGGTTTGCTACTGATCACACTGTAAGTGAGCGGTCTAAGTTTTGTTTTTTAACGTCTTTTAATTTATTCATTCAAATGTCTGTTGAACACCTACTATATGCCAGACACCAAGGTTATAGCAGAGGAAAAGACAGATACTATCCCTGCCTTTGTGGACCTATTTGCAGGGGAGATAAGCAAAATGGTAAACGTATTACAGATTGTGATAAGGACTGCAAATAGCCTGGTGAGGAGGAGGTTGCTTTAGGTAGTGTAGTCAGGAACCATGTCTCTGCGAAGGGGATATTTGAGCCTAGACCTGAAGATGACAGTGTGCTCTCCAAGCTGGCGAAAGGCTTTCCAAGATGAAGGAACATCAAGGTCAATAAATAGCCTAGAGATGGGAAAAGCTGGAGCTGGGTCATAATGAGTGAAGGGAAGAGATGGGTAGAGCTCATTGGACATGATAAGAATGGGTTTTATCCTGTTTTCTTAGTCTGTTTGGGCCGCTAGAATAAAACATCACAGACCGGGTGGCTTATAAACAGAAATAGACTTATCACAGTTCTAGAGGCTGGAAGTCCAAGATCAGGGTGCCAGCACAGTTGGGTTCTGATAAAGGCCCTCTTCCCAGTTGCCCTCACATGATTGAAGAGGGTTAGGGGTCTCTCTGGGACCTCTTTTATAAGAGCGTTAATCCCATTCACCTCCTCAGAGCCCCACCTTATGTCATCACCTTGAGCATTAGATTTTCAACATACAGATTTTATCGAACACAAATATTCAATTCATAGTGTCTGTCAACAGTGGAATGCCATTAAAGGGTTTTATGCAGGGGAGAGGATTGGCATGTGATTTCTGTTTTTAAAATAACTCTACTCTCAGATGAAAAGTGGACTCTAGAGGGTCGAGAGTAGAAGCAGGGACCAAGAGTGCAGGTATGATAGTTGTCTGAGTGGCCTGGACTAGGGTGGTCATGGTGGAGATGTAAAGGAGCAGACAGATTTGGTATATATTTTGCCAGTATAATTAGCAGCAGTTTGTGGGTGTAGGAAAAGGAGAGATCAAGAGTGACACTTAGGTTTCTAACTTGAATTGGTAAGTGCATGGTATTGTTTACTGAGGAGGAAGACAAGTCAGTTTAGGTTTGAGGCAGTTCTCTGCACTTAAGTTTGAATTGTCCGATAGGTATCTAAGAGGTGATGTCAAGGAGATAGTCAGATATAATAGTCTGGGATACAAGACGAGGTCTGGCCTGGAGATAGAAATTTGAGGGTCAGCAGTGTATAGATAGAATATTAAGCCACAGGACTGAGTGAGATCATGTTGGGAGGGAGTATGGTTAGAGAAAAGGACCCAAGACAAGCCTTGAAGTTGTCTCATCTTCAGAGATTTGGTAGAGGCAGTGCAGTCAGTAAGGTAGGAGGAACGTCAGGAAAATGTAGTGTCAGAGTCCAGCAGGAGAGACTGTTTCAAGAAAGAACTGATGGTTATATCAGATACAGCTGGGAAGTTGTATAAGATGAGGACAGAGGAGTGGCTGTTAGATTTGGGGACACGGAGGTGTGGGTAACTTTGACTAGTGATTTCAGTGGAGTGGCAAGGATGGAAGTCAGGTGGGAGTGGTTTGAGGCATGAACTGGAGGTGATGCCGTGTAGAGATGACTGAGCAGAGATGACCTGCTAAGGAAGTTTTGCAGTGAAAGAAGCAGAGAAGTGGGATGATAACAGGAGTATGTGAGGGTCAAGGAAGTTTTCATTTTAAGGCTGGAGATGTCAACTGGAACAGAATTGTATGCTGGAGAATGGTCCAGTAGGAAGAGAGAAACTGAAGATGCCAGATAGTAGGAATGACTGCAAGAGTGAGGAAGGGGAGGGTCTCCCGAACAATTGGAGGGTTTTGCCTTTGCCAAGAGTTGGGGGATTCTTCCATTGTAGCAGGAGGGAAGCCAGGGTGGGAGGCATCATGTAATGTTGGTGGTGGGAACGTGGGAAATTCTCTTTGCTGGCATCTGATTTCTATGAATGTCCTGTGTGGTCATCAGTTGAGAGTGGCCG
Organism: Vicugna pacos; assembly: GCF_048564905.1. Lineage (NCBI taxonomy): Eukaryota > Metazoa > Chordata > Mammalia > Artiodactyla > Camelidae > Vicugna > Vicugna pacos. The sequence continues at coordinate 18,165,430 of NC_133018.1, forward strand.
GAAATGGGTGAGAATGGGGAAGGCGGGTTGGAAAGAAAGGAAGAGTCATGAAACAGTCACCTTCCTTGAGAAGAAGCATTGCATTGCTCTGAGGTGGTTTGGTCAGGCCCAACAGAAAGCACTCAGGCTAGCTTGCGTAAAGGGAGGGAATCAGGAGACTTCTCACAAAACCTAAGAGCAAGACTTTGTGAGAGACTAGAACCCAAAAGGCAGAAACTAACATGAACTGAGGCTGGCTTTCTGCCTCTTTTTCTCTCTCTTACAGAGCAGCTTTCTCTGCTTCAGGACATGCATGGCACTCGGCAAGGTCCCCCACCCCAAGTTCACATCACTTCTGGTCCTAGTGTCTTACTGATTAGTGTCCTTGAGTCATCCTTTTAGAAGACCAATTGTATTGGTCCAACTCAGAGCAGATGTTTATCCCAGAGAAAGAGTGTTGGAAGGCGTTATCTGTATAAATGTAGCAGAGTAAAGCACAGTTCTCTGTGAACCGAGATTGTAGGTTTGAGCACAAAAATACTGATTTCCAAACATTTCTAATAGAAGAGAACCATGCATATTCTAGAATTGTTTAAGCCCCAGGTATAGGTGAGTTAGCTATGTGATCTCATGTAGTCCTCATCCTTTGACCCCAGGATATGTGATTTGTCCCCCTTCTTATAAATAAGGAAAGTGAGACACAGGGAAGTTAAATAGCTTCCCTAGGGTCATCGTGTTAAAAAATGGAGATTGATTTTCTTGGTTTGGTTTTGTTTGACTTGTTTCGAAATAGGTGGTATATATTCACATCGTTCAATTGCAAAAGGTACAGAAGAATCAGTCTGCAGGAAAACGTCTTCCTCCCAGCGCTGTGTCCTGGCCGTTGGCTACCCTTCCTGGAGGCAGTCAGTGTTGCTAGTTTCTGGGGTGTCTTTCCATAGTGTTGTATATAAAATAAAATATGTATATTTGTATATATAGTGAATTTTAATTTTTTTAACAAATTATGGCATTTGTACACAGAGTTCAGCACCTTGCACTTTTTACTTAACAATATACTTGGGAGATTACATCAGTGCTTAAAGAGCTTCTTTTTATGGCTGCATGGGATTCCATTGTCTGTCTGTACAAATATTTATTTAATTTATTCCCATGAACATCGCTACAGTGAATAACCACATGTAGAAATAATTTCATACATGTGAGTTTTTATATAATTGTTAGTTACCACTAGTGAGGATAACTGTTTTCAAATGGACACTCTTTTATTCTGGGCCCCGTCTGTCCTTTTCAGATATCCGGGAGCTGATTGAGGTGGATGACGTGATGGAAGACAATACTCTGCAGTTCGGTCCCAATGGAGGATTGGTGTTCTGCATGGAGTACTTTGCCAATAATTTTGACTGGCTGGAGAACTGTCTTGGGCATGTGGAAGACGACTACATCCTTTTTGACTGTCCAGGTAAGTCAGCAATTTGAATGTGTCATTTTCGTTGAAGTCACGTTCGTCCTGCCCTAAGTGGGAGAAAGTGGAGTGAGCGTTCATAGCTTAAACTCGGCCTCAGTCAGGCACAGCTCGCTTATTCATTGACTCTATTTCATTCCTTGAGCTTACTGAGGGCTTATTTTGTATATTGGAACTACTTAGAGAGCAAGGTAGCCGTGGTCTCTGCCCTCATGGAGCTCATAGGCAAGTGGGAATGCCTGACAGTATAACCACATAAGCCAAATGATTATTTAATACTCACCCATGACAGGCACCGCGCAGGGTTAGCCCAGACCATCACGTAGCAGGGAGGTTGCGGAGGCTTGTGATTGAGTGAGCCGGGCCGTAGGGTGAGGTGAGGGAGACTGCTCCAGGCAGAGGGCACGGCTCGCTGAAGGCCTTTAGGCAGGGAAGGAAAGAGGTGGGTTTGAGGCACCAAAAAGGCCCATGTGACTGGAACGCAGTAAACAAAGGGAAATGTTGTGAGGAGAGGCTGGTAGGGGGCAGATGATCACACATGACTTCTCAAGCCAAATTGTGAATTTTAGACTTGAGCCTAACGTACCTTTGATCGTCTGTGGCTCTCACTTCGCCCATTCTGCCCTTACTTTTAATGGAACACACACACCCCCACAGAAAAGTGCAGACATCATAAGTGTACAGGTTAAAAAAAAAAAAAGTGTACAGGTTGATGAACGTTCCCCCCCAAAATCACTTGCTTTTGGACAGAAAAAGCAGAAATGTGAAGAACGTCATTTTCTACATAAAACTGAATTGTTTCCTTAGGATTTTTTTGGTATTGTGATTGCTTCAAGAGCCTGTAAGACTCCTTAAAAATTCAATATATTAACCACCAGAGGTTGACTTCCTTTTTTTTCCCTTAGCTGTTTTATGGGAATTTTTTTTCCCTGTAATTTGGTAATTTAACATATTTCCTGATTGTAATAGTCTCGTAATGTTCTTCATGTAGGTCAGATTGAGTTGTACACTCACCTGCCTGTGATGAAACAGCTGGTCCAACAGCTAGAACAGTGGGAGTTTCGAGTCTGTGGAGTTTTTCTTGTTGATTCTCAGTTCATGGTGGAGTCATTCAAGGTTTGAGGATAAATCTGTTGTTGATTTCTCAGTCATGGGTACAAGCAGAGGACAATCTCCTTTAATTTTGTGATTCTGGACATTTCACAAACTATACTCCAGACTTACTTAATATCCCTTATTATTGAATTATAATAATGTGTTTTTAACTCAAATGGTAAATTATGATACTATATAGATTTGGGGGAAGTACTTGCAAGGAAAAATTAGGCAGATGCATATCTGTATATAAGTCTTTTTCTGAGGACCTTTTGTCTAGTTTATGGACTATCTAAAATAAACTTTATTTCTTATCAACAGCCCTAAGGAATATTTGATGATGAAGGAGATTGAAGATATGTCTAAATTGAGATTTGTGATCACTGGAGATTAAATCTGCATTTTCCCTCTTTGTCCTCACCCTTGGAGACCAAGGGTCAGCCGTCTGATTCATGGTGTCTTTTCTTTAGACTTAGCACTTCTTTTACTTAGGCCAGTTTTTCTCAGAGAGGAGCAGGAGCCTCTCTTTTATGGGGAGACCGGGGAACTTCATTGGTACCAGTTGATTCATCCTCCCCTTTCTGTTTCCTCCTTTAGTTTATTTCTGGCATCTTGGCAGCCCTGAGTGCTATGGTCTCTCTAGAAATTCCTCAAGTCAACATCATGACAAAAATGGATCTGCTGAGTAAGAAAGCTAAAAAGGAAATTGAAAAGTGAGTTCACTTCTTCTGTTAACCATCACATTTCAGTTGCAGAGATGAAACTTCTAAGCTTTACTTAGGTGTGAGGTTCTGTCAGTCAGTAAATCTAGTTTCTTGATATGTTCTTCCTTTTATTCATCAGTCTTCTTTCTCACTTGTAAAGGTTTCTAGATCCAGACATGTATTCTCTATTAGATGATTCTACAAGTGACATGAGAAGCAAAAAATTCAAAAAATTGACTAACGCTATATGTGGACTGGTAAGCTTTATAAATTGTTGGGTTTTGTGTTTTTGTTTTTTCTTTTTAAAGACTTTTATTTAAAAAAATTTTTTATTGAAGTGTAGTTGCTGTACAATGTTGCATAAGTTACAGGTGTACAATATAGTGATTCACAATTTTTAAAGATCATACTCCATTTACAGTTACTATAAAATTTTGGCTATATTCCCTGTGTTGCACAATATATCCTTGTAGCTTATTTTAATACCTGATACTTAGTACCTCTTACTTGTCCCTCCCCCTTCCTTCTCCCCACTAGTTTATTCTTTATACCTGTGAGTCTGCTTTTTTTAAATTACATTCACTAGTTTGTCGTATTTTTTAGACTCCACGTATAAGTGATGTGATATACGGTATTTGTCTGTCTCTGACTTTTGTCACTTAGGATAATGCCCTTCAAGTTGTTGGGCTTTATTTTTAATGACCTGGTCAGGTGTTTATTGACATCCAGTCAGTGGCCACCATTATGGAAAGCACAGTCTAACCCTATTTCCTTGCAAAGGGAGGAGGGTAGGGAGTCCATGGGCTGGCTGGTCAGCAGTTTAATTTAGAAGCAATTTTTTGGCAGTATCCAATAAATTAACTGACATGTCTATTATTCCAAGCCATTTTGGAAATTCAAAACTGTCTTTGTCCTTTTGAAATTTCCAGTGGTTATCGAATTCAGGTAAATGCCTATGAAACAATGTCTAGTTAAATAATAAGTTAACGAGTGTTCTAGTTGGTCAGAGGTCGGAAAAATCAACGTTGATTTGCTGTTGTTTTGTATATGTCTGTCCCTCCTCCCCACAACGCGCGCATGCACACACGCACACACATATACAGATGGTTTTAATCAGAGTATAAATGGTGATAGAACTCAAATATACTTTGAAAATTAAGTATTTTGTACAACTTCAGAATGACCCTTTCTGAAAACCCCAACTTGTAGATCGATGACTACAGCATGGTTCGATTTTTGCCTTACGATCAGTCAGATGAAGAAAGCATGAACATTGTATTACAGCATATTGATTTTGCCATTCAGTATGGAGAAGACTTGGAATTTAAAGAACCAAAGGTAATTTCTGGTTTGGGGTGTTTATTGCCTTTTGGTAAAAATGTTTGTCGGCATTCACTGGCCTCCTGCGAAATCCCAGGAGCTCTAATTTTTGTCTTCATGGTGGCAGGAACTTGGGCTATTCTGGGTGATCTTTGAGATTGACCCTTGTGCTAAACAAGTGATAACAGTTTTCCTCTGCCCTTTGTTAGGACAATATATATTACTAAGTTTCTCCGTACTTAGGACTTGGAAAGATACACAAAGGGGAGGTGAAATTCAACTGGAATTGGGCCAACCTCCCGTGTCAGTGGGGCCTTAGCACAGTGAGTTAGCTGAAAAGCAGCGTGAGTGTAAACTCAAGTGAGAATTAACCTCTAATGAGATATAAGCTCTTTGATTCACCACATATCTGGAAACATTCTAGCAGTCATGCCTTTTGTCACTATTAATGATTACCTATGAGCAACACCTGGAGCTGGACCTGGGCCTTAGCTCCTTACAGAGCATTACCTGAAAAACATGTAAACACATACTAGGTCCAACTGAGGAGAAACGAATGTATTTTATATCTTGTGTTTCCTTTGTGTCAGGAACATGAAGATGAGTCTTCTTCTATGCTTGATGAATATTTTCAAGAACACCAGAATGAATGAAGAGTTTATTAAAAAGTAACTATATATATGAGGAGCTTGTGTCTGAATAGCAGAACCTTCTTCTCTTCAAAAGATACGATACTAGGAAGCTTCTGATTTTAATGAAGAAAATAAAATACTTGGCTCTTTATAAGCAATCAGCAGCATGCCTGAGTCAAGTTCTTAGTTATCCTGAAATGCTGCTGTTTAAAGTGGCATCTTTTAGTATTATTTTAACAGCATCAATTTAGATTTTAAAGTCAAAATTGAAATGAATGTACATAGATTTGTATAGAACATAAATTAGCACCTGTGGTACAGTTGAGACCAGTCTACTTTTAGTTTTACTGTTTGATTTTTGTTATTTTTGAAATTTTTTTGGAGGAGCAAGAACTATTGTAACAAAATATAAATGTATGTGTCCAAAGAAAAATCTGAAAGGATGTAGGTAAGACCATTGCTTATCTGTATCTTCTGGTTTTCCTACATTGAAAATATATTATTTGCATAATTAGAAAATGAAAAGCAACTATGTTTTAAAATATATATGTATATAAATAAAAGAAACCGAAAAATAGCATTAACCTTTTGTTACACTCTTGTTTTCCAGTTAGAATTTGAAGTAACTCAGCCAGGGCAAATTTTTGAATGAGTAATTTCCCCAAGTGTCAAAATGTAGGCAGTGACTTTTTAAGAAAATGTGGTTTGTAGTCTCTGAGCACTTAAAAATGTATACTTTCTTTGAATTACAAATGCACACAAAAAGGGAGAAGATACCATTTTTTTCTTTTTAATTTCCTGCCTCATTGAATTGTTTATTTTTAGTATTTCTGAGTTCATTTGGGATGGGCCCTGGGGAATGGCTAGTCAATCAGCAGATACTTCTCTAGCACCGCTGATAGCCCAGGCCCTGCTGAAGGAAAGCAGAATCTCATTTATTGAGCTCTGCCCAGCTTTGTGCTGAGAAGAAGCATTTTACATAATCCCTTTCATTTAATCCTCACAACAGGCCCAGGCTCCACTGGTGCTGGATCTTCTGCTGATGCGAATTAAATCCTTAGAGAAAACCTGCAACTCAAGTTAAATTTTTAATCATTCTTGAGCCTAGATAGCAGAAGTACACCTGCAGTGTCAAATTTGATCCATTTTAATTAAAGATGCAAAGTGTGAGGGGCCATAGTTCTCAGTGGTAACTTGTGCCTGCAGGCCCAGGCTGGGAACAAGAGTTGGATATTTGCACCTTGGTCCGTTAGGATGAGCGATTCTCCCAGCTGCACTCGTGATGAATGGGCAACATGAGGATGCGCTGGGCTGCTTCGGGACTTTCTCTGTGGCCCTCAAGTAAGGAAAGGGCAAAAACACCCTGAGCTCCCAGTGTTGCTCAATTTTAGAAATATTACTGTCACATGGGAGAGGAAGAAAGAAAAGACAACTTTTCATTCGCTGTCCTCATTACTCTTTGAGTTATATACCTCCCTAGTTTAGCCTCTGAAGAGTCTGGTATGTGCCTGTGGGAAAGAAGTACAGGGCCAGACTCCATTTCCTTCCCCTCTGGACACTGGAGTTTAAAAGATGGATGTGACCGTTCCAGTCCTGAAGGCTTTCACTTTCTTGTAGGAGAGCCTGACATGAATCCTCAGGCAGATTTACTAATGGGTGTCAGGCATGGGGATAAAATGGAAACACTTAGGGCAAGCCAGGCCTTACTCTCATTGAGCTGACATTCTGGGCTCTGGGACTAACCATAAACAAGGAAATTTCTGATAAGGAATGTGAAGAAGAGAAAACAGTAACGAAATGGAGAGTGACTACCAGGCTCCTTTGGCCTCGTCAAAGAAGTTTCCTCTCCTCCCCCTATGCCTTTTAAGGTGAAGTTTGGCCAGAGATCGAAATGAGAAATCTGATGTGGGAACGTGGGACAAAGTAAATCAGTCTGAGGGACTGGCAGGAGAAATGGCCAGAGGCAGCAATGACCTTGGCTTTTAATGTAGGTGCTTTCTAATAATAGGCTAAAAATTCCTGACCCTTTGGTATGTTCTAGGCATGTAAGTTCTAAGCACTTACATGCATTTTATTTCCTCCTCACAAAACTGAGGTAACTACTGTTATCTTCACTTTCAGGTGAGGAAACAGGCAGAGAGGTTAACTTGCCCAAAGATACGCAGTTAATAAATACTAGAGTTACGATTCAAACCCGGGGTCCATTTCCTCACCACTACCCGAAGACTTGCAGAACAAAGTTAATACACAAATCCCTTCTCACTGATCTTTTCTCCCTTTTTAAAATCAGTGGATTGAGTTCATTCTTTCACTCAACAAATATTTATTGATGCTTACTATGTACCATCACTGTTATAGGCACAGGGGTACAGCAGTGAACAAAACAGACAAAATCATTTCCTTTTTTGATGTTCATGTGGTTGGAAAGGGGGAGACAAACGCCAAAATAAACAAGAGTCATAAGAATTTAGGGAAAAAGAGAGAAGGGGGGGTGGGCTGGAACTCATTTTAAAATAGAGTGATCCAAGGAATGTTCCACTGAAAAAGTGATCTTTGAAGAAAAACAAAGGAGGTGACTGGTCACCGAGATTTTGTAAACCCAGCATCCATCTCCTTTCGCCCACACATCACTCATGCGCGACAGAGCCCCTGTCTAGGGCTCGAGCGCCCCCTGGCGCCCCTTTGCATCCGCACGGCCGCAAGCAGTCAGCCCCGGACAGCGAAGCCGGAAGTGAGGCGTTCAGCCCTCGCCCGCCCCTTCCGGCTTACTTCCGCCTACCCCGCCCAGGCTGCCAGACCGGAAACGCCGAGCTCCAACCCGATTCTCCTCTTCTGGGTTGAAACCCCGGCGCCTCCAAGATGCCGGTAAAGGGGCCGAGCTGGGGGTGTCGCGAAACGGCGGGAATTTGGGACAGTGGCGAGAAATAGTGCGTGTGCTGAGAGAAGCGGGCGGAGGAGGGCAGAGAGGAAGCGGGGGGCCTTAGCCGGGGAGAGGCGAGAGAAAGGAACCGGCCCCCGTAGGATGGGAACCGTTCGAGAGTGTCGGCCTTGGGGAACTTGGGGCGCGGCAGAGTGGGCCAGAGACCCGAGGCGTGCTGAGTAATCTGCCTCAGCCCTTCTGCCCTCTCCTCTTCAGTCCCGACTCGTTTTCTCCCTTTTTCTGCATCCCCCAATTCCAGCAGGGTTCCCAAAGCCTCACTAGAGCCGCGAAGCCACGGGCTGCCCTTATTTTTTATATCTTAAGTCTAGGGTCCGTCTTCTCTTTTTTCCTGCCGGCCCACTTCCTCCTCCGCCCCTGGGGGCGGGTCCCTTTCGCTGCTTGTCATCTGTCAGACCCCACTTCCTGGACTCCTCCCCCATAGCCCCCGGCAGTGTTGGCCACCCAAGAGCTGCTGGCTTTAGGGCCCTCAGAGCAGACGCAAGGTTCGCGCCTGGTTTCCAAATATTTCTGTTTTCGTGTGCATCAGAGGAGTGAAAATTGATGGTGGTCTGGTTGCTCTTAAATTCTGACAGCTAGTCTGTAGGGTGGATTTATCACTATCATGGTATCCATATTTAAGATGAATAAAAAGGCCGTTCAATAACGTGGTTATTGATGCAACAAACATTATTGAGCACCTGCTGCATGCCAAGCACTGTTACAGCAGTAAATAAGGCCAACAAATCCCTACTTTTAAGGAATTTACATTTTAATGGGGAGACAGACAATTAACATGTAAATATAAATAAAATGAAGGGGATTATTTCAGATAGTGACAGATACTATGAAGGAGATAGATGGCTAACAAAAGATGCTTTAGATGAAGCATATTAGTGGTTAAAAAAAAGAGCAAGGCATAGTTATGGATATATATTTTATGGATCCCATGACTACTATTTGGCTCCTGTTGTGTGCCAGACAGGCCCTGAGCTATACACTTTATATAAATCATCCTATTTAATCCTCACAGTGACTCTATGAAGTAGATATGTTATTGTTTTCTCATTTTGTGGAGGAAGAAACACGCTCAGAGAAGTTAAGTAACTTGCCCAAGGTGGCACAGGAGTGAATCTTGATAAACCAGAACTCTAAAACCTTGTGCTCATCATTCTGGTTGCACATAGAGCACCCTGGACTTCCCTCGTGATCAGTTACTTAATATCTGTCTTCTCCATTTGCCTGAAAGTTCTTCAGGAACAGAACGGGAGCCCATACTGGTCTTGCATGCCTTGCACATAGAAGGTGCTTAGTAATCTTTTGGTGAATGAATGAATAAATGAATGGGGCCTATGTTGTCTTACAAAAAGCCAGACATCTTGTGAAAAAGCAGAACTGGGAATCAGCATATAAATTGCTCTCATAAGTGTGATATTTACTCCCTCTTCCTTTAACTCACACCTACCCACTGAAAACAAGTATATGTATCTCTTCATTTTACGAATCTGGAGACAGGCTAAGAAAAGAAGTTATGTCTTGGTCAAAAGGCATAAAGCCAGGAAGTGGCAGAGCTGAAAAGCCCATGCTTGGGTTGTGTTTTAAGAATACCTGGGGGCTGAGTACCCCTGATTTATATAGTGTTTGCCTATATCTGTAGTGTAAATATTCCACCAGCTACCAGTGTAACGTCATTGCACATGAAGAGGTGCACAGTAGAACCCCAATATGTAATATTTCCACCATAAAGATACAAAAGACAGAAAAAACGTTAAGATCATAGACAGTAGTAAAATAATATTTTTAAAATAGAAACTAACTCATTTTGAGTGTTTATTACCTTTGTTTTTAATATAACTTGTTTAATTGTAAATTTACATAATTTTTAATAATGTCTGTGTTCAACAACCAGCTTGCCTCAGAGTTTCTCAAAATTCCTCAAAATTTAATAGTCCGTTCTCATGAGCCGGTTAATCTTGAGTGGGCTATTTTGTTTTCCCTTTGGGGAAGGGTACTTACCTGTCCTACCGATATTTTCTGTCTTTCTGCTTCTATGTTCTTACCTGACTTGCCACTACAGGCTTACCACTCTTCCCTCATGGACCCTGACACCAAACTCATTGGAAACATGGCACTGTTGCCTATCAGAAGTCAGTTCAAAGGGCCTGCTCCTAGAGAAAGTAAGTAGAAACCCCTTTCTGTTATTTTCAGATTTTGGTTTGAAACAAGTAGTAACTGTCTAACATTAAATCAGGGAAATTCTGTCTCAGGTTGCTCTTGTATTTTCTGCTTGCTTGATGGATGTTGTGCGCTAGACTTTTTAAGATTGTGGGTATATGTTGCATTTAATAGGAAACTATTATTGCTGCCAGTTTCTCCAGGATATTTTGTTGAGAGGAAAGAGGAAATGTGCTTAATCCTCGACACTTTTCCACCATCGCTATCAGCCCTAATGCTGCTACTTCTGAAGGGTGCCATGTCCCCATCCTGTCTCTGTCATCAATGTGGGAAAAACAAAACATATTTTAACTTCTTCCTTATCTAAATCTGCCTGCTTTGTCCACTATTCAGGCTCTTAATTTTTAGCAGTACCTCGATCTTAAGTCTTAAGTGTCCTGTATAACATTACTCATTTCTTCTCTTGCTTTTCTGAATTTTATATCTTTGCTTTCTTCTTGGTACTCGCTTTTTTGGGGGAAATTTTTTTTTACTTTTCAAAAAGTTCCATTCTTTCAGATACTGAGACTCTTCTGGCACATTCTAAGATGTTCTGCCAAGAGTGTAATTTGTATTATATTAGAAACGGTTTCCTTACACTGAGTTCCATTCATGGTTTCCAAGAACCTGATTTGGTTTACTAATTTTATCCTGATGCTCTCTATTCCTCTGCCAGACTACTTGACTTGACTTTTTCTTAATTTAATTTTGTTTTCAACACAAGTTGAAAGCTCAGGAAACTTAATAAATTTGTTGAGTCACCACAGTCTTTATTTGATTCTGAGATTTAAAAAAAAAAAAAGAAGAACCAGACACAGTGAAAAAAGACCAAAAAGAGGAAAAATAATGTAAAAGAATTACAGTACAACGGAAGAGTAAGAATCATTGTTGGCCCAGATCATCTCAGGTCATTACAAAATGCCACATATTATGTCAGAGGATGAAATAGACCAAGGATGGAATAAATCTAATTATTACCTTTGCAGTTCTTGGGCCCTTGAGGGATGGCACCCCAAGAAACCAGAACTTCATGGTTTTTATGGATAAAGAATAACCTGTTACTCTTCCCCAGGGGGGTAGGTTAGAACTGAATCGAAATTATGGAGAAGTGCAAGCCTGTGCTGTGGGCTAAATAACTGTTATCATTAATCAAATTAATTTATTTACATCCACAAATAGGTTTTGAACACCTTTGATATGCCAAACGTTCCTGTGGTCTAGCCTCCTTCCCCTACCCCCACCCCCTCATTGTGACATTTAGAACTAGCTGGTTTTGGTAAGCACTGTTGAACCATCTGAGGAAGTTGCCTTTTCACAGATAAGAAAATAGATGGCAGGGAACACAAGGCTAGAGTTAGAATTCTGTTGAAATTCTTCAGCAGGGGAATTAGCAGGAATAGAGACAACTGGGTTCTGGAGTACTAGTCAGAGACGAGAAATACAAATAACTGTTTCTGCATTGCTGAAACCAGCTGCCGGATATCCAGACCCTGGGATTTTGACCTTTTGAAAGTTTAAAAAAAGGAAAACCAGAAAAAAGCCAAAGAAATTGTATAATGTTAGCTGTCTTCATTACAGCCGTGTTTCTGGCTTTTCTCAGTCTAGCCACCTTGAACAACTTGTACAAATATATTTGGAAGTCACAGTTTTCATAAAAAGAAAGATGTGTATGTGAGTCCTAGTGTGTCCCTAAATGACAGTTGAGTGTTTTTTCCTGGACGCTATAGTATGTAAATTCAATTAAAACTGTTGAATACTTTTTATTTTTTAAAAGCATTTTATTAAAGTTAGTCAATGTCTCAGTCTGTTTTTATAAATGCATTGAGAAATGTCTAGAGTGATGTTTACCAATTTTTTTTTAATTGAAGTATAGCTGGTTTACAATGTTGTGTTTGCCAAATGTGGATAATAGTTATTTCTGGATAGTGATAGTAGGGTGACAATTAAATTTTTTCACTCTTGATTGATTTATTTCTCTAATGAACATGTATAATTTTTATAAAAAACAATAAAGCTATAAGAATAAATCACATATTTATTTTTCTAGAAATTGTTTCTAAAGACTTTACATTTCATTGGTCTCATTTTATTTTATTTAACTCCAAAACTCTTGACCATTGAGCTCAGATCTTTTTTTTCCTTCATAGCTTTTTTAGGTGTTACGTTTTACATTTGGCTAATGTTCTCTGCCTTCCTCTTCTTGTGTCCTGCTTAGCAAAAGATACAGATATTGTGGATGAAGCTATCTATTACTTCAAAGCCAATGTCTTCTTCAAAAACTATGAAATTAAGGTAAAGTACAGAGCTTTCACTATTTAATTTAGTTTTCTGATGGGGGCAGTATCTACCTGGTAGTCAGGGTTGCTATGAGGAATAAATAAAATGAAGTGAGATTGTGTGCTTGTGAAAATCCAGGCCTAATTCTGTATCAGTATTAACTCCTCACTTCTCCTCCAAACTTTACACCATGGGTTGGCAAACTACAGCCTGAGGGCCAAATCTGGACCACCCCTTCTTTTTCTAATAAAGTTTTATTGGAACAAAGCCATGTGCATTTGTTTTTATATCGTCTATGGCTGGTTTCACACCACAACAGCTGAGTTGAGTAGTTGTGAGAAAGACTGTGGCCCACAAAGTCTAAACTACTTCCTGTCTGGTCCTATACAGAGGAAATTTGCCAACCTGTGGTCAGGACACTTTATATTTATTCAACAGTAATTAAGTGCCTATTGTGTGCAGTCCAAAACCAAAAAATTCTACATGCTATGTAATTTTTTCTGTACTTCTGTGTCCTGGACCTAAGAGAGAAATAAGGAAACTTCAGTGACCTGAATCCTTCTCTCAATTACCCCTTCTTCCGTTCTGCTCTTAGTTTTTGTGAACTCAAGGGGAAGGTGGAAGAGGGGGTGGCAGAAAAAGAGAAGGGGAAATGGAAAAAAAGAAGTTCTCTGAGCTTCTGCTATGAGCAAGTTACGAGGAATATCAATAAATCTTCTTGATAATGTTCTAAACTATAGAACTTCAACTCCTTGCCAAACTTTGATCTTTTGAAATCAAACAGGGTATGAAATCTATCTGTAGACTCTTGGTCTATAAACTGTCATCTAACAGTCGGTGATGTTATAGATGTTTCTGTATCCAGTGCGTGGTCTTAAGTGTTGTGTTTTGTAATTATCATTTTGCCACATTTCATTCTGTCTTGAATATCATATAATCTTAAAAATAGGGAAATGTGTAGTTTGTTTCTTTAAAACTATAAATCTGTGTAAAATTTGACCTGAAGTCCTTGCCACATTTGATTTAACATCCATTTGTCTTTTCCCTATTTTCCTTTGGGTTCCATCAAGAAGGGGGCTTACGGCGCTCTTCAGGAACAAGTCACTTGTGAAATAATTGCTTCCTCCTTTAGAGTCACGAAGTTCTCGGCAGAGATCCCAAAGTGAAAGGGTTTTTAAAAATTAGCCAGCCGTATGGTTCCCTTCAGGTTTCCCAGGCAGCTTTGTTAACTCTCCTTCCTGCACAGAATGAGGGGCTGTTGGCATAGCTCCTGGGGAACCCAGGGGTAAGGGGAGCCAAGGAAAACAGGAGCAGCCAAAACAGCTCAAGGTGGAAGCTGGTGGCTCCCTCCTCAGAAGCAAACAGAAAGGGGGCTTGAGAAAACTGCATTTGGAGAATGGGAATTTTTGATGCCATAGTAACTATGCTTTTGCTGTTTTCAGTTGATAAATCAAAAGACAAAGATTGAATTCATTGATTGCACATAATTGTTACATTTTTGATCAGAACCGTTTTGTTTGGTTTTCCCCCATAGAATGAAGCTGATAGGACCTTGATATATATAACTCTCTACATTTCTGAGTGTCTAAAGAAACTCCAAAAGGTAATTCAACTTGGATGATCATCTGTCAGAAAAACAAATTAATTGGTATTCGGATTTGTTGAGACTTTAAGGACAAGCAGAAAATATTTCCTCTGACTTAGAGAATGGACTTATAAGGAAAATCTGAATGTATATCTCTAAACTTACAGTGTAGTTGACTAATAAGAAGATAAGGGTAGTGATGTTTTAGTGCTTTGCATATATTTTTCCCAAGACAGAAATCTTGACCAAAAAATTCCCTTTTAAGCCCTTGGCTCAAAAGTTCTTAACATGGAGTCCAAGATTAGAATCCAACGGTCCATGAACTGGAGTGGAGAAAAGGTTACATCTTTCTTTTCACTAACTTCTAATTGAAATTTAGCATTTATCTAAATTATTTTGTTTTTTTATCTTAATTATTAATGTAGGCAGCAGCCCACAGTAGTATTAGCAATAGCTGTGACTCTGCGGCATTTCATATTACATTTACAGTTGAAGATATTTTGAAATTTTGTTTATGTTCTTTACTACTTCAAAATTTAGTTGTTAGGCCCGCTGCTGGGTCTTGTTGTTTAGTGCATTAATAATGAAGCAGATGTATGACTATGTTGTAAATTTGGTTTTTTAATATTGTTATTATCGTATTTCACTATAATTAGTTTGTTTTGTAGTTCTGTTTTATCATATTCATTTAAAACATTAGTCTGAGAAAGGGCCCACAGGCTTCACCAGTTTGCAAAAGGACACCAAAATCATGACCTCAGACAAAGCTACTTAGACTAAAAAACTGCGAATTGGATATTATTATACTTTTCCCCTACATTTGTGTGTGTATGTGTGTGTATATATATAATTTTTTTTTTTAGTGCAATTCTAAAAGCCAAGGCGAGAAAGAAATGTATACACTGGGAATCACTAATTTTCCCATTCCTGGAGAGCCTGGTTTCCCACTTAATGCAATTTATGCCAAACCTGCAAACAAACAGGAAGACGGTAAGAACATCGTCTCTGCCTCCCTGTGTGGCACAATATTTTCTCCACTTGACTTTTTACCCTCCTCTTTTTCTTGCTTTGATTGGTGTATAGGTTGAGAGTGGAATCATTAGCATGTATGTTATCTTACTAGTCACGCTCACAAAAAAATCTTTGGCAACAAATAAGACGTGTAGAGAATCTTTTGGACCAAAAGGAGTATAACAGTTATAAAACCATTTGTGGGGAGGGTACAGCTCAGCGGTAGAGCACATGCGTAGCATGCACCAGGTCCTGGGTTCAACCCCCAGTACCTCCACTGAAAAAAAATTAAATGAATAAACCTAATTACCCCCCTTACAAAAAAAAAAACAACCAAAAACCCTAAAAATGAAATAGGTGGACCAAAAATATAAACAAACAAACAAAAAGATTCTTTGTTTAAAAAAAATTTTGAACTGCCATTTCTATTTGTTATCCTGTTCAAATGTATAGAAACGTATTGCCATGGTCAAGTCCAGATCAGCAGCAAGCACATTTATGGGAGGCATTCTCAAATACAATTTTTTATTGTTCTTCCCGCTCCTTATTTTAGAAGTGATGAGGGCCTACTTACAACAGCTGAGGCAAGAGACGGGACTGAGACTTTGTGAGAAAGTATTTGACCCTCAGAATGATAAACCCAGCAAGGTAAGACTCTCTTCTTTACCAATTTAGTTGATAAATCCCCTTTTACCCTGTAGCCACCGTTTAAACAACTAAAATCTTCCGTTTCAAGAATACCTTTAGTTTTCGCATTTCAGTGTTGCTTAGCTTTGAGTAAGTGCCTTGTACATAGTAGCAGTTCACAGAATCACGCTGAATGATGAATTGCATGTAATAAAAAAATGTTGGTTCTATGTTCTTAGGCTGGGGCATTATAAACCCATCAAAAGGTTTTCTGTGTGGGATAGCTTGAATGTATTACATTTATTTTGTTATTGTAATTTTGAGAGACCTGTGAG
This sequence comes from Vicugna pacos, assembly GCF_048564905.1. NCBI lineage: Eukaryota > Metazoa > Chordata > Mammalia > Artiodactyla > Camelidae > Vicugna > Vicugna pacos. The sequence goes on from NC_133018.1 coordinate 18,181,591, forward strand.
TCACTCAAAAAAAAAAAAAGAAAGATTTTACATATGCTTTCAGAGAGTTTACATAAAATAAAAGCTAGCAGACCAGTATTAAGTTTTAAGTAAATTCATATTCTGACCTTATCTTGAACTTGCATTGTGATTTGACCACCACTGTTCATTCTGTTTTGTCCCTTCTTCTTAGTGGTGGACTTGCTTTGTGAAGAGACAGTTCATGAACAAGAGTCTTTCAGGACCTGGACAGTAAAGGGAGCCTTGGACAGACACAGCTCCACATCTGTGGCAGCATTTCCCAGCAAGGTGTACACAGTTCTTTGCCTTTATTTCATGAAGTTTTATACAGAGGAGAGAAGAGAGCGAGTCATTACTTGAAGAGCTCTTTAGCAAGGATTCGGGGTGGGGGTGGGGAAGAATGGGTTGTTGACAAGGGATTTGAAATTTTCTGCACAATTCAGCTGGTGCTTAATAAGTACCAATAAAGAAATTTCTAACGTTTCATGTCAGAAAAATTTCATTGCTTATCTTTGACATTCATTTAAAAAATTTTGAAGACTATTCACCCTTTTAATGTGCACAGTTTACGTTTGGATAGAAGTTTTGCAACCGTCACCACTAATTCCAGAACATTTTGCCACCCCAAAAAGATGTACCTGTGCTCTTTAGCAGTCACTCCCTCCCACTCCTTTCCAAACCTTTCCTCCCACTGAGTTACCTTCTGTCTCTATGAATTTGCCTATTCTGGACATTTCACATAAATGGGATCATAAAACAAGTGGCCTTTCCTGTCTTGTTTCTTTCATTCAGTATTATGTTTCCAAGATTCATCCTTGTTATAACATGTATCAGTACTTCATTCTTTCTCTTTTCTTTTTTTTAAATTGTGGTAAAATATAGTATTTACTACGTTTTAAGTACGTTTAAGTGTGTAATTCACTAGTATGTATTAAACTCACAATGTTGTGCAACTATCACCGCTGTCCACTTCTAAAACTTTCTTGTCACCCCAAACAGAAACATTAACCATGATACCTGTAGATACCCTGGTACCTACAACCCTCAGTTCCTGGTAACCTCTAATCTACTTTCAGTTTCTGAATTTACCTTTTACCAGCACCTCATGTAAGTGGAATCAAAGAATATTTGTCCTTTTGTGTCTGGCTTCTTTTACTTAGCATGGTCTTCAGGGCTCACCTGTGTTGGAGCTGTATCAGGACTTCATTCCCTTTCATGATGGCTCAGTAATATTCCATCGTTCTGTTTATCCATTCATCAGTGTGTGGACATCTGAGTTGTTGCCACTTTTCAGCTCCTATGAACAGTATTGCCAAGAACATTTATATACAAATTTTTGTGTGGACACGTGTTTACAGTTCTCTTGGTTATATAGCTAGGAGTAGAATTGCTGAGTCATATGGTAACTATATTTAACTTTCTGAAGAACTGCCAGCGTTTTTCCCACAGAGGCTGCACCAGCCGGACCATTTTACATTCCCACCAGCAGTGTACGAAGGTTCTGATTTCCCCACATCCTGTTTGTTGTTCATAGCTATCCTAGTGAGTGTGAAATAGCTCATTGTGGTTTTGATTTGTATTTCTCTGATGCTAATGGTGTTGAACATCTTTTCACGTGGATATTGACCATTTGTATATCTTTTTTTGAGAAATGTTTATTCAAATCCTTTGCTCATTTTTTACTTGAATTATTTGTCTTTTGTTGTTGAGTTATAGGGGTTCTTTATATGTATTATGAATACTAGACCCTTATCAGATACATGATTTGCAGAAATTTTCTCCTATACCATAGGTTTTTTTTTTTTTTTTTTTTACCTTTCTTGATTGTGTCTTTGGAAAAAACAGGTATATTTAATTTAAATCTCATTTGTCTATTTTCCTTTGGTCCCTTCTGCTTTTTGGTGTCATATCTAAGAAACCATTACCTATCCACAAGTGTTAATTTATGCCTATGTTCCCTAAGCATTTTATACTTTTAAGTTTAGGTCTTTGGTCCATTTTGAATTAACTTTTGTATACGAGTTTACAAGTTTCAAGCTTTTGTATATGTATTTGTGAAGTACGGTAGTGGTCTAGCTTTCTTCTGTTGCATGTGGCTATCCATTGGTCCCAGTACCATTTGTTGAAAAAACTATACTTTCCTCTTTGAATTATACTGGCTCCCTTGTCAAAAATCAGCTGACCATAAATATATAGGTATATTTTTAGGCTACTATTGTCTATCCTTATGTGACATTCATTTTTGTATTTGGCCAGTTTTTAGCATTTAAGAGGCCAACAGAAAATGTGAATTCCTCCAAAAGTTTATGGGACCATATATTTCCTGCATGTTAAGGTTACAAATTAGATATTTTAAGAAGTGCCTTGAGTCCTTTGGACATAAAGTTATTGCACTGCCACCTCTGTTGTACCTTTACATGTTTGGGTTTTACTATAAAAGGCAGTTGTTAGTGGGGAGGGTGTAGCTCAGTGGTAAAGCACATGGTTAGCATATACCAGGTCCTAGGTTCAGTCCCCAGTGCCTCCATTAAAAAATAAATAAAATTAAAATAAATAAACCTAATTACCTCCTGCTACAAAATAAATAATTGTTAAAAAAAAAAAAAGAGGGAGTTGTTTTGGTATCTGTGTTGGGATTGTATTTGGCCACAAGCACAGAAAACCCAATTTATGGTGCCTTGAGGTTTGGGGGGTTTTTTTGAATCTGGAAGTAGTCCCAAAATGGGACAGCCATTTTAGGATATCATCAGGGACCCAGGCTCCTCCTGTTTTCCTGCTCTGTTTTCCTGCTCCACCCTCTGCATGTGCTCTCACCCTCATAGTCTCTAGATGCTCCTGCATTTCTGGACTTGGCAGGAAGAAGAAGGGAGAGCATGAGAGCTGAAGGAACACACCAACTGAGTGCCATCTTACCTGCCCTTCCCAGAAATCCTGCCCAGACTTACACTTGTGTCTCCTTGGCCTCCAGCTGCAAGGGAGTCTGGAAAGAGGAAAGTTTTAACTGAGTATGTTTCTACCCTGATTGTTCGTATTGTCCTACTGAGGACAAAGGGAGTGCTATATAGGAGCAGAACTAAGTTTAAAATTGTATTAAAACTGGATCTTTGTTGGGGAGAGGGTATAGCTTAACATGTAGAGCACATGCTTAGCATAAGCACAAGGTCCTGGTCCTGGGTTCAGTCTCCTCTAAAAATAAATAAATAAAATGAATAAATTACCCCCCCAAAATAAAAGACTGGATCTTTGCAGTGATACTTTATCAACTAGAGTATTTCCATTTTGATTTTATGGATTAACAGGTAATTTTAATGTATGAGTTAAATGCTCTTGAGCATCTATTCACTGAAGAGCTGAATTATGAACTGAATACCACATTTCACATACTCAAGAGTGTAGGCCTTTCAAAACGTGCTCATAGATACAGAAAAGGACAGTCTTGGAGCCAAGAGTGGTGGTGTTGAGTTGTTTGTGTTTTTGTTTTATAATTCAAATTCTTACCTAAAATCAGATTCTGGGTGTTTGGGTTGGAACTTCTGTTACAGACTCAAGAGACATCTCGGAAGGAAAAAAAGAAAGAAGGTCACAGTGATTATATCAAGATTAAAGGTTTGTTTCTAAAGAATGTATTTTATTTTGTTCTTTTAATTATGGATCGTTTATGGTAGAAACCAACTCACTCTGGTGCGAATTGCAGTAGTGCCAGCAGGGGGCGCACAGAAAAGAAGAGTTAAAAACCTGGCTTCTAAATCATTTCCCGTTGATGCTGTGTAATGATAGGTGTTTTGTTTTTTAATGTACCAAAGAGAATAGTTTCCAAAGGATTTAGAATAAATTATACATGAAGTAAGGCATAATGGGTTTAAAAATAAAGCTTTAATCAAAATTTAATATCGACACTAAAAGAATAAGGTGCAACTTATGAGGGATGACAATTTAGTAATAATGATCAGATTCTTCCTCTTGTTTTTTTTTCTTTTTAAAATTGTATCAGATTTTTAAATGTTCATTCTTTCTGATTCAGCAGCTCAACTTGAAGTATTGCTGAACACCAAAATACACACACACACATCTGGAAATAATTCAGCTATCTTTCAATAGTGAATTAAATAAGTAAATAAGTAAATAAATTAACCGTAGTGCATCCATAAAATGAAATATGCAGCCATTAGAAATAAGGGTCTCTACCTCTTCTGTCGTGGAAAGATGCCTTAAGATATATCATTGAGTAAAAAACAGTCAAGGGCAGCATTATGATACGGTTCCATCCTTGTTCGATTCTGTGTACTCCAAAAAAAACTATGGGAGTACATACACCAAACTGTTAATAGTGATTGTCTTACGGAAGGGGCAATTACAAAGTCTCATACTTTCTAAATTATATATACTGTCTAATTCAGTACGAGGTGTGTTACCTTAATAACCAGGGGGGAGAAACTGCTGTTAAAAAAAAAGATTGAAAGAAAATCAAGTATAAAAAAAAATTAGCCAAAAACAGGCTGAGGACAACAGTCACCTGGTTCTTTTTCTTAGGCATCCTGCTTGCATTTATTATTTTAATACGCCTGTCATGTGTAGAAAGATTATAGTACATGGAAATGCTTGAACAAGATTTATGAGAATTGTTTCACTCTACATTTTCCTTTCCTCCAAAATTACTAGTACTGAAGATCTTAATAAAAAGTTTGGAGCTGTGTCCAGAAAGGGATGTCATACTATTATACCAAAAGCCATTTGGTTTGTTTCTCCCTTCATTTTGTTTATAAAAGTTTGGAAGACCATTCCATTAGGAGAGTGGAATTTTAGGGCCACATTTGCTCTGTGTTGATTTTGAGATAAATCATCAATCACAATTTTCCACTTTGCTTTAACACAGCAGTTCCAATTTACAGGTGATCTGGCAGTGTGCTAAACGATTTGCATCTTTACATCAAATTTAACCCTTTCAAGAACTTTTGTGGCAGATACACAGTACTATCCCCCTTTCCAGATGAAGAAGGAATTAAATAACTTGCCCAGACTCAGTCACCTGGAAACTGGCAGAAATAGCAATGAAACGTATGTCTTTCTGAACCCAGGGCTGGCCCTCTCAGCCATTATAAGGTGGTCACTTGGCTACATTGCAACTTTCAGCAATATTCAAGGCAACAAGATCAGGAGATTGCTTTGTTCATGCCAGCTATTGGAAGGATGTACAAGAAATGTAAAGGGGAACTGTGCTCTCGAGGACCTTAGCCATCTAACGAGAAATGTGCATATCAAGGTAGAAACCGAGAAACACAAAGACTGACGTGACTGCCCAGCGCTGTAGAAACCCAGAGAAAGGGCAGGCTGTTACTGCTGAGGTGGGTTGGGGAAGACTTAGTGAAAATGGCACTCAAGCTAACTGAGCTCAGAACGAGTGAGCCACATCGGGCAGGCTCAGTGGGAAAGGAGTCTACTGGGCCAGCTAAGTGACATGATCAGGTCTGGCAAAAATCTGTAGGGCAAAGAGTATGATTGGGACAAAGCTTTCTAGCAAGTAATAGTTAATGACTCACATTTCTGAGATCCAGGGTTGGGCTTAGAATTTTAAACTGTATTCTATTAGCTGGACGAAGGACATGGCAGATTCTCCACTGTAGGGCACCGTTCTGCTTTTACCCACCACTATGAGAAGGATGTGCCTGATTGATCATCATTTCTCCTATCCTTCTTCCTTTCTAAGCCAGTCTACAGTTTCTGTTTTAACTCTCAAATGCTTTTTTTTATTCCTTCAACAGTTTTATTGAGATGTAATTGATGTAATTCACCCATTTGAAGTATGCAGTTCAATGGTTTTTAGCATATGACATGATTAATTTATCTATATATAACATAAAATTTCCTTTTTTAACTATTTTTAAGAATACAATGCAATAGCATTAATTACATTCGTAAGGTTGTGCAACCACCACCATTATCTCAAAGCTTTTTTATCACCCCAAGCAGAAACTCTACTCATTAAACAGTAACTCCCCACCCCCTCCCCACCAGCCCCTGGGAAACTCTAATTTACCTTCTGTCTCTGGATTTTCCTATTCTATATGTTTCATGTAAAGGGAAGTCATATAATATTTGTCCTTTTGTGACTGACTTCTTTCACTTAACGTCATGTTTAGGAGGGTCATCCATGTTGTAACATTTCTTTTTGTGGCTGACTAATATTCCATTGTATGGATATACGTTTTGTTTATCCATTCATCTGCTGATGGGTTGTTTCTACCTTTTGGCTGTTGTGAGTGATACTGTAATGAACATCAGTGTACAAGTATCTGTTTGAGTTCTTTTTTCTCACAGTGCCTTAAAAAAAATCCACTCATTTGCCATTTTATCACCAGTCTCCTGAAGATTTCTCCCTGAACCATTATGTGGCTGTCTTATGTTGCTGTTTAAGTCTTTTTTTTTTAAACATGGGCATGGGCCAGGCCTATCATCCTTGTAGCCTGGAACAGTGAAGTGTATACAGTTGGCACTCAAATATATATTGAATGAATGAAGGTTTTTGAGGGCCAGACAAAATGCTTCTCATATAGTAAATACCTAGGAAGTGTTCATTGAGTTACACATTTACATTTTCAAGCAGAGGGGGTGACAGGATAAAGTTAGGATTTCTATAAGATTGAGTTCATTACAGTGCACTAAATGAGTTGGAGGATAGAGAGATGGGAGGGAAAGACACCAAGGGTAAGAAGCTTTATTACTGGTCCCAATGTAAGGGCTTAGTGGATGTTACTGGGAATGAAAAAGTAAGGGGAAATTTGAAGGACATTCTAAAAGGAGATTCTACTGCATTCAAATTAGCAGCTGAAGGTTAGGTCGAGGCTTTGAGTCTAGCTGACTTGGAAAATAGCAGTTTCTTTGATTAAAATAGGTTGAGGGACGACATAATTTGTCATCTAAACTCTTGAGCATAAAAAAGCATCCGATGCTTAATTCTTCTGGGACAGTAGGCATAAACTGGGATTGTCCCGAGCAAACTTCTAGAAATCGATAATTGAACTGGGAGCCCTTTGGAAGGGAAGTGGGAGTTGAGTTTAATTCTGAGCACATTGAGTGTGAGGGGACAGCTGATGGCCCAGGTGATATCCAGCAGCAAACAGATACACATGAAAGGAACAGAAATAAAGACTTGAGAGACAGGAAGTCCTAGCGGAATTAGGAGACAGAATCTGATCCCTGGGACAAATCAGCAGTTAGGAATCAGCAAAGAATCAGTCTAAGGTTGATCAACAAAGCGTAGGGAGGAGTTTCTTGGAGGAGGTTGTTAATAGTATTAAAATCTCCAGAAAACCTTATTTTATGGCAGTTGAACTCTGACTCAGCAAGCCTTCCTGATTTCTCATTCGCGTGCAAATGACTTGGTTGCTCTATCCTTTCTTGTCTGACCTTCTCGTAAACAAAATGCCAACCTGGACCTCTTAGAACCCCAAAATATATTGCCTTGCCAGCCACTTTTACTGAAAAGAGAGAAACTCTTTATTAGAAAGATGGCCATATTTATTCCCTCCAGTTGTCCAGGCAAATTCTTTGTCCTGAAGTTACTTTTCCACTTCAGTGGAAGCCTATCACTGCCAGGAGACACTTAAGGGATATTAAGTAATGTTTCCCTTAGAGCAATTTACAAGTGTTGTGTTTTTCCCCTTGTACAAAAGACAGATCTAAGAAAAATGCCTACTGCAGCTGGGAAAGATTTTCATTCTTAGGAGGCTATTGGACATTTAGAAATGAACTTAAGCGGAGCAGAGCATTTACATTTATAAATTTTTCCTCCCGTGTATCTGATCCAACACTCCATGGAAACCATGTCATTCTGCATCCACTTAGCTTATCTAAAGGTTCATGGCCAGCAGTGTGTCTAAAAATTCCCCTCTAGTTATGAAATTATCATTTTGGAAGAGAAAGGTTCCATGAGAGAGAGGAGGCCTTGTCTCCTTAGATACATTTCTTGTGTGTCCCATGTTAGTTTAACACTGTATGTGTCCTCTGTGTGATGTGAAAATCAGTATGATCTGACTTACATGAGGTTAGTGGAACCTTACCATGGAATCCATCGTACTTTGGAGTAATTTAGTTTAAAGAGGATTATTTTAAAAAAATTTCCGGAGGAGGTGGATACTCCTTTGCCTGTTTATTTTTTTCTCTATAAATATTTTGCTTCATGCATTCTTTTTGTGGGTTTATCAACCCCACTGATGTGTTTCAGCACTACTTCCTTATAGAAATTATCATTGTTTCTCCTGCCATTTAGCCAGTGATAAACTCTCCTTCATTTTCATCAGGATACAAACATGTTATTTCTTCCATCTTAAAAAGAAAAAAATCCTCTATTTTTCCCCCATCTGCTACCTCTTTCCCTTTACAATGGAGCTCCTCAACCTTGAAACTTGGACATTTTGGACTCCATATTTAAATTTATTAATTTAAATTTCTGCTCCACTTTACTGTGTTTGTGGGGGATCTGTCCCGTGCATTACAGGATGTTCACAGCATCCCTGATTTCTACCCCTAGATTCCAGTAGTGACACCACTCCTCTCACCCAGTCTCCAACATTTGTCACATATCCTCCTGGGGGCAAATACAACCACAGCTGAGAATCACTGCTTTGCAGAAAATCTCCTTAAAAAAAAAAAAAATCTAGCTGCACTGTCTCACATTTGCCGCCTCCCATCCACTCTTGACCATCACCCCCTGCCAAAAATGCTCTTGTCAAGGTCACCAACAACCTCCATGTTGTTAATGTGATGCCCATTCTCATCTTACTTGACTTTTTGCATATGTGTGTGTCTGTCTGTCTGTCTGTCTGTTTATATATATGCATTTACATATATATAAAGCTGATTACGCCTACCTTCTGGGAACCGTATTTTCATTTGGCTTCCAGAACATCACTCACTCTCTTTTCTTCCCACCTGACCAGCTGTTTCCTCTCAGTCTCCCTCTTTTTTTTTAAACTAGATTATTAGTTTATTATAAAAGGACATAACTCAGGACTGGCCAGATGGGAAGAGATGCGTGTGCTGAAGTACGGGGATAGAGTGCAGGTCTTCCATGCCCTCTCCAGGTGTGCCGCTGTTACCAAATCTCCATGTGTTTTCTCCACATGCCCTCTTTTGGGGTTTTTATGAAGCCTTTATTACATAGACTCTCAGTCTCTTTTGCTGGTTTCTCCTCTTCTCTCCTACCTCTTAATGGTTTGATGCCCTAGGGCTAACTGTGCTGAAGCCAGTCCACACCTAGAGACCCAGTTTTGCCAGTCAGTTGTTACACCATTGGCAGCTGGCAACCGGTCATGGTTAGAGCATGTACACCATTGAAATTGACAAACGCTACAAATCATGGCCTCCCCTCACCAACTGTTAAATGTTTACCTGTTTATCAAGTGCCCAGTCCTCAAATTTGTTTTCTAACTACATTCACCCTCTTGGTGATCTTACCCAGTTTCATGGCTTTAAAACAGCATCTCATTCTTCAAGAAATAAATTGCAAGGGAAAAAAGGAAAGGGAGGAGGAACCTGTGTATTTTAAGAGACACATCAACCAGTTGCAAGAATGGTGGACTTTTTTTGGATTTAGAGTCGAACAAACCAACAGTATTATATATATATGTATATCAAGTAATGTGAACAATGACTAGATATGAGTAGGTATTTGATGACATTAAGGAATTATTGTTTTAAAAGTAATCATGGCACAGTCGTTTTGTTTAACAAGGAGTCTTTCTCTTTTAGTGAATACTGAAATATTTGTGCATAAAATTATATAATGTCTAAAATTTGCTTCTATTTGAAGTAAATTATTTTATTTCAGGCCTGAGGAATGAAACAAGATTGGTCATATGTAGATAATTATTGAAGCATGGGGACTCAATACACTAATATCTATTTTTCAATATATTTCAAATTGAATTATTTAAAGTAAACCATAGACATTCTTTCTTCCATAAATGCTTTAGTATGTTTTACTTTCTCATATACTATTTGTATTACTTAGTTACTATTTATCTTCCCTCATTAGAATGTCAACTCCATAAGAACATGGATTTTGTTCCACTATATTCTTATTGTCTAGAAAAATTTGTGGCACTGAGTAGGTGCATAATAGATATACGTTGAATGAATGTACAGTGAAGAACCAGAAGATGGGAGGCAAAATCAAGTAATAATGAATGTGTTATGATTTATTACATTCACATTGTGTTTCAGCATTTATAAAGCATTTTTACATATAATTAAGTGATGAGGCAAATGACTCATGCTTCTCATTCATCCATTATCAGATATGTATTAAACACCTACTATGTGCCAGACATGGAACACAGAATTGTGAATAAGATTGAAAAGACTTCTGTTTTCTGAGTTTCCAGTCATCCAATTGGGTGTAGGGTTGTCAGGAATGGGAAGAAGCATCCCACACACTCTTCCCCCTTTCATGAAACAAGTTTTACAGAGATAAGAAAAGCTAACTAATAACAACAGATTTAAATATAGTGAAAAAAGAGGTATTCAAGGCAGAGAGGTCATTAATTATCGAATGAATTGTCCAAACTATAATTTTCATTCAGAGAATCAAGGGGTTAGAAGAAAGAAATTATTTTTTTAGGAAAACGTATAGTAATTTCAACTAAAAATCTTTCTTGAGTGTATGAGTGTTGGTTTATTCCAGGTCCAGCGGATATGTGACTTTGCAACAAGATATCAATCTAGATATGAATCTGACTATATTTTGCATTTACAGTGCAGTATGGAGAAGGTAAAGTTAAAAGTATTAATTCATTTTTTTTGGTCCTAAAATCTTACTGACATCATTATTTCTGGCTATTATTATTAATCATGTTATTTCAGGATTATTCCTGAAAGTAAGAGAGGGGGGTGGTCAAGAGAATAAGAACACCAACCACACACAGACTGGGAGAAAATATTTGCAAAACATGTATCTGATAAAGGACTGCTATCCACAATACACAAAGAATCCTGAAAACTCAATAATAAGAACACGAACACCTTGACTAAAAAATGGGCAAAAGCTCTGCAGATACCTCACCAAAGAAGATACACAGATGGCAAATGGGCATATGAGAAGCTCAATTTTATTTATCACTAGGGAATGGCGAATAAAAACCACAATAACACTACAAACATAAGAGGACAGCTAAAACTCAGCCTAGCCTTTATTCACTCTGAGCTAGTGAGTCATTTCACAGGGTACAAATACGCCCCTTTGCACCCAGGACGTCTATCCAAACCGTGAAGCCTGACTCCCACAGGTACGCACAACACCTGAGAGGAGGGGGCGTGGCATTTTCAGCCTAGTGCTCAAGCGCCGCTGTAGAAGCAGTTCGGCCTGTCCCTGGCGCCTGATTAAAAATTTTAACTCCAGCTATTGGAGTCTTTTCTTCACCTGCACTCTACTAGTATATTAATTTTTATTTATGATAAATGTTAATACATTTTTTAATTTCTGAGAGACATAAATTCCTCTGACTCGTTTCAATTGAACATGTACTCATCCTGAGGTGTCTCTTCTTCCCAGCTCACTGTGAGCCCTCAATAAAGTTTGCAGCTTAGAATGATGACATAACTTTTGCTAAAAACAGAAAACCCCAAAGCCAAATTGTTTCACCTTACGGGGGGTGGATTGTAGGGGTAGGGCACGGGGAGGCGCTGAGTTTTTTTTTTTTTTTCCCTCAGGCATTTCAGTAGTTGCCTATCATCCTGGGGGCGGCGCCGCGTGTGGACCTGATGGACCCCGGCGAGGCCGCCATTTTGGAGTCTTCCCTGAGGAGCTTCAGCCGGCTTTTCGCGCTGTGGCCGCAGCTCCCCGCGGCCTTGCTGGGCAGAATGAACGTGATAGACCATGTGCGAGACATGGCGGCCGCGGGGCTGCACTCCAACGTGCGGCTCCTCAGCAGCTTGTTACTTACAATGAGTAATAACAACCCGTGAGTTGAGGCGGGGAGCGGCCTGGGGATGAGGAGAAAGCGGCGCCGGTTTGGGAGAGGGGGTGAGGGGAACCTGGGGACTGGCGGGAAGGAGCGGCCGCGGGCCTCAGCTGAAGTTCCGGGGTCAGCGAGGGCCTCGTCGGGCGGAGCCGACTTCGGAACGCCCATTGAGCTCCCTGGGCCCCCGCGTTGTGCCGGGCGCTGGGATGAGTTCCCTGCGGGGGATGCGGCGAGCGGCGGCCTGGAGAGATGGAAGGCGGAGGCTCTGAGGACGACCCTGGCGAGGGTTTCCGGAAAGTTGGGAGCAGAGGTTTTCCTGAGGCACCTGTCGCCAGGCATAGAGACTGTTCCATCTCTGGGCTGAGTCCTCCCTGCTCGGTTCTTTCCCGAAGGACGTTTTCTCGCTCGCTGAGGCTCAAAGAAGCCCAGTTCCCTGGTTTTAGACCTTCGTCCCACTCCTGGGTTGAAGTTTTTCCCCCCCTTGAGTGTTTTAGTCGGATTCACTTTCTCGGCCCCGCAGTCTCTGACAGCGGGAGACTTACTTGGTGTATGGGAGTGGCGCTTTTTAAGGACTCGCCGTGCCCCTTTCACGTTTTCAGAGCTGCCGTTGACCGAGTCTTATTACGGATGAAGCACAGGGCTATCTCTAGGCTTGCGTGGCTGTCGCCCCTCTGCTTCAATTTCTCCATTGTTCTTAAATTAAAATTCCTTCTCACCGCCTATGAGGCCAAACATCTTTCTCCCCGACTCCGTAGCATTTATTTTGCTCACTGTACTCCAGCTTCCATGGCTGTTCTGTTAGTTAAACACACCAACCTCGTTCTCACCTCAGGGCTTTTGCACTTGCTGCTCTGCTTGGAGTCCTCGTCTCAGAGCTGCCTCCTCGTTTAGGTTTCAGCTCAGATATCCCTCCTAGAGAACTCTTCTCTGGCCATCAGAATTGTCCCTTACCATCACCATTCTGTCCCTTTACCCTGTTTATAGTATGCATCACTTTTTAAACTGAGATTTAATTGACGTGTATTAGTCTCAGATGTACAATAATCATTTGAATTTTGTGTGTATTGTGAATGACCATAGTAAGTCTAGTTAACAGCTATCACCACACATAGTGAAATTTTTTTCGGTTTCTTGTGATGAGAACTTTTAAGATCTATATTCTGTATCACTCAACACCTGGTGAAATCAACACTGCGTTTGTGCAGTAAGCACTCAGACGTTTATTGAATGTGCTAGGGAAGTGCAGGAAACCTCAGGAAGGCGAAATACCATGTTCAAGTTCATACATCTAGTAAGTGGAGGAGCTGCCATGTCTCGATTTTGGTCTTTCTGAACTAAAGTCTCCATTCTGACCCACCACAGTGTAATGTGTCTAAATGGCATTATAAATGAATCTTCTACTCAGGTTGGACCCATGTGTTTGGCCTGTTCTAGAAGCTGCCTGGGTCAGAAAGAAAAGGCCCCTTAAGTGCATTGCAGCTGCTTTCTATTTCATTTCCATTAGTGTGCTTTTGGACCTCACCACGTGAGACCCATCATTTCACCACCATCCACTTTAGTGTTGACAGTGAGGAGCCCTGGTCTGTGTCAGCCTTCTGTGTTTATTCTGGAGCCTTTCACCTGGTTCTGAGTGATTGTCAAAGCATACAGTGTTTCCCACTGGGAATCTATGCACCAGTTAGTTACTACTTTTGTTTCTCAAAGATGTTACAGGATAGTTAGAAGCAGTTTGTCTGATTAGGCTTAGCCCATGCTTCTTCGTGTTAGATTAAACTGCCAGGTTCCTAGTTTCAGGAGGTGTTTAAATTCTGACCTTTATCGTTTATATTTTTAAATTTCTTACTTAATCGCCAATACACAACATTAAAAAAAAAACAAACAGTACTGAAGGGGTATGCAGGTAAGTGTTCCTGAGTTGTGTCCCTCACTCCACCATTTCCCTTCTCCAGGGGCAACAACTTAACAGTTTTTCATGAACTGTTTCAGAGATAACTTGAGCATTCATAAGTAGCATTCATATGCTGCAATATGTAAAAATACCTGAATGCTTTCTCTGTAGTATTTCTTTCAAATCAAGTATTTTCTTTTAAATCTTTATTTCTCACTAAATACACAGTCTCAGTTGAAAGAAATCTTAATGTCTGGACTGTTCATTCACTCTTTACTTTCTTTGGTAACTGTATCCAGTGCTTAGCCTTCCTATCCTTTTTAAAAAGATTTTAAAAAAATTAAAATTCACATACCATCAAATTCACCCTCTTAAAGAATACATTTCTGTGGTTTAAAGTATATTCACAGAGTTGTATGGCCATCACCACGGTCTGTTCCAAAATGTTTTCATTACCCAAGAAAGAAACCCCAAGTCTATTAGTAGTCACTCCCCAATCCCACTTTCCCCAGCCCCAGGCAACCACTGGTCTAGGGTACCTATTGTTGAGTGTCCTTCGTTTGTTGAGAATTTAACAGTCTGCAGAATTCTTTGACTATTCTTTCATTTTAAGTGGATGTAGCTTTTCCCTGTCAAAGAAAAACATGTAAACTCTAACTGGGGAAGGGATGGGATTAGAGATTAAAAATGAGTTTCCCATTAAGAATGGTGGCCAGTTCTAGGCATTTATAAGACTTGTGAGCAATATTCAAGGTTAAAGAAAAAGTTCTGAAATATATTGGTTCCTTTACGCTGCCATTTAAACCCCTGAGACTCAAGGAGACAAAAATTCTAGTGCTAGTAAAGTTTACTTTTATTAAAAAAATTCATCAAATAAGGCTAATCCTCTTTCATTCTGTCCCACTCTGTCCCATTGGCTTATCCTGTTCTATTCATACTTCAGTATTTGAGTATTCCCATTTTCTTCAGTATTTTAAGAGTTTTTGGTTCTTTCCAAACCTCTTTTTGTTCAGCACTTAGCTAAAAGGGATTCAGAGTAGTGAGTTTCTCTTATCCAGTTTCTTTAACCCTTCTTTGATGATATTCATTAATATTAGTTAAGTTGTGTTCTTTTGTGTTACCCTAAAAAGTCGTGTTTAATATGAGTATGGATATATATCCAACCCTTAAATTCAGAGGGTTAGAGAAGGGGAGGAAAAGAGGTACAGTTAACCCTTGAATTTGGGGTGGGGGCTAGGGGCAGAAATCCACTTATGGCTAATAGTTGGCCCTCTGTATATGCATTTCCTGCATATTTGCAGGTGCACATCCGCAGATTCAACTGAGGATGGTGTAGTACTGCAGTATGTTTTACTGGAAAAAATCTCCATATAGGTGGACCCTTGTTCAAACCTGGGTTCAAGGGTCAACTGCATTGCATTTCTCTTTGTATATCTCTGTATTACTGAATTTGATTTAGAGGTATCATTGCTTTTATAGTAAATGAAGGAAAACATTTAAACAGAACAGTTTTAAGGCAATTTTCTGCATGTGTTGACGATATTAGCATGAAGTACAACTCATGTCTCATTTTAGGGACTAGCACTTAAGGTACATTGACTTTTTTGTGAACTGTCATTACGTAAGCTTTTGTCCTAGTCTTATGTAGACACTAAGGAGGGTGTTCTTTGTAACATTTCAGAATAACCCATGTAGGGGGTGTACTTTCTTTGTTTTCTAGTGAGTTATTCTCCCCATCTCAGAAGTACCAGCTTTTGGTGTATCATGCAGATTCTCTGTTTCATGATAAGGAATATCGGAATGCTGTGAGTAAGTATACCATGGCTTTGCAGCAGAAGAAAGCCCTAAGTAAAACTTCAAAAGTGAGACCTTCAACTGGAAATTCTGCATCCACTCCACAAAGTCAGGTAATTAGAGATAGATGTGTGATGTGTTTTTGTTTTGTTTGTTTGTTTTGAGAGCAAGAGAGGTTCATGGAACTTAAAAGACCACTGATTAGATGTAGAAGATGTAGACTAAAAGTAATTTTAAAGGGGAGCTGACTGGAGAACCAGAGATGAAAAACCACTTAGATGCAAGAATGCATTCAACCAAGCATTAAGGACTAAAAGCAAAATTCACTTTGTAAATGAATCTAAAAATAGAATTAAATGTGAATTATCTGGACTCTAACCAGAGTAATGCATTGTTCCTCCCTTTTATACAAACAACTCAAAATCTAAAGTGCTTTTTTTTTAATGAAGGTACTTGGGATTGAACCCAGGATCTCATGAATGGAAAGCTTGCACTCTACCGCTGAGCTATACCCACTCCCCTAGAATGTTTTTATAATTTTAATGAAAGTACACTTTTAAAACGTAACTCAGTTCTTGGGACTGTGATTACCTGGGGAAATTTATATAAAATAATCTTACGAATATCCTGCCAGATAATTAGTTAAGTAAATGAAGCGGGGAGAACTCTGATTTCTGCATCATCCCATTGCTAGACATTAACCCTTAATAGTAGGTTCACAAAAGGTTTACTGGGTAGATAAATAACTAAGGGTGCTTAGTGAAGCATTGTTTATAACGGTAAGAAACTGGAAGCAAAAGTTTTCATCAGTAGGGTCTAGTTAAATTATACTATAGCCTTAAGAGGGAATGAGTTGTAAATGTTGAAGAAAGAAAATACAGGATAGAGGTGTGTGCTCATTTGGAAAGAACTGTTATGTATTAGTAAAGAAAATAAGGTTTGAAGCAGTGCATTCAATATTTTTGTTTAAAGGGGGTAGTTTGTAGATACGTATGTATGTCTAAAATATGTGTGGATAATATATGTGAAAGATTGTGTGTGTGTGTGAAGGAAATTTAATGGAAAGCTTCAGGGAGAGGGGAACTTTTACTTTTCAGTTTGAATCTGTCTTTAGATTTAAATTATACATATGCAACTTATATTTAAAAGGAATGTCAGTAGAATTAACTGGGAGTGAAATTGTAAGTCATGTTATGTATTTTTCCACATTAAAAAAAGATGTAAATTAATGTAGTTGCTTTTTTGAAAACCTGCAGCTTTTCATCTTGTGTTATTTCTCTTTATGTAAAACCTTTATTTTTTATTATTAAAGAGCCGATTGCCAGGATTTTCCTCTCTTTTCCAACACTAAATGGAAGTCATGTGTATTATGATCCACATAGGCTCATTCTTAGAAGCAGTTAACTTTTTTTGAGCATTCAGTATGCCATGCACCATACTAAATCTTTCATGTGAATTAAACACATTTAATCTTTAAAGAATTTTTTAAAAATTGAGATACAATTCACAACATAAAGTTCACAGTTCAGCGAGTTTTAGGAAAGTCAAGAAAATTTTGCAACCATCACCACTGTCTAATTCCAGAATAGTTTCATCACCCTTGAAAAACCTTGTGCCCATTACATTCTCAGCCCCTGAGAATCACTAATCTTTCTGCCTCTGGATTTGTCTGTTCTGGGTGGAATTGTACAATATGTGGCCCTTTGTGGCTGGCTTCTTTTACTTAGCATAATGTTTTCAAGGTTGATCCATGTTACAGCATGAATCAGTTCTTTTTTCCTTTTTATTGTGGAATAATGTTCCATTGTATGGAAGTGCCATCTTTTATCTGTTAATTAGTTAATGTGCATTTGGGTTATTTCCAAAAGACTTTTTGTTTGTTGATGCTGCTGTGAACATTTGTGTGCAGAATTTTGTGTGGATATATATTTTCAATTCTCTTGGCTGTATACATAGAAGCAGAATTGTTGGATCATATGGTAACTATGTTTAACATACTACTGAAGTAATATTTTGAAGAGATGTTTTCATTTCCTCTTAGTGTCTTCCATCTGAAATTGAAGTAAAATACAAAATGGCTGAATGTTATACAATGCTAAAACAAGATAAAGATGCCATTGCTATACTTGATGGGATCCCTTCAAGACAAAGAACTCCCAAAGTAAGTTGAATTAATAATTTGTTACTTATTTTTCTTTTCCCCAGTCCTTCCAGCCCTCTTCCTCCGTGTTTTCTCCATGCATTAGGGAGTCCATCTGAACGTTTCACCCTTGTCTCCAATTCTCACTTTTCCCCCTGTTCTTCCTGTTCAGAGATAGAAGAGTAACTTTCTTATGAGAACGTGAAAATTCGACTGATGAAAATGGTAGCTGAAGAATATAAATGTTTATTCTTTGGTGTTTCTTGTTGTAGGAAATATTATTTGCAGTACACTTCCAGGTGGCAACAATACTTTTTAAGAACCTCATTTTTTTGCATTCTCTAGGTATACCCATTTGATAGTGTGTATTAATCTGTTCATTTTCAGAATCAAGACTGCAACATCTGTTTGTACTTATTTGTGTGTAGAATTGTATTTGTATTGGTTTAGCAACATATTATAGCGTATAGAACGCCTTCAACTGAAATGAAAAGATCTGGTGTTTTGTCTGAGTTTAGGGCATACAAGCTGTGTGCAGTGTGAAGTTGGGCAAGTTACCAATCTGGCTTTACCGTGTTTTTTCTTACTTATAAAATGAGGATACTACTACTTTCTCTGTTATAAATTAAGTTCATGAATGTGAGAATACTTTTTAAAGTATTCTGTGAGGAGTACTATATTGTGCATCTTTGATTACAGTCTTTTTTGAAGTTCAGTTTAGAAAAACAAAAATCTTTGCTCTTAGGATTGAATTCACATCAGTATTTAGTATTCTAACACATACTCTTATGTCACCTGCCTTCCTCATTTCATTGAAAAGCTGTTCTATGCAACTTGTACTTAACAATAAGGAATTTTATATATATGATATCTGTGTACATTTTCTTTCCCTTAAAGGAAAAGAAATCTAAGCAGTAGGGACTTGGTGTGTTTATTAGTTAGTGTCTTTTTCACCCAGTGTTGCTGAATTTTAAAAGTAACCAATCAGACTTGATGAGAATGTGTTTAAGCATCTGCTCATGTTGAGGATTTACATTTACATTTTTAAAATTAAGCTATTTCCTCAGTATGTTTTATGGTGGTAGCTGTTATTAAAAACATCTGTAAGTACGTTACAGACTAATTTGTTTCATAATAAACTGGATGCTATATACTAACTTACGTTCTGGTATGCTATGAAAGTCTTGTCCCAAGAATAACATTTTGTGCATATGAAAAGTGTCTTCTTTTAGAAAATGTCATTTGCTTATAAACTTTGAATGGTACCTATTCCTTACCTGATTGGAAATGTACTGTGTTTTCCTCCTTGATGACTTGAGGGAGTTTGGGGACATTTTTTGAAAATGAGTAATGACAAAGAAGCTTTGTGGTATCCAACATTTTGGCGTTTACAGCCATCATTTTAGGAGGGGCTAGAGAAGTCCACATTTGTTAGGAGTACATATCCTTCATTCTGTAGAGCTATTGTAGCCAGGAGCAAACAAAGATGTGTGCTCAAACATAAACATATAATATTTACAGTTTTTCTTTCTTGTCCGTTAGGGAGTTAACTGGCTTCTCAGTCTGTGTAAAGGACAAGGAAGTGAGTCAAAATACGTCTAAATGAACGTCTGTTAATGTATGGTAAACACCACCACACATTCCTTCACATTTTAAAGGAAAATTCCAGTGTAAGATTATTATATCTTGGAAAATCTCCAACTTTTAACAGTAAACATACCAACAAACAATTTCTCACTCAGTTTTTTAAAAAATGACTGCTTGTGTTTGTAACTGGCGGAACACAGCTTTATGATGTTCCCAAGTAAGGATCTATTAAAAAATTGACTTTCTTACTAGGTAGTACTCAAAACTCACTCTTTCAAAGTGTTAGGTAGTTTAAAGGGAATTTTAATATTTGTTGAGACAGGTGGTCAGTCAGTCACGGTTTGTTAATAACAAGCAGTCAAGAGAGAATCTTAAATTTGCCTTTTATTCTTTTAAAGTATTGATACCAGTACTGGAGTTTTCCTTTAAGTATCTTTTTTTTGCATTTCAACATAGCCTAAAATGGAAAAAATCTGAGGCCAAATAAAAAGTAGTTTTTATTTCTACTATTTCATTATTTCGTTGTTTGAATCAGTATGGATTAATGCCATACTAGATTGTTTTATATACTGTAAGTTCGTAGTTGGAACAGATGTTCTTCATCTTCAGAGTCACTCTTTTGAGTAAATATCTGGCATACCAAGCTACAGATAATTGAAGAGATTGGGGATTGACTTTTTTCTTTTGTGCCCTCACGTTGACTGCTTCCTTAGGTTAATGATCTGGCAAACATTATGTTGCATTTAAGATTTACTAATTTTAAATAGGAATATTGTGTTTTTCTCTTTGTACCATTGAGATAATTAATCCCTTCCCTGTAATTTCTACAATCTTTGGAACTTTTAAGTTTTCTCAAATTTTCCCTATTGTGTTTTTAGGAAGGGTTATTTTAATAGTTTCACTGAGTTACATATTTGAATTGTGCTAAAAGCGCATTTCCTGGATTTAAATAGTGTAACTAGTCTCTGGATCATTGTTGCCTCTAGAGATTAGTTAGTTTGACTTTTGTAGCATGACTTTGATGAGTCAGACAGTACCTATGGGTCAAAATTTTAAGCACTAGAAAGGCTAGAGTCAAGCTGCTAAACTACATGTCAGAGAGAAGCCAAGTATTTTACTTCTGTATCTGTCATTTCCTTTTTTGGGAAAAATTCGTCTGATATTTTTTAAGAAGCTATGTTAAGAATTCTTTACTTTCTTATGCCTTGATATTAATTACATTTAAAATATGTGAACTTAAAATATAAAAAACAAGTAAATAATAAAGTAATGTAAATAAGCACTTCTAGGGTAGTTCATCTTCTGTCTTAAGATCAATAAAGGATCAAGGGAATTAGAATTCTGTAACATTTCTCAAATGAGTGTTACTTCGTTTCCAGAGACAGCATCTTTGGTCCAGATATTATTGGACCTTTTGGTTGGGTAAGTGAGAGGAATTCGACTTTCCTCTTAGAAATGGGAGGACATAGGAGAAGCAAAGGTAGTAACTTCGTCTTTGGTTTGAAGAATGGGGTTGGACTTTGTTTATTTCCACAGGGCTGTGGGTAGATTTTCCGGTAAAAAGTAGAGTAGTTGAAAATAAAAATCAGGACTTATTGATGGTGAATTTTTTTTTTTTAACGTACACTTACCATACTGTCTGTTTTTATTACAGATAAACATGATGCTGGCAAATCTGTATAAGAAGGCTGGTCAGGAGCGCCCTTCAGTCACCAGCTATAAGGAAGTACTGAGGCAGTGCCCATTAGCCCTTGATGCCATTCTAGGTATAGGTCGCTCTCTGCCTGTTTTTGTAGAGTGTTGACTGACTCTAAGATAACAGCTCTCAATCTTGGCTGTATATTAGGATAACTTTACTTTTTAAAAGTTGCCCATGCCTCTCACCTCCAGAGAGTGAGTCAGTAGATTACTGTTGTCATGAATTCTTTCACTGATCAAGAAATACTGTAGTTCTGTCATATGCATCTTGCTTAGACTAGGGAAAGAGTTGCCTTATAGCCTAGGGAAAGGGTGACCTGTTGCTTCCTGCATCATAGAAAAAGGATGCTACGCCTCACCTTCTTTCTTCTGCTTTCCGTTGGATTAGGTTTGCTGTCCCTTTCTGTAAAAGGTGCAGAAGTGGCGTCAATGACGATGAATGTGATCCAGACTGTGCCTAACTTGGATTGGCTCTCTGTGTGGATCAAAGCGTATGCTTTTGTGCACACTGGTGACAACTCAAGAGCCATCAATACCATCTGGTGAGAGCCACAAAGTTAATTCAGTATTCTTGGGGCCCTTTCTTTGCTTGAAGGTCTGATGTATCTAAATTAACAAAACAAAAATGAGGTGTTTATCTCGTGGTGTTACAGCCACATGTCCTTGGGCTTTGTTAGTCTCTTAATATACTGAGGCCCCAAGTGTAATCATCTCTTTTGAGGACCTGCTAAACATAAATTTGAACTGAGTTCAGCTCTGAACTTGCAAAAGCAGTAACCTTTGCAAAACAGATTGCATGGTGTGTCATTCTTGAACCTAGAAGAAACATCTGTTCGGATGCCCCAGAAGCATAGTTTATTGCAGCATCTGAGCTGAGCTGCCTCAGGACTGGGATTTCTTTCTAGTCAGGTGAGGTCCAGGGACGAAAGAGTACAGTTCGTGTTGTGTAAAGTCATTTGGTTGACATCACATTTAGTGCCATGTAGTGTGTGTTGTCCTCTGAAAACCTGTAACCGGAAAGTTCTTTCTAGGTGATGAGAGAGATACTTGCTTTATTCTGATACAGAAAAAATCCTATTTATAACTTTATTGTATCATACCTTGTATAACTTGTTTTAAGTTATAATCTCAGAAAAAGAAAATCTAGTAAAGTGGTTTGTTTAGAAGTTTTTTGTGTGTGTGTGAAGAACTTCATACATAACACAAAACACCCAAATGCTCATCACCCAGATTCAACAACTGAGAGGATTTACAATAGATTTTAAGGTTCAATGTTTAATATCTTAAAGTTCACTAGAGAAAAAGTCCTTATTGAGAGATAACGTGGACCTGCTGGGAAGCTTAGCAGATCTGTACTTCAGAGCTGGAGACAATAAAAACTCTGTCCTCAAGTTTGAACAGGCACAGATGTTGGATCCTTATCTGATAAAGGGTAAGTAATTCTTGGGGCAGGGTGGAAGTGGCTGCAGAGGGGCAAATCAGAAGATAGAAAATGAGGCATGATCTTCTGATAGCATTTTTCATAGAAATATTCTATAAAATTTATTGCAGCAGCATTTTACCTTTTTTTTTTTTTTTTTTTAGCTCCTGACACATGTGTCTAACACTTGGGTAATTCCATTTTGAGCAGTTGTTTTTGCTTGCATTCAAGTGTCATCTCCCCACAGATCATTATTTGGCTTTTTTTCTTTGGGGAGGGATCATAGCCCCTCCTTATGATTTATAAATTTATGATGTGCCTGACCGAGAATTTGGATGGCATCCCCAGAACCATAATATCCTTTTAGGGAATTTAGCTTTACTGTGACCTTAAGTATAGTTAAAAAGGAGTAAGTGACCAGATATTAAGAAAGGGATAAGGTGACTAGAGAAAGTAATTAGAAGTGAACAACAAAAAATCCTTTATCTAAAAGACGATTGCTGCTGAAGGGGCGTAAACCACAAGGACTCCCAGAGGATGGCTGTCGTTGACTGGCAGTGAGTGAAGGATATGTGCTCAGGAATAGTGGTGGGAAATAAGGTCGGGTAGACAGGCAAGTCTGCTTGTATAAGGCCCAAAAAAGGCCATGAGAAAAATATGGCCTTGTGACAATAAACAGTTTTGTAGACTCTTAAGCCACAAGAATGAGAGAGCAGGGAGGGGAACTTCACAAGCATGTGGATGAGGAAGCAGATCCAGAAAGATGCATTTGTTTGCCCAGGGTCTCCCTCCTGCCCAGTGCTTGCTTCTTTCTTTCTCTCTTTCTCTCTCTCTCTTTCTTTCTTTCCTTCTTTTTTTTCTTCCTTCCTTCCTTTCCTTTCTTTCTTTCCTTCCTTCCTTCTTTCCTTTCTTCCTTTCTTTTTTGGTGGGGGAAGGGGGAGTTAATTAGGTCTATTTATTCACTTTTGTAGGAGATACTGAGGATTGAACCCAGGACCTTGTGCATGCTAAGCAAGCGCTCTACCACTTGAGCTATGCCCCTCCCACCCCCACAGTGCTTATTTCTCTTCCCCAAACTCCCATACTCTTGATGAAAATGGTGTTTTAGAAGTACTAGTCTGGCAGTAGTCAGCAACTTGAATTTGCTCAGATCTGATTCCAGGGGCCAGCAGGGAGTGTTGTAGTAATTTGGGTTTGAGAGACATTTTCCTGCAAATCTGAAGGACTAGCAAGGAATGGAGGGAAATGGTGTTAAGAGGTGGGTGACAGTGAACATGGAGCCGTTTTTATAGATCATGAGTGAGACTAAAGCAGGAAGTGGGGTGGAGGGCAGGGGGATGATCTTAAATGAACTAGATTCCGGAAGAAACTGGATACTTTTTGTGGAATAGGCTAATTTTTTCTGAGACTAACTGGCATATTAAGTGTGTACTCCTGACTGTGCCTAGACCTCTTGGAAGAGAGAATTTACTTGGTGCCTTTTTTTGGGCCTTTTCTGGTTATGAGTTAGGATGGCTGTCTTAACCACACCGCAGGATGTAGGGCCAGATAGTTCCTGAAAATAACAAGCTTTCAAGTTGGGAGGTAGGTCCTCTCTCTCCTTTGCTTTTTTCCCCCTTTGGATGCATTTTCTCTTTTAATAGTCATTCTGTAGGAAACAGAATGCTGGTGGGAGGAGCTCATGACAGCAGAAAGCAGACCCTGCAGGAGCTGGGGCCTCAGTGTGTGGGCTCCAGTGCTGCTTCTTTATAAAGGACCCTTGCTGCTTTGTTTGCCTCTTCCTTTGTAGGAATGGATGTATATGGCTACCTCCTGGCACGAGAAGGGCGGCTGGAGGATGTGGAGAACCTTGGCTGCCGCCTTTTTAATATTTCCGATCAACATGCAGAACCCTGGGTGGTTTCTGGGTATGTTTATGCATTCATTTCTCTTCCCAGTTTTCAGTAGATTTCTTTAGGAAATTGTGGTTCCTCCTAAGTAGAATATAGGTTGAAATCACTGGTTTAAGGGTAATCAGACTTGGATTCAAGTCATGGGTCTCTTTGCAACTTTGGAAGCATTATTAACCTCTCTGTTTTCTCACTTGGAAAATGAAAATTAAAAACCCTGCCTTGTGGGGTAGGTATTAACTGAGACTGTGAATGCATCATGCGCAGCACTGGACCTGCTTGTGGGAGGCAGTCAGTCCTGAGCAGGCGAGGAGCTGTGCTGCTGTGTTACTGCCCTGGCTTTACAAATTCTCTGAACGTCTCTCATCTGATAACATATTCAGATCATTTTTTTTATAATTTTTCCCTTTCCGTATCAAGAGTTCCCCTTTAAAAATATTCAGTAGATTTTTTGTTCTGTTTTTTCACTAATATCTTAGGCTAAAGTTATAAGTGGTTTGTAGTAAGGATCATGTAGAATGCCTTCTCTTTGGTTTTCCTTCTCTTTTACTTTTGATTGAAGTTTCTTTACAGTCTTCTCTCAGATAACATTTGGTTGTTTTCTCCTCCAGGTGTCATAGCTTCTATAGTAAACGCTACTCCCGAGCCCTCTATTTAGGAGCCAAGGCCATTCAGCTGAACAGTAATAGTGTTCAAGCTTTGCTACTTAAGGGAGCAGCACTTAGGAACATGGGCAGAGTCCAGGAAGCAATAATCCACTTTCGGGAGGCTATACGTCTTGCACCTTGTCGCTTAGATTGTTATGAAGGTAAGATGGAAAAATAGATGAATAGTGTGAATCTGTAAGTGTGGTGACAGCACTCAGATGGAAGGTTTTCTTGGGCTAGCAGTTCCCAAACTTTGTTGACATTGGAGTCCTCTGGGAGAACTTCTGAAAATCCTGATGCCAGGTCAATCCAGTATCATTTAAGCCAGAATATTGGGGGTTGGGATATGGGTGTCAGTATTTTTTTTTAAGATCACAGGTAATACCAGTGTGCAGAAATGTTTGGGAACCACAGCATTAGATATCCTAAATTCATTTTAGGGCTTTCAGTGGACTTGTCACTCCATATTTTCAGAATCTATTTTTCTTGTTCTTTTTTTTCCCCTGATTTTTGGTAAGGGTGGGGTGGTTTTTTTGTCCTTTATTGTTTTATTTTGTTTTGTTTCTGAAACATGGCCCACTCATTAATGTTACTCTCTCTGCTGGCATTGTGCTAAATTACTTGGTTATGTCTTTATTCCTTTTTTAACAGTTGCCTTACTTTGGGCCAGAAATATTCATTGGGTAACTTCATATCCATATGACAGTGTTCATTGTGGGAACTGGTCAGTTCATTGTGATCTCCAGATTGGGCATGATCAGGGTCAAACTTTGTTTCGTTATGTACTATTTTAAGTTCATGTGAACTGATCCTAGGAGTTCAAAGCTCTGCCAGCTTCAGCAACATTTGGTGACTCTGTCACAGATGTTAAAATAGATCTTACAAGATGCAGTTCCTCCAAAGCATATTTTTACAAGAATTTAAAAATAAACCCAGGAGTCTAGAAATGATTTGCTCTTAACAGGAAGGTGAGTTCAAATTTGAGAAAACTTGAAAGTTGAGGGAAAGAACAAATCTGCTTTGATAGCCAGAGAACTATGCCAGTTGTGGATTTGTTCTTAAAGAAACTGCAGCAAACCAAGCTTTTGGTTTCAGATTAAATTCTTGATCCTGAAAGTGTAGCTTCCCTAGCCTCTCAGCTGCTTTTATCAGGCTAACTCCTGTCTGCTGCGTGCCTGTTTCACGAGAGCCCAGGAATGCAGTTGAAGAACCTCCATCACCACAGTGAGTGCTTGGACACAGGGTGGTTAGAATTGTTCCCCAGTTGGCCTATGAGGCTTTATGGGCTGCCATCACTCAAGCTACAGTTTGGAGATTTGGATCGGAGTGACTGGTTATGCCCTCTTAGTGCTTCTTGCAGCCTTCAGCTGAGCTTCCTTTACTGGTGAGGACCCTGAGTTAGTGAGGTGCATTCTTAACATTTCCCTCTGAAGTTCCAGTGGGGCTTTAGCAGGAAAATAAAGCTATGCAATAGGTAATTGCAAAGAACCATATTCTGAATCCAATATACTACCCTTAGGAGTTAGGTAATTTCTGGTTAAGTAACCATAGTGTGTGGTAGAATGTGCACAAGAGTTATAAATGCTGCTAGGGTGGAGGAGTATGCCGAGAAAATCTGCCAGGGAGTGTGTGGGTTTGTGGTTTAAGCTGTTTTTCTGTTTTGATGAGTGCTTTGTACCAAAAAGTACTTCCTCTGTTCCCCTTGACTTCCTGGCATGAAGAGTTGAGTTGACTCTTCTTCAAGTGTTGCCATGGAGCATCTTCCTGTAGGTATGAAAAGAGGCAGGAGCTGTTGGTCTCAGTATATTTGGTCCATCTAGTTCAAGGAAGCCATCAGCAAATGTCTTTTGAGATAATTTCTATGTTTCAAATGTGTAAGTCTGCCTTTCTCCCTAGGTTGTTCCCTAGGTCCTTTAGTTGTGAGACCTGGACATTCACTTTAGACTGTAGGACCCCTCCCCCAGCCCCGCCACCTTAAAGGTAGGACTAAAGGGGACTGAACACAGCTGGAAATTAACAGCTTGTTAAGAGGCAGTGAAACCTTGGGTTTTGTTGGAAACCTCAACTTTGGTGGTTTCAGTTAATGAGAAGCGTCATCTTTGTTCCTCTAACACTCAGCTAGGCTGCCTCCATGCTATGGTTTACTTATGCATATTTCCTTCACTTAATGAAGGTGCCTTTGCAGTGCAGGCTTTTTCCACATCCATCAAGTGCTCTGGGGAAGAGTACTTCTTAGTTATTCCGTCAACATACCCTCCAGTCTGATCTCACTGTCAGTTTTCCCTGGCCTGCCCTTTGAAACTTTGAAGGTTTGCAATTTGGAAGTCTTGTCAGAGTGGAAGCATGACTGGGAATGGTAATGTGGTTGAATTTTCTGTGTTACATTTTTTCAGGTCTCATCGAATGTTACTTAGCCTCCAACAGCATTCGTGAAGCAATGGTAATGGCTAACAACGTTTACAAAACTCTAGGAGCAAATGCACAGACCCTTACCCTTTTAGCCACAGTTTGTCTTGAAGACCCAGTGACACAGGAGAAAGCCAAAACTTTATTAGATAAAGCCCTGACCCAAAGGCCGGATTACATTAAGGCTGTGGTGAAAAAAGCAGAACTACTTAGTAAGTGTATCTTGTTTTTTTCCGAGTTTGTCATCGTTAATTGTGTAAAACCTAATCTCAGTTTAATTACTCAGTTCCAGCTGGTTACAGATGACCAGACAGGTGTGTGCTTTTGCAGCAGGTCTGAGCCCATGTGATTTGGTTTATATTTAGCACAACCAGATGTAGTTGACTTAGACCTGCATGGATTGGCAGTGACTGAGTTACGTGGAGTGGCTCAAACCAGCTATACTTGGTTACTACCTATTCAGCTCACTTTGTCCTGAACTAGTTTGGGCTGAATATAACTGATTTTAGCCAATTTGCATTGTTTTGACCCATATAGATTCTCCTATGACTTCCCTTTTAGCTTGGTTTTTTTAAGTCCTGTTTTATGATGAACTGAATTTGGGCCGCTTTGGCAAATAAAATGCACTTTGGCTTTTCATTTGAACTTAGGTTAAGAGTATATTTTTAAAAATCAGAACTCCAACTACAGATTTCCTAATGGAATAGAAATTCAGTGAGCTTGTTCTCACTTCCTGCCACACCGCTGTTCTCTTAACATCTATAAGTAGATGTTGGATTATGATCATTATTGTGGTTTTGTGTATATGACTTGATATGGGAATATATTTTCAAAATGTTGTGTAAGTAGGAAAATGCGGGTCTTTTTCTTTTCAGGCAGAGAACAGAAATATGAAGATGGAATTGCTTTGCTGAGGAATGCTCTAGCTAATCAAAGTGACTGTGTCCTGCATCGGATCCTAGGAGATTTCCTTGTAGCTGTCAATGAGTATCAGGAAGCAATGGACCAGTATAGTATAGCACTAAGGTAGGCACTTAGCCTCCCGTGGGGGGGAAGGTCAATGAGGGGTAGGAGGCAGGAGACAATGTAACAGGAGTTCTGGAAACACGAGCTTTGTGCCCACGGTTGAAAACAGAGTAATAGTAGTAATGGTAGAAGAGCTGTTTGTGAATTTATGACTTCTAAAAATTTTTTCTTAAGGTATCTTAACATTATAGAACTCTCACTCAAACCAGCCACACCACTATAACATCTGTTTTCATTTGTGTAGATCATCTTCCTGGCCTTCCTGGTCAACACATATACATATTTTTATAGGGTTAATATGTAGTATATATTTTATATTCTGCTTTTTCAAATCAAAATATTGTAAGTACTTTCCCATGTTTCTACCTACTGTAGTAGTTAAGAACTTAAGCTCTGAAGAATACTACCTTTACCACCTGTTATCTTGGGCAAGTTACTAACAAATTTCCTTGTCTATATCTATCTACCTTATTAGGTATTAAGTGATTAAATAAGGATTAAATGATTATTCCATGTAAAGCTCTTAGCACTATGCCTGGTACATAGTAAATACTAAATAAATAGTGGTATTCTTACTGCTTAATACAGAAGTGATTTCTTTGAGGGTTGTCTGTGTGTCTATAAAGTTATGGGGGAGCCCTGTCTTTAATCGAGTCTGATCACATCCATTTATTTGTTCAGCAATTGAGCACCACTCATGTGCCTGGCATCTCAGTAACCACTGGGGATGCTGCGATTCCGGGAGCTCTCTGTCTCAGACTTGCAGACTGATTGATACCACGTGCTAAGTGCTTTCATAGCAGTCTCTAGAAGGCAAGGTGGGAGTGCAGAGGGTGGGGTGCCCTGGGTGTGGGTGAGAGCTGTATGGAAGGTTTCAGAGAAGAGGAGATGTTACAAAATCAACCTATAGTTATATAAGTAGGAACAGGATTCCAGCATGGGTTTCATCTGCTTTTGGGGAAGCCCAGAAGCAAATGAGAAATAAAATAGCAGACTTTCATTAGGGGCAAAATTTGCTAGAGATTGGACACTGGCTGGCCTAAGTGATGGTCACAACAGGCAAGAGGAGAGAATGTTTAGGAGCCGAGTAAATAAAATGTTCTGGAACACCTGAACTCTGAGGCTTTTTGGCACATGTAATGACTCTCAGCTGCTGAAGTTGAATCCCCAGGTAGGGATAGCTTTGGGTCCTGGGGTCTAACCTAGGAGTTGACAAATCTGTTCCATGGTAGGCATGATGATTTTGGTTGACTAAAGTGTTGATATGTTTAATTGTATCATAAGAACATGGAACAATTTTACTCACAGAAAAATAAGTATTTTTTGTAACCTTGTAGCTTAAAAAGCCCAATATTGTTAAGAAATTACACTTGAATTTTTCTGTTAATGATTGCTTGCTACTTTTTCATTGTGTTATTTAATATCTTCCTCTAGCAGAATGCTAGGGGTGAAAAGTGTGAAAAGGTTTGAGAAATATATGGAGAAAACTCAAA
Organism: Vicugna pacos; assembly: GCF_048564905.1. Classification (NCBI taxonomy): domain Eukaryota; kingdom Metazoa; phylum Chordata; class Mammalia; order Artiodactyla; family Camelidae; genus Vicugna; species Vicugna pacos. Next base: position 18,211,536 of record NC_133018.1, read on the forward strand.
TTGAGAATTCTAAAACTTAGGACAAGACGCCTTTTTTCACTTCTAGTGGTGGATTCCCTCAGTCCTGCCTACGGAGCTGGAGTTGTTTGGAGAGGCCGGGCGTTAGCAGTTTCTCTGTGACTGGGTGGTCATTTCACTGCCATGCCAGGGAGATGACACATCAGCCAGCAAGAAGCAAGGCAGAGATTCAGGCCTCTCCTTTGTTTTGTTGTCCCCTAGTTTGGACCCCAATGACCAGAAGTCTCTAGAGGGGATGCAGAAGATGGAGAAGGAGGAGAGTCCTACGGATGCCACTCAGGAGGAGGATGTGGACGACATGGAAGGGAGTGGGGAAGAAGGGGACCTGGAGGGCAGCGACAGTGAGGCGGCCCAGTGGGCTGACCAGGAGCAGTGGTTCGGCATGCAGTGAGGCAGGCAGCAGCTCCGTGGCCACACTGGCCTGCCCTGCTCTGAGCACTTCCATGGACTGAAGGAACCTGTAGGAGCCCGCTCTCTGGGAGGACCATGATTCAGCATGTGATTGCAGCAGGGGTCTCTGCCCCTTGCTCCGTATTACTAGTAGCGACTTCATTTTTAAAAACTGAGCCTGACCAACCTTCCATATATCTCCATCCTCCCCTGCTCCAGCCAGGGAGGACCAAGTGATCACTCTGAGAGGCCCGTGGACATGTCGGAGCTTCTGGGGCAGAATGCTTTTTCTAGAACGAATTTCTAAATCTGAAAGCTCGAGGAATAGATAGCATTTTTGTCTGTGATGTTGTGGATGGGTTTAAAAGAGTGACCTGTTACCCAGAGCAAGAGTGTCATCTCCCAACAGCAGCACGGGCTGGCCCTTTCAGAGAGGCTTTCCTCTTCCAGAAATCATCATCCTGGGTTGTCCAAACTTTCCCAGTAACCTGCTTCCTTCTGCAATGTTAGTAATGCCTTAAGCTGACAGTTGCTATTTTGCAGAACAATTTTCCTATTTGCTAATCTAGTAACTTGCCTATGAGCCTGGCCTGGATCTGAGAAATAAGTGTGACCTAGAGCATGAACAAAGGCGCACCTGGGGTAATTAACTAATAAAACTGTTTTTTGTACAGTAATGGTGTTGGGTTGATCAGAATGGAAGCCTTTATGGATTCTTTTTTTGGTCTCTTATTTACAGTGCGTTGATTGGGCCCTAGAATTATTTGCCATAAATAGACTTCCTTTCTTCCCAGAGTGCTGGGAGGCCTGGAGGACTCCCAAATGGGAACCTCAGGTGATAAGCTGTTTCATCCATTTGCATTTTCAATTAGTAAATTCCCCAGGGAGAGTCCTTGGCCAGATTTGAGACTGATTCTGCCCATCTCTGTCAGGGGTGCTAAAGTTGGTGTCTGGTTTTAGTATTCTATTATGGGGTCAGCAGGGGAGCTCATTCTCTGGCTTGGATACCGGGAGACTTTACCCAACCTCTCCTCCTTGTTTAAGATGCAGTACTTTTGATTATATAGTTAATTTGGAGGTGAAGGTGGTGGGAGTGGTACAGCTAACCCCAAATTCTCATTGAAACAAAATTAGTGAAAAGTGGTACAAAATGTGAATTTGACATAAATGGAAAGTTCTGTCCTAAAATAAAAACAGAAGTGTGCAGTAGTTTAGGAGCTTAGAACATCAGATAACTACGATTTAAAATGGACAAAAAGTTACTGTTAATTCAGTATGAGAACCAAAGCCTGGGCAGCATCGTTTGGTGGAGCAGTTCCTAACGAGCCCAGCAGGCAGTGGGAGTCATGCCAGGGAAACCTGCGGCCCAGAGAAGACACTGCTCATTGACTTTAGTGCTCACTGCAGGATGCAGCCTCATGTCCCTCCTCAGCTCACCTCTGAGCAGCCTTTTTCAGTCGGTGCTTTGGAAGAAAAGGTGAAACCTCCTCTTCTCTGGGAAGAAGCCCAGCCCCCCCTCCTTACCTTGTTTCTGCATGTCTGGCTCACCACCATGACCCCTGAGATTCCCTCGGGGTCAAGCTGTGCCTTGGAGCCCAAGCCTGTGTGTCGCCTTCCATCAGCACCCTCATCCTCCCCTTTCATCTCTGCCAGGAACCCCTGGGTCAGCCTGGCCTGTCCATCCCAAACCCCTCCATCCCAGCAACACCCTGCACTGGATTCCTCAGGTCCCTCGCACCTGCAGCATTTCCACCTTGATAGTCTTGGAATGACAGCTGGGTTGAAAGAGGCAACTGAAACTATCTCTTTAGAGTACCTGACGTAGGACTGAAAACACTCTTGGTCCACTTGAAAGACCCTGCCACCATCACTTGCAGCTCATGAGTGTGGGGAGCTCCAGAAATTGGGGACAGAATCAGGCTTTCCAGCTCTGGCTGTCCCACTGAGCCCCCTGCCTGGAGACCAAGCAGCCTGATGAGGGATGGCCTTCCAGGTGTCTGCAGTCACCACAGGTACTTTATGCTGTCTGGAGTTTCACACAGCCAGTCTGGGAATGTTTTAACTGATTCCTGTCATTCCCCCACTCTCTTCCAGTGTTTGAATTATAGGTTTGGAGTCAGTGGGTTGGGTTCCAAAACTCAACTCACTTGTCAGAGCTGTGGGTCCCAGGGGCCGGGTAGTTAAGTCTCCAGTGTCTGGGCTCCCTCTTCTACCTCTGGGCTGAGCACTGAATAATCCTGTGAGTAGTTCGCCATGGTCCCCGTTGTGAACATCGTCATCCCCTGGGTAATGGTGATGCCAGACTCCATTCTTCCCTGGGGACTGGGAACTGATGATATCACTGAAGCCTTTTTGCTCTTTTCTCCTGGCGGTCCCTCTGCTGATCAGGGAGGCAAGGTCCTAAGGAAGGATATTTCCTTCCCTCCAGCTTGGGCCTTCACATTCTGCTTCTGAACCCCTGCTGTGTGCCAGGGACCTGGCAGTTGTGGTCCCTACAGAGCTAATGTCAGGAGCTCTCCTTGCCAGCTTTACTTTGGAGGCCACACTCCTGTCTCTGAATTCTTTCTCAGAGAATGAGGTTAGCCTTTGCCCAAATCTGTAATTCTGAAACTTGAGTATGCTTCTCAGTGGTGCAGATTTCTAGGCTTGGTACCAAACCTTAATCCAAGTTCAGGGCTTGGGCCCAGGAGTCTGCATTTTTAATCCAACCTCAATTTACTATTCTGTGTAGCTGTTCCCTGGCCCAGATATTGAGAGACTTGGGAGAAGGGGGGTTGAGGGCCCCAGAAGCTACAGGCCTGACCCTGAAAGTGTCCCTGAGGGCCCCTACTCTGCAGTTGCCTGTGGGTGGGGGCAACTCCCATGACTAGGGCTCTGGAGCCTATACCCAGGCCTGCTTGAAGCTGTGGGCACTGCCTGCTGCTCAGCGACTGCATTCTCTCTCCTGATGACAGACAGGCCTGATTCAGCAAGCACCTCACCTCGGCCTCCGGGACAGCGACCACAGCCAGGCCCGCCAGGATTCCCTGGTGCTGGGAGGGCCCGTTGAGGTAAGTGCCTTACTAAGGTTTTCCATTTCCCTCAGGAACCTCCCTTTCCAGGAGCAGTGGAAGGAGGTACCAGCCATAGGCCACAAAGGGCAAGCTTCTATCATCTAGATGCTCTGACCTGCCTTGGCTACACCTGGACCTTCACTAGTCGGGGCCAGGGTGTGAGCAAGATGTTAGTTGCTAGCATCACAGAACAGGTTATTTATCTCACCAACTACATGGTATCAGGAACACCAGGAATAAGCCAGAAGCCCACAAGTCAGTCTCCTTAGCAGCCATTAAAAGAAAGTTTAGAAATAACTACCCTCATGCATTGCTGGTGGGAATGTGAAATAATACAACTGGTGTGGAACACAGTCTGGCAGTTCTTCAAAAATTTAAACATACACCCATATAATACAGCAGTTCCTCTTTTGGGTATATACCCAAAAGAATTGAAGCAGGGTCTCTGAACAGATATTTGCACACCCATGTTCATTACAGCACTTTTCACAATGGAAATCACCCAACTGTCCATTGTTGGATGAGTAGATAAACAACGTAGTCTACATACAAAGGGAACTTAAAAAGGAAGGAAATCTTACCACATGATACAACGTGGATAAACCTTAAAGACATCATGCTAAGTAAATTTTCTGATACTACGTTTAGAAAATTAGTCTTGAGCATTTACCTAATACGTATATGAAAGCTACCCTAAAGTAGTCATGCTGTACGCACAGAAACCTGCTGGCGGTGTCTCTGTGATCTTGTTTATTTTAACAGTTCCACAGAATCCCATTCTATGGATGGAATGGATTTGGTACCCTTCTGCTGTTGGTGGACCCCTGTTTCCAGCTTTGTATATAATTATTACAGTCTGCACTGTCATGAACATGTTTTGACATGACAGTCCAAAGACATGCCGAAGTCAAGTTCCTTGTAGTGAAATTTCTGGATCTCAGAGTGTGTGCATTTAAGGCTTTGATGGATGCTGTCAGATTGCAATAGATGGGAGTGCTTGTTTCCTGGACCTTGAGTGTGATAAAAACTCCATCATTTTGGTTTGCTTGTGCTATTTCCTGAGCATTCTTATGAACTGGCCACAAGGCCAGCCCTATGCCGTGTTATCTCATCTTAGCCTCACACTTCTGAGGCATGAGTGGAATTAGCCCCATCTCATAGGTGAGCAAACAGTCTCTGATGGACACATTGGCTGTTTTCATCTGTCCAGGATTTCTCACCCTAGAGCTTTAGTATGTTCCTAACTGTGATCTCTGCATAATTTTATAGTATGTTAAGGAGAAAATGAGCTCTAAGTACCCCTTGCTGTCCATCTCAGTTCTTGGCCTTGCTGGATTTAAAGGCTGCCAGACTATCTGGCAAGGCCAACACCATCACGATGTAGCTTTTGGTGGCCACTTAAATCTTCCAGTGTCTGTGTCTTTATAAACAACCCTAGCGTGACCTCCTTTGTGTGCACAGCTTTTTTCCTTCTTTGGGTAAATTTCCTGGAGGGAGATTTCAGAGTGGAAGGGTATAATGATGTTTTTTGGAGCTTTCAAGGGGGCTGACTAGCTGGTCCTGTCTCTGTAGGCCCTGGCCAGCCCTGTGGCTTCCCCATCCACAGTCGGTGTGCCCTAGCTGTCCCAGTCTACCATCCGTTGGCTTCATGTTTGGGGCAAAGTTGAAGCTTTCCAGTCTCTGGAATTCCCACCTCACTTCCCCTTGCTGCAGTTGGGAGCTTATTGTGGGCTCTGGTGAGGCCTGCTGAGGCCTCGATCTTTGATTTCTCAGGACTTTGGGTTTTGGGACCCCGTACCCCATAGGACCCCCTTTGCTGGCTCTGGGTTGGAGAGTGTTTCCTGGACCGAGGCCCCATCTCTACTTCAGGGCTGAGGGGGACTGTACTTGATGAGGTTTATTGTGTGTGTGTTGAGGGTGGGGGTTGATTGGTGGCTACTTGTGTCTTACTCTGAGTCCCCATACTTCTTTCAGTTCCTTCTCAGAGGAGTTCCATCCTCCCTATTAGGAGGGATGAACCTCTTGAAGGGAGGGCCTCTCCCTACTACCAAGCAGAAGCCTCAGGTCAGTGGCCTGTCACTGGCTGTGTGGCCCTGGGCAGCTCTCTTAGCCTCTCTGTGCCTCCATATTCTTTTAGAAGACAACTCAGAGTTGAGACCTCTCTCTTGGGGTTGTCAGCATTCAAGCCTTGGAGTGGGCTGTGTGGGAGAGGAGTGGCCTCCTAGGGTTAAACCTTAGTCCTTTAGGGGTCAGCATCCCTGTGGACATAGCCTTGCCCTCTGGCCCATGGGCTGGGCCTGGGCCCTCTTTGGTGCTGGATCAACAGATTTGCCTGGAACCCTTCTCAGTGCCAGGTCTAGTCCTACATGGGCCGTGGCCCAGGGAAATTATTTTTAAAATTTTGGATCATCTTCCACTTAAGACCTTGGTCTACTCTGCCCACCGGCCCATCTCCTTTGTCAGTCCCCTGGGGGCAGTGGAGATTTTTGTCCAGGAATTGAGTGGGAATGGTAGCAAGCAGGAATCCATCCTGAGAGAGGCCTCTGCCCTCCTGCCTGGGTGGTGCCTAGACTGAAGCCCCACCCTTGATGGGCTGAAACAAGCTGATCCCCAAAGGCCCCCAAAGCCCGAGCTACTCCCCAGTCCCATGCTGCTGCTTTGCTGGGCTTGATGTTGTTTGAGGGGAAGGGACAGAGATAACCTCTATGCACAGTCCCCACCTGGAGCGCCTCAAGCCAGCCATGTGTTGACCAGAAAGGCAGCTTCTGTCAGCTCAGGGGGGGCCGAGGGGAGCCACCTCAGAGGACAAGGCCATGTGGAGACCCCTAGGCTGATCCAGGAGAACCATCTCTTGCAAAGAATAATTGTGCCCATGCACTATGGCCAGAGCCTGCCGAGCAGCCAGATAAGCTTTTTTTTTTTAAATAAAAATGTAAAATTTGTAAAATATAACATACATAAAGAAGTATATGAAAACACCACACGTGCTCTTTATCTAGGACAAGAACTGGAACGTTTCAGCAGTCCCTGAAGACCCCTGTGTGCTCACACCTGATTGCACCCCTTTCCCTTCCTCCTGGCCTCTACCCTCAGCCCTTGCCGGATGTAACCACTGTTCTGCATTTTGTGTTTATACTTTATTTTCTGACCTTGGAAGTTCTATGAACATTGAGCAAACAGTTTATTTTTCTCATCTGTAATATTATTTCATTGTTTTATCATGTTTTTATCCTGAACATCACGTTTATTTGCTGTTCTTTAAAATTTTTTTTTAGTGGAATTACTGGGAATTGAACCTGGGACTTCATGTATACTAAGCACGCACTCTGTCACTGAGCTATATCCCTCCCCCCTCATGTGGTGTTCTTGAACTTTCTGTAAATAGAGTCATGTTGTCTATTTTTTTAATGATACCTCGCTTAACACTTTTCAAATTGATCCATATTAATACTGTTTACTAGGGGAAAGGTATAGCTCAGTGGTAGAGAGAGTGTTTACCATGCATGAGGTCCTGGAGTCAATCCCCAGTACTTCCAGTAAAAATAAACAAATTAATTACCCACCCCCCAAATTAAAAAAAATATTATTGCTTGTTCATTTTTTATTAATAGACATTTTTAGAGCAATTTTAGGTTTATAGAAAACTTGAGTAAATAGCACAGAGAACTTCCATATACCCTGCACACAGTTTCCCTGTTAACATCTTACATTAGCCTGGTACATTTATTACAATTAATGAAGACTGATAAAACTTTTTTTGTTATTAACAAAAGTCCATAGTTTATTGAAATTTCCTTTAGTTTTTACCTAATATCCTAGTATTCTTTTCCAAGATTCCATCCAGGACACCCCACTACATTTAGTTACATGTCTCCTTAGGCTCCTCTTGGCTGTGAAAGTTTCTCAGATTTTCCTTTTTTTGATGACCATCCTTGACAGTTTTAACGAGGACTAGTCAGGCATTTTGTAGGATACTGCATTTTCAGTGCTATATAATATTCCAATATGTGCATCTGTACACCCCCATCTTATTAATTCTGCCATTGATGGACATTTCAGTTGTTTCTAGTTTTTTTCCCAAGTGTTGCTGCTGTGTATGTTTTTGTGTGTGTCTTCTGTGGCGTTTTGTCCAGAGATGGAGTTGATGTGTGTAGGGTATGTGCATGTTCAGTTTTAACAGATTTCTGTCAAACTGTTTTCCAGAGAAGTTGTACAAATTTACGTGCACACCTGCAGTAGTTCTTTATTCCTCACTGGCATTTGGTATTATCAAACCTTAATCTTCTCCTGGCTGTGGCGTGACAGTGATTTTGATTTACATTTTTCTGTTTTTATAATAAGACTGTCATTTCACATATTTAGGAGTTGTTTGTACTTCTGTGAAAAAAAACTTTTTTTGCCCATTTTTCTATTGGGTTGTTTATTTTTTTCTTATTAATTCACAGAAGTTCTTTATATATTCTAGATGTAATTCAGAATATGAGTTGCAAATGTCTTCTTCCAGTTAGTGGCTTGCCTTTTCATTCTGTTTATAGTGTCTTTTGATTAACAGATGGTCTTAATTTTAATGTACTTGAATTTACTTATCTCTTTCTTTATGGTTGTATTTTCTAATTCTTAAGAAATCTTTCCCTATTTCAAGGTCAAAAATATATTCTATATGTATGGTGTGAGGCAACGAGCCAATGTTACTGATTTTTTTAAATTTATGTTTAAAATGTGTAACCACAGTTATTGAAAAATTACCTGCTTTCCCACTGATCTGTGATTCCAACAGGGTTGCAAATCAGGTGTTCACAGACTGGCACCTCTGTTTCTGAGCTCTCTTGTTTCACATCACTGGTCAGTTCTTCTATCCCGGCACCTGTCCCTTACAGTCTTAATTACTATAGCTTTATAAAAACGATTGACACTTGGAAGGGCAAGACCCCCCGATCTTATTTATTCTTAGCAGTTTTTTTGGCTATTCTTAGCTCTTTATACTTCCATTAAATTGTTAGTATCCTTTGGTTTAATACGGTTTCTTAAGGTAGATTCACAGTTTTCAAAAGGACGTAAAGTGAGATTTCCCTGTTCTCATTTTTCTCCTATTTCCCTCCTCAGAAGCAACCATAGTTACTAGTTTCTTGTGTATTTTTCCCAGAAATAGTTTGAAATTACGTAAGTCTGTGTATATACCAGCCCCCTTTTTGTAGTTGCATGATTCATCAGCAGAGTTTATTTAAAAAGTAAACTCTCCACTTTCAGTGAAATCTTTTTTTTTAAATTTATGTATTTTTAAAAAATGGATGTACTATGGATTAAACCCAGGACCTTGTGCATGCTAAGCATGCACTCTACCACTCAGCTATACCTTCCCCTGGAAATCTGTTTCTCAACAGGTCATGATGTATAAATATCAAAGAGATACAAATGTTAAACTTTATACACTTTTAGTCTTGAGTTAAAGCATTTTGAGTAGTTTCCAAACTTACAAAATATATTTTATAATTTCTACTAATTTTGATGACAGAGCAACCAATTTCAGCTTCTCTGTTGCTTCATAGCTGACTGCGGGACATGTTTGTCTTTTCCTGCTGCAGGAAGCAGGGATTGCTTTTCGAAATAGGAGCATCCTGGTCATGCTGAAGTCACTCTTTCAGAAACAGAGCAACAGGAATAACATATTTAGTATCTTCTTCTAATGTAATTATTAATTACATTTGGGGTTGGCTCTATCATCTTCTATTATCCTTTCTGTGTTTTAAAATATCTTTTTAGGTTTCTTTCATTTTTTTCCCCTTCCGTTGAATTGTTAGTTTTATCTCTATTTCTGTCATTAGTGTTTGCCCTAGGAATAGCAACATACTTGTCACTGTATCTACATCTGAAACTTGCCAGTGTCTTTACCGTGTTCCTGGGTGACAGGCCTGCAGATCACTTAGACTGCGTACCCCTGCCCGCATCTATAATTTCCCTTAGTGTGAGTCTGCTGGTGAAGAACTCTGTTTTTGTTTGTGTGTCTGAAAATACCTTCATTTTACCGTGATTCTCTAATTACTGTATATTTTCTCCAGATTTAGAATTCTAGGTTGCCAGTAATTTCAGCACATGAAGCTCTCATCCCACTGTTTTCTGGCCTCCACTGACTGTTGCGATGTCAGCAATGGGCTGATACTCCTTTAAGGTGTTGCCTTTTTTCTTTTTCTTTTTCTTTTTCTTTTTCTTTTTCTTTTTCTTTTTCTTTTTCTTTTTCTTTTTCTTTTTCTTTTTCTTTTTCTTTCCTTTCTTTTTTTCTTTTTTTTTTTTTGACTCTCTGGCTTTTAAGATTTTCTTGTCTTTGATTTTCTGCAGTTCACTATAGTATGTCTAGGTCTGGATTTCTATTTATTTACACTTTGGGGGGTTTGTTGGAATTCTTGCATCTGTGGATTGCTGTCTTTTATCAGTTACAGAAAATTCTTAGCCATTCCCTCTTCCAATAATACTCCTCTCATTCTCTCATCTTCTGAAACTTTGATAAAATGTATATGTGACGTTGTCAACTTTCTCAATTTGTTTTCCAGGTATTTTAACTCTTTTTCTGTATTTTCTAGCTTTTCTTTCTTTCTCTGCTGCGTTCTGGGAGTTTTCTTCTCATCTTTTTCCACTTCATTTGTTATTTTGCAGTGTCAACTCTGATGCCATGTCCGTCCATCAAGTTTTTTTGTTTTGTTTTGTTTTGTTTTTTATTGAGGTATGGATGATTTACAGTGTTAGGTGTACAGCAGAGTGATTCAGTTATACATATACATACATACTTTTTTTAGATTATTTTCTATTATAGTGTATTTTAAGAAATTGAATATAGTTCCCTCTCCTATACAGTAGGTCCTTGTTGCTTATCTATCTTATATATAGTAGTGTGTATTCATTAGGTTTTTGATTTTGGTGAATGTGCTTTTCATTTCTAGGATTCCATTTAATTTTTTTCTGCAGTGTTCACTTTTAATAGTTTCCTGTCTCCAGCAGATTTTCAAGTATATCTGTTTTTCTTTAAACAAAGTAAGCATGGGTATTTTATGATTTATATTTAATACTTTTAATATGCGAAGTCTGGATGGATCCGTAATGTTTATTTCTGTTGGCTCTCACTCATGGTACCTTGTTTACCATGTGCTTGGTTACCTTTTACTGCGTGCTGCTTTGAAAAACAACTGTGTGCTTCTCCGAGACGAAATGAAGGTGCCTTCCCACAGACAGGATTCACATTTATTTCTTCTCAGTGCTTGGGGAGCGCTGCCAGTTGACTTTACCTTCGTGCCTTGAGGGCTCACAGCGCCTCTAGTGGTGGTGTGGCTGCAGGTGCTCACGAGCCAGTGTTTGCCCCCCCCAACCCCCAGGTGGGCAGCTATCCTGGTTCTTCTCAGCACCAAGGCAATGCTGCCTGCAGTCCTTTGAATTTGGGGGAAGGAGGGCAGCTTTACTTCTGGTTTGCCTATACCCTGAGGTTTTAGCCCTTTGGGGTCACAGCTTAGTGTCCTGTGAGATTTCCCACTTTTGGTGGGCCCTGGATTTTGACTTTGCCTTTTGTGCTCTGTGGGCCCTCAAAACCCATGCTTGCTTTCACAGCTTGGTTTATGTGGATAGGTAGATGCCGCCAGGGGAAAGGTGACCTTGTGTGTTCTGATTCTCTCTTGCTGTCTCGTAGATTTTGGCCTGGAAATTCTCTGCTTTCTTGTAGTTATCTGATGCTTCTATGAGGATTTAAAAAAATATTTGGAGAGTGGCCAAAATGGCAGAACAAGAAGACTCTGAGCTCACCTCCCACAGCACACCAAAATCGCAACTATTTACACAGTGCCTATTGATGAGAACAACCTGAAGATTAGCAGAAAAGATCTTCTACAACTAAAGACATAAAGAAGGAACCCTGAGACAGGTAGGAAGGGTGGAGGCGCAGTATAGTGAAGGCCCATACCCCTGGGTACGCAACCCAGCAACAAGAGGATGATTATAATAGGAAAGGTTCTCCCCAAGGAGTGAGGGGTCTCACCCCACATCAAGCTCCCTAGCCCAGGGGTCTTGCACTGGGAAGATGAGCCTCCAAAACGTTTGACTTTGAAGGCCAGTGGGACTTACTTTTGGGAGAGCCAGAGGCCTGTGGAAAATAGAGACTCCACTCTTAAAGGGCATACACAAAATCATGAAACCAGCTTTACAAGTAGATGAATGGATAAAGGTGTGTTTGTGTGTGTGTGTGTCTGTGTGTGTAATGGAGTATTACTCAGCCATCAAAAAGAATGAACTCTTGCCATTAGCAACACATAGATGGACCTGAGGGTATTATGCTAAGTGAAATAAGTCAGACAAGGAAAGACAAATACTATATGATTTCACTTATATATGGAATCTAAAAAGACAAATGAACAGACATAACTAAGGAACTGTGTCATAGACATAGTTGCCAGCAGAAAGAGGGATGGGGAGAGGAGATAAATAGATGAGGGGGTTTAAGAGGTACAAAGTTCCAGTTATAAAAAGGTGAGTTGCAGGTATGAAATGTACAGTGTGGGGAATATAATCAATAATAACATATCTTTGTTTGGTGAGAGATGATATTTAGACTTAACATGGTGATCATTTTGAAATAGTTCAAAATAGTGAATTACTGTGTTGTGTACCAGGAACTAATAATACCATGTTTTAGGTCAATTGTAATTAAACAAACAAAATGGACATTTATTTTATACTTTGGATTATAACCCAATACTTCTTTCTTTTCTTGCTCAAATTGTTCTAACTTTGGCCATTCAAAGCTTCTTCAGTTGGGTCCTGTGTCCCTTTGACATAACTTCATCTTTGTTCATTGTTTTTGTTTTTGAGCACTTCCTTCATTTCTGGCACTACAGTGTTCTCCAGGCATTCATGCATTCTCTGTCCCAGTCCTAGAATTAGCTGTTTCTCCAGGGAACTTGATTCCTTTTATTGGAGAATGGCATTAGAAACCTAAAACAGGAGCTAAGTGTGCTCATTGCTACTGAAATGTCCTTGCTTCTTGGCTCACTCAGTTGATAGTGCAGTACATGTTTATATACACATAGCTAGAAATATTTCTATCTAGAGTTGTCTATATTGATATTAATCTAAATGTGAGTTCATCCTGGTGTCTCCAACTGTAATTCATTACCACATGGATTATCCTAGCCTTCTTCCCTTGCTTATCTGTAACCTCCCACTCCAACAGTAAGAAAACTGGCTACTGCCATCTGCCATCTGTACCACAGCATTTTCAGTTATTCTCAGCAAGCATCATTACTGGATACTAAACTTCCTCTTGTTTCTTCAAACAAATGGTAGGGTATTACTTAGTCTCTGCATGTTTCTTTTTTTTTTTTCCTTGAAGAGTTGATTTCTAGTCTAATAGCATTGTGAGAAAAGATGCTTGCTGTGATTTCCATTTTCCTAGATTTACCAACGTTGGTTTTGTGACCTAACATGTGATTTATCCTGGAGGATGTTTCATATGCACTTGTACAGAATGTGTATTCTGCTGCTTTTGGATGAAATGTCATACATATATGTGTGTGTGTGTGTGTGTATACACGCACACATATTCATCAAGTCCAATTGTTCTAGCCTATAGTTTAATGACTGTTATCAAAAAAACAACAAATAAGTGTTGGTGAGGATGTGAAGAAAAAGAAATCCTCGTGTTCTGTCAGTGGGAATGTAAACTGGTGCAGCCATTGTGGGAAACCAGTATTCCTCAAGAAATTAAAAATAGAACTACCATATGACCCAGCAACTCCATGCCTGCATATTTATTCAAAGAAAACAAAAACACTAATTAGAAAGGATTTATGCCCCTCTGTTTGTTGCAGCATTATTTACAATAGCCAAGATATGGAAGCAACCCATGTGCCCATTAATAGATGAATAAAGATGTGGAACATTACAATGGAAGGAATTTTATTCAGCCATAAAAAATGACATTTTGCCATTTGCAACAATATGGATGGACCTGCATGTGAACATTTCACTGGGCAGACAGCATATATTGGACATCGTTCCTTGCTGATTCATAGGTCCACCTCGCACTTTCTGAAGGCTGCGTAATATTCCACGGTATGAATGGTCTTAGTTTATTTAACATTTTTCTTATTGATGGGCATCCAGATTATTTCCAATCTTTTGCTCACATCAGTGCAGTGCAGCAGGATTGTTTGTTTTTATGAAAGTGTGGGAGGATTTCACCAAAGTTAAGTGCTTGATCAAAGAGTATAGATGTTTAAAAATCTCATAGATAATGTCAAATTCCCTCCCGGAGACTGGGCCAATTTATATTTTCACCATCAGCGTGAGCTGTTTCTTAATGCCAGCTGCAAAGGAGAGATTAGTATCAAACTTTGATCTTTGCTAATCATATGTGAAGAGAACTTGCTGTCATATTCATAGCCCATCCATTTTCCTAACTCCAGGGAGGTGTATTATATTTCAAATATTTTACATTTTTATGCAATTTAGTGTTCTTCTGGGATTCTGTGTCATACTTAGGCTTTTTGTCTTCCATGTTTTCTTCTAGTACTTTATGGTTTACTTAAAAAAAAAATCTGAGATGTGCAGTCATAATGAACCCTTACATACATGGCACCTAAGCATTACTTTACAGAAGTAAAACTGCCCTCCTTCCCCTCTTAAAACTAACCACCATCCCACTCACCACTTCCTATCCCTGTGGCTGGTGTCTGTGAACTTGTTACTGATGTTTGCTCCTAGTCCAGAGGTGAGGAGCTTGCACTGAATGTAAATCTGTCCTAGAGCTGTTTAGTTTAGGCGACTTTCTATGAGCTAGACTTTCTCAAGGAAGCTGGTGCACGTGCCTTTGTGGGCACAGGCAGGCACTGGCCCAAGGGCCAGGCTGAAGACTTTAAAATATGCAAAACAAGACCATATCAAACTATACACTCTGCACTTGGTTGCACTGTGCAGGGAGACTTCTCTCTGTTGATACTTGCAGTTCATTTATTCATTTTCATTGCTGCAGAGTGGTGTCAGCATTCCTCAAACATACATAGCAATTTTCCTGCTGCTGTTGGTCATCATTTAGGTCGTTTCCAATGTTTTTCTTTCACAAACACCCTGTCATGGCCTTCTGGCCATGTATGAGTTCTCTAAGGTGAGTCTGAGAGTGGCCCTGCTGTATGCTGTAAGTTAGGAGCCAGTTGCTCTGCAATGTAAGGATGGCCCGTTCTCCACATTCTTGGTATTAGAAGACTCATTTTTCGGTCAGTTGGGCATGAAATGGCGTCTCATGAGATAAATTTGCTAGTGGGGTTGAACACATTCTCTTATTTATAGTCATTCAAATTTTGTGTCACTCAAGTCGTGTTTTGGGATGTAGCTTCCTTTTTCGTCTTTTGAGCTATTTGAAAATGACTGGGTGCAAAGGATACAGCCTCTTTTTTTCCCTCTCAGAACGATCACCAACATGAGTAACCCAACTTGTACCAGCTAAGCTAAAACGCCTTTCTCAAATAATGCATTTAATGACTGTCGCTTACACCTGAGAGGTTTGGTACCCTTCTTTGCCCCCCTTGCATTTTCTCCCTTCACTTTTGTTAGAATCAGCGTTTGATTAAAACCGCTGTTGGCATTCTCATGTATCATAAATGTATGACATGTATCATTCACACTAAAATGTCACTTACCCCTAATTACTGAACTTTCCTAAAAACGAAGTGTCCTCATTGATCCAGTATGACCATTGCTCCTTTCTGTTCACTCCTAGGCCTTTTTCCCCTCTTGTCTGACTGCAGTGACTCCCCAGCACAGGGCTGAGTTGTGGGCGTTGGTGGACGGTGAGTCTAATTCTGGAATTCAGCTCTTCTGGCTTTTCCCTTATGTCATAAAAATGGGAATTATGGATACTTCAGGTTTTCCTTTTTTTGAAAGTCAAGAGTGGATGCTAAATTTGATCAAATTCTCCCCCCTCCCATATCTGTAGAGTTGATTTGTCTTTTTGTTAACAATGGGAATGCAGAAATTTACAGATAAGTTTTGTGTGTGAACAGTATTACAAGCCCAGTGCTTTGTCTCCAAGCTGCTGACAACTTTTTAATCATGTTAATTATCTCTGAAAAACCCTAGCTTCCTCATCCTTGAAGGGAGACAGTGGAGCCAGGGCAGGAATACTGTGACACACAAGCAAGCAGACCTACTACTCTGCTTTCTGCCCAAAGTCACTGGGAATGCGCTGTTCCTTTTATCCATACAAGGGCAAAACCGTGCAGGGTGCAGGGTTGGAAGCCCTCAGTGCACATCACCCGCCCCTCCCAGAGAACAGTCAACACCACCACACTGTGAACTTATCATAGAATAGATTTATTTACCTGAAACCATGTCTGTGCGATGCTTGTTACCAGCACAGAAATAAACTGATCTCTATTTACAGTCTAAAGTCAAACATGCGTTGTGATAAATTGACATTTAGCATTTTATTAATATAAATGCATGACAATTTGTATTGCACCATCATCTGTCTACTGCTTCTGATTTCATTAAATAAGTTACATTTAATACAGTGCAAAATAGCTGTTTGCACACTCAAAAAAAATAACTAAGTTATGAACTGAAAGCCTACATTTTAACCATTCAACACCTGTAGTGTTTTCAATATATTTATAAATAAGCAAACTGTACAGGGCCAATTAAAAAGTAGCATGTTTCAATGACACCACAGAGAAATCTGGCTACTTACAACTGAAGGCATGCATTACAATTGAATATTGTACATTTATTTAAGTTATGACATTTTGCAGAGAAATATGGAGACTTGGCTGATGGCTTCTAAGTTCTTGGATAAGGTTTCACAACCTCATTTTTCTTGCAGCAAAGAAACCAAACTTCTCTGGAGAGGCTTTCTGATTCATTAAGCTAAATTGTACATTTGTAATTAGTTTCATTTAAAAGCTAAAAACCCCACTGGTAGTACACGTTTCCTCCACATAACACACAATGAGTTGGGGACTTTTCCCTAATTTTCTTTTTCCCCCAACATCAATCATGCAGAGGGCTGGTAGATGAGTTGCTAAAAAAACGCACATGCACGCAACCGAACACCCTTTTATTTCTGCAAAATGGTTTAGGAAGCGGTTACTCCAGTATTGCTGAAAAGGAAAGAGAGAGGAAATCAGCTTTATGAAATATAGGGAGGAAATGTTAGAATAACTATAAAAGACTAAGATTAATAGTGACAGATGAAAAAGGAATATTCAGTTTGATCTTTTAAGATTTCAAGACCAGCATTTCGGATCAACCGTCCCTGAGGCGCTGCCCGCACAGGGTAGCATCTAGAAGCACTGGCTCACAGACCCCCCCCACCCCGTGTCGTCTTGGCTCCAGAGCAAAGTCACCCCTGGCTCACAGAACAGTCCCACCAGGTACACTTCAGGTGTAACAGGAGAAGGAAAGGTCTTGGTTAGCAGTGCGGAGGGTAAGGAGAGTGAGGAGCGTGGTAATCAGCACCAAGCCTCGGGCTCCCGCCCCTCCCTTCCCTGGGGGCCTGCTCATTATCATTCCCTTTGGAGAAAGAAGGTGGCAGCTGACCCTTGTAAACCAGGTTAACCCGGTAACCTCAGGGTGGTGGTTTTGACAGAATCTGGTGCCTCCAGGCTGACAAAGCAGGTGTGGCAGACACTGAGCTAATGCTGTGGCCTCACACATTCCTGAGGTCTGCCCACCCAATGTCCGGGGGCAGAGGGCCCAGCTGGGTGGTGATGTGGCCACAGCTGCTTGTGAGGGAGCTGGCAGCTGCCCTGGTCTGAGCTCCTGTAGTTGCCCCTGCCTAACAGGTCACCTGCCTTATGCAGATGCAGAACGAGCTGCCGGTATGGGATCCGTTTAGGGGTCATGTAAGATCGCCACCTTCTGGGTAAAGGGCAGAGCTCCATTGTAGAGGTGGGACCAGGCATGTGGTGGCAAAGAACAGAACGCTTTGACAGGACAGATCTTTAGCCCACTTGCTTGTGGGGAAAGGACGTGAAGCACGTTGCAGGCAGAAGCTGCCCGACGGCACTTGCACGGCCGCCCCACCGTTAATGGCCATGGCAGAGCGGGCCTCCCTGCAGGCATCTGGTGAGGGGCCGGGCAGCTCCACCCTCCGGAGGACGGAGGCCAAGGCTGTGCCCACAGCAGCACGGTTGCTGATGAGGTGTCAGTGCAGACGAGGTTTTCGGTGGCAAAGACCGAAGCAGACCAGACGGAGGGACTCTGCTTGTGGCAGCAGTGGTCTTCCCCACTCCCAGCTGTCTGGGCTGAGGCAGGTGGGTGCCCAAAACCGCCCCTCTGGGCCAGACAGGTCTGAAGCTGAGAAGCCACAAGGCAGCAGCCACCCGGGACCATCTAGGGCCGTGCACGTCTCCTGCAGCAGCCCACACCATTCAGCTTGTTTTGTAAAGGTCAGTAAATCAAGGAACTGAGTCAGGACAAGTCGACTATTAGGCTAGTTTGGTTCCCACTGAACAGCACCCCACCCAGCAAGCTCAGCCAGCCTGTTCTGGTTTGCAGCCAAGACGCGCTCCTCGCACTTGACCCACTCAACCTGTCTCTGCACCTTCTTAAAACCAGCAAAACGTACCCGCTCCATTCTCTGCCGAGCAGACCAGCCTCCCCTTCTTCTGAGAGCCAGGCCAGGACTCTCTGCATTAAGACTCAGTCTCCATGTGCCACTTCCACCTCCTTACACTGGGACCTCAACTTGGCAGCACCTCGTCCTGCTCGATACCTGTTGACCTTTCCCCAAACTCCCAGCATTTACATCATGTCTTCTGACTGGTCCAGAAACCAGGTCCCAAGTACCTTCACGAGGAGACCTGCTGCCTACCCTCCTTCACCCTGGCTAACAACCTGATGACTGTGCTGCAACGTACCCTGAGAGAAAAGCTAAGTCTCAGCCACACGGATATGACCCAGTTGAAAACAGGTGGTCTATTTAAGATGAACCAACGGATGCATGAGTTAACTGGCCTAGTTACTACCTCTCACTCGCTTCTGGCTCTAAACTCCTCAGCCCCCTTAGCGGAGGCACTGGGGACTGAACTCAGGACCCCGTGCACACATTCTACCACTGAGCTATCCCCCCTTCCCCGCTAGCTTTTGGCTTTTTAGTGAACCAGAATTAGCAAAATTCTGGGACAAACCCTTGCAGCCAACAAAGAGGTTTCTGTAAACCCTCATCTCAGCACTTGTGAAGGCACAGCTCCCTCGGTGTGTCAGTCTGACTAAAGCAGTTTTTCTTCCCCCAGGCCCTCCCCTGCCGTCCGGCTGTGCCACTGTTATGGCGGTGTGCGGGGTCTAGGACAGCACTCTTGGGTCAGCCGGCCCGGCCCACGTCTGCACAGGTACCACGTATCCTGCATGCGCTGCTCTCAGGGCACCCGACACAAGAGGCTCATTTGTTAGCGTCACACAGCCAGCTCACTTGGTGGCAGTCACCTTTAGGCTAAAGCATCCAAATTTCAGGGAATACTCACGTTAGTTGATGGATGTTGGAAGGCATTGGAGGAAAACACCACGGTTAGGACTGTTAATGACTTACACACTGTCGGTAAGACTGATCTCCAACATGCACAAACATGTATCATAGTAACAGTGGTGGTTAGTGCCACATTCAAATAAAAATAGTTCTATACAATATGTTCATTTGGTCATGTGCTATTTACAGATTTTACAAAACACACACACACATACACACACACAAACACACTTGCCCTTATGACCCTCTACACCAGGCTAAAACCGGCCAGCAGAGACTTGCATACAATGTATCACAGATGACAAGTGGTGCCTATGCATTAAAAATAAAATTCCTACAACGACGTATATGCAGCAGAACAGGACCCTTCTTCCCCTCGAGCACAGTAAAACTGAAGTTCTGAGCTAAAGACTTAAGAGAAAAGCTGGACACACCTATTAGTCCAAACTAAGTCACTTAAGATTTAAAAACAAGACAGTTATTTTTCTCTGTCCATTTAAAAGGTTTTATTTTTCTTTTTAAACTAGATTGTGAAGTGCCACTGAAATAGGCAATATTGGCAAAACAATGTCTGTTACAATAAAATACATTAGACGTTTAAATAAATAACCTTAAAAACTACGTGAGGGGACACGAACCCAGTCGATTGAATCTGAAACAATGTTTTCTGCACAAGCGAGAACAGGCATACCTCTTGTTAAGACTGATGTAAACAGAACCATCGAAACCCTACAGGAGAAGCAGCCGAGCGGGGTGGGGGTGGGGGTGGGGGTGAACGAGGGCTGAGAGGGTGAAGGGGTGGCAAACCAAAAAATACTGACTGAGGTAGCAGTACTCTGCTCAGTGCAGAAAAATTGGCTTACGAATAAAAAGACTGTGATCTCAGATTAAATCCAGATGACCATGCAAAAGACACAACACATGCTATTTAGTTTTAGAAAAAACCACACACATTCATTTCCTAAAATCTGCTGCCAATTAATTTGCTGCCAATGTCTGCTGGCTCAACTATTTTTTTATACAAGGATGAGTATTAAACAGAACACTGTACATGCTGTTTCATCTACAAAAAAATATTTGCATAAAATAGTGTTAGTTCTCTGTACATGTCAATGGACACTTTATGTGTATAAAAAAAGGAAACTCTTGCCCCACTGGAGTCAGAAAAAGCGAAACAAAATCTAGAATATGAAACCTCCTTCACCAGCCAATATGTTCATGTGAAAATTCAGCAGAAATAAGACAGTTGCTTTAAACAATAAAAAAATTAATTGATTAAGTTAAACATCTTCTTTATGTAAAACTGTCAGTCAAGACCAGAACATGTCACTAAAGTTAGTGTCTGTGCTATAGACCCAGATCACCAGGGGCATTATAAGCAGCACAAAGGGCCAGGAAATCCCATCGGTGCATGCCGAGAACGAGCAGGATTTGGTAGCAGGCTGCACACACTCTTTACCAGGTTCCAGGTAGTTGCGGGCCACAAATTTGAGGGTCTCGTCCATTAGAATCACGGGCAAGGAGATTTTCAGCACCATCAGCCACTGGGTCACATTCAGCGGTGTGATCTGGAAGATAAGCTGAAAACACAAAGAAGCCTCGTCAAGCCCCCAGACTTGCTGGACGGGCAGCCAGGCCAGGCCCCAGCCCGGATCCCCGCACCACTTACTGGCAAGGGTTCCACGTAGAGGATTAAGAAGTGGAGTGACATGGACAGGCAGATGGAGCCCACGAGCCAGATATTCTCCCAAGGGGGCATCCTCAGCAGGGACTGGTTTTCAGACAAGCTGCAGAACAAGGAGAGGTACATGAAACGCATTTCTGCCGAAATACCTGAGGCCCACGTCATCGCCGAGAGACCGTTCGGAACTACACTGTTCTGCGCTGCTCGCTGACCTAACTCTATTGACTTAGGTTTCTACAGTGACTAAGTTACAGAAGAAAGTTCAGATGTAGGACAGATTCCAATTTTAAATCCAGGCTTCAGCACAGAGATCCCATTTCAGTGGGTTCAAAGCTGCTCAATTCCCCTTGTCACTTTGGCTATTTTGAAATTTCCATTTTTATCACTGGCTTAATTGGATTATCGATACAGTTTGTCTCAATGCTGAAGGGCAGAGCGCCTTCCTCGTGGGCACTGGCACTCGGGTGCTCAAGTCCCTATTTTTGGCCTCCGCTGTCTCTTAAGGACCACGTGGCTGAGCACTCCCACTACTTCCTGGACGTGACGAGGACTTAAGCTCTTAAAACCGGTGCTGCCTGTTCTTTCTTTTGGGAAGGGCAGAGCTTTCCTTTCTCAGTCAACCGCGACACACACACAATCCCCCAGCGCCCTGGCCGTCTGGTTCTCACCCCGGGGTGCCGAGAGGACTCACTGACCTGTTGAGGGCATTACACATCTCTATGGTGACTAGAACAGACAGCGCCATTGTCATCGGGTACGGGGATTCAAAGATTGCACAATCCACTCCTTCGAAGTCCGGGTTGTCCTCTTTACACTGTAGGAAATGACTCTGCAACAATAGCCCGATCAAGTCTGTGATCAGCCAAGTACACTTCCCAAAGTCTACTCGCCCCATTACACCCAGAACACAGACCCACACAAGATCTCACCCCATCTCCCAGAGAAGCTCTGGTTCTTCAGAATGACTAACTGCTTATTCAAGCCTCATGACTGACAGACATTCAACCCTCAGAAAGCTCAAGGACAACTTTTTGTGAAGGCTTACGCTCTGCGTCTATGGTATAGAAAAGAAATGTGGCTACGTACCAGCTGGTAGAAGGTCACCCTCGGACCACCATCGGCAGCAATGAACCACCACGCGGCAGCCCCCACAGTAGCAGCGCCAACATAACCTGGGAACAAATATCACAATGCTGACACACGTGGGGTTACAGCCTGCAGCATCCCTGCAGGGGATGCCTCGTGGGCCAACACCTAGGACAGAGATCAATGGTAATGAGCAGGTATTAGCCCAAAGCAGCCAGACTGAGGGTTCCTTCAATGAGAACGGTGTCTGTGGTACAGAAGAACCAGGTACTTTTCACCTAGAAATGGTAGGACCTTCACACTAGCCCCGCCCTTCTCTACCAGCAGACAATATGTAAAGGCTGCAGGCAGTGTCATCCACTTAAGGCCCTGCTGGGTTGGACCAGATCACACCATCCATGACCTTTAGGCAAACTCATGGTACCACCTGTACACTTATTTGCTCCATCAAAAGTCTGGCAGAACCTTTATATGGAAAGGCCATTAGAGAAATTAGTGCCAAACGCTGAGCACATGGCAGTGGCTGGAGCCAGTTCTGCAACCATCCCCACCAGTCACTGCTGAATACAGCAAACAGCAAGTTTATTACAAAGAAGCACCAAAGGGTAGTGGAGAACACAAGGCGAGTAAGAGACTGTCCCAATGTTGCAGTATCCACCACAAGGTCCGAGTGCAACGCCCTCTAACGCAGCAATTACAACGGAGCGGCAGAGAGATGACACAGGAACGAGGCGGCGACGCCTGTACTGATGTGAAATCAGCCACCAAATAGGGAGAGAGACAGAAAGGTTCAGCATACAGGTCTGTACAGCAGGCCATCGCTTGTGAAAAGACTACCCAAAATACATCTACTTGCTAGAGTGTCCCTGGAAGGGCATGTGAAAACTTAACGCAGGAGGGGGACTGGCCGAGAGCCTTCCTGCTTTCTCCCTGCGACCCCCGGGAAGTCATTTAACCTCTGTAACCTATGGAACAGGGAAGAGGGAAGCAGCACCCCGGGTCAGGAGGATGAGGTCTACAGACACACGCAGAACCTGACCTGTGGCCAGGGCGCTGTGCGTTCAGACCACTGCTGATGAATGCAGTGATCCCTTCTCTCACTTCAGGAAAGTGGCGACTTAGTTTTTTATCTTGGTGAAATAAGGCCTGAGTTGTCCCTGTATTTCCTTTGCCCACAGGTTAAATCTGAAAACCTCATTCACAGAGGCCTAAGGAAGGATGAGGATGCTAAAACAAGAGACTGGCTTTACTGTAAACTGGGTATACACAGCTCGTTAAGCTGTAAGAGAGCAGCCTCCATGTTTTACTACCCTAATACGGAGATAGAAGGAAAATGTGCTTTTATGGGGTGAATCTACGAAATCTTGACTCACGAACACTTTGTTTAAAAATTAAGAATATAAAAAAACTGTACTCACAGCCAATAGCCAGGTAGCGGAAAAAGAGCCACCCGCTGATCAGCGGTTCCTTGGGGTTCCGGGGCGGTTTGTTCATAATGTCCAGATCAGGAGGGTTGAACCCCAGGGCAGTGGCAGGCAGGCCGTCTGTCACCAGATTGACCCAGAGCAGCTGGACAGGAATTAATGCCTCAGGAAAGCCAAGGGCTGCTGTCAGGAAAATACTGTCTCCACCAAAGGGAAGAAGAGAAAGATCCCGTATTACTTTTGACCACTATTTAAACAGTATTACCATCTTCTCTCCTCCGTAAATATCAACGGACAGCAACCATCACTCGAAATAACTTTTTTCTGGGGCAATCAGAAAATTCTTATTATGCCCAATTTCGAATTAACTTCTATAAAGCCAAAAATTTTGTTACCTTACGTAATTAACTTAAATCCATTTCTATGTTAAATGGAGTCCTCTGCACACTAGGGTGCCCATGGGCAGCCCTCCTGAGGGCCGGAAGGATCTCTACCTTCACAAGGGCTTCCTTCGTCCGGCCTGGCCCTCCCTTGCTCCCGCTGCACTAAGACCAAAGCTGCAGCCATATGAAGAGCAAATTTGGAAAACTGGCTGTCACAAGCCAAGGAACACAAGTGATCTGTCACAGGAACCCACCAGACAACTTCCCCCACGTTGGACGAGATGAGGTAGCGGATGAACTGCTTCATGTTGTTGTATATCGCCCGCCCCTCCTCCACGGCAGCCACGATGGTGGAGAAGTTGTCGTCAGCCAGGACCATCTCAGAGGCAGTTTTAGCCACCGCGGTGCCAGAGCCCATGGCAATGCCAATCTCAGATTTCTTGAGAGCGGGAGCATCGTTCACACCGTCCCCAGTCTGGAAGGGAAACCGACCGCTGGTTTACACACACCTGCCACCTAATAACACACGCCTCGCCCTGACCACGCTCAGCCGTCCTCAGCCCGGGGATGAATGGAGCTGTCGGGCCTCAGGCCACAAAATTCTCTAGGACAGTGTTTGGTTTTATAAGTTGGTGTCACAAAACATATCTGACCTAGGAGATTTAAAATTGCTAAATGAGTTTATGGGTGGCACTTCAGAGGGAAGTAGAACAAAGGGGACTTCATCTGTGTTTTCTTTTTGTAACCAAACCAAACACAGCGCAACCTATGTGCAGGCAAGATGGAGTACCAGTGTCCACATGGAGAAATCCCAGGTAAAGACACAGACTCCAGAAAGGTTTCAATAATAACGCACCATATAACGGTCAAAAACAGGCAAAAATACGGAGGTATTTACTGTCTACAGACACGAAACTATCAATCTCACGTATGTTTTCTTGACTTCCACCAAACACCTAAAACCGAGTTCAGAACAGTACTTTCCCCTGGGAGGGAGGAGGACAACTGTAACAACTGGTTTCAAACGACAAAATCCACCTGTTTTACAAAGTATAAAGTTTCACAGACAAGCAACGGAAAGCAAATAAAACACCACGTTCGTGTGTCTGGCTGAAGAGTAACGCGGGGAAGAACACGGCAAGTGCTTCATCAGCGCGCAGCTCTCCACGCCGCACAGCATGTCTAATCTCAGGTCAGGCCACCCCGAACTGGGTGACAGAGTGCCCAGCACTTGGTCCTAAGTCAGTTTTCAGACTTCTAGGTCTTCAGCTACTCTACTTCCACGCATGCAACATACAGCATGCCAACTACCAGTCAACAGAATCCTAGAGGAACAGTCCAGATCATGACAAAAATAAGGAAGTTCCAAATAAGGGAGCTACAACTAAAAATTTACGAGTCAGAATTAAGAGCCTAATATTTTGTTCTGCAGTTTGTCACCTGCGCATGTCCACAGAGACTCACCATGGCTGTAATCTCATCAAAAGACTGGAGAAATTCTACAATTTTAGACTTGTGGGAAGGTTCAACCCGAGCAAAACAGCGGGCGTTCAAGCAGGCTTCTCTCTGGGCGGAGGGATTGAGCTCATCAAACTCCCGACCCGTGAAAGCCTTCGTGGTCACATCCTCGTCCTGCCCAAAGATGCCGATGCGGCGGCAGATGGCCACGGCGGTGCCCTTGTTGTCGCCTGTGATCATGATGACCCGGATGCCCGCCTGCCGGCACAGCTTCACAGAGGAGGCCACTTCAATCCTCGGAGGGTCCAGCATGCCCACACAGCCAACGAACGTCAGGTTGGTCTACGGCAAAAGAACCGCCTCATGTCAGAACAGGGAAGTCTGGCTCTTCCCCTAGTGTGGAGAGCAAAGGTTTCTGTATTTCCCTACGACAGAGTTCACACGACTGGTATAAATCCAATGAAGAACAGTATTAATTCCAATAAATCAAAAACAATTAAAGATATCACTACATTCATATATCAAATCATTCTTTGGCTCTCAGTAATATTCTGGAATGAATAAAAAGGATATTGAGGAATAAGAACATTTTGATAACAGCCACTTGGTGGCCCATGATACCCAAACTTGTTCCTTGTTCAGGGCTTCAGGAAGTCATATGCCTGATATGAAATAATTCATTGAGGGGAAAAGTAGATGGACTCTCTCCACTTGGATAATTTGACCTTCAATAACTATTTTTAAAAATACCCTCAAATTAAAAATCATCTTACTTTACTTGAGAGTTACAAGATAGGTTCTTTGCCTCGATGATTCTGCTTTGAAAAGTAACAGGCCTGTATTAAATTATTAACTATATATGTTTGAAGCAGCAACCTAAAGCACAGAAGTGATGCATTCCACCCGCAGGAAATAAATAACCACACCCCCTTCTTGGCAAAAGCAAGACTCCTTTGACCTTTTACTGAAGGAGTGCTGTTTAAACACAATGAACGTGCAGGGTGTGGGTGAGCTTTTCATTAGCTAACCTCATATTTAATAAAGTTGGCAGAGTCCTCAAGGTTCATTTCTTCTCTTCTCAGGGGGTTGTCGTGAGTGGCCAGGGCCAGGCATCGCAGGGTGTCACTGCCGCTGCCCCACTCCCGGATGACAGACATGATCTTCTGCTTGACTCCTGGAGTCATGGGGATCTTCGTACTCCCGACGCGGATGTGAGTGCACCTGTCAATGACGCCTTCAGGAGCACCCTGGAAATGTCACCGATTTAGATCAACAGTCTTAACTTACTGGCTCACCCAGGATTCTCATCCTGGTAAGAAATCTCAGTTGCAGTCTGCAATACTTGCCTTCACAAACATCTTGCTCATGGATGTCCGGCTCGGTTTGTTTGGTGTACAATAAACTGACATTGATTTTCTATCCCGTGAAAACTCTAGAGTAAATTCTTTTTTCATCAACTGTTTAATGACCTGTAAAGAGAACATATATGGAATGTTATTGGATGGCAATTTCTGTAAGTTTTTCAGTTACTAAACAAACGTGCCAGGCACTGGGGATGTGCTCACGGGCAATTTAAACAGGACAGACAGTTCTTACCCTCATGAAACTTGCCCTCTAGTTTGGGGAACACACTGTGAAAGCAGATTGTAAGTGCCATAGAGAAAAAAACTTTAAAAATAAGGCAGAGAAGAGAGAAAATTATGTCTAGATTGTAATTTCATACAAACTATGTACAAGGCAGTATTTGAGTGAAAACATGAAGGACGCGTGAGTGTGAGCAGAGAGAACAGACGTGCAGGCTGGCAGCCTGGCTCGCTCAAGGAGCCTCCAGGCCACCGTGGCTGGAACAGAGTTTGCGAGAAAGCAGCGAGAGGTGTAACAGCAGGGGTGGCAGAGGCAGGCTGTTCAATCTTGAAAAAATCACTGTAAGGCATGTGACTTTTTTAACAAGTGAAACACAAGATGGAGGGTTTCAAGTTCTGGCAGTTGTGTTAAGAATTAGCTGAAGTGGGGGGGTGCAGCAGCAAGGATCACCACTTACATATTCTAAATAGCTTTCGACAGCTAGTGGCTGCTCTATTAGCTACCACCCAATAGATGAGGTGTCTTAGTCATGAGCCCAGAAGAGCTCCTGGGGCAGCTGCAGACAGGGAGGACCGAGGACGGGCCCCAGAGCTGCCTCACCCCCGGCAGGGTACGGGAGAGCCAGCCAAGGGGACGGCAGCGGGGACAGGGAAGGAGGGGGGCGAGGGGAGTTTAGAACTCTTCCAAGGAGGGAGAGACCGACAAGGTAAACTAGCAGCTCAGTAAGTTACCTTTAGATTCAGATTCTGTTGGACTGCCTATATTCACAATCACGTTCCCTAAAAAATGAAGATACTTCTTCCTTTCCAATTTTTGTACCTTTGACTTTTTCTTCTTGCCTTCCTGCATGGACTAGGGCTGCCAGTGCAACACCGAGTAGAAACGTTGAGAGTGGAAACTCTTCTGTTGCCATTAGGTATGATGTTAATGCAGGCTTTGTATAAATACACTGTCAGCCTGAAGATAAGACTGCTGGTTTTTATCATGAACTGAGATTAAATTTTATCACGTCTTTTCTGCAACTAGTTAAATGATCTTACAGTTTTCTGCCTTTATTCAATTATGTGGTGAGATACACTGACCCCCACCCCCGCAACTCAGACACATACTTAATAACTCTAGAAACCCCACAGAAACCTGGCATCGATGCAGGCAGTTCTGCGTGGATGGAGCCTGTGGGCTGGCTCAGCCAGGCTGGGCGCACTACCGCCGTCCTCTCAGCCAGAGGACAATCACCATCGATTCTACGTTATCTAACTGATAGTTTAGCATTAGTACCAATGGCTCTAGGAAGACTGAAAGAATTTGTAGTGATTCTGAGTAAGCGGGACCTGAGCACCAGATACATCCTGGGGGGAAGGACAAGGCTACTTCTTTCAGCATCAGGACAGTGAAAGGCCTCTCCAGGTGGGCCGCTAGGCCTGAAGTTGCTGGTCCTGCCGTATTCACCTCAAGTGTGGAAAGGTTCTTGCTTTCTGTGGGGGTGGGAGCTGGTGCAAGTTCCTATCTGGGGACTTATGGAATGAGCACCATGAGTCATTTCTGATCCCCTCGCTCAGCTGTTGTGGCCAATAAATGAAGCAAAGGAGGCCATGGAGCAAGGAAATGCTTAGACCACAGGCTCTGAGAGAAGGGACAGGCCTGCCCTTGTCTGCAGTGGTCACCGCAGTGAAAATGTATCACTTTTGAGCCCCTTGTTTGAGCTTCTACTTGTTTCCCTTCACTGAGCAGTTACAAGTCTAGATCAGACAATTCAGTCTCAATCTCCATGAAGCTGAATCTTCAGGCTGCCTCTCAGGGACTCAGTCACACCTACTAATAATAGAGCTGTCAGACAACACGGCTCTGCAAGGATCGGCACCCTGCTTAATGACAATCAGGGAGTCAATGTCCTAAAACAGAAACAAAGGACCTGGACTTCCATTTCACAAGAACCATGTTAAGTCGGGGCCGGATGCCACAGGAGCTGCCTGAGAGCCCCGTGGCCGTGAGATTCCTACTTGCGACACATGAGCAAGGCTACTGTGAAAGATTCCATACCTCAGCCAAGACATCCTTGATTCTAGTGCATTTTGTTTTCTCAGGATATTACAAAACCATGTAAAGGACAAAGGGTGCTGGAGCGGGCGCCCAAGTCTGCATCATGCTGCAAGTCACTGGGGGCCTCAGTTTCCCTACCTGCCAGTGTGAGACTGGACTAGATGGTCCTAAAGTCCTTTTTACAGCCTGAGATTTGGTGTGGTCACTGAAATGCTTATACAGCTGAGATCCTGAAGAAAATGTGTGCTGTCCCCCAACTTAGGTGGCATGCACCATGCGGTGCTACCCTACTCCCCCCAAACACACTGCCTCCTCATCTGCCCTGGATACAGGGAAGGATGACACAAAGTCAACGGAGTGGTAGAAATGAGCCTTGCTTCTTTCTGCGTAACTAGAAAAGGCTATTTATGCGTTTACCTCTGATTTTCCTATCTCCTCACCAGAAAACCCTAACGAACAAAGAGGAGCCTCGAATACCATTTAGTAGCCATCTGGAGATGACAGGTACACAGGTCTGACACTAAGATCACGCGTGGCAGAACCCAGTCCCACAGGGATCGAGGCTCCAAGGCTGGGAGGCAGCAGGCACTGGGATTCGCTCTGGAGGCCCCACTGCAGGACCTCGTGACTACACAGACCCTGCACTGCATGACGGTGTTCACTCCGTCAGAGCGGGCTCTGCTGTTTTTAGTGGTTTCTTGTGGGGGTGGGGCCGGATGCAGGCCCTGGGCCTGGCTTGTTTCCTTCTTAGGTCTCTTCTGCTCCTGCCTGGCACCCCAGTCCGCTCTCCAGCTCGCCTTCCCTGGCTTCCGTGGTTCCCACTTCTGAGCTTCCTCAGCTTGCTGCTTGGCCTCAGGCGTCTTCTCTTCCTCTCTTTCTGCTTCCACCTGCTGCTGCCCGTCACTCTGACCTGCACGGACTGGACCATCTTGTTTGTACCCTGCTTACGCTGCTTCTCATCCAAGCACTCACTCACCACTCTGGCCAGGACAAGGGAGGTTATCATTTAGGTCTAGTGAGCCGGCATCACCATGACCACAAGTGAGAAACTGGCCCGAAAAAGCGAGGCCTGAGCCTCAGCAACCAGAACGAGGTCCCTGTCAAGGAGATGCTGTCCTACTTAAAGTCACCATGCTCAACTGTCCTGCAATATACTGTCATTGGATTCTGTGGTCTCACACACCTGGTGAAGCCAGACCTGAGGAAAACAATGTGCGATAGCTGCTGGCAGACACTGGCCATGTGCTCAGCCTCCAGCACCCAGATCTCCTCAACAGACTGGTCCACGCTTGCGCAGCCCAAGAAAACCCAGGCTCCAGGGCTCTGACAGGCAGGAGGAAGGCGGCCGAGGGCCGCACATCTGTCTAATGTTCTCGCACGTGACAGACACACCTGCACCCTCGCCACTGCCACCCCGCTGACTGACCTCTGAATGTTAGCTAGCCTTGTCGTCGTGGTGATTCTGCTTGAATAGAGTCACAGGTTTAGTGTATTACTAGACTCAATCTGCTGATGTTGTGTCGAGAATCTCCACAGCTGTATTATGAAAAGTGTTAGTCTGTAACCTCCTTTTCTTGTCTTGTCCGAGTGGGTGTGCACACGTAAACACCTGGACCGTCGAGCACAAGGTCACAGGCGACGGACGTAAGAGGCAAAGCTTCACTGGCATGGACTCAAGAAAATGGAAGGAGTGAGATAATACAATTTACATGGAAGGAGCTCTTTTGAGAAGTTTTACCGTAAAGGAAAAGCAGCAGGGTGCTAAAGTCAAGAAAGTTTTCAGATAAAAGACATGGTACTATGTCTCTAACGAAGATCCTGCCGAGATGGGAAACTGATAACGCAGGAGCGAGATGCTGGGGCTCACAAGACAAGGAGCAGCCAGTTTCTGCGAGAAGCAAGGGCCCATTCACAGCACAGGGGAGAAGGTCGACCTTCTGGGCGCAGAAGGTTGCATGCAGAGAGAATCTACTGATTACTTTTATTTTCTTGATCAAAGTATCATTTTACCAGATCATTTTACCTGAGAGCGAGTATGAGGAAGGAGACAGAACAGGTTTGAGGAGATAAGGTATATATTTAAGTTACCTAAAGTTGTGAGAATAAATGGGCTAAGTATCTGGTGTGAGTGCTGGGCAGCATAAACAAAACACCAAGCTCAGATACTGACCGAGTTGCAGGCATTGGCTCGTTCTATTTTAGAAAGACCCTTCAGTTCGGTATCAAATACATTCATCTTCTCTACCAGGCAAGTGAGAGCAGTCTCTGTAGCTTCTCCAACTTTTTCATACACACCCTTCGCCTGTATTATTGAAGGTACAGAAGTTACAAAAAAGGAAAAGTAGTAAAAAAAAAAAAAAAAAAAAGTAGATTTTCCTTAATAATGACTTTTTCCATAGGAGGACAGTTTGTCCTCCACTGCATCATTATTCTGTGGGCTGTTTTTATCCTACTCTGGAGCACATGATCCAGATAATGCAAAATAAATATCAGTGTGCATTTTATCTTTTTCTAATAATTACGTTTTTCATTTCCCTTAACTATAAGAAGCTAATAATCACAGTATTAATTCAAATATAGAGAGCTTTCGAGTAGCATTTGTAATTCCATGTCATTATCATTCTAGAGTGTTTATACTCTGATGGAGACCAGCTTGTCTTTTGACAGAAACCAAACGATTTATCTTACTATTTATTATTAAAAAAGGGAGGAAGAAAGGTTTTCTGTTGGTTAAATCTTTTATTATTATATCATCATCAAAACAACCCTTTAAACCTCAGCATGTTCTTAAGGATATAACGCTACCCATCTTAAAAAGCAGGATCAATATACTACACTTTCAGGAGAAAGCATCCTGGGTTTCATTCATTTACAGAAACCAGACTACACAGAGCGAGCCCCATGCCACGCGACAACTCCCAGCTAGTAGCTGCAATGCTTAGGCACACAGAACACAGCAAAGGCTCGCAGCTTGCTCTGGGTAGGTCCCGCTGGCTCTGACAGAGACACGCTTTTGAATGGAAAGGGGAAATAAAATCAGGAACCTGTATTTTCAGAAAGGAAGGAAGGAAGGCTGGATTTTCATTCCACCCACCGCACCCTTGAACTGGGAACAGTCAGGTCTAGTTTCTCATTTACGAAGAGCCTTACCTCATTATAATCCAAAGCAGAGTCATTACAGAGAGCACAGATTGTTGCCAATTCCACAAGACCATCATACTGATGACACTTCACTAGTTTATCATCTTTATGTCTGTCAAAAGAAAAAATAACTATTATAGCACAGTGTGGTTACCTCTATTGACTTTTGTTTTATTATTTAATAATATGAATATAATTTTGAGGACAACAGACTGGCAAATATTCAAAAGGTTTTGAGTGATGGCTCTTAAAAATCTGAAGCTGGAGAGAATAACAGAATATTGTCTCTGACACCAGGAGTTAATCAGTAATGACTGGAAATTCTTAATGAAATTCCTCTGTCACTGGTATCAATCAATAAAGAACAAGCAGAAACCCTACTTGAAGATTTAGGCTTCAAAAGATGAAAAAGGGCTGCCAGTGTATGTAACCTGTGTTCCCTCTTTCCTAGTGTGTATTATCAATTCTGCTTAGGAAAATTAATTACTCTAACAACCAACAATATGAGGCACATTCAGAAACCTGAAAGTTGTAGAGACACTGCAAGGCACTATACAAGCACCAAACTGAGCCAGCGGAGCCTGTAAAAGACAAGCAGAGTTTACTCACACTTCTCCAATAGGTGCGTATGTCGATCCAGTTATGGTGAACTCATTAAGGGAACAAGTATCACCTTCAACTTTGTCCAGAATGAACATCTACAGGAAAAGTGTTTAAAAGGTATTAAAAAAAATCCCAGAAAGCATATAATCCTTGTTAAGACAAAAACCTTTCTCATTTAAGGTATCAATTTTAATGAAATTTATTACCTGAAGCTCAGCACCAGAAATACTGTCCCTTGAGGGGTACGCTGTAGAGCGACCCGAATTCCAAATTTCAAACGGCTGGCTGAGAAATGAAATAGGTTCTCCCACCCTGGAGCAAAGATTTTTACTAAAATAAGCCTGGGAAGAATAAACTCCCATTTCAGAGCTGCGTAAGTGTTCTCTTAAGTAAAAGAAGACAAACTGCTTCTCTGCTCCTTCCATGAATTCTTCTTGTGGCAACAGTTCATTTTCTTTGAAGCTGCACAACCACACGTATGCAGTAAGGAGCCCACAAAGTTGAATGAACTGATGTCACCAAGACAACACAGACGAAAGCATGCTTAGGGAAGAATTCTTACTTTTGGAGAATAAAGTGACACAAGCTAGTTTTTTAAAGATGAAGGTTATCCCCCCCTTGGTTTGCTTTCCAAAAACTATAATCCAGGAGCCTGATTTGGAAGACTAAGACTCAGACTTGCGTTTTCATTGCAAACTGAAACTGTAAAAGCTTCTCTTAAAAAAGAACAAAATACAGGAAGAAGTGGTACTTCAACTATACTTTATCATGCCAACATCTCTCTGAATATGAGCGATTAAGAATATGATCAAACCATTCTACAATAAGAAATTTTAAAAGGTTAAATTCAAGTAAAAAAAGGCCATGTAATGCTTTAAGATGATCTTTTTGGAGCATTCTGATTCATACACAGTAAGAAAATCTGCTTATCTTTATTTTAAAATAACTTCTTTTACTTCACAAGGTTTGCATATTACATAGCTTATTTTCTTTATTTATTTACTTATTATTTTTGCATATACTTTTAAGAACTCCAAAAGTTTCAAAAGTATACTCAGAACTAAATCAACCTTGGAACTGACCTAAAGGTATGAGATATACAGGATTGAAAACTGATGACTCCTGATAAAAGACTCGAGTTCAAATACATAAAACCGATGTGTCAAATGAGGAAAAGATTCATTTCCAAGGTCACATGCAGCAAGATCACCAAATTCTAGTTTTTTTCTGACAGATACAGCACCTAAAAAAGGAAGCTTTGCAGAAAGCTTTTTCCAAAGACGTTTGACATTTTACAAAAGAGGAAACAAACGGCTAGAGAATTTAAAGGATGTGCTCGAGGTTACACAATTATTAAGTGGAAGAGCGACAACCAGCTTTCCGATCTTTCCTATCAGAAAACGCGATCTTACCCTTTTGTTAAAAGTTGTGTGACCCTCAGACATGTCACAACTTCTCAGAGCTGAAGTTACCTCCTGAGCAGGATTACCATATGATTCAAATAAAGTCACATGTGAAAAACACACTGACTGCACTAAGCCCTACCAAAGCAAGGGGGCATTATTACTACTATGTAGCAATGATGTTGTTTATAAAAACTGAAACTCTCTGGGTCTATACCACAGTCCAAAATATTCTAAGAGATTCAGAATTCTAACCTCATCAAACCAAATCTGAATGCATGATCCAAGTATCCCGAAGCCAAGGGCAGTTACGCAATCTAATGCAAGAATCCTCCTGTAGAATATTGATCAGCATCAGCTTTCCGTCACTGACACAGAATAAAGAGGAAAGCTGTTTCTTTAATAGAACATTTTAAGTCAAACCATTTAAGGGAAAATACAAAAACAAAAAATTATCATGGATTCTGTTTTAGTCTTAGTTTGAAGTCTGATTTGCTGCCACAACTTTGAAATTAACCATTTTTTAAAGATTACAATTTCACACACTGCTTTACTTTCATGGATATAATGCCTGTTCCAAGGAATTAAAGCTTTCAGGCTAAGTTTAAACAGCAATTTCCTGGGGGAAACCAAACAGGTAACTTAAAATTCCCTTTCTCTCCCCTAATCAGCTTTTAGCCGACAGCTAGCTTTTTAGAAGATTTGTCCAAACTTTTTTGGTTCCAAGGAAAGAGAACTTAGGTAGCTCAGTTAAATCATCTACTTGAGAAACTCAAGACAAGCTAGACTCTTAGCACTTGACAGCACTCCAATCTGTTTTAAACACCTGTCCATTCTAAATCTGGGTTTGGACTACACAAAGCATTGGGGGTACATATCTAAATGTTTTCTTGAATTTAAATTTGGTAAGAAAAAGGTTCAGGTTTTACTTGTATTTAAACAAAAGCAATTTCCAATGCTTAAAAAAACATTATTTAAAATGTGGAGATAAAGCCAAGAGGATGTCCTTTCAATGTCATTCAGAAGCGTTCCTTAACAGGACCACTCAAAAATTTAGTGTTCTGGAAAAATTCAACACTGCTTCACTGTGCTACTTACTATTAATTAAGGGTGCATGTTTTATGAAGTTGTAAATTTTTGTTCTCTAGAAAAGATAACCTTTGTTTTATTCCCCTAAGGATATTAACCAGTTTTTGTAATCTAACCAACTCTATTCTAATACCGAGGATTTCCTCAGATGCTCTTGTAACCAGTTTTACCACCTTTCTGATTTCCCCTCATTGAATTAATGAGCCAAATAGGATCTCTGATATATGCCCACTCAGTATTTGAAAAATTACTTTGACACATACAAAGCAGCAGTGGTAGCTGTTGTTTTGAATCACTTTAAAATTTTTCCTTCCAGTTTATTGAGATATAATTGACACACAGCACTGTGTAAGCGTAAGGTGTCCGGCATAACGATGCAACTTTCATGTAACATGAAAGGATGACCACAAGTTCAGTGAACATCCATCACCTCACATAGGTACAAAATGAAAGAAAAAATTTTTTCCTTGTGATAAGAACTCCGAGAATTTACTCTAACAACTTTCACATATAATGTACAGCAGTCCTAGTTATATTAACACGTTGTACATTACACCCCAGTACTTATCTTGTAACTGGAAGTCTGTACCTTTTGACCACCTTCATCCAATTCCCTCTCTTCCCACCCCCTGCCTCTGGATAACCACAAATCTGATGCTTTTTTTGTTTGTTTGTTTGAGGTATAATTGACCTTCAACAATACATTAGTTCCTGGTGCACAACAGTGATTTCATATTTCTACACGTTTCAAAATGATCACCTTGATAAGCCTGTCATCCATCACCATACAGAGAGATTACATCACTACCGACCCCATTCCCCGTTCTGTACATTTCATACCCATGACTCACTTGTTCTGTAACTGGAAGTCTGCACCTCAATTTCCCTCATCTTTTTCTCTCATCCTCCAACCCCAAAGTTGTTTAAATAAAACCTAGGGAAACTGAATTATATGAAAGAACTTAACTCAGCTTAATTCAGCTGTTCTTATTTTGCTAAGAGCAGATTTAGTTTCTTATTTTACTCCCAAGTGATGGTCAAAATAACCTAAGAAAGGAAGGATGAACACATAGAATGGAACAAATTAAAGGAAATGATTTACTTTTCAAGAAGAAAACATGTCTCATTCAATGTGTTAAGGAAATACCAATTAGAATTTCAGGTACGCAGGTAACTAGCTGCTTTACAGAACTCTTCCCCTGAAGCTTGTCTGTTAACAAACACCCATTTAGAGACAGAGGAACAGGGAAATAAAAGGAGCCTAGTTACCTAACACTTACAGCTGCCTACAGTTACTTCCCCAATACAAATATGTCAGCCACGCAGATATCCTTTATTTCATGAAATAGTTTTAGGAATTAAATGATTAATTCCTCTTAAGTGTAAGAAATTACCTTGGGCTCAGGCTACACATACAACCCAATTTGTTTAAAGCACATAAAAAGGTATCAAATTTTCAATCAAAGGTTTTGATGGCATAAGGGCATATTCCCAGGATGAATCAACAACCACAATGGGAAAGACTCTTCGACTACTCCCACTTACCCTACAGACTGACATCTGGTTTGTTGTAAGCGTACCAGTCTTGTCTGAGCAGATAACAGAAGTACAACCGAGGGTTTCCACAGAAGGGAGACTTCGAACAATGGCATTTTTCTTTGCCATTCTGCGAGTCCCGAGAGCCAGGCAGGTGGTGATGACAGCAGGCAGACCTTCAGGGATGGCTGCTACAGCCAGGGCCACGGCAATTTTAAAGTAGTAAATAGCACCTCTGATCCAGGAGCCGCCGTGAACTGGGTCGTTAAAGTGCCCAATGTTTATGATCCAGACTGCAATGCAAATAAGGGAGATGACTTTGGAAAGCTGTTCCCCAAACTCATCTAGTTTCTGCTGGAGGGGCGTTCTCTCCTGCTCCGTCGCCACCATTTCATCTCGGATCTTGCCAATTTCGGTGTTAACTCCAGTTGCCACCACCACTCCCATGGCTTTGCCAGCAGCAATGTTTGTACCCTAGGACAGACGTAGAGAACTGGTCACAAGATTACCGCCACCCCCAACTTAAACACTGCCTAGTAAACTCAGACTTATGTGGATTTTGAGAGGGAACCCAGATTCTCTCACTGCGTTCCACTGAGCCTTCCAGGTATTATTATTCAGGCAACCAGCCACCCAACTTTCACGATTAACATCTCGTGCAGGCCACCTCTCCCTGATTCTCCACAAAATGAGAATGGAACCTGCTCACCCCAGAGCAGCTCTATACTGACCCACCCGGAGTCCCCGTTCACACCACTGCCCTTGGCCTGCAGACCAGCTCTGGGCTGGAGCAGAGCTCTAACCCTGTGTTCCCAACTTCCAAACTCCCTAGGTTTTATTTAACAGAAAAACTGTAGTACAATGAACATCCGTTTTACTTTTCACTCAGACTCACCGTTATTAATGGTTTGCCACATTTACTTTCTCTCTAAAACACACGTTTTTACTGTGAACTACACACAGATTATCATCCACATCATTTTGAAAGCAATCCTTTGTAGGCTAAACCTTTCCCCCCTCAAAATCTACTTTTCTACTATGTTTATAAAGAGCTTAAAGGTGTTTGATCTGATCTTTTTAAAAAATCCTCAAAAACTTGCCAATTAAAAGACACTGAGGTCACACGTTGAACCTTTCGTTATACATTACAGGTGTTTCCTGACGGCTGAGACTGACCTTGCAGAGGGTGGTTATCTGATTATCCTTTGGAATAACAGCTAACACTTTCTAAAGTCTGCCCACTGAAGACAGGCAGTAGGAAAAAAAAATCTGCAGGCTTAAAACTCTGAAAATGTGTCCAAATAAAACTGCACTTGATAAAGTACTTACAGAAAAGAGCATGTTCTTCTTATCCTGGTTGACAGCCCGTGGGTCAGGGACAGGGTCAGTGTGCTTGATGACAGAGACAGATTCACCTAAGCAGGACGTGATACAGAAGGTATGTTTAGATCTGTGCGTTCTACACCCAGAACCTCGGCTCCCTCATCCACTCGTGCCACCACCACTCTCAGGAAAAGTATAAAAAGGCCCAGTTCATTCAAAGGACATAAACTAGTAAGGTTTAGTAACAGAAACTAATTTTGGGGGGTGGGATTCTAAATAAAAGGAACTTAATTTTGAAGTGAAATCCCAGACAATTACCTTTATTTTCTTAACTATTCAAATTCAGTTCCTTATCAGGTATCATCTTATACTCTACTACTGTAAACACAGATTTGTTGTATACTTATATATACAAACACTCCAATACTTAAAAAAAAGAGGTGAAAGTATATTTACTTTTAATAAACTGAACAAACTGTAGACACATTATATGAACAACGAGGATCATCCACTGGAAAGACTGTGTTTGTTCAATCATGCCAAAGATGAGAAATGAAAACACTGTTCTAGGAATATTTGCATGTACTAATCTGACTGTTCTATTGCAATAAAACAAAACTGAAAGAGACAGCAATCAGCATTTGCACTAAAAAGATCACCTGGTATAAAGGACTGCTTTACAATGTCTTGCTGACATTTGGTTTCAACTTTACATCATTTATGAAATGCAGTTGATTCCTAAATAATGCAGGGGTTAGGGGTGCCAACCCTCTACACAAAAATCTGCATAAAACTTAATAGTTGGCCCTCTGTATACGCAATTCCT
The DNA here is from genome assembly GCF_048564905.1 of Vicugna pacos. Classification (NCBI taxonomy): domain Eukaryota; kingdom Metazoa; phylum Chordata; class Mammalia; order Artiodactyla; family Camelidae; genus Vicugna; species Vicugna pacos. Next base: position 18,250,070 of record NC_133018.1, read on the forward strand.
CTGTATTTGTGGTTCTGCATCTGTGGATTCAACCAACTGGTCTAGTGTAGTACTGTGTATTTACTATTGAGAAAAATCTGCACTTAAGTGGACTCATTCAAACCCAGGTTGTTCAAGGGTTAACTGTATGCAACCAGGGTCAGGTTGAATGATGTGATATGAAACATGGCCCCAGTTTTCAATTTCAGGCTGCAAATTTCACACTAAATATTTGATTAAAAAAAAATTGGCTTCTTCAATCTAGCCTAAAACTACACCATGATTTTTAAACAAAAATGACACTCAAGAAACTATGGAAGGTTTTAAAATGGCAGTTTTTTTCTGTGGACACAATACGAGAATTTCACGTATACAACCAGTCAATTCCCTGTCATCGTATGGCTTAATCAGCTTCCAGGCTATCGCTGCTAATGGGAGTTTTAGTAGATAAGCTATTCACAAAGAAACAATAAAAAATACAGAGCCCAGGTACGCACAAGCCCTGCCTCTATGACATTAGCTGCTTTTCAAAACTGATTAGATAAATCTTGATAATCTCTGAATTTTATATTTACTTTCTATTTAATTCAGGCAGGCATTGTGTTTAAGTTAATCTTCTGACCACCTTACTTCCAGTTAATAAGAACCCTCCACCCTAGACTGTGCCTTTTTATCAAACAAAAAAAAAAATGAGAAAATGTTCCAAACAGTGCCAAATCTAAATGTGCAAACTTTAGGGAGTCAACACTCACGATTTTTGGAGGGTGCTAACTTTTATTAAAATTGTACATTTGATTATTGCAAAGTATGTTAGATGTGAGATTAGCATTTCTGGAGCCTATTTTTCTACTTGGAAAAAAGAACATTAAGCAATTAATTCACTTTTCACAAAACAGAGACAACAACACAACCTTAATATTACTACCTCTGTTAATGAAGGAATTTGTAACCTTTAAAAAAAAAAGTAATTTAAAAATGATGTGCCTTTAAAAATCAAAACTAATTTTTAATAAAATTAAAACACTGGCCTTATGAGATGAGAGCCAATTAAAACAAAATTTAAATCATTCCTTTACTCCACATATTGGCCAAAAGCCTAACTGATAAAGCATTAATAAATAAATATCTTGCAGAGGATTAAGATGGGATACCATAAAGGGACAGTGGGGCAAGAGCTGACTCAATTATTAGCATGGGACCTGAGAGAGCCTTCAGAAATTCAACAACCTGCCAATACATAATATTTACCTGTAAGAATTGACTGGTCGACTCTTAGAGTAGTAGATTTGATGGAAGTTAATCTTATATCAGCAGGAACTTTGTCACCAACTAATTGGGGAGAAAAAGGGCAGCTAAAATAAGAACTTTTACAATCATGTTATGTAACAATAAACTTATTTCGAAATCAGTTTTTTTTAAAGAAAATAAATAGCCTGCATATAGCACAAATACATAAAAATCTGCTACAATAAGCAAGATTATCAACTTGTCCTCAGGGTCATAGAAACTCTTTCACTAGAGACATACAAGGTTTGAATTACACAGGAAGAGAACGATGCCTGGGCAAACAACTCTAAGTACACGTTATTTACACACATGTGGCCTGGTGAGGGGGAATAAACTGTACAAGCCGTGGTTCATTCCACTGGGAAAGCTAAATTATCATGAATAGGAAACAAACGCCTCTAAAATGGTACTCAGTTAATCTCACTCACAAGGGAAAAGCCAGAGAAAACCACATGTAGATACCACTTTTCAAAACTACCAAAATTGATAAAAAGTTGAAAAAATGCACTGAGTTGAAAGGATCTATACAAACAGGGCTTTTTATGCAAGGTGACTACAAGATCTGAAAACTTCAGTTTTAATAAGCAAAAAACAAAACAAAACCAGAGGCACAAATCACTTAGAGGCAAGTCCCTGAGCAGATATTAATGAAAATTCTGTTCTAGTGCACTGCTAACCAGGACAAAACTGAACATAATGTCACTATACATACCATGTAACATTAATAGTCCATTTGGTATTTTTATTTCAACTACATTTCCAGACTTAGTGACCACCCTATATATGCTGCTGAGTACAAAGAAACTTATAAAACTTACACAATCTCTAGAAGACAATCTTCAATATATACATATACACACACATACATACATATATATCTCCAATTGCAAAGCAAAATCTCTTTACCCCATAAATTCCACTACAAGAAATGTTTTCTAAAGATACACATAGTACTGATCAGTTTATCAGCAGCAGACTGAAGAGACAACTCTGTTCATATTAAAGTGAGTGTTTCCT